>NC_052617.1:17309533-17913725 GCF_016545825.1 Eucalyptus grandis | reverse complement strand
TAATTCCTAACTTTTAATACTATTAATTTTTAAGTAAAATGGTGAAATTTAGGTGTCAACAAGCTCAAGAAACGACCTAGCATCATCTGCAAAAAGAAACAATACATAATAGCCTCTAATGTAAAACCCTAAAGACTTGTTCAAATTGGGATACAAATTTTGATCAAATGTTTTCGCATATTTTAAGAAAAACTCAAAAACTAATTTTTTAAAGTTTTTTGAATTTCGTAAAAAAAAAATTGGAATTTTTAATTAATTAATTTTTAAAAATATGTTTTTAATATTAAAATAATACAATATAAAACGGACCCGGGTCAGATCTCCACATCCGACCCGGGTCAGGAACGTCTGGGTCCACGGCTGGACTGGCTGAGCCCAGTCCGCGATTCCCTCTCTTTCCCCGCGCCCCCTCGGTCTCACTCGCTCCCTCTAGCTCCCCCTCCGTTCTCTCGAGCTCTCCGGTCTCCCTCTGCGTTGCTGTTCTCCCCCTTTTGTTTTTCGTCCTCCAAGCTTTTCAAGGCCAACGGCAAGTGTGCTGGCTCTGCCTTGCTAGCCTATCGACCAGCCTGCTCCTCGACCCGCGGATCGCGCGGAGCTGCTCCCTAATCCTCTCTCTCTCCTCTCTCTCTCTCTCTCTCTCTCTCTCTCTCTCTCTCTCTCTCTCTCTCTCTCTTTTGTTCTCTCTGGTCTTCTCTCGAGGGTCTTCGTGCGAGAAGAGAGGAAGAGGCTGGGCGCGGGTTGGGCTGAAGGAGAAAGAAACTGGGCCGGGGCGCGCGAGTGGGAGAAGAAAAGGGAGAGGCCGGTTGGGCCGAGACCGGATTTGGCCCAACCCGGCCCCCCTCGAGTTCTCTTCTTTTTTTTTTTCTTCTTTTCTTTTCCTCCTTTTTTGTTGTTTTGTTGTTGTTTTTTTTTGCGACTAATTCCTAACTTTTAATACTATTAATTTTTAAGTAAAATGGTGAAATTTAGGTGTCAACAAGCTCAAGAAACGACCTAGCATCATCTGCAAAAAGAAACAATACATAATAGCCTCTAATGTAAAACCCTAAAGACTTGTTCAAATTGGGATACAAATTTTGATCAAATGTTTTCGCATATTTTAAGAAAAACTCAAAAACTAATTTTTTAAAGTTTTTTCGAATTTCGTAAAAAAAAAAATTGGAATTTTTAATTAATTAATTTTTAAAAATATTTTTTTAATATTAAAATAATACAATATAAAACGGACCCAGTAGATCTCCACATCCGACCCGGGTCGTCGAACGTCTGGGTCCACGGGTGGACTGGCTGAGCCCGGTCCGCGATTCCCTCTCTTTCCCGCGCCCCCTCGGTCTCACTCGCTCCCTCTAGCTCCCCCTCCGTTCTCTCGAGCTCTCCGGTCTCCCTCTGCGTTTGCTGTTCTCCCCCTTTTGTTTTTCGTCCTCCAAGCTTTTCAAGGCCAACGGCAAGTGTGCTGGCTCTGCCTTGCTAGCCTATCGACCAGCCTGCTCCTCGACCCGCGGATCGCGCCGGAGCTGCTCCCCGATCTCTCTCTCTCTCTCTCTCTCTCTCTCTCTCTCTCTCTCTCTCTCTCGCTGCTCTTCTCTCTATTTTGTTCTGCAGGTCTTCGTGCGAGACAGGCAAGAGAGGAAGAGGCTGGCGCGGGTTGGGCTGAAGGAGAAAGAAAGCGGGCCGGGCGCGCGCGAGTGGGAGAAGAAAAGGGAGAGGCCGGTTGGGCCGAGACCGGATTTGGCCCAACCCGGCCCCCCTCGAGTTCTGTTTTTTTTTTTTCTTCTTTTCTTTTCCTCCTTTTTTTTTTTGTTGTTTTGTTGTTGTTGTTTTTTTTTTGCGACTAATTCCTAACTTTTAATACTATTAATTTTTAAGTAAAATGGTGAAATTTAGGTGTCAACAAGCTCAAGAAACGACCTAGCATCATCTGCAAAAAGAAACAATACATAATAGCCTCTAATGTAAAACCCTAAAGACTTGTTCAAATTGGGATACAAATTTTGATCAAATGTTTTCGCATATTTTAAGAAAAACTCAAAAACTAATTTTTTTAAAGTTTTTTCGGAATTTCGTAAAAAAAAATTGGAATTTTTAATTAATTAATTTTTAAAAATATTTTTTTAATATTAAAATAATACAATATAAAACGGACCCAGGTCAGATCTCCACATCCGACCCGGGTCAGGAACGTCTGGGTCCACGGCTGGGGGCTGAGCCGGTCCGCGATTCCCTCTCTTTCCCCGCGCCCCCTCGGTCTCACTCGCTCCCTCTAGCTCCCCCTCCGTTCTCTCGAGCTCTCCGGTCTCCCTCTGCGTTGCTGTTCTCCCCCTTTTGTTTTTCGTCCTCCAAGCTTTTCAAGGCCAACGGCAAGTGTGCGTGGCTCCTGCCTTGCTAGCCTATCGACCAGCCTGCTCCTCGACCCGCGGATCGCACCGCAGCTGCTCCCCTAATCTCTCTCTCTCTCTCTCTCTCTCTCTCTCTCTCTCTCTCTCTCTCTCTCTCTCTCTCTCTCTCTCTCTCTCTCTCGTTGCTCTTCTCTCTATTTTGTTCTGCAGGTCTTCGTGCGAGACAGGCAAGAGAGGAAGACTGGGCGCGGGTTGGGCTGAAGGAGAAAGAAAGCGGGCCGGGCGCGCGAGTGGGAGAAGAAAAGGGAGAGGCCGGTTGGGCCGAGACCGGATTTGGCCCAACCCGGCCCCCTCGAGTTTCTCTTTTTTTTTTCTTCTTTTCTTTTCCTCCTTTTTTTTTGTTGTTTTTTGTTGTTTTTTTTTTTGCGACTAATTCCTAACTTTTAATACTATTAATTTTTAAGTAAAATGGTGAAATTTAGGTGTCAACAAGCTCAAGAAACGACCTAGCATCATCTGCAAAAAGAAACAATACATAATAGCCTCTAATGTAAAACCCTAAAGACTTGTTCAAATTGGGATACAAATTTTGATCAAATGTTTTCGCATATTTTAAGAAAAACTCAAAAACTAATTTTTTTGAAGTTTTTTCGGAATTTCGTAAAAAAAAAATTGGAATTTTTAATTAATTAATTTTTAAAAATATTTTTTTAATATTAAAATAATACAATATAAAACGGACCCAGGTTAGATCTCCACATCCGACCCGGGTCAGGAACGTCTGGGTCCACGGCTGGACTGGCTGAGCCCAGTCCCGCGATTCCCTCTCTTTCCCTCGCGCCCCCTCGGTCTCACTCGCTCCCTCTAGCTCCCCCTCCGTTCTCTCGAGCTCTCCGGTCTCCCTCTGCGTTGCTGTTCTCCCCCTTTTGTTTTTCGTCCTCCAAGCTTTTCAAGGCCAACGGCAAGTGTGCCTGGCTCCTGCCTTGCTAGCCTATCGACCAGCCTGCTCCTCGACCCGCGGATCGCGCCGGAGCTGCTCCCCTAATCCTCTCTCTCTCTCTCTCTCTCTCTCTCTCTCTCGCTGCTCTTCTCTCTATTTTGTTCTGCAGGTCTTCGTGCGAGACAGGCAAGAGAGGAAGACCGGCGCGCGGGCTGGGCTGAAGGAGAAAGAAACTGGGCCGGGCCGCGCCCGAGTGGGAGAGGAAAAGGGAGAGGCCGGTTGGGCCGAGACCGGATTTGGCCCAACCCGGCCCCCCTCGAGTTCTCTTTTTTTTTTTTTTTTTTTTCTTCTTTTCTTTTCCTCCTTTTTTTTTGTTGTTTTTTGTTGTTTTTTTTTTTGCGACTAATTCCTAACTTTTAATACTATTAATTTTTAAGTAAAATGGTGAAATTTAGGTGTCAACAAGCTCAAGAAACGACCTAGCATCATCGCAAAAAGAAACAATACATAATAGCCTCTAATGTAAAACCCTAAAGACTTGTTCAAATTGGGATACAAATTTTGATCAAATGTTTTCGCATATTTTAAGAAAAACTCAAAAACTAATTTTTTAAAGTTTTTTCGAATTTCGTAAAAAAAAAATTGGAATTTTTAATTAATTAATTTTTAAAAATATTTTTTAATATTAAAATAATACAATATAAAACGGACCCAGGTCAGATCTCCACATCCGACCCGGGTCAGGAACGTCTGGGTCCACGGCTGGACTGGCTGAGCCCAGTCCCGCGATTCCCTCTCTTTCCCCTGCGCCCCCTCGGTCTCACTCGCTCCCTCTAGCTCCCCCTCCGTTCTCTCGAGCTCTCCGGTCTCCCTCTGCGTTCTTTGTTCTCCCCCTTTTGTTTTTCGTCCTCCAAGCTTTTCAAGGCCAACGGCAAGTGTGCTGGCTCTGCCTTGCTAGCCTATCGACCAGCCTGCTCCTCGACCCGGATCGGCGCGCTCCGGATCCTCTCTCCTCTCTCTCTCTCTCTCTCTCTCTCTCTCTCTCTCTCTCTCTCTCTCTCTCTCTCTCTCTCTCTCTCTCTCGTTGCTCTTCTCTCTATTTTGTTCTGCGGGTCTTCGTGCGAGACAGGCAAGAGAGGAAGGCGGGCGCGGGTTGGGCTGAAGGAGAAAGAAACTGGGGGGCGCGCGAGTGGGAGAAGAAAAGGGAGAGGCCGGTTGGGCCGAGACCGGATTTGGCCCAACCCGGCCCCCCTCGAGTTCTCTTATTTTTTTTTCTTCTTCTTTTCTTTTCCTCCTTTTTTTTTTGTTTTGTTGTTGTTGTTTTTTTTTTGCGACTAATTCCTAACTTTTAATACTATTAATTTTTAAGTAAAATGGTGAAATTTAGGTGTCAACAAGCTCAAGAAACGACCTAGCATCATCTGCAAAAAGAAACAATACATAATAGCCTCTAATGTAAAACCCTAAAGACTTGTTCAAATTGGGATACAAATTTTGATCAAATGTTTTCGCATATTTTAAGAAAAACTCAAAAACTAATTTTTTAAAGTTTTTTTGAATTTCGTAAAAAAAAAAAATTGGAATTTTTAATTAATTAATTTTTAAAAATATTTTTTAATATTAAAATAATACAATATAAAACGGACCAGTAGATCTCCACATCCGACCCGGGTCAGAACGTCTGGGTCCACGGCTGGGTGGGTGAGCCCGGTCCGCGATTCCCTCTCTTTCCCCGCGCCCCCTCGGTCTCACTCGCTCCCTCTAGCTCCCCCTCCGTTCTCTCGAGCTCTCCGGTCTCCCTCTGCGTTGCTGTTCTCCCCCTTTTGTTTTTCGTCCTCCAAGCTTTTCAAGGCCAACGGCAAGTGTGCTGGCTCTCGCCTTGCTAGCCTATCGACCAGCTGCT
Source organism: Eucalyptus grandis (assembly GCF_016545825.1). Taxonomy (NCBI): domain Eukaryota; kingdom Viridiplantae; phylum Streptophyta; class Magnoliopsida; order Myrtales; family Myrtaceae; genus Eucalyptus; species Eucalyptus grandis. The sequence continues at coordinate 17,908,546 of NC_052617.1, read as the reverse complement.
CCTCGACCCGCGGATCGCGCGCGGAGCTGCTCCCCGATCTCTCTCTCTCTCTCTCTCTCTCTCTCTCTCTCTCTCTCTCTCTCTCTCTCTCTATTTTGTTCTCGTTGCTCAGGTCTCTTCGGGTCTTCGTGCGAGACGGGCAAGAGAGGAAGAGGCGGGGCGCGGGTTGGGCTGAAGGAGAAAGAAAGCTGGGCCGGGCCGCGCGCGAGTGGGAGAAGAAAAAGGGAGAGGCCGGTTGGGCCGAGACCGGATTTGGCCCAATTACCGGCCCCCTCGAGTTCTCTTCTTTTTTTTTTTTTTTCTTCTTTTCTTTTCCTCCTTTTTTTTTGTTTTTTGTTGTTGTTTTTTTTTTTGCGACTAATTCCTAACTTTTAATACTATTAATTTTTAAGTAAAATGGTGAAATTTAGGTGTCAACAAGCTCAAGAAACGACCTAGCATCATCTGCAAAAAGAAACAATACATAATAGCCTCTAATGTAAAACCCTAAAGACTTGTTCAAATTGGGATACAAATTTTGATCAAATGTTTTCGCATATTTTAAGAAAAACTCAAAAACTAATTTTTTAAAGTTTTTTTGAATTTCGTAAAAAAATTGGAATTTTTAATTAATTAATTTTTAAAAATATTTTTTAATATTAAAATAATACAATATAAAACGGACCCGGGTTAGATCTCCACATCCGACCCGGGTCGAGAACGTCTGGGTCCACGGTTTGGGTGGCTGAGCCTGGTCCGCGATTCCCTCTCTTTCCCCGCGCCCCCTCTGGTCTCACTCGCTCCCTCTAGCTCCCCCTCCGTTCTCTCGAGCTCTCCGGTCTCCCTCTGCGTTGCTGTTCTCCCCCTTTTGTTTTTCGTCCTCCAAGCTTTTCAAGGCCAACGGCAAGTGTGCTGGCTCCGCCTTGCTAGCCTATCGACCAGCCTGCTCCTCGACCCGCGGATCGCGCTGCTCCCCACGATCCTCTCTCTCTCTCTCTCTCTCTCTCTCTCTCTCTCTCTCTCTCTCTCTCTCTCTCTCTCTCTCTCTCTCTCTCTCTCTCTCTTTTGTTCTCTCTATTTTGTTCTGCGGGTCTTCGTGCGAGACGAGGCAAGAGAGGAAGGCGGGCGCGGGTTGGGCTGAAGGAGAAAGAAACTGGGCCTGCTGCGCGCGAGTGGGAGAAGAAAAGGGAGAGGCCGGTTGGGCCGAGACCGGATTTGGCCCAACCCGGCCCCCCTCGAGTTCTCTTCTTTTTTTTTTCTTCTTTTCTTTTCCTCCTTTTTTGTTGTTTTGTTGTTGTTTTTTTTTTTTGCGACTAATTCCTAACTTTTAATACTATTAATTTTTAAGTAAAATGGTGAAATTTAGGTGTCAACAAGCTCAAGAAACGACCTAGCATCATCGCAAAAAGAAACAATACATAATAGCCTCTAATGTAAAACCCTAAAGACTTGTTCAAATTGGGATACAAATTTTGATCAAATGTTTTCGCATATTTTAAGAAAAACTCAAAAACTAATTTTTTAAAGTTTTTTTTTTCGAATTTCGTAAAAAAAATTGGAATTTTTAATTAATTAATTTTTAAAAATATTTTTTTAATATTAAAATAATACAATATAAAACGGACCCAGGTAGATCTCCACATCCGACCCGGGTCGGGAACGTCTGGGTCCACGGCTGGGTGGTGAGCCCGGCCCCGCGATTCCCTCTCTTTCCCCGCGCCCCCTCGGTCTCACTCGCTCCCTCTAGCTCCCCCTCCGTTCTCTCGAGCTCTCCGGTCTCCCTCTGCGTTTCTGTTCTCCCCCTTTTGTTTTTCGTCCTCCAAGCTTTTCAAGGCCAACGGCAAGTGTGCCTGGCTCCCGCCTTGCTAGCCTATCGACCAGCTGCTCCTCGACCCGCGGATCGCGCGGAGCTCTCCCTCTCTCTCTCTCTCTCTCTCTCTCTCTCTCTCTCTCTCTCTCTCTCTCTCTCTCTCGCTGCTCTTCTCTCTATTTTGTTCTGCAGGTCTTCGTGCGAGACAGGCAAGAGAGGAAGACTGGGCGCGGGTTGGGCTGAAGGAGAAAGAAACTGGGCCGGGCCGCGCGCGAGTGGGAGAAGAAAAGGGAGAGGCCGGTTGGGCCGAGACCGGATTTGGCCCAACCCGGCCCCCCTCGAGTTCTCTTCTTTTTTTTTTTCTTCTTTTCTTTTCCTCCTTTTTTTGTTGTTTTGTTGTTTTTTTTTTTTGCGACTAATTCCTAACTTTTAATACTATTAATTTTTAAGTAAAATGGTGAAATTTAGGTGTCAACAAGCTCAAGAAACGACCTAGCATCATCTGCAAAAAGAAACAATACATAATAGCCTCTAATGTAAAACCCTAAAGACTTGTTCAAATTGGGATACAAATTTTGATCAAATGTTTTCGCATATTTTAAGAAAAACTCAAAAACTAATTTTTTTAAAGCTTTTTCGGAATTTCGTAAAAAAAAATTGGAATTTTTAATTAATTAATTTTTAAAAATATTTTTTTAATATTAAAATAATACAATATAAAACGGACCGGGTAGATCTCCACATCCGACCCGGGTCGGGAACGTCTGGGTCCACGGCTGGTGGGTGAGCCGGTCCGCGATTCCCTCTCTTTCCCCGCGCCCCCTCGGTCTCACTCGCTCCCTCTAGCTCCCCCTCCGTTCTCTCGAGCTCTCCGGTCTCCCTCTGCGTTCTGTTCTCCCCCTTTTGTTTTTCGTCCTCCAAGCTTTTCAAGGCCAACGGCAAGTGTGCTGGCTCTGCCTTGCTAGCCTATCGACCAGCTCTGCTCCTCGACCCGCGGATCGCGCGGAGCTGCTCCCCGATCCTCTCTCTCTCTCTCTCTCTCTCTCTCTCTCTCTCTCTCTCTCTCTCTCTCTCTCTCTCTCTCTCTCTCTCTCTCGTTGCTCTTCTCTCTATTTTGTTCTGCGAGGTCTTCGTGCGAGAGGCAAGAGAGGAAGAGGAAGGCGCGGGTTGGGCTGAAGGAGAAAGAAACTGGGCCGGGCCGCGCGCGAGTGGGAGAAGAAAAGGGAGAGGCCGGTTGGGCCGAGACCGGATTTGGCCCAACCCGGCCCCCCTCGAGTTCTCTTTTTTTTTTTCTTCTTTTCTTTTCCTCCTTTTTTTGTTGTTTTTTTGTTGTTTTTTTTTTTGCGACTAATTCCTAACTTTTAATACTATTAATTTTTAAGTAAAATGGTGAAATTTAGGTGTCAACAAGCTCAAGAAACGACCTAGCATCATCTGCAAAAAGAAACAATACATAATAGCCTCTAATGTAAAACCCTAAAGACTTGTTCAAATTGGGATACAAATTTTGATCAAATGTTTTCGCATATTTTAAGAAAAACTCAAAAACTAATTTTTTAAAGTTTTTCGGAATTTCGTAAAAAAAATTGGAATTTTTAATTAATTAATTTTTAAAAATATTTTTTTAATATTAAAATAATACAATATAAAACGGACCCGGGTAGATCTCCACATCCGACCCGGGTCAGAACGTCTGGGTCCACGGCTGATTGGACTAGCTGAGCCCGGTCCGCGATTCCCTCTCTTTCCCCGCGCCCCCTCGGTCTCACTCGCTCCCTCTAGCTCCCCCTCCGTTCTCTCGAGCTCTCCGGTCTCCCTCTGCGTTGCTGTTCTCCCCCTTTTGTTTTTCGTCCTCCAAGCTTTTCAAGGCCAACGGCAAGTGTGCTGGCTCTGCCTTGCTAGCCTATCGACCAGCCTGCTCCTCGACCCGCGGATCGCGCGGAGCTGCTCCCTGATCCTCTCTCTCTCTCTCTCTCTCTCTCTCTCTCTCTCTCTCTCTCTCTCTCTCTCTCTCTCTCTCTCTCTCTCTCTGCTCTTCTCTCTATTTTGTTCTATTTTGTTCTGCGGGTCTTCGTGCGAGACAGGCAAGAGAGGAAGGCGGGCGCGGGGTTGGGCTGAAGGAGAAAGAAAGCTGGGCCGGGGCGCGCGAGTGGGAGAAGAAAAGGGAGAGGCCGGTTGGGCCGAGACCGGATTTGGCCCAACCCGGCCCCCCTCGAGTTCTCTTCTTTTTTTTTTCTTCTTTTCTTTTCCTCCTTTTTTTTTGTTGTTGTTGTTTTTGTTTTTTTTTTTGCGACTAATTCCTAACTTTTAATACTATTAATTTTTAAGTAAAATGGTGAAATTTAGGTGTCAACAAGCTCAAGAAACGACCTAGCATCATCTCGCAAAAAGAAACAATACATAATAGCCTCTAATGTAAAACCCTAAAGACTTGTTCAAATTGGGATACAAATTTTGATCAAATGTTTTCGCATATTTTAAGAAAAACTCAAAAACTAATTTTTTAAAGTTTTTTTGAATTTCGTAAAAAAAAAATTGGAATTTTTAATTAATTAATTTTTAAAAATATTTTTTTAATATTAAAATAATACAATAAAAAACGGACACAGGTCAGATCTCCACATCCGACCAAGGTCAGGAACGTCTGGGTCCACGGCTGGACTGGCTGAGCCAGTCCCGCGATTACCTCTCTTTCCCCTGCGCCCCCTCGGTCTCTCTCGCTCCCTCTAGCTCCCCCTCCGTTCTCTCGAGCTCTCCGGTCTCCCTCTGCGTTCTTTGTTCTCCCCCTTTTGTTTTTCGTCCTCCAACCTTTTCAAGGCCAACGGCAAGTGTGCCTGGCTCCTGCCTTGCTAGCCTATCGACCAGCCTGCTCCTCGACCCGCGGATCGCGCCGGAGCTGCTCCCCTGATCCCTCTCTCTCTCTCTCTCTCTCTCTCTCTCTCTCTCTCTCTCTCTCTCTCTCTCTCTCTCTCTCTCTCTCTCTCTCTCGCTGCTCTTCTCTCTATTTTGTTCTGCAGGTCTTCGTGCGAGACAGGCAAGAGAGGAAGGGGGCGCGGGTTGGGCTGAAGGAGAAAGAAACGGGCCGGGCGCGCGCGAGTGGGAGAAGAAAAGGGAGAGGCCGGTTGGGCCGAGACCGGATTTGGCCCAACCCGGCCCCCCTCGAGTTCTCTTCTTTTTTTTTCTTCTTTTCTTTTCCTCCTTTTTTTTTTGTTTTGTTGTTGTTGTTTTTTTTTTTGCGACTAATTCCTAACTTTTAATACTATTAATTTTTAAGTAAAATGGTGAAATTTAGGTGTCAACAAGCTCAAGAAACGACCTAGCATCATCTGCAAAAAGAAACAATACATAATAGCCTCTAATGTAAAACCCTAAAGACTTGTTCAAATTGGGATACAAATTTTGATCAAATGTTTTCGCATATTTTAAGAAAAACTCAAAAACTAATTTTTTTAAAGTTTTTTCGAATTTCGTAAAAAAAAAAAATTGGAATTTTTAATTAATTAATTTTTAAAAATATTTTTTAATATTAAAATAATACAATATAAAACGGACCCAGGTTAGATCTCCACATCCGACCCGGGTCAGGAACGTCTGGGTCCACGGCTGGCCTGGCTGAGCCCAGTCCGCGATTCCCTCTCTTTCCCCGCGCCCCCTCGGTCTCACTCGCTCCCTCTAGCTCCCCCTCCGTTCTCTCGAGCTCTCCGGTCTCCCTCTGCGTTCTGCTGTTCTCCCCCTTTTGTTTTTCGTCCTCCAAGCTTTTCAAGGCCAACGGCAAGTGTGCTGGCTCGCCTTGCTAGCCTATCGACCAGCCTGCTCCTCGACCCGCGGATCGCGCGGAGCTGCTCCCGATCCTCTCTCTCTCTCTCTCTCTCTCTCTCTCTCTCTCTCTCTCTCTCTCTCTCTCTCTCTCTCTCTCTCGTTGCTCTTCTCTCTATTTTGTTCTGCGGGTCTTCGTGCGAGACAGGCAAGAGAGGAAGATGGGCGCGGGTTGGGCTGAAGGAGAAAGAAACTGGGCCGGGGGCGCGCGAGTGGGAGAAGAAAAGGGAGAGGCCGGTTGGGCCGAGACCGGATTTGGCCCAACCCGGCCCCCTCGAGTTCTCTTTTTTTTTTTCTTTTTTCTTTTCCTCCTTTTTTTTTTTTGTTGTTGTTGTTGTTTTTTTTTTTTTGCGACTAATTCCTAACTTTTAATACTATTAATTTTTAAGTAAAATGGTGAAATTTAGGTGTCAACAAGCTCAAGAAACGACCTAGCATCATCTCGCAAAAAGAAACAATACATAATAGCCTCTAATGTAAAACCCTAAAGACTTGTTCAAATTGGGATACAAATTTTGATCAAATGTTTTCGCATATTTTAAGAAAAACTCAAAAACTAATTTTTTAAAGTTTTTTGAATTTCGTAAAAAAAATTGGAATTTTTAATTAATTAATTTTTAAAAATATTTTTTAATATTAAAATAATACAATATAAAACGGACCCAGGTAGATCTCCACATCCGACCCGGTCGAGAACGTCTGGGTCCACGGCTGGGCCGGGTGAGCCCAGTCCTGCGATTCCCTCTCTTTCCCCCGCGCCCCCTCGGTCTCACTCGCTCGCTCTAGCTCCCCCTCCGTCCTCTCGAGCTCTCCGGTCTCCCTCTGCGTTGCTGTTCTCCCCCTTTTGTTTTTCGTCCTCCAAGCTTTTCAAGGCCAACGGCAAGTGTGCGTGGCTCCTGCCTTGCTAGCCTATCGACCAGCCTGCTCCTCGACCCGCGGATCGCGCCCGATCCTCTCTCCTCTCTCTCTCCTCTCTCTCTCTCTCTCTCTCTCTCTCTCTCTCTCTCTCTCTCTCTCTCTCTCTCTCTCTCTCTCTCGCTGCTCTTCTCTCTATTTTGTTCTGCGGTCTTCGTGCGAGACAGGCAAGAGAGGAAGACGGGCGCGGGTTGGGCTGAAGGAGAAAGAAAGCTGGGCCGGGCGCGCGCGAGTGGGAGAAGAAAAGGGAGAGGCCGGTTGGGCCGAGACCGGATTTGGCCCAACCCGGCCCCCTCGAGTTCTCTTTTTTTTTTTTTTTCTTCTTTTCTTTTCCTCCTTTTTTTTGTTGTTTTTTGTTGTTTTTTTTTTTTGCGACTAATTCCTAACTTTTAATACTATTAATTTTTAAGTAAAATGGTGAAATTTAGGTGTCAACAAGCTCAAGAAACGACCTAGCATCATCTGCAAAAAGAAACAATACATAATAGCCTCTAATGTAAAACCCTAAAGACTTGTTCAAATTGGGATACAAATTTTGATCAAATGTTTTCGCATATTTTAAGAAAAACTCAAAACTAATTTTTTAAAGCTTTTTTGAATTTCGTAAAAAAAAATTGGAATTTTTAATTAATTAATTTTTAAAAATATTTTTTAATATTAAAATAATACAATATAAAACGGACCCAGGTCAGATCTCCACATCCGACCCGGGTCAGGAACGTCTGGGTCCACGGCTGGACTGGCTGAGCCCAGTCCCGCGATTCCCTCTCTTTCCCCCGCGCCCCCTCGGTCTCACTCGCTCCCTCTAGCTCCCCCTCCGTTCTCTCGAGCTCTCCGGTCTCCCTCTGCGTTGCTGTTCTCCCCCTTTTGTTTTTCGTCCTCCAAGCTTTTCAAGGCCAACGGCAAGTGTGCCTGGCTCCTGCCTTGCTAGCCTATCGACCAGCCTGCTCCTCGACCCGCGGATCGCGCCGGAGCTGCTCCCCTGATCCTCTCTCTCTCTCTCTCTCTCTCTCTCTCTCTCTCTCTCTCTCTCTCTCTCTCTCTCTCTCTCTCTCTCTCTCTTTGTTCTATTTTGTTCGCAGGTCTTCGTGCGAGACAGGGCAAGAGAGGAAGGCTGGGCGCGGGTTGGGCTGAAGGAGAAAGAAAGCTGGGGCCGGGCGCGCGCGAGTGGGAGAAGAAAAGGGAGAGGCCGGTTGGGCCGAGACCGGATTTGGCCCAACCCGGCCCCCCTCGAGTTCTCTTCTTTTTTTTTCTTCTTTTCTTTTCCTCCTTTTTTGTTGTTTTGTTGTTGTTTTTTTTTTGCGACTAATTCCTAACTTTTAATACTATTAATTTTTAAGTAAAATGGTGAAATTTAGGTGTCAACAAGCTCAAGAAACGACCTAGCATCATCTGCAAAAAGAAACAATACATAATAGCCTCTAATGTAAAACCCTAAAGACTTGTTCAAATTGGGATACAAATTTTGATCAAATGTTTTCGCATATTTTAAGAAAAACTCAAAAACTAATTTTTTTAAAGCTTTTTCGGAATTTCGTAAAAAAAAAATTGGAATTTTTAATTAATTAATTTTTAAAAATATTTTTTAATATTAAAATAATACAATATAAAACGGACCCAGGTTAGATCTCCACATCCGACCCGGGTCAGGAACGTCTGGGTCCACGGCTGGACTGGCTGAGCCGGTCCGCGATTCCCTCTCTTTCCCCGCGCCCCCTCGGTCTCACTCGCTCCCTCTAGCTCCCCCTCCGTTCTCTCGAGCTCTCTCCGGTCTCCCCTCGTTCGTTGCTGTTCTCCCCCTTTTGTTTTTCGTCCTCCAAGCTTTTCAAGGCCAACGGCAAGTGTGCCTGGCTCCTGCCTTGCTAGCCTATCGACCAGCCTGCTCCTCGACCCGCGGATCGCGCCGGAGCTGCTCCCCTGATCCTCTCTCTCTCTCTCTCTCTCTCTCTCTCTCTCTCTCTCTCTCTCTCTCTCTCTCTCTCTCTCTCTCTCTCTCTGCTCTTCTCTCTATTTTGTTCTGCAGGTCTTCGTGCGAGACAGGCAAGAGAGGAAGACTGGGCGCGGGTTGGGCTGAAGGAGAAAGAAACTGGGCCGGGCCGCGCGCGAGTGGGAGAAGAAAAGGGAGAGGCCGGTTGGGCAAAGACCGGATTTGGCCCAACCCGGCCCCCTCGAGTTTCTCTTTTTTTTTTTTTCTTCTTTTCTTTTCCTCCTTTTTTGTTGTTTTTTGTTGTTGTTTTTTTTTTTTTGCGACTAATTCCTAACTTTTAATACTATTAATTTTTAAGTAAAATGGTGAAATTTAGGTGTCAACAAGCTCAAGAAACGACCTAGCATCATCTGCAAAAAGAAACAATACATAATAGCCTCTAATGTAAAACCCTAAAGACTTGTTCAAATTGGGATACAAATTTTGATCAAATGTTTTCGCATATTTTAAGAAAAACTCAAAAACTAATTTTTTTAAAGTTTTTTCGGAATTTCGTAAAAAAAAATTGGAATTTTTAATTAATTAATTTTTAAAAATATTTTTTAATATTAAAATAATACAATATAAAACGGACCCAGGTTAGATCTCCACATCCGACCCGTGTCAGGAACGTCTGGGTCCACGGCTGGACTGGCTGAGCCCAGTCCCGCGATTCCCTCTCTTTCCCCTGCGCCCCCTCGGTCTCACTCGCTCCCTCTAGCTCCCCCTCCGTTCTCTCGAGCTCTCCGGTCTCCCTCTGCGTTGCTGTTCTCCCCCTTTTGTTTTTCGTCCTCCAAGCTTTTCAAGGCCAACGGCAAGTGTGCCTGGCTCCTGCCTTGCTAGCCTATCGACCAGCCTGCTCCTCGACCCGCGGATCGCGCCGGAGCTGCTCCCCTGATCCTCTCTCTCTCTCTCTCTCTCTCTCTCTCTCTCTCTCTCTCTCTCTCTCTCTCTCTCTCTCTCTCTCTCTCTATTTTGCTCTTCTCTCTATTTTGCGGGTCTTCGTGCGAGACAGGCAAGAGAGGAAGAGGCGCGGGTTGGGCTGAAGGAGAAAGAAAGCTGGGCCGGGCGCGCGCGAGTGGGAGAAGAAAAGGGAGAGGCCGGTTGGGCCGAGACCGGATTTGGCCCAACCCGGCCCCCTCGAGTTCTCTTTTTTTTTTTTTTTTTCTTCTTTTCTTTTCCTCCTTTTTTTTTTTTTTGTTGTTGTTTTTTTTTTTTGCGACTAATTCCTAACTTTTAATACTATTAATTTTTAAGTAAAATGGTGAAATTTAGGTGTCAACAAGCTCAAGAAACGACCTAGCATCATCTGCAAAAAGAAACAATACATAATAGCCTCTAATGTAAAACCCTAAAGACTTGTTCAAATTGGGATACAAATTTTGATCAAATGTTTTCGCATATTTTAAGAAAAACTCAAAAACTAATTTTTTAAAGTTTTTGAATTTCGTAAAAAAATTGGAATTTTTAATTAATTAATTTTTAAAAATATTTTTTAATATTAAAATAATACAATATAAAACGGACCCAGGTTAGATCTCCACATCCGACCGGGTCAGAACGTCTGGGTCCACGGCTGGGGGCTGAGCTGAGCCCAGTCCCCGCGATTCCCCCTCTCTTTCCCCTGCGCCCCCTCGGTCTCACTCGCTCCCTCTAGCTCCCCCTCCGTTCTCTCGAGCTCTACGGTCTCCCTCTGCGTTGCTGTTCTCCCCCTTTTGTTTTTCGTCCTCCAACCTTTTCAAGGCCAACGGCAAGTGTGCCTGGCTCCTGCCTTACTAGCCTGCTCCTCGACCCGCGGATCGCGCCGGAGCTGCTCCCCGATCCCCCTCTCTCTCTCTCTCTCTCTCTCTCTCTCTCTCTCTCTCTCTCTCTCTCTCTCTCTCTCTCTCTCTCGTTGCTCTTCTCTCTATTTTGTTTGCGAGGTCTTCGTGCGAGACAGGCAAGAGAGGAGGGCTGGGCGCGGGTTGGGCTGAAGGAGAAAGAAACTGGGCCGGGCCGCGCGCGAGTGGGAGAAGAAAAGGGAGAGGCCGGTTGGGCCGAGACCGGATTTGGCCCAACCCGGCCCCCCTCGAGTTCTCTTCTTTTTTTTTTCTTCTTTTCTTTTCCTCCTTTTTTTGTTGTTTTGTTGTTGTTTTTTTTTTTTGCGACTAATTCCTAACTTTTAATACTATTAATTTTTAAGTAAAATGGTGAAATTTAGGTGTCAACAAGCTCAAGAAACGACCTAGCATCATCTGCAAAAAGAAACAATACATAATAGCCTCTAATGTAAAACCCTAAAGACTTGTTCAAATTGGGATACAAATTTTGATCAAATGTTTTCGCATATTTTAAGAAAAACTCAAAAACTAATTTTTTAAAGTTTTTTGAATTTCGTAAAAAAAAAATTGGAATTTTTAATTAATTAATTTTTAAAAATATTTTTTAATATTAAAATAATACAATATAAAACGGACCCAGGTCAGATCTCCACATCCGACCCGGGTCGGGAAATCGACTCATCTCCCTGCCCTTCACCAACAATAATATATTAGTATCCCTACCTACATTATAAAAACTGAACGGATCGACTCCATCAAGTTTGATACTATAAGTATTATTTGAGTGTGACTCTATCTCCCTATTCTTCACCGAAAATCATTTATTAGTATCCCTACCTACATTGTAAAAACTAAACAGATCGACCCCATCAAGTTTGATAATATACGTATTATTTGAGTGTGTACAATAATGTCTTTTAATTTATCTTTTTTGTGTTTGCAGACACTTCACCAAAAATTATTAATTGCTTACTTGCATTGTAAAAATTGAACTAATTGGCCCAATCAAGTTTGATAACATATGTATTTTTTTGAATGCGTGCAGTAATGTCTTTTAATTTAAGGATAAATATACTAGGAATCTTCAAACTGGTCATGAAAATACAATGGGTTAATACCTTAAAAAACCTCAAACTGGTATACCTGTGACAAATTTACCCCCAACTATTTTTTTGACCACCAAAAATCCCAAACTGGTACATATGTGACAGATTTATCATCCGTTAGCTTTTGTTCGATTTTTCCGTTAATTTTACTGACGTGGTTGCTGACGTGGCAAGCCATGTGGAAATTCATAAGTTTAATACCATTAAAAACCCCAAACTGGTATATTTATGACAAATTTACCCAAAACTGGTATATTTATGACCAATTTACCCCAAGCTGATATATTTACAATAAATTTACTCTAAATTAATTTTTTCGATCATAAAAAACCTAAATTGGTACACGTGCGGCACATTTACCATCTTTCAATTTTCCCAAATTTGACTGAGTTGTGATGTCCAATCAATTTTATTTTCCAGATTACTCTAACATTGCCTTCATATCATTAATACTTGATTTTTTTTATTGGAATCATTATTAGAAAACTATTCAAAGGCTACCAAATGTGCACTTCATTCTTGTGCCGGGAAGATGCCCATTAACTAAAAGATGAATAGATTGTTTGCGCACATATACAAAAGAATCACACTCAAAGCACACCTGAAATTAGCGACAAACATAAGTGATTTTGGTTCCGGCATTTTAACGAGCATGTGATGTACGAGTCACTCATACCATTCACATGCAAGTTCCATATTAAAATTTTGACACTTATGATTCAAGGTAGGAAAGACTACGTAACGCTAATAAGGACCAGCAAAGTAAGAGTGATATGTAAGCATACAAACAGATTGCGGATAAGTAGTAAACCATGTGGGGCTGAGACATATAAACATAAAGCCAAGTTTATCACAAACCAAAAACGAGTGAAGCAATCACAATATGTGCACTTCTTTTGTATATGTGCGCAAGCGATCTGTCCATCTTTTAGTTAATGGGCATCCTCTTGGCACAAGAATGAAGTGCACATTTGGTAGTCTTTGAATATTCTCTAATAATGATTCCAATAAAAAAGAAAAAAATTAAGTATTAATGATATGGAGGCAATGTTAGAGTAATCCGGAAAATAAAATTGATTGTACATCACAACTCAGTCAAATTTGGGAAAATTGAAAGATGGTAAATGTGCCGCACGTGTACCAATTTAGGTTTTTATGATCGGAAAAATTAATTAGAGTAAATTTGTCGTAAATATAACAGCTTGGGGTAAATTTGTCATAAATATATCAGTTTGGGGTAAATTTGTCATAAATATACCAGTTTTGGGTTTTTAATGGTATTAAACTTATGAATTTTCACATGGCTTGCCACGTCAGCAACCACGTCAGCAAAATTAACGAAAAAATCGAACGGAAGCTAACGGAGGGTAGATCTGCCATATATGTACCAGTTTGGGGTTTTGGTGGTAAAAAAATAGTTTGGGGTAAATTTGTCACAAGTGTACTAGTTTGGGGTTTTTTAAGGTATTAACCCAAATACAATTGAATCTTAGAACTTATAAAAGTGCAATCATATTATAAAACTTATAAGAAAAGTGCAATCAAGTCTTAAATCATGTCATGAAAGTGTAATTAAGTTTTACAACTTTCAAGACGTGCAATCGAGTGCGTCTGCTATCCCTTTTTTATAATACCCATTTTTTTTTTAATTGTTTGGTGTTGCTAATTATCATGGATATTGTAGAGTCTAGTCCATAACTCATCTATTTCAATTGCAATATTAGAAAACTTCCACACTTATATATTAGCTCACACACTCACATTTTCTTCTATGAAAATAAGGCACTTCATGGTTTGTTCGTGAAACAAACCATCAACACTTGGTAAGCTATTTCATGCTATATGATGACTTTTCCTAACACAGGTTTTCGATAATAATTTGTCTACTGTTACTGGAACCCGAAAGCCATTATTTTAGGATGTGTTTGATAGTCTGCATAACACGGTGAAGGCAAGATAAATTACTTCATCTAGCACTTGGAGGTGCACTTTAGAGGGGGTAGTCTATATAAGATTGGATGATTTGTCTAGAAAATAGGAGTAGGACAATTGTATAATACTCCAATGTTTGTATGGTAGTGACGGTGCCATTAGCACCAGTGGCGGCCACAATTGCAATTGTTGCCTCTCTCCCTTGTGAATTGGCTGACCACTGCATCTTGGCCATATGTCATTTTAATTTATTTATTTTTATGTCAATCCCATCGTAAGTCCACATAACACACATTAATTCGGATATGTAAATCCACATAACACACATTAATTTGGACACATCACTCCTAATATTAGCCAATATCATGTTATACGGTCCAACAGATCCTAAAATTTATTATATGGAGAGCAATTCAATTCTAAACCTTTTGAATTAGAAAAGAAGAAATAATACCCACAAGCTATTATAATTTGTTTTGCAAGACAGAACATTAAAACAAGGAAATTGCTTCATATTATCCTAATGTGCTCTCCAAAGTACGACTTTTTTAAGGCGCTAAACTGAAATCCCACCTCAGACAACATACCTTGAGGTCGCCTTGACGTGCTCACGGAATCATTGCGAATGCACGAACCAAAATTAATTAAATATTTGTGTCTTTTGGATAACCAAGTTAGAGGAGAAGACTCATCATTTTAAAAATGAGCAATTAGTCCAAACCAAAATTAATTAATATTTGTGTCTTTTAGATAACCAAGGAAGAGGAGAAGACTCATCATTTTAAAAATGAGCGATTAGTCTTCTCCTATTGTTACTACTCAACCTAAGCGCTGATAATGAACACGTTCCGCTTATCCAACATGATTTTATGGTAAGTCCACGACATCTAAATAGACGTTCCTAGGGTATAGCGATCAATAAAATATCTTTATTTTACGTTTACCCAAAATTCACATTCGAGAGAAATTTGCAACTCCGCAAATGAAGACATTATACTTATTGGATTTCGCCTCTCTTTCCCCTCACCTCAATTTGAATCCGGGCTCCGTCAATGAACATATTAAGTATGGAGGAGTATTTTAAGCTGACACGAAATAAGACAACCACTACAAATGATATACCGGACATCTCAAAGCAAATGCCATATATCCAAGTCTACATCTTGATCAGCGCGCTGGACATCATTATAAGTTTCTCTTGCCATAGTGAAGCGCCAACCTATTCCCTATTTATTACGAGAGACATGCTGAATTGAAATCGTCGGTTGTCTGAATATACAACTAATAATTGACTAGATAAAAGCTAGACATGGAGAGCCTATTTATTTAGTAATAACTTGCTCATTGACTTGTTTCTCATTCTTCTAGTGCTTCATGTCAATTTGTAGACCTCGTCAGGCAATCTTGGTGCGAGCAATACTTCGAGCGGCGTCAGCTTGTCAACTGTTATTCCGAAACCCTCCGACATATCCACAGGCGAGCTATCGGGAGTTGATATCTCAAATGCATGCAGGAACCTAGAGAGCATTGAATGCACCGATTGAAGGCCAAAGGACATTCCAGGACAGATTCTTCTACCACTTCCGAATGGCATGTAGCCAAATTTAGGGTTCTTTACATCAATATCCTTATGACTACTCAAGAACCTCTCAGGCCTAAACTTCATTGGTTCAGGCCATGCTTTTGGATCGGTTTGAATTTTCCATAAGTTGAAGATCAACCTCGTGCCTTTGGGCACATAGTACCCGGTGATGATGCAATCTTCAGTTGATAAATGTGGCACGGAGAGCGGGACTGCGGGATGTAATCGAAGTGTCTCCTTCACTACAGCGTGTAGGTAAGTTAGATTCGTAACGTCTGACTCTTTCACATGCCTTTGTTTACCGATTTGAGCATCTAGTTCTTCTCGAGTTTTTCTTAGAACATGAAGGTTGTTTAGCAACAAAGAGACTGTCCATGTTAGGGTGGTTATTGTAGTGTCAGTACCACCCGCTATAATCGCCTTCAAAGAAGAAATACATGTTATTTGTAGGAGCCATATATGAAGACTAAATAGAGTAAATCAAAAACTGTCAAAACAAAACTCCATATTACCTCGTTTGTCGTCAACTCTATGGTACGGTAGAAACAAATGATAAACATGGATGAATCAATCCGAACAAGCACAAGGGCACAACACTCTCAAAGGCGCATATTCAAAGAAAATTCTCTCATATTATGTCACTACTCAGAAGAACAAGCTACATTATAAGGAAACAAAATGCATATTTATACCTAAAAAGAACATATGCTAATTACAATATTAAAATGGGAAAAAGATAAACTCAAAATTAATTTTATCCTACTAAATCTTAAATATCTAACTGATAACCACTGAAAATTGAAACAAATCACTTAATGTGCTAACATAATTTCTAAAGTGAACTAAGACAAGGAAACAAATAAAAAAAATTAATCTTTGAAAAAAATACACTTGCGTCACTCTGCTAGTCTTAAATCAGATTTCCTTTGGCCTATAACTTGTTCAGTTTAGAAGAGAACCGGATATTCTTTTATAGAATAGAAGTCCTAAAACATTGTTCAAGTAAGACAACAACATATATAAAATGTAGATCATTACAAAACTAGGGCGATGTGTGTTCAAAATCACATTACAATCTTGATCACTGTGGTAACACAAACAAGGTGCAATAGAAGTTTGATATCCATTTATGTATCAATCTCGATAATTTATTCAGTAGGATGCAAGAGTAGGTTAAGAGTGAGGCTTTGTCCTGATGCGCACACACTACGCATTTGAAATAGAAAGCAGTAAATTCCAAGAGAGTGAAAACAAGTCATACCAGGCATGTAGCTTTGATAACTGTATCAGCATCGAAGCCTCCGATTTCCATGCCGTTAAGGGTCGAAAGCATGACATCTATGAAATCTTGATCACCCCTATTGTCACTCAAATTTTTGCTATTCCCTTTATGCTCCTCTAACCAACCACTTAGGATTGTGTCCAATTCTTTGGCGGTCCTCTTCATGGACTTCTCATGGCCACCCAAGTCCAACCATCTCAAGAAAGGAAGAGCATCCGCCACCGGAAACAACCCTAAGAATTGCAGGAATTCCCTCAAGGCATGATGACAACGCCAATTCTCTTCCTCATCCACCGTGGCAATGTTGCGGTTGTCGCCCTTGCCGGCTACGACTTTGAGGACAATGTTCATAGACAGCCTTGCAAACCATTGCTTCAAGTCAACACGAATATGGCCTGTCGTAGAGACGGGCATAGTGTTAGACCTTTTAAATCGTGTTATGGCTGTGGTAGCACATAATCACTTTACTGAAAAGGCTCGGCTTGGCTTGTTTCTCTACACCAGTAGTTAAATGATACCCCCTCCAAGTTGAGCCAATAACTTTGAAGTCATGGATTACACCACCATATGAAAGACAAATAAAGCGATTCAAACTTATGCCATACACGTGAAAGTACCTGAATCATTCTTGTTCTCAGTCCAAAGCTTGTGCAACTCTTTGATGGCGCTATCTGTTGCCGCAGCCACTACAGGGTTGAGCAACGACTCAATCCTCCGAATGGAGAGCAGCTCCATGGTGGCAATTTTCCTCACCTCGCGCCAATACGGACCATAAGGAGCAAACGCAAAAAAGGCATGGTTGTAGCCCATAACTTCAGAGGCTAATAGCTGTGGGCGAGACGCGAGGGCAAGGTCGTGCTTGGTGAAACATTCTTTGGCTATCTCGGAGCTGCTAACCACTACGGCGGGGGACAAACCGAGCCTGATGGTGAAGATCGGTCCGTACTCATCAGCCATGGATGCAAGGGTCTTGTGGGGAAGATGGGATTTTGCCAGTACGGGCATATGCCCTATGACTGGCCATGCACCTGCAACTTCTGGTGGTGTGTTAAGCTTGCGAGATGAGCTTGATTTGAGCCAGACATGGGTTGATAGGATAAGGATGGCAAGGATCATTCCATACAAGATGGTGAAGTTCGGGTCTTGAAGCAGAGACTCCATTTGCAATAGGTTCAGCATTGAGCTGTGGATCCGTGTATGTTTTCAAGGACGAGGATGACTTATTATACGCCTTTCCCTCATAGGATCATCGAATATATATCATGACAAAGCCTATATGATTTGCCACTACAAATATCTTATTTTTCAAAAATAAAAATATAAGTTAGAGAGAAAAAAAAATTAAAATTTGACGGGTGAATGCACTTGATCAATGCAGCCAAAGTTCGAGTAGGCGACGAAAATGTAATAATTCACCTCCTAATAAAATAATGTAAAAAGGCATATGCTACCTCGTACCATTCTTAATTAAAAAATGGCTGCTTAATATCTTAACAAGCGGAGTCTTTGGCAAGTCAATGCAGAAGTCTTTTTTTTTTTTTGTCATAAGAATCGTCAATCACCATGCCCTTGTCACCTCTCTTTCACAACTTTACCTGCCATAATCACATGACCAAAAAAACCTGTAAATGCCCGTGAGTTATACGCATCAAGATACAAATAATTTCACTCAAGATAAATTTTGTGATCATGTTCTGATTGAACTTAAAGAAGTTGCAAAGCCTCGAGAGATAATTGATTATTTCCTGAGTGCTACGAGAAAAGTACATCCCACGCGTTATGAGAAAACAATTCCTACATAAGATGGAGTAACTGGACTTTTGCTCTAAGAGCGAAAGCACACCCTTAATATTTCTTCCATGTATCTATACTTAGGTCTTTATTTAATTAATCGATAGAGTATGGTAGCGGCAAAGAAAGACACTATTAAAAAAGATAGAACACATTTATATCCATTTAAAAAATAACTGAAGGTAGGACATATTTTCTAGGAGGGAAAAACGAAAGAAGACAGTGCTGAAAAGCCATTATTATTTGTCTTCCAAGACAGAGCACCAAAACAGGCAATAATTGCAAGTTCATTTAACTTGAAAAAATACAGACAGATGTGGTGTGATGGTAAATCTAAATACATCCCAATATAGTGCATATGTACATTTTGCAAGAAAAAATCACTACTGTAATTTGGCGAAGTACAAAATAGTAAGTTGACGATAAGTTACTTATTTGCATTTAGTAGAACTCATTTACCAATTGTAAAGGTTTGAAAGTAGTTCATTCAGGGGACAAAAAAGTCCCCTCAATAAAGAAAAACATGGAAATCTCTCCGGCTAAATTTATTTAGGAAAAACTTAACTAATACGACACTAATTAAACATTCTGTTTTAGAATGTCAATATTGCCGAACCTCATAGTTCATTTGACTAATCTTGCCAAATCATGACGGTCCTCCCAAATAGCCTCAAAACTGGCCTAGGTTAAGGTATATACACTATAAGAAACAATTTATCTGATGTTTGCTGGCAAAAAGAATAAATAGAAATTCATCAAGCATTCGAGAGATCATTGTCCCTAATATTTATATCGGATTGGATGTATCGGTTAATATTAGGAGGATCTCCATTGGATGTCACTTTCATGCTTAAGACATACTAGCATCACATATTTCCCATGGTTTAACATAGGTCAGGCCATTTAAACAAGAAATTGTCAAAGTATAAAAATCCTAATTATTGATTATTTATGTGGACGTCAATGTGATTGAGATTAAAAAAAATTAAAATTGCATGGTGGTTAAAATAACTGCAAAATAAATTGATATATTTTCAGAAGAAAGTCAAACGTTAGTTAAGAAAGAAAAAAGAAATTACGTAAGTAAAATGACAACGTAAAAATTAACTGATGAAAGTTAATTGATGGCACGCGCATTACATAAATATGTCTTTGAGCCCAGACAAAATTCGACTCGACGTGCGGTGAAAAACACTGGATCACGTGAAATTGAAAAGAAATAAAAGGAGGGGCACATTAAATGAAGATGAACAAATTTTCTGCACATAACTTTATGCACACGTCTCCATCCCTATTTTACTTCTTTCTCGTTGATGCATGCACATGCCGTAGAAGATTGTGGGCGCCGAATGTCTCTTCCCGTTTTTATGGTCAGTATTTGCGGGCTCCTTTTGTCTGTTGTTAATTTGATGAAGAAAGAAGAGAAAGTGAAAGTTGAAAGACAATCATTTCCCTTGATGGGATGGAGCGTGGATATCATGTCCAACTGCTAACATCACATCTTTCTCATCGTTCAACATAAGTTAGGCCATCTCAATAAGAATTTGCTAAAGTATAAAAATCCTAATTATTGATTATTTATGTGGACTTTACACACGATTGAGATTAAAAAAATTAAAATAGCACGGTCGCCGAAATTATTGCAAGACCAATTGGTATATTTTCAGAAGAAAGTTGGACATTAGTAAAGAAAAAAAAAAGAAATTACACAAGTAAAATGACAAAACAAAAATTGAAAACTTCCTAATTGATAAAAAGTAATCAATGTCACGCACATTGCACATCAAAACTGTGGAAAATATATCTTGAATTTGAGCAAGACGAGACTTAGCTCAATTCGCTCGATCACGCGAAATTGAAAAGAAATAGAAGGAGGGGCACATTAAATGAAGATGGACAAATTTTCTGCATAAATTTATGCACACGTCTCCATCCCTATTTTACTTCTTTCTCGTTGATAAATGCACATGCCCGTAGAAGAGTGTGGGCGCCGAATCCCCTTTTTATGGTCATTATTTTCAGGGTCCTTTTGTCTTTTGTTAATTTGATAGAGAAAGAAGAAAAAGCGAAAGTTAAAGACGATCATTTCCCTTGATGGTATGGAGCGTGGATAACACTCCTGACGTTCTAACATCACATCTTTCCCATCGTTCAACATAGGTCAAGCCATCTCAATAAGAATTTGCTAAAGTACAAAAATCCTAATTATTGATTATTTATGTAGACGTTACGCACGATTGAGATTAAAAAAATTAAAATAACATGGTAGCCGAAATTACTACAGGACAAATTGATATATTTTTAGAAGAAAGTTAGACATTGGTAAAAAAAATAAAAATTACACAAGCAAAATGATAAAACAAAAATTGGAAACTTCCTAACTAATAAAAAGTAATTAATGCCACGCACATTGCACATCAAAATTGTTGAAAATATATCTTGAATTTGAGCCCAAACGAAAATTAGCTCAATGTATTTGATCAATAAAAGGAGGGGCACATTAAATAAAGATGGACAAATTTTCTGCACATTGATTTATGTACATGTCTCAATGTCTATTTTTTTTCCTCCTTATTAATGCATGCACATGCCCATAGAAAATTGTGGCCGCCTAATGTCTCTTCCCCTTTTATTGGGTCATTATTTGTGGGCTTCTTTTGTCTTTTGTTAATTTAACGAAGAAAGAAGAAAAGGGAAAGTTAAAGAGAATCATTTCCCTTGATGGCATGGAGCACGGACGTCCAGTGGCCTCATTTTTTGACTTCCGTCCCTTCTATTATGTGGACGACTAGGAGAGCTAACGGGGGAGCCGCCGAAGTTGCGGTTTGATTTATCTTCTGGCAAATTATGTTCTTTATAAAAGGGCATGCCAAGTCCCTTTGGTGACCGAGAGAGCACCAAGTCCCTGGTGGCTGAGAGAAAGAGAGCTATGAGACTGCATAGAGAGGAGTGTGCCAAGAGTTCTTCTCGTGAGGGTTTTGCTCGTTATAATTACACTCATTAATTTAGCCAATTAAATGCTTATTAGTAGAATTTGTTTAATTCCTTAAGTGAGATTTCATTAATAATTGTGAGGGGTTCAAAACTATGTGAGTTATTGAATATAATTTGGGGCTGAGAAACACTAAGAAAGTGTTTGAGTGCTCGAATAATTATAATCTCCATTGTATTGTCTGGTTTTTATAGTAGAATTCCGTGCTGCTCTCTCCATTAACATAAATGCTGATATTCGGACCGAATCATATAAATCTGGTGTTTGATTCCCTTTCCTTCTTTCTAACTAATTTTAGCCGATTCGCTAGACTTTCCATATTCTACAACAAGAATTGATTTATTAAGTAATGAGATGAACTATATAAGTAGATGTTTAAATGGGGGATGTTCTGTAGCCAATCAAAATTTCTTACATAATTTGATTTCACTTAAGAAATCAATTAGAATAAGCATTATTCTATTTAGATTTGGCCACCAAGTTTTTCGAAGAACACATTCAAGAAAATCTGTTTTGTTGCAACAGGTTACTGCTAATTAATTACTATCAACATGCTCCTCTCTCGACCTAAGCTTCCATTTCACTTTTTCTCTCGTTATGTAGAGTTCTCTCTACCTTCTGGTAGCTTTTTACACCCTAATTCTTCCTTTCACCCCCAATCTCTTCCACCTTCGCAAACTTTCCGCTTGAAATTTGGTCGTTTTCTCTTCGTCTTTCACTCCATCGGCTTCCGATGTTAGGCTGGCATCTTCATCTCTTTGGCGATTCTCCCTAGTTAGTTCTGCATGGCCTCGATTACTTTTATCTGTAATGAAAATGTGGGCAAGTTGTTAGTCGAGGGGTGCCGGTCACCATATCTCATCGTACTGGATTCATTTTGCTTAAGAATAATCTGATTTGGGGAATTCGGCACTCTGTTTGTGTTCTCTTGTGGGTTGAAAGGGCGATTCTCCCTGGTTAGTTCTGCATGGCTTCAATTACTCTTTATCTATAATGAAAATGTGGAAAGTTGTTAGTTGAGGGTTGCCGATCACCATATATCTCATCGTATTGGTTTCATTCTGCTTAAGAATTATCTGATTTGGAGGATTCGGCACTCTGTTGAGTTTTCCTGTGGGTAGCAAGTATCTATTTTACTACCTTTTTGTTCATCTTGAATGGCTTCGGAAGGCCATGCTGATTCCGCGCGTCTCATAGCTCTTTGCTCTAGATTGGGTCGCCTCACCACTGAACAAATAATCAAAGACTGGGATGATGAACCTTCACCTGAAACATTAGAGGAATGCAAGTTAACTCTCATTGGCAAAATTCTTTCCACTCGGTCCATTAAATTTCCAGCCTTCCAAAGCACACTGAAAAAAGCCTGGAGGACTGAACTAGTATTTCACAGTGTGAGGCAGGTATATATGTTGCAAAATTTCAATCTCAAGTCGACAAACAGAGAATTCTTGAAGGGGGCCCTTGGCTATTCTCGGGCAATTTAGTTATCTTCAAACCATGGATTCCGAACACACCTTTACATTGTTATGACTTTTCTACTTGTGCATTTTAGGTATAGGTGTTTGGCTTACCTTTAGAATGATGTTCTGAGCATATGATTATAAGGGCAATGCAACATATGGGTCATGTAATGTAAGTAAAGGTCGACTCAAACGAAGGAGTGTTGTCTAGAGCAGGTCGAGTAAGAATAAAAGTAAACTTACATGAAACTCTTAAAACAGGGAAGTTGATATGGATATATGGCAAACCTCTTTGGCTGGATTTCCACTACGAACGACTATCGCACTTTTGCTACTCCCATGGCAAGCTTGGGCACTATTTGATGTACTGTAGAGACATCCCATACAATGAGGCAAAACATGAGGGTAGAGAGAAGATGGCATATGGTAAGTGGCTCCGTGCTGAAGTTAAGGAAAACAGTCCCTATTGGCACACATTTTATGACCCACAAGACATGTCTGACCAAACCCAAGAAACTGTACCTAAAACTCCACCTTCTCAGATTTTCATTGTCCCCTTATTGCCCCCAACCACCTATGATTCCAGCAATAAATACATCCAGTACAGTTAACAGATCCAGGGAACCAGCAGTTGTACCTAACCAGCAGCTCCATTAGCGATCAGTGGCGCACCAACCCTCTCTCCATACAACACTCATATCTGTAGAAACAAAATTGAAAGGAATCCAGATTGAGCCTATGGATATACAAGTAACAAAGAAAGTGAAGAATACAAGATCGAAACCGACATTAGGTTCGGCCAAGAAACAAAGAAGATACAACCTGTACGAAGCTAAAGGCTTGATCATAGAGGAACCTGATGACTCCAACTTAATGGAAACTCCTATATTTACAACTGATGAAGCAAAAGTTTGGGCTTTGGTGGCTGGCCCTAAACAGCCACCTGTAGACAAATGAAGATGCTATGCTGGAACTGTCAAGGTTTGGGCAATCCCCTGATAGTTCAAGCTCTCAAGGCCATGACGGCCAAAGAAAAGCTCGATGTGGTATTTTAATGGAAACCGAGCAACCTGAAGTAAGGCTACATCATATTCAACGTTATTTAAAGTTTCACAATTCACATATTCTGAACCCAGTTGGTTTTGCTGGTGGATTAGCACTATTTGGGAATGATATGGTTTATTTACAGATTATTCGATCCACACCACACCTTTTTCCATCTAAGTTGTAGATAGGGGAAGGGAGGCAGACTTATAAGTATCACTTTTATTCATGCTCCAATTAACTATCAGCAGTGTCAACTTGTGTGGGATGAGCTCCGATAGATACATGCTACTAATAATTTACCTTGGATATGTGCTGGAGATTTTAATGAGATTCTTTATCCTTGGGAAAAGATGGGGAAATGACCTGCTAATCAGTCTAGAATGCTGTCTTTCTGAGCTGTCTCAATGATTGTGATTTTACTGAGTTAGAGAGTAATGGCTGTAAGTATACATGGATGAACAATAAAAAAGGGGAGGAGCTTGTTAAAGAAAAATTTGACCGAGTGATGTGCACTATGGAATTGAGATTTTTGTTTCCAAGGGTAGAAGTTTATGCATTTTCAACGGTGGGATCTAACCACAGCCCTATACTAATTCACACTTTAGCATGTTATAATTGAACAAGGAAACCATTTCTTTTTTAGAGTTATTGGAATGAGGATGAGGAATGCCATGACGTTATTTCTCGGGCTTGGAATTCACTTGATCTGCCACATCCTAGTTTTCTCACTAAAGTGAGGCAGGTTAAAGAAGCTCTACATACATGGAGTAGGAAAAAGTTCTCAAATGGACACAAAAAGGTGTTGATCTTACAAAATCAGTTACATAATCTGATGAATAAGCCACATTTCAATTATGACAGGGTAGAGGCATCAAAACTAAAAGAGGAAAATTTGTCGGACTTGGAAACAAGTATAACAACATTGGGCTTTATGCTCCAAAATTCAATGGCTGAAATGGGGCGACAAAAATACTCGTTTTTTCAATGCATCTACAATTCAGCGAAGGTAGCAAAACCGAATTTCTATGTTGCAAAATGATGATAGCCAATGGATTTGGGATCCACCTACTCTTTAAGATATGACAACCACCTTCTTTTTGCACTTATATACAACTAATGGTTATAGGAACTATGAACGTTTACTTGATCAATGTAACCAGGTGGTCACCCATGAAATGAATGACCAGCTGACTGCTTCACTTACGATGGAAGAGGTTCAGCAAGCAACCCTTCAGATGGGAACAACCAAAGCGCTTGGCCCCGATGGATTAAACGGTTTATTTTATCATAAACATTGGGAAATTGTTAAAGAAGACATTTTCCTTCTAGTACAGAATTTCCTGACATTGGGGGTAATGCCTATACGTCTTAATCAGACTACTATAACACTGATTCCCAAGACAACTCAAACTGAGAAGCTCAAGCATTATCGCCCAATTAGTCTATGTAATTTTGCATACAAAATTATCTCAAAGGTACTTGCTAACCGACACAAACCTTGGTTGAATATTCTGATTTCTAATGAACAGTTAGCTTTTGTGAAGGGAAGACAGATCTAGGATAATATTCTAATCATTCAAGAGGTTCTTCATCACTTTAGATCAAGAAAGAGGACTTGTAAATTCAATGCAATACTAAAAACAGACATAACGAAGGCGTATGATATAGTTGAATGGGATTTCCTCAATGATTACCTCCTTAAACTAGGATTCCATCCAAGATGGGTTAAATGGATTATGCAGTGTATCACCACAGTAGCTTTCAGCGTGAAGTTTAATGGGGAGCAGTTGCCTTATTTCTACCCATCTCGTGGCCTACGACGGGGTGACCCCTTATCGCCATATCTTTTTATCCTGCTGGCTAATGTTTTATCGACTCTTATTACATAGGCTGTCAGCATAGGACACATCAAAGGTATCCGGTTAAATAGATGGTGTCCTACCATTTCCCATCTCTTTTTTGCTGATGATGCGATCTTTTTCCTAATTGGTTGTATTCAAGAATGCCATAATTTAGCAAACATTTTAAATCTGTATCGTTCAGCTACTGGATAGCTTGTTAATCACAACAAATCAGGCATGATTTTCAGCAAAAATTTCCCTCTAACTCTTCAGGATAATATGTCTCGGGAACTTAGGACTCCTATCTTGCAATGCTATGGCAAATACTTAGGCATACCATCCGAATGGGGCCGATCTAAGAATGAGATATTTTTGTGGATACTTGCAAGAGTCAATGCCAAATTGGAGGGATGGAAAGAGAAATTTATTTCAAAGGGGGGTAAGGAAATTCTCATAAAATCTGTTATTCAAGCTATTCCACATTATGCCATGTCTATCTTTAAGTTGCCTATTTCTGTTTGCAAAACTATTGAAAAAAGAATTGCTCGCTTTTGGTGGAGAAATGACCAGAATTGAGTAGGTATCCACTAGCAAAAATGGGAGATTCTGAAAGACAGAAAGGATGAAGGAGGAATGGGATTTCGTGACCTTATTGCATTTAATAGAGCGATGCTTGGAAAACAGGCTTGACATTTGCTATAGAAGCCTCAATCTTTATAAAGTAAATTATTTAAAGGTCTATATTTTCACTCGACAATTTTCTCGTCTGCTATTAGGGGAACTCGGCCATCCTAGGGATGGCAAAGCATACTTATGGGAAAAGATGCTATTCTACCACATATTTGCTGGTTAGTGGGTAATGGTAACAACATCAGAATCCGAGGAGATCGGTGGTTACCAATGGGTATTCTCCATGGACCTAAATTTAGAGAAGAACCTATTATGATGGCAGATCTTATTGATCCACTACACCACAATTGGAACCAATCTTAGATCCAATGGTTCTTCGGAGAACAAAATACTGCCGAAGTTCTTACTATCCCAGCAAGACCTCTTTATTCGGATGATAAAATCATTTGGTCGGCCACAACAGATGGAAAACATACTGTACGAAGCAACTATCAATCTGTCATGTAGTCGCTAAGTATTCACAGTAGAAACAGAGCATCGACATCTAACCATATCTCGAAGGTATTATGGAAAAGTATCTGGGCCATGAAGACAGAACTGGAAATAAAGACTTTCCTATGGTCTGCCTGCCACAATGCCCTAGCATCTAGAGCGAATCTATTCCAGCATCATATCATCACATATCCTCTATGCCATCTATGTCAATAGCAAGCTCTTGAAACCCTTGGACATATCTTTTTACAATGTACATGGACTTGTGCTATTTGGTTTGACCCCTAGATCAATATACCGATTTCGACACTCACAATCAATAGCTTCGATTCTTGGCTTACAAAAAGTGTGAAATTACCTCGGCAGTTACCTGGACTAGCACTTGTTGCTAACATCCTTTGGCAGATCTGGCATATGCAGAATAACTTCATCTTTCACAATCAGCTTTGGATCCCTCCCTCGCAATACAAACATCTGTGGCTCAAATTAAGTCACACCAGATCTACTCTCCTGTGTCTCAACAAAGATCTGCTCTTCAGTCTATCGATCCGAAACAACTATGGCGTCCTCCTTGTTAGAGAAAACTTCCTTGAGTGTTTTGAAGTTGACAAAACGTTTCCATCAGTCTAGTTTGAAGACTTGCAGACTCTTCCATCAAAGTCTGAAGACCTCCGAATTGCCAAACTTAAGACTCAAAGTCTATCCTCATTAACAGTTTCTAGACCATTGAAGAAGGCTTATCCAGAACTAAATGTTTCGTTAAGGATTTGATTTTATTGACTGGAGAAGATCTCTTGGCTGGATATAGCATGTTGGAATCCTTTATTCAAATTGAGATTGATTCAGGGATTTTGGATCCGTTGATTGGCAAAGTATACTTGGAAGGTTCTACTTATGGAAACCTGGATCCTGATTATATGGGTGAGCAGGATTGGTGGGCTATCGTCATATTCTTTAAATAGCTCGAAATCTTCCTAATTGATTATGTCCAACGGGTAGATTAGAAGAACTCCTTTAGTAAGTGCCAACGGGTGTGATGGCATAAAGGAGTATGGACCCATTTGGTTCAGCTTTGGGGAAATGCCCTTGGGAGAATACAAATACCTTTGAGATAAAGAGGTTTTCTGAAATGCTAGACTGTTTGGTAAACTAAAACTGAAAAGTGTTTTAAGGAAATGCAAAACTGTTTGGTAAACTTGTATTTGAAAAGCCATTTGGTGTGACCAAATTAAGTGTTTTAGTTTTAGTATTTTTAAAATTGCAAAAAAGAAACAATGAGTGTATAATATTTTACATTTTCATGTTGAGAGTAATATAAAATATACATATTAGTAAATTTATTTAAAAATTATATTAAAAGAATTTGATTATAGATTAAATGCAAAACTTAACTTTTAGCCTAAGGTTCTTTTAGGTTTGTTTTTAACTTTGAATATTTTTTTTAATTATTGCAGTATTAATCATCTTCGTTAATTAATGATCATTCTAGTGTATTGATAAAAAGTTGGGCTATTGATTGTCAGAAGATAAAAATGCTATATATAAAAAAAAAAAGTGAACTTTCCACGTGGGACCAGTTCCATAAACCTGCCCGATTCCTCGGACAATTTACGGTACCATTTTTCAGAAGCAGTGCTTGGTAGACGGTTCTCGGTTCCAAGGTGAAAACCACCCACACAAACTATGTTCACCCCTAAATTCTTAACCACATCAAGTCACTTTGCATTGCAGGTCTTCAAAGGAACAGAGAGCTTCATCGTTCAATACATCTATTGTGAAAAACGAGCATAATTTGGACCCATCCTAACCAGATTTCTCATTATAGACTTTGCATCGCCGATGGTCCGGATGAGAATAGTATAGCACCCCACCATCAAATTGGAATCACAGCATTTTTCTTTTTTTGGTCGGAGGAATCACAACATTTGAAACATCGATTTATTTATACAGCTTGGTTTACTAGCATTGCTCATCTCAAGATAAAGTCTTCAAAACTATGCTCAGAGACATTGCGCTTCGTGCTGCATCATGCACGTATGACCTGGTACAATTACAGTAATCCCTTTGAATCAAACTCGCAAGATTGAAAGTATTGTCCCAGTAGTAATTTGTAATTCCGCGTAAAAAAGTCTATACCGAACTCTGCAATTGGTGGCTATAATACTGTGCAGAGGGGGATCGCCATCGATCCAACCTATTCACCGACGTGAAGAAAGCTTCTTCTTTTTTTACACCAGGAGAGGCTTCCATAGGAAGCTCCCGTCCCGAAACGACTAACACTAATTTTGGGCAACTAGTGTTTCAATCGCACAACGGTCGTGCATCTATCTCTATCCCAAGTAAAAGCGGAAAAACAGGAAAAGAAACCAACTAGGCAAAAATATTATTCACAGGAGCCTCTTTTTCTTCTGTAGCTACGTGCAATGAGTGGCATCTTTGGATGAAGGACCGACTCGAGGAAGAGCAGGTGTCTCAGACCTTCGCATTCAAGTTGATTTGCGCATCTTGAATGGCTGAAAGTTTTCTCGCCTTTTCCACCGCTCGAACGTAGTAGTATAATCTCCAGAGTGTCCTGTTGTCTTGGAAATGGAGCATTTTCGTATTAGTATGGCAAGGCCTATATCAATTCTTGCACGTACTCATGTCGCAAGACCGGTCTTACCTCCTTTTCTAGGTCGATGGTGATATCATCACAGAGATTGGTTTTTGAACTATCGCTACGTCTGAGAACTCCCACCACTTGTACAAGATTGTCTCGTGGTAGGTTCTGAATTAGTTTGTGAAGCTGTATCTTTTCTCTATGGGTCATTGGCTTGAAAATGGCATTTCCAGTATCCCCGTTAGAGGCCACCTTAAAAAACTTCTAATAAGCAACCAAATCAAGTATAAACATCATTAAGCCATTTTCCAGTATCCCTCCTAGCTGAGCACCAGAATCAACTTACATGCCTTTCTACACTGCAAGCCATGAATGTAAGAGAGGAAATGGGGGAGAAAGAAGTGCTATTATAGACGGATAGCATAAGGACATCCAAAAGTGGAGGTGGAAACATATAATCTAAATCATTGAAATTAGGATCTCGAGTTTGTTTGTCCATACACAAATTTGGAGATGTCACCTCGGTCAAGGACTCGCTAAATATTACCGGTTAACCAAATAGCATCACTGGCTCATCCTACTCTTTCCATTGAGCACATCATATTCAAGAAATAACATATTAGATAGAACAATGACTGCTGCTAAAAGCCATAAGCAACATGCTTCCATTGCAAACACCAGAGCCTCATTACTGAGCTTTAAAGAGTATCAGATTAACTACATTATCCAGGCTATCCAACATCACATTTATGTTAGCATAATCAACACCATGAACTGCCCCACATGCGCACAGTGAAGGAAGAACCAAAAGCTAACTTTTGTTGTGTTACTCACTCGAATTCTCAGGAGACAAAAAAGGAAACCAAATATACCTTGTCGACTTCACGAGAGAGGTTGAACGTGGCCAGCCTAAGAAACAACTTCAGTCGCTCTCTCCCTGTATCTGAAAAACCAGGAGCTATTGCATCATCAAACAATGCCGGTCCAACCCCAATCACGCGGTTCTGGCGCAGACCCAAGAAAAACAGAATCATACCCACGAATCGAAATTGAACAAACACCCGAACGGACGAACAAGAACAAGGGGAGAAAAGAGAGAGGGATCGGTGTGTGCGAGAGAGAGAGAGAGAGAGAGAGAGAGAGAGAGAGAGAGAGAGAGATAAGGAACAAACCGAGAAGACCGATAATAGGTAGATCCGTTTATCATCTAGCAATGAAAATGAAGTAAAGAGGGAGGAAGAGAGAGAGAGAGAGAGAGAGAGGCATACTAGGTAGAAGAGAGAAGAGAGAAAAAGAGGTGGCAAGAGTGGAGGTGATGCTACGAGAATCGGCGAGAGCGAATCCTGCGAGAATCGACAAAAAGAAAAGAGCCTTCGTGTGATGAACTGTAGAACAGAGGAGAGAGGAAAGAGTGTCGAGAGAAAGGTAGGGTTTTGTTTTTAGGTAGGGTAAAATTGGACTTTTAATAAAATTTTGAGGGTAAAATGGGCAATCAGCAAAAATTCATTAATTCTCCCACCAGCATTCCAAAGGCAAACATTTTGCCAAGTAGCCTTCAAAAGCCGAACCAAACACCCTTAAATTTTTCCCAAGGGGCTTTGGGGGCTCAAAGCCCCTTGGGAAAGCCGAACCAAACACCCCATATATAAGGAAGACGTTTCAGTTGTTCGAGTGTGTAAGCGATAGAAGAATTCCAAAGTCTGAAGCTCCTTGTTCTTAGTTAATTCATTTGTTGAACGAAATCTTGTACTCAAAAGAGAGTCTATATCTTTGTGAGACCTTGAGCAAGTATAGCAGAGTCTCTACGCTGTGAAATTAAGGAAGAGCCATACTGTAACAATTCTTTTGATTCATAGTGAAATTCAGCCGGTGGGCTGTTAGTGCGGAAGAGTAAACGTATGCTTAGATTAAGCCGAACCACTACAAACTCTGTATTCTTATTCTCTTCCCTAAGCTCTTTTACTTTGATCATAACTTAATTTGTTTACAAGAGCATAATTTCCTTTTCATAATCTATTGTTGATTAGTGTTGCACATTTCTCTCGGGAAATTTGTTTATGCACCTATTCACCCCCCTCTAGGTGCTTATACTATCTTTCACAATTGGTATCAGAGCTTGTGTACTCACTTAAGTTGTAGTATTTTACTTCAGAGTTAAAGATCTATGGCTAGTATGTTGGCTCCAGGTCTGGTTGAAGGGCAAAGCAATATCAGACCGCCTTATTTTGATGGAAAGGAATACAACATATGAAAGAACAAGATGAAGGTATTCTTAAGATCAAAGGATCCTCTGGAATGGGACGTGGTAGACAAAGGAATCATTCCTAAAGCTGCACCTGTCTTAGAAAGAGGAAAAGAAGTTGTTGAGTCTAGTGAAATGACTCAAGAAGAGATGACCAAGAGACAAGCTCTTGATGCAAAAGCAATTTATTTTTTATATTGTGCATTATCTCCCACTGAATGTAACAGAATATCTTCTTGTGAAATAGCTAAAGAAGTCTGGGATAGATTACACATCATCTATGAAGGAACTAATCAAGTGAAAAAAACCAGAATCAACATTCTGCTCGATCAATATGAAGCATTCAAAATGAAACCAAGAGAATCTATCGCTAACATATTTAGTCGTTTTACAGAAATCGTGAATGGTCTTGAATATCAAGGTCAACCAATTTTTGGACCCATGAAGGTAAACAAGATATTGCGTGAACTATCCAAGGATTGGAATCACATAAAAACCTCAATAAGTGAGACACAAAGAATCATGTCACTCTCTATTAACGAATTGGTTGGCACTCTTTAGTCTTATGAAGTGGAGCAAATCAACGAAGATGAAGATCTTAAAGGTAAGAAATCCATTGCATTAAAATCTAATGATGATTATGATGTCACAGATTCTGAAGACGATATGAATGATGAAGAGCATGCTCTCATGATAAAAAGGTTTAGAAAACTGAACGAAAAGGGGAGAAGATTAAATCCAAAGAAACAAAGCTCTCAAAAGTAACAAAATAAATCAGTTAAGGATGATGAATCCATTAAAGATGTAGTATGCTTTGAATGCAAGAATAAGGGACACATCAGACCAAATTGTCCCTTGCTGAAGAGAAAGAAAGGAAAAGCTGAGAAATATCGAAAGTCACTTAAAGTAAAAACTTGGAGTGATACCGAATGTGAAGAAAGTGATGATGATTATGCCAATATTTATCTCATGGCACAATCAGACTCAGATTCAGACTCTGAGACAGACTCAGACTCAGACAGTGAAAGCGAGGTAAGTAGTTTAAAAATTCCTACCAAAGTTTCTAAATATATTGATGAATTATGTCTCAGTCTCAAAACTTCTCTCAAGAGGATTTCCGAACTCAAAAGAGAAAATTCTGCACTAAAGTAACAGGAAATTGTTTGGAAAGAAAAAGTTGAAAGTTTAGACAAAAGTGTTATTACTTTAAAAGAAAATGCAGATAATCTTTCAAAAGAAAATGCATTCCTGTAAAATGATATCTCAAGCATTTCTAAAAGATTTTCTATAGGATCTGAGAAACTGGAAAAAATTCTTTCTGTACAAAGACCTTATTTCAATAAATCTGGTTTGGGAATGACTGTGGAAACCATTCCTCTAATTGATTTTCCTAAGGTAAAGGAAATAATTAAACAAAGACCTACAAAAGATTTTTACAAAAAACATTTCCAAAAGGTTTTTGTGAAACCTGTAGGCTGCGGTGCTCTTAAATGTTCTAAGTGTAACAGCTCAGAACACTTTGAGAAAGAATGTCATATGGTCTGGAAACCTGTGAAGAAGGTTTGGGCAAAGACTAAATATCACACTAACTCCTCTCGACCCAAGAAAATATGGGTACAAAAAAAAAAAAACATGAGTTTCTTTTTTAAATATAGGTCATTATCAAGAAAAATGTTAAATGGTACTTAGATAGTAGATGCTTGAGACATATGACAGGAGACTCAAACTGCTTTATAAAGCTTGTGCAAGTTAATGGTGGAAAAGTTTCTTTTGGAGAAAATAGCAAAGGAAGAATAGTGGGATACGGGACTGTGAAGATTGGAAGTCTCATGATCTGTAACGTTTCCTTAGTTGAAGGATTCAACTACAACTTGCTGAGCATCAATCAACCGAGCGACACCGATTTCAAAATTAACTTTCAAAAAGGAATATGTTCGGGAACCAAGTAAAGATTCCTCTCAGTCTTTCACGGGGTGAAGACATGCGAATATCTACCTCTTGGATATCAAATCAGATGAAACCCAATGTCTAATCTTAATTCAAGAGGAAACAAACTTATGGCACAGAAAACTTGAGCACATCAACATGAAGCAAATAGCCAAAATCTCAACAAATAAGCTTGTTCGTGGACTACCCAAACTATCATACCAAAAGTCTGATCTATGCACACCATGTGTGTTGGGAAAACAAGTAAGAAATTCATTCAAACCAATAAATCAAGTATCCATTAACCGTGTTCTGTAGCTCTTCATATGGATCTCTTTGGACCAACCAGAACTCAGAGCATTGGAGGTAAGAAATATTGCCTAGTAATTGTGGATGACTACTCACGATTCACTTGGGTATATTTCCTGGCAAGTAAGTCTGAAACATTTTCTTATTTTATAAAGTTTGTTAAAAAGGTTCACAATGAGAAAGGATATGTTATTTTAAGTATACGGACAAACCATGGAGGTGAGTTTGAAAATCAAGATTTTGCTAAATTCTGTGATAAATCTGGTTTTCAGCATGTATTCTTCTCTCCTTATACTCCAGAACAGAATGGAATTGTGGAAAGGAAAAATAGATCTTTGCAAGAAATGGCTAGAACTCTTTTAATTGAAAGTAACATCTATTCTCGTTTTTGGGCTGAAGCAGTTTCTACAGCATGCTATGTTATTAATAGTCTTTTTAAGGCCTATTCTAGAGAAAACTCTATGAGTTATTCAAAGGAAAGAAGCCAATTGTTTCATATTTTCATGTGTTTGGATGTAAATGTTTTATATTGAAAAATGCAAATGATCTAGTTGATAAGTTTGAAGAAAAATCAGATGAATGTATTTTCTTTGGATATTCTATCACAAGCAAAGCTTACATAGTATACAACAAAAAGACTCAATTTGTGGAGAAATCAATGAATGTCAAATTTCAAGACTTTATGCAAAATCAATCGATTCAGACTCAACCTGAAGAATGTGAACCTACTCCAGACTCTACAAAGTCTAAATCTCCAGAAACAGCTCAAACTTAGACCAGCAACAAATGATTATCGAAGATTCAAATGAGAAAAATGATCAACAATCTGACAAATCAACCAACAACTGGAAGCATAAGTCTAGTCATCCCAAAGATCTCATTATTGGTGATATTAATGAAGGAATCCGCAACAGATCCAAAAGGCGTGAAGAGTTTAGTGCTGTGGCTCTTATTTCTGAAATAGAACCCAAAAGCATAGAAGAAGCTCCAACTGATGAAAGCTAGATTGAAGCTATGCAAGAAGAATTCAGGCAATTTAGTATCAATGATGTATGGGGATTGACTCCTAAACCAAAAGGTAAATCCATCATTGGAGCTAAATGGGTTTTCAGGAACAAGATGAACGAGAAAGGAAAAGTCGTAATAAACAAAGCAAGACTCGTGGCCAAGGGATATACACAAGAAGAAAGGATAGACTATGATGAGACTTATGCGCCAATAGCAAGGTTAGAAGCAATTATATTATTACTTGCTTTTGCTTGTCATAAGAATTTCAAGTTATTCCAAATGGACGTTAAAAGTGCTTTCCTAAATGGATTTATCCAAGAGGAAGTCTATGTAGAACAACCACCCAGTTTTGAAGACCCAACGAAACCGGACTCTGCATTCAGACTGAAAAAGGCTTTATATGGTTTAAAGCTAGCACCTCGAGCTTGGTACAACAGACTAAGTAAGTTTTTAATTCAAAATGGCTTTGTCAAAGGTCAAGTAGATACTACATTGTTTATCAAAAGAGAAAGCGAAAGTTTTTTACTTGTCCAAATTTATGTTGATGATATTATTTTTAGATCTTCTAATGAAAATCTGTGCAAGAAATTCTCTAAGTTTATGCATGATGAGTTTGAAATGAGCATGATGGGTGAACTAACCTTCTTTCTCGGGCTTCAAGTGAAACAATTGAAGGATGGAACATTTATTCATCAAGAAAAATATGCCAAAGAACTTGTCAAAAAGTTTCGACTGGAGAATTGCAAAAAGACTGATATACCAATGTCAAGTTATTCGAAGCTGGACAAAGATGAAGGAGGAAAGAAAGTTGACTAGAAGCTATACAGGAGTATTATTTGATCACCTTTTTATCTTATTGCTTCTGGACCTAACATTTTGTTTAGTGTTTATATTTGTGCCAGATTTCAATCAGACCCTAAAAAATCTCATTTAAGTGCTGCAAAGTGTATTATCAAATACATTGCCTCAACTTCAAATTTAGGTCTTTGGTATCTTAAAGAATGAGACTTTACTCTTCTTGGATACTCAGATGCAGATCTAGCAGGATGTAGAGTTGATAGAAAGAGCACCTCGAGCACCTGTCAACTACTTGGAAACAAGATGGTATCTTGGTTTTCAAGGAAGCAAAGTACTGTAGCTCTTTCTATGGCAGAAGCAGAATATGTAGCTCTTGGAAGTTGTTGTTCACGAATTCTGTGGATAAAATAACAGCTAAGAGACTTTGGAATGAAAGATTCATGCACTAAGATCAAATGTGACAACACCAGCGCAATCAATCTCACCAAGAATCCGATTGTTCACTCAAGAGCAAAACATATAGAGATTCGACATCATTTCATCAGAGATCATGTTCAAAATGGAGAAGAATCAACTTGCGAATATATTCACAAAGCTTTTGGAGAAAAATCAATTTGAAGTCATTCGTTCAAGACTCAATATCTTAAAGTCTGAGGAAGTTCAGACCCAAGAATGAAAGTCTAAAGACACTCAGACTCAGACGATTAAGATTTACGATTGTAAGTTACTTTTATTTTAGAAAATTATCTCTCGGATCAAATCTCGAAAAGGTATGATCATCTATCCGTAATTGATTGATGCTATTTTCCAATTTCCGTGATTATTGCAATCTTTCCTTTTTGAAAAAGAAGCAATTTTAAAAATGGCAGTTATTTAATTTTTTGAAAAGGCAGTTATTTTTAAAAGGCATCTTTATATTTCCTTTTTTACGACGTTCCGTATGCCTCGCTTCGATTGTCTTATATATTGTTGGTTCTTCTTTGTTTTACTCATAAAAACCCTAAGAGAGCATAGATCTTCCACTTCTGTCTTCTTCTCTTGTTTAATCCTAAAAAAGATTTCATCTTTATTGCGAAATAAGCTTGGAATCTCTCAAAGACTGTGAAAATTGTCGTCCCAAAGAAAGTCTTTGAGGATCGCGAACAGGGGACCACAGCAAATGCGTGAGGGACTTACGCATTTTGATCTCACCGAGGAAGAAGAATCTCCTCAACAGTGGCAGAGCCCACAACATTCTCAGCAGCGTCCATCTTCTCCTTCTAGACCTCAGAATATTGAACATCGAGAAGAGGAGGAAATCATCGAAGATGCAGAACCTATAAGAACTCAAAAGCCCGTTTTTATGTATAAGCTTTACCGTGCTTTGAAGAGGGGTGGTACTCCTTTGAACTACATTGATGAATTTCTTAAAGACAAAAGGTATCGAAATGAAACCTATTTTTTATGCACAATGGAACGATTGGGAATTGCCCCTGCGGGGCCAGCAGAAGAAGCATTTGCAAACATTCCAAGTGATCCACGTGTTGGAGGGCTGAGTCAACTTGATGGGAACGATGATGATAGGATATACACTCAATTTAAACCTAGAATGGGTGTTGCGGCAAAAATTTGAAGCAAGAGGACAGATCTATTTTGATTGGAGGAACACAAGCAACTGTACTCAAAGTTGTTAAAGCGTGGAGTGATTAACCCTAGAAGTGTGGACTTTGATTTTCTTGACTCTCTGAATGTTAATCTGCGAGAGAAATTCAATCTTCTTCAACTCGAATGGTTTTGTTCTGAAATGATAGAGGCTCATGCTGAACTTATTGCTTACTTCTATTCGAATCTCAGTTTCTTGGATGCGAATAGATTCTCTTTTAGTGTTTGAGATCAAGATTATGTGGTTGACATGGATACATTGGCTGATGTGATTGGGGTTGAAAGAGGGAAATATCAACCAATCAGTGTGTCTATTGGCCGTGCGACGATAGAGCTTGTTCGGGATAGAACGACGGAAGGAAAGATTTCATATTAGAGGATGAATGCCTCAAATGTCTTGCTTCACAAGATAGTGATCAACTGCCTTAGACCAAAATCAACTTCGAAGACCGATGTTTCAAACTCGGAGGCAAAGCTGATGTATGCCATTAATGCTCGCAAGAAGTTCTCTCTTCCTCACACTATTATGTTCCATATGTATAGATCGATGGTGAAGGACAAAGGTCAACTTCCTTACTTAGCACTTGTCACCAAGTTATTCAGACATTTGAACATTCAGCCTCCCCGTATTCTCTATGTTCGAACATGCGATCAAATGGTGGTGGGACCGAATATGGTCTCTAAAATGCGTCTGAAGGAACTTAACAAGGCTTTGGAGAAATTTAAGGTTAAAACCCTTGTCAAGACTCACCCAGTCTCTTCGGCTGCAAAGCAGAAAGGGAAGGAGCCCATGGCTGCTCCATCAAAGAAAAGAAGAGCACTCATCTTGGAAGGTGAAGATGTTGCTCAACTGAAGGAGGATCTAAAAAAGCTGGAAGGAATTGTCCAGTCAATGGGAGATTTCCAGCTTGTTCGTATTCCTAATGTGGCACCCCTCGACGGCCCACGATATGTTAGGGTCGCCACAGTTCGCTTACTTTTCACTTTCCCTATTAACATGTCACTCCGATACCATTTCAATTGCAGCGAGTCCATACAACCTGGGGGTTTACATCTTTTAGATCGGTCCCTTGCGCAATTTATGTACGGAAGCACATCCAACAACTCCTTTCCATATATTCAAAAAACCATGCACACCAACTAAACATTTATAAGTAAAAGCCGCACACTTTTATTTACTTAAACCAGATGGACATCATTCATTGGTACATCAAAATACCATAGTCTTCTATATTCGGCTACACTTCAAAAGATGACCGACATCTCCTCCAACAGTCATACACTTAAAGTCCATCAATCAGTGTCGGCATCCAAAAGTTCCTTCTCTTGCTATCCTCCTCGCGGTCGTATGCAATCACTTGATCCATCTACTAGTAGTGGTGGCAGCAGAGGTGTCTTATCTAGTCTGAAATGTTGGTCCCCGAAGGGGTGAGTACAACCACTCAGCAGGTAAAGGACCAATAAACCACTCAATATATCATGCCCCACAATCATCACAATCATAGCATCACATGACATTTAAGCATCCATGCATAATTTACCTTGATATCATGCACATATCATCATACCTCATGTACATACATCATCATATAGTCATCACCATCATGTCATACACTTATCATCATCATGTACCCATGCACTCATCATCATCATATCACATGTACCATCATGCCATAGGTGCACATACATCTATGCACTTACCATCATCATGTCACACATACCATCATGCCATAGGTGCACATACATCCATGCACTTACCCTCATGCATCCATGCATATATCACCATGCCATAGGTGCACATACCACCATGCACTCATCATCATGCATTCATGCATATCCATGCCATATGTGCACATACCACCATGATTCATATTATTCATGCTATCAAGCATACATCACCATGAGATCCATTCATGCCTTCATGATCGCATTTTCAATATCAAATAGCATCAATTTATTTTCATAAGCCGATCATGCATCATGCCATATGCATACACCCATGCACATGATTCATTTTCAATTCTTATCTTTCACAAGGATCTCATTAGCTTTTCTTTCCAGGGACCAATGTTTGCATCACACAATTCATCGCTCGCATCCAACCAGACATCACGAGTAACCTCCGGGCATGTATTCAAAATACAACCGGGCATCCGGCATTTACACTCCCTGACTGGGCATCTCGTATCCCAACTAGCATCATGAGGCATCCCCCTGGGCACAAACCTCCGGGGCTTCCAGAATTACATACCGACATACCACCAGGATTCCCCCCTCCTCTGGAATTACGTACCGTATACCATTGGGCATCTTAAAACTCCCGAGGACCCTCAGGCATTACGCCACTAGGCCACCGGGCATCCGACACCCCCACATTCTGGGCATCCCGACACTCCCAGGGCATTATCAACCGCCTCCAACAGTTTCCTCATTTATCATTGTTCATGTTCACCAATTTATGTCTCAAAATTAGCATGGCATATGATGTAATGGCAAACAATATCACTTTCATCATTTTTAATTCTTATATGCATCTCCAATCATCATCATACATGTAGCAAGACACAGTCACTCATAACAATACAATTCATGGAGTCCATGCAATTTAAAATAGTCTATATTTCATGCCTTTCTGAAGTTTACAAAATTCCAGCTTGTACCATTTTAGAAAACATTTAAATTAAATATCCATATGCCTCTCAAAAATCATGAAATAAAGAAATGTGATAGACAAGACAATAAGATAACAATTTCATGCAGAACACATGCCCAAAAGAGTTTCACACAAGAAGAAATAACTCACACAAGTACAGCATGCAATTTCGGATAGAAACAGATTGCGCAGTCTTTGAAATAATTCGATTAAAATACCCGACAACCTCCGAAAATTATGAAATTTTATCAGGTTATATTTAAGACACTAAAATAGATTTTTCATGAAGAAATCTAGGCCAGATTCGTTCTAGATAATTTTCTATAGTCATCCGAAGCTTCTGATTCTAGCACCGAAACGTCCAGTGTGGGTATCTCCGAAATATCGAGTTCTCACCCCCTTATTCTTCTTCGTTTCCTCTGAAATTTGGATATGTTTTGCTTCAAGAGGTCCCCTAAAAGTTTCATTAAGAAATCTAAGTCAAATGTCCAAAGAATAGTCACCATATGGGTCCAAGAAATCTCGGGTGTCCAGTACCGTGTTTCCAGATTTACTGTCTTCAAGAGTAAGTCGATTCACTAGGCTAAACTTGCTCATTTTACTTCAAATTTGATTATGTTAATATTTAGGATGTTCTATACAAGTTTTATGAAGAAGTCGAAGAGAGATTCTTGGTAAAAATCGACATGCAACCCACAAAACTACCAAAAGGTCAGCAAAACAGTTCCAGATCTAGTGTCTTCGTAGGAAGAGGGTTTTTCCCCTTAAATCTCAACTATTTTGTCCCAAATTTTAGTATGTTATATTTTGAGATGTTTTCTACAACTTTCATCAAGGGGTAGAAGTCAAAATCCAACTCGAAACATGCATGCAAGCCTTCACAAGTTTCTGGGTCGAGCGGTACACACGAAATCAGCAAGCATCTTCAAGAACAAACCACATTTGCTTCGATTTCTCATACTCTAATCATCCGAGATCTACCACCAAACAATCACACATGCAAGACACGCATGCAAGAGCAGAATATGGATCCCAAACTTGCCTCCAAAATCGAGCAAACGACGGCACACGGACGGCGACAAACGAGCGGACGGGCAGCTCTTCCTTGTGCAATCTCTTCTTCCTTTCTCTCGGTTTCTCTCATTCTCAATTTCTCTCGGTCTCTCTTCTCTCTCTTACTTCCGAGAATCCCCTCCCCTTTTCTTGCTTTTTGATTAATCAATTAACTCTATTTTTTTGCATGAAAAAAAATGATTAAGTGGATGTAAGATGGACAAGTGTCTAATGGCAAGGGACAAGTGTAATTGTGGAGGAAGACAAGTGTCCACCATGCTTCACCTCCTTTATGCCACTTGTCCGATTACATGCAAGGTTGATGAGCCTTCTTCTTGGGCCAATCTTGGGCCAGCTTGGTCGACCACTTCATGGCTCTATGGGCCGGGCCTCTTGGCCCACTTTAGGCCAACACACTTGGGCCTAAAGTCCAAGCTTAAATGGCCCAAAATTTTCTTAAATAAGTCCATTGTTACTTTTAATAATTTACCGTAAATCCCCACTTATATAAATACTAAATTACAATTTCATATGGCCATAAAACTTGAAATCATAAATCCATAAATTCCAATTTATAAAACACATGGACAATGATAGCATTTTCTTTCCTATTACATAATTATCCATTAAAAGCTTGGCCATAAATCTTATTGCAATTTATGGATTAAATTGCTAAAAATAACTTAATGGTACTTCCATCACCTATTCATAGACTTTAATGTAACTAGAGGTTGGCATAAATTTTGGAATGCCACACCTAAGCAATCATAATTCCATCTTTACCTTTTTAATGCTGACAAAAAGGGGGAGAGATGTGTGCAGATTTGAGATTTAAACTCTTGAACTCTTACTCTTGACTTTCGTACTTTTGTGGTTGATTAACTTTACTTTTGTGTTTGGTTGTTTGGATTTGGACTGGATTTGGATTTGACTGTTTAAACGTTTGTTTATCTTAAGCACTACTAATATTTCATGGCAAAAATAGTTACTCATTTACAAGACTAACGTACTTTCTGTGGATGCAAATTTTAATGTTATTTTTGCTATGCCAATTATCTTTAGTGAGATATCCATGTTTGCTTGAGTATTGTTTTGCAGGTCAAAGTTATCCAAATCTGCAGGAAAGTTTTGTCACCATAAAAAAGGGGGAGATTGTTGGAGAAAACTTCCTCAAGTGTTTTGAAGTTGATAAAACGTTTCCATCAGTCTAGTCTGAAGACTTGTAGACTCTTCCATCAAAGTCTGAAGACCTTCAGATTGCTAGACTCAAGACTCAAAGTCTATCCTCATTGACAGTTTCTAGACCGTCGAAGAAGGCTTATCAAGAACTGAATGTTTCATTAAGGATTTAATTTTATCAACCGGAGAAGATCTCTTGGCTGGATACAGCATGTTGGAATCATTTATTCAAATTGAGATTGATTCAGGGATTTTGGATCCGTTGATTGGCAAAGTATATTTGGAAGGTTCTACTTATGGAAACCTAGATCTTGATTGTATGGGCGAGCAGGATTTGTGGGCTATCGTCATATTCCTTAAATAGCTCGAAATCTTCCTAATTGATTATGTCCAACAGGTAGATTGAAAGAACTCCTTTGGTAAGTTCCAATGGGTGTGATGGCATGAAGGAGTATATAAGGAAGTTGTTTCAGCTGTTTGAGTGTGTGCGCGATAGAAGAATTCCAAAGTCTGAAGCTCATTGTTCTTAGTCAATTCATTTGTTGAGCGAAATATTGTACTCAAAAGAGAGTCTATATCTTTGTGAGACCTTGAGGAAGTGTAGCAGAATCTCTACGCTGTGAAATCAAGGAACAGCCATACTATAACAACTCTTTTGATTCATAGTGAAATCCAGCCAGTGGGCTGTCAGTGCGAAAGAGTGGACGTAGGCTTGGATTAAGCTGAACCACTATAAACTCTGTCTTCTTATTCTCTTCCCTAAGCTCTTTTACTTTGATCGTAACTTAATTTGTTTACAAGAGCATAATTTCCTTTTCATAATCTATTGTTGATTAGTGTTGCACACTTCTCTCGGGAAATTTGTTTTTGCACCTATATCCCCCCCTCTAGGTGCTCATACTAGCTTTCACACTCCTGAGATGGGTACCCTGAAATGTAATATTGATGCAAGCTATAAGCTGGGTAGCACCGAAGGTTCCATAGCCTATATTTGCAGAGATTATAACAGGACACTTACTAATCTTTACTCGAGTCGAGTCCCTGCGCAATCCGCTTTTGAAATAGAGATTCAAGATCTTACTTTTCCCTTCAACATTTGCTCAGGCAACGCCTCCATGAAGCTAATCTGGAGGTGGAATCTTACTATCTTCATCTTGTAGAAGTAGTGCAAGGTAAGCGATCGCCGCCATGGGAGCTCCAATCTGTGATCGATGAAGCTAACTTTTTGCTTTCCAAGTTTTCTAACCTAAAGATGCTTCACTGCCGACGTGAAGCTAACCTAGTTGCTGACTGGGCTGCAAAGGCCCACATCTATGCTTCGGCCCATAACTGGATTCTATTTCCCCCGTACGTTTTGCTTGATCTAGTTTATGCCGATGCTTTATCTTCAAGTTGTAAACTTACGTTATCTTGAATACAAGCTGTGTTTTTCAACCAAAAAAAAATGCTCCTCTCTCCCCTCACAAGAAGTTATATTGGTTAATGTCAATATTTGTATTGTAATTTATGAATCGATTGGCTCCATCAAGTTCGATAATGAAAATATAATCTGAGTGCGTAATAACATCTTTTATTTTATATTATACGTACTATTCAAGTACAAATAATAAGTTTACACGTGCAATGATTCTTTTAATTTACAGTATATGTATAATTTGAGTAGACATAATATGTCTTTTAATTTATCTTTTATTTGTTTGTTCACCAAAAATTATTTGTTAGTGTCTCTATTTGCATTGTAATTACTGGATTGATCGGTCCCTTCAAGTTCGATAATATAAGTATTATTTCCGTGGGTGCGGTAGTGACTTTTAATTTATCTTGTACGTGTGAACACGCATCATTCTCAATTCATCTTCCTCTCCTTCACCACAAATTACTTATAAGTATTCCTACTTCAATTATAATTATTGAACCTATCAGCCCCATCAAGTTTGATCAAATGTGTATTATTGGAGTACGTGCAATAA
This sequence comes from Eucalyptus grandis, assembly GCF_016545825.1. Classification (NCBI taxonomy): domain Eukaryota; kingdom Viridiplantae; phylum Streptophyta; class Magnoliopsida; order Myrtales; family Myrtaceae; genus Eucalyptus; species Eucalyptus grandis. The sequence goes on along the minus strand of NC_052617.1, from coordinate 17,864,707 downwards.
TGTGTTTTGATTTATCTTTTAAGTGTTTTTTCACGCGCGGTTCAATGTCAAGTCATTGCCCTCTCCTTCACCAAAAATTATTGGTTAATTATCGGTTCATATCCCCTACTTGCATGTAATTATTGAACCCATCAAGCTTGATAATGTAAGTACTTTAGAGTGTCTTTTAATTTACATTTTATGTGTTCACGTTTGTCTGTCAACTGCAACTCTAAATAGAAATTACAATGATTAGGACTCAACAAACAATCAGAAATTTGGTTTTTCACGTTTAAAATTAAAAGACTGGGAAAAACATAAACCGATACCTAGAATAGCAGACAAATTGTGAAAACGACGCCTCCACCGAGGACAAAAATGAGAACAACGCAGATGAATCCTTTTAGGCAAATTATGTTAACAACATCTCTTTTATATATTTAATAGACTTTCGAGTATTTGTCCATCTTTCAAATCAATCCAGATTAACTATTTTTGGAAGTTAGGTCATTTCTAAATCAACTTCTTTCTTTACTTGCGAACGTTGCTTATACGATTACTATGATCATATCAAAGATAAAACAATGACCTAGACCATGCGAGATATGTCCAGTCAAAAGAAGTAAGTAACACAAACAAATTGTGAAAACGACGCCTCCACTAAGGACAAAAATGAGAACAGCGGAGATGAATCCTTTTAGGCAAATTATGTTAACAACATCTCTTTTATATTTTCATAGACTTTCGAGTACTTGTCCATCTTTCAAATCAATCCAGATTAACTATTCTTGGAAGTTAGGTCATTTCTAAATCAACTTCTTTCTTTACTTGCGAACATTGCTTATAAGATTACTATGATCATATCAAAGATGAAACAATGACCTAGACCATGCGAGATCTGTCCAGTCAAAAGAAGTAACACAGACAAATTGTGAAAACGACGCCTCCACTAAGGACAAAAATGAGAACAACGCAAATAAATCCTTTTAGGCAAATTATGTTAACATCTCTTTTATATATTTTATATGTTAGACGCAAATTGCGCAAACCCCAAGATCTCCATAACTAGAACAAAAACATGCATGATTGAGTAGAAAGAATTGACGCACCATTTATAGAGTTTCCAGCCAGTCCCCCTCATTATGAGCCAGGCTCAACTCGGCCCACACTAGCCAGCCCATATTAGATTAATTAAGAAACCTACTATCTCACCTTAGACCAAACCCCGTAAAACGATAAACGTTAAATGGTAAATTACAATATCAATTAATGTAGTGCACAATTAGAAAAACTCTTACATTCTCCCACTTGGACTATATTAATTGAAATTGTACTGTATGTGCGCACATTGGTCCAGAGATAATTCTTAATAGTCAATCCTATCCCATAAAGTCTCAAACACCGAATCATAGCGGTAACTGCATGTATACACACAGAGCCTTTTATGGTCACAAGTGCTCTCAACTTTATTGATATGGATTCAATATGGTAGTATGGCAAATGGATAACATCTCTCATAGAGAGACCCCATTTGTCAGTCACCATTCTCTTAACTTTAGGCGTCACAAAAACTTGTGCCGCTAGAGAATGCTTTATGGTTCCAATGAACCCACATATGTCTTGTCCTTACGGTTAACCTTTCTTTATGTATCACAAGACATATGCACAAGGCTAATAACCAGATGCCCAGATGCCCCTAGCCTTCACTCAAGGTTTAAGTAATACCTTGAGACTTTTAACAATATATATATTCAACATAATAACAATCCATTCAAAAATATCTTATTGAATGCAAAAGTTGACATATATATATATATATCAAAGTGTTACTAAATTGTAACAAAACAGATGTAAACTTTATTCAAAGAAAATAAAAACACAGCTCCCACTAAATAACAGCATCCTAAGATGCTCCTAAGCCCATACTAATGACATGTCGATCAAAAACACACGGGCGTAGGCCTTTAGTTAGTGGGTCTGCAACCATATCATCTGTATGAATATAATCTACTACAACGTCACTATTCTATACTGATTCTTTTATAGTGAAAAACTTGACCTCCATGTGTTTAGACCCTTTAAACTTCTGTTGTTATTAATAAACAACATTGCAGAGTTATTGTCACAATATAACTGTATGGGTCTATCCACAAAATCATAAATTGATAACTCTCTAATGAGGTTCCGGAGCCATATAGCTTGAGTAGCAGCTGAAAAACATGCTACAAACTCCGCTTGCATGGTTGAAGAAGATATGGATTTCTGTTTCTCGCTCTTCCATGATACTGCACCTCCTGCCAACATAAATATGTATCCAGTCGTTGATTTCTTATCATCTTGACAACCAGCAAAATCTGCATCTGAATAGCCTACTAGTTGTAGGTCTTGAACATATTTATAAATCAGCATATAATCTTTTGTTCTTTTTAAGTACCATAAAACCTTCTTGGCAGCAACCCAGTGATCGCGTCCTAGATTAGACTGATATCTGCCTAGAAGCTCTGTTGCAAAAGCAATATCTTGCCTAGTGCAAACTTGAGCATACATGATGCTTCCAAGCACACTAGCATAAGGTACATCATTCATTTGAGCTTTCTCAAAATCTGAATTAGGGCATTGTGAAAGACTCAATTTATCACCTTTAACAACAGGAGCAATTCCTGGTTTGCAATCATGCATATTGAATCTTTTTAAAATGCAATCAATATACGCCCTCTGAGATAAACCCAATGAACGGCGTGAGCGATCCCTATGGATCTCAATGCCAAGAACAAAAGACGCCTCACCAAGGTCTTTCATGTCAAAAAATTTCGATAACATCCGCTTTTCTCATGCAGTAAACCAATGTCACTACTAGCAAGCAAGATATCATCTACATAAAGTATGAGAAAAATATATTTCCTCCCACTGACCTTGGTGTATATGCACTAATCTACTTTGTTCTCAATAAATCCAAATGAAGTAACAACACTATGAAACACAATGGTGTTTGGGAGCTTGTTGAATTGCCTGAAGGTTGTAAACCTATTGGCTGCAAATGGGTATTCAAGACTAAAAGAGATTCCAAAGGAAAGATTGAAAAGTTTAAAGCCACGTGCTTTTTAGTGTATTTTTTGCGTATTTTTCTTGTATTTTTCTGTGATTTAGAAAATACAGGTGCCAGGATACAGGTATGTTATCACATAAACATTATAAAAGTGTGATTCATTAATAAAAATTAAACTTTATTGTATTTTATTAATGAATAAGGCAATGTAATTAGCATGGCATGTGATTTGAGTGATATGATGCCCTATCACTAAAGTTAAATCACATGTATATGATGTATGTGAGATGTAAAGATTATATCCCTGGGATGAGAGAGTTTCAAGGATTCAATTGAGTTGTGACCACTAAAGTGGCACACTTAGTTGAGTTTGAGAAATTTCGATCTCGTATATTGATTGGGATGTCTCCTGGTCTAATGCATACTCATACTCCCAAAGGAGGTGATTATGTATTAGTTCATGGAGGGATACATGATAGTGTGGTGGAGGAGTGACCGATCCTAATGGTTCATATACCCAAAGGTGATGAATTCACGAAGATTGGAATATATTCTCATAACCCTTATCATGTGGGGAGTGTACAATTGCTTGTCATGTATTCTACCCAAAGGTGATTATGTGATTTTGCATGTAACTCTATGGATGTGTACTTGTGCGTCAAGTTACACAATGCTCACATGATGCTAATTGTATATATTGCTTGTCTTTAAGTCACCTTTTCTGTAAATGGTCTCCGTTACCATTGAGGTTCTTGCTAGTTCGAATTTTAAGAGATGGAGAGAGGATTTTCTGTTTGCTATGGAAATGACAGATGTTCATATGGCTCTTACTACTGATCGGCCGGTAGTTTTGACTGCCGAGAGTACAGAGGCTCAAAAAGCAAATTTTGCTGCTTGGGAAAAGAGCAATAGAATTTGTTTGCTATCCATGAAGTGTTTCATTCATGAACACTTGAAAAGTGGTTTGCCTACAGACTGCAATGCTAGGCAAATGATGGAAGCTTTGATGGCTAGAAACCGTGTGTCGCCTAATGCTGAGATAGGGACACATATGCAAACACTTTTTACTATGAAGTACGATGGTTCTGGTAGAGTTAGAGATTATGTTCTAAGGATGGTTGATTTGCAAACAAAGCTTTAAGTTCTCAATGTTGAAATTCCTACTGCTTGCATTGTCCATCAAGCTCTAAATACTCTTCCTCATGATTTTGGGATTATTAAGACCAATTATAATTCCCAAGATGAAACCTGGCTCTGATACCACATGTTAGACACAAATTGCGCAAACCCCAAGATCTCCATAACTAGAACAAAAACATGCATGATTGAGTAGAAAGAATTGACGCACCGTTTATAGAGTTTCCAGCCAGTCCCCCTCATTACGGGCCAGGCTCAACTCGGCCCACACTAGCCAGCCCATATTAGACTAATTAAGAAACCTACTATCTCACCTTAGACCAAACCCCGTAAAACGATAAACGTTAAACGGTAAATTACAATATCAATTAATATAGTCCACAATTAGAAAAACTCTTACATTATAGACTTTCGAGTACTTGTCCATCTTTCAAATCAATCTAGATTAACTATTCTTGGAAGTTAGTTCTAAATCAACTTCTTTCTTTACTTGCGAATGTTGCTTATGCGATTACTATGATCATATCAAAGATAAAACAATGACCTAGACCATGCGAGATCTATCCGGTCAAAAGAAGTAAGTAACACAGACCGAAGAAAGTTAATGATGGTTAGATCTATCTAAATTGAAAGATGATCGAAATCCTTTGCTTTACAGTGAGCACTATAACTTTTGCAAGGAAATAGGAAAATTATCCAAAAGGTCTTTGTTGACACCTCAATTTTAATTAGTTTTATTTTATTAATTAAGTTTTTAATTTTGTCTTTTCGGATAAATAGATAATAAAAAGATAAAACAACAAAAGAAAACAAAAGAAAAGCAAAAAAAAAAGCAGCCCATTAGGGCTGGGCTCGAAGGCCCAGCCCCACCCCTCTTTTCCTCTCTTTTCCTTCGCGCAGGCCCGCGAGGCCCAGCCGCGTGGCTAAGCCTGGCCCCTTCTCCTTGTCTTCTTCCTCCCCTGTCTTCTTCCCCAAACCGGATAAGCAGCACGCGCCTGAGAGGAGGACGCGCGCGACGCCGGAGCAAAGTGGAGGAACAGTAGCGCACGTGGAGCAAGGGGGCGGCTGGCGTCGGATAAGGACGTGCGGGGAGCAGCTGGCGTCGGATGGGACACCGGTTTGGCCGTCGAGGGCCGCTCGGTGCGCGAAGGGGACCGGCGGTCGAAGTTCCATCGACCGGCCACCCCCTCGCCTATAAATAGCCCCCGATGTTGACGACGAAGAACAGCGAGCTCCGAGATCTTCCCACTGAGAGACTTCGGGGGAGGAGTCGAAGAGCGAGCGAGAGAGAAATCGGGCCGCGAGCTCGGCCGACCTCCCACTGAGAGACTTCGGGGGAGGCCGTCAGCGAGCAAGTCCGAAGAGGTCAGATCCGGCCGGTGGAGGCTCGGATCTGGCCGGAGAGAGAGAGAAGCGAGGTCGGAGGAGGTGCAGAGGTTCTGGATTCGCGAAGAGGGGTGGAAGAAGGTCCCACCCCTCGACGCCGCTTTGTGCAAAAATCCCGCCGGGCCGCCGAGCATCTCCGCCGCTGCTGCCTTCGATCTGGCATTGTTGCCGTTGCCGTCCCCATTCGAGAGAAGGTAAAAAAAAAAAGCGTTGCCGTTACCGTTGCCGTCGCCGTTGTCGCCTTCGTCGTCATTTGTCGTAGTCACCGTCGCCGCCAAGCACCTCGGTTCCCCCTCGGCGCCGCGGATTCGCAAACCCTAGGGTTTGCGATTTTCTAGGTCGCCGAGTCGGATCTGGGTCTCGGAACCGGGTAGGGTTTCGCGAGATTCGGGGGCGGGGAATCGGGTCGCGATTCGGGTCGGATCCGGGTAGGGTTCGCGAGGAGTCGAGTCGCGGAGCGGGCTGTCGGGCCGGTTTGTCGGGTCGGGCCGGGCGCCACCAAACGCCCGGCCACGACACCGTTTCAGTAAAATAAAAAAAAAGAAAAAGACGAAAAATCCGAGTCGGGCTCGCAACGCGGGCCCGTCCACGTTGGGTCGTCGGCCGGGTCGGACCCAACTCGCGGATCCGACCCGGGTCGGTTTTATTTTGTTATTTTAATATAAAATATTTATAATAAATAAAATATAAATATTTTATTTCAAAAAAAAATCAAAAAGTGTTTTATTTTCAAAAATATTAAAAAATGTTTTAATTTCCAGAAAATCGAAAAATATTTAAAAATGTCGAAAAATGTTTTATTTTCTAAAAAATCGAGAAAAATCAAAAATAATTTATTTTCCAAAAATATTTTGAAAAATATAAAAAAATATTTTATTTTCCAAAAAATGCCAAAAATCCAAAAAAAAAAAAAAGCCAAAAATTCATGAAAAAGCCAAAAAATTCAGAAAAAGCTAAAAAAGACTTGTATTTTTCCAAAAATACCAAAAAATCCCTTTATGTCCAAAAATGAGAAAAATACTCAAAAAATGTTTTTCCTCCCAAAAATGCATGGAAAATCTCTCAAAAATCCAAAAGCCTTAGGGTTTAAATAACATTAGGTACCGAAAGGGTATTAGTGATTAACTAGTGTAATCAAGTCCCCGATCCTAATTTATCTGGTTGCGCAGGAGTGAGTATTTCTCCCGATACTTCACTTGGGTTTCTAATCAACCTACCCCAAATCGATTAGTGGCGACTCCATTTTAAAAATTGATTTATAGGTTAAAAATTTAGACCATTAAGTCGTGAATTGGCGGACTTGGGAGAGTCCGGGCATAACTAATTTCAGCCGAGCCATTAGCCTCCTTAGGCGCTCGTACCCGATCGCAAGCACCGAAAAAAAAGATGTCGCAACAGGTCTTAAATTTAATATACTTTTGTCAATTCAATTATAAACCTTTCAATTTTCTTAATTGAATCATAAATTTTGTCAATTGAGTCCATTCAGTCAATTCTGATCGAAATTCACTAACGAGAACATTAGTTATCCTACGTAGCATGACTGGTGCTCATGTGAGTAAACTTTTAATAATATTTTTATTGGGACCAGCAAGGCTGGCCTTGCACAAACTAGAGCAAAGCTACCTTGCCCACAACCCTTGCCCAAAAGGTCATTGTGGCCGCAGGCAAGGGCTGCAAAATCCTTGCCTGCGGTTGGTGAGGTTCTAGCAGCCCTTATTAGCAACCAAAGAGGGCTAGGTGACCCTCACCCAGTGGCTGATGAGGGCCTAGCAACTCTTGCCGATCTTAGTTGAAATAAAAAAGGAAAATAAGGAAAAAAAAGAGAGAAGGAAAATCATAATAGGTTTAAAACTTTTTAGACAATTTTTTCATGAGAAAATTGGTTTTTCACGTTAGAAATTAAAAAAGCACGAAAAGCATAAATTGGTAGCCTAGAATAGCAAGTGAGAAACGGAGAAAATTGTTGACTTCAACATACACTTTTCCACTGAGGACGAAAATTAAAATAACGCAGACGATCCCTTTTGGGCAAATTTTTGGAAGAACATTTATAAGTGTAACGAAATAATTTTCTATGGGCTCTCCAGATCTAGCTAATATTGACTTCGATCCAATATGTCTCTCTTGAATAAATAGGAATTATGCACTCATAAAAGTATAGTCTGTCTGGATTATTATATACTTAAAACCTTACTTAATTATAATGTTTGGGTTCATGCATTTTAACTTTTAAAAGCTATAAATACTAAAACTTTCGCAAAATGCAAATCATGTAAATTCATACATTATTTTTCGTAATTTTTTAACTTAAATAATACTTTAAATTTTGCCCAATGTCTTCTTTAGCTTTAACTGAAACATACAAGCCGTAAATGTGGAGCAAGTGATATAGCAAAAAATTTGTATTCTTGCATTTGCTCCGGACTAACAAACAAGAGTACTCAACCTTGTTTGCCTATACGCTATCAGCTAATTTTAATTTCTACTCGTGAGTTTTCCTTCCACGTTTGTTACTAAAAGATATTATAAAAGTTTGAGAAAATTATGATCACTTAAGATTTCGTGTGTCAACATTTGATACTTGGGAGATCACAAATCGTTCGGATAAAACAAGAGTCATATCATAAATTCTGCAAAATATATAAAGTGTCCAGAATAAAGAATAGAAATCAATCTAGATAGGTCGATGTACAGCAAAGTCATTCAAAAGAAACATCCTCAGTTGGCGTTTTACTCTTAAGTTTTTTGAAATTAATGCCACATACGAACTGGGATATGTGATATTAAAAATTAACACATAGGAACGTCTGTTGGAGAAATCTCAGTGAAAGTGTTTTGAAGTTGACAAAACGTTTCCATCAGTCTAGTCTGAAGGTCTGCAGACTCTGTTAGTTAAAGTCTGAAGACTTCCGGACAGCCAGACTCAAGACTCAAAGTCTATCCTCATTGACAGTTTCTAATCCGTTGAAGAAAGGTTATCCAGAACTGGATGTTTTGTTCAGGATTTAACCTTATCTTTGGAGAAGATCTCGTGGCTGGAGAAGACATATCAGAATCCTTTGATTGATCAAGTTTGATTCAATGACTGAAGATTCGATGATTGTCTAAATATTATTGGAAGGTTCTACTTATGGAAATCGAGATCCTGATTGTATGGGCGAACAGGATTGTTGGGCTATCAACACATTCCTTTAATAGCTCGAACAATCTTCCTAATTGATTCCGTCCAACGGGTAGATTGGAGGAATTCCTTTGATAAGTGCCAACGGGTATGAAGGCATAAAGGAGTATATAAGGAAGATGTTCTTAGTTGTTCAAGAAGTGTGCGATAGAAGAATTCCAAAGTCTGAAGCTCCTATTTGTTTAGATAAATCCTTTGAGCGAATACTTATATACAAAAGAGAGTCTATATTTGTGAGAGACCTTGAGGAGGTGTGGTAGAACATCTACACTGTGGAATCAAGGCAAAGCTGTGCTGTAACTTCTCTTTTGATCATAGTGAAATCCAGCCGATGGGCTGTCAGTGAGGAAGAGTGGACGTAGGCTTGGAATAAGCCGAACCACTATAAATCATGTGTTCAATTTTCTCTTCCTTACTATCTATACCTCGATCGTATTTCAATTTGTTAAGAATTGCTTCTATATTTGAGACAAATTGTTTGTGCGCCTATTCACCCCCCCTCTAGGTGTTTATACTAGCAATATCAATGTCTTGGCAAAACACTTTATATCTAGCGGCACAGTTTATTATTTCCCAGCAAATTCCTATACATCCAACACTCCATTCTGATCAGCGCAGCTAAATTAGCAACACATTTAGAGCATCAACATAGTTTCTATGTATTCACAAAAGACATACTGAATGGGAGTCATCGATTGTTTGAATGCAGAAACTAATAACGACCCGATAAAAGCAACACATGGACAGCCTATTTATATAGTGGTAACTTGGCCGTCGACTTATTTCTCATTCTTCTGGTGTTTCATGTAAATTCATAGACTTCTGTAGGCAATCTTGGTGAAAGCATTACTTCGAGCGGCGTCTCCTTGCCAACCGTAATTCCAAAACTCTCCGACATATCCACCGGCGAATTGTCAGGAGTTGATACTTCGAATGCATGCAGCAACTTAGCAAGCACCAAATGCACCGACTGAAGACCAAAGGACATCCCAGGACAAATTCTTCTACCACCTCCAAATGGCATGTACTCAAAATTAGGGTCCTTCACACCCAAATCCTTATGACTATTCAAGAACCTCTCAGGCCTAAACTTCATTGGTTCAGGCCATGCTCTTGAATCAGTTTGAATTTTCCACAAGTTCAAGATCAACCTCGCGTCTTTGGGGACATAATACCCGTTGATGATGCAATCTTGAGTTGATACGTGTGGTACGGCCAGCGGAACTGGTGGATGTAATCGGAGGATCTCCTTTACTATGCCATATAGATAAGTTAAGTTGTTGAAGTCTGATTCATTCACATGTCTTTGTTTATCAATTTGAGTGTATAGTTCTTCTTGAGCCTTCTTTAGAACGTGACGGTTGTTTAGCAACAAAGAGATTGCCCATGTTAGGGTGATTGTTGTACTATCAGTAGCGCCTGATAGAACAGCCTTCAAGAAGAAATACATATGAGTTGTAAGAGTGAGATATGAAGACTAAATAGATCAAATCACAGAACTGTCAAAACAAAAGTGCACATTAACTCTTTCATCGTCCATTTTGTGGCGTAGCCATAACCAATGATAATTTATATATAGATCAATCAGCAACACGCACGACGGGACAACACTCCCAAAGGCGCAACTTTAGAGAAATTCTCTCATAATTATGTCATTAATTAAAACGAGATGCAATAATACAAGGAAAAATAATAATTAGTTATATAAAAAAAATCCAAGGAAATTCTAACATTAGAATAGGAAATAGATAAACTAATAAGAAATTCCATCCTCGTAAGCCTTTAATAACTAAATGATAAATACTAAAAATTGAAACAAATTACCTAATATCCAAACATAATGGAAAGAAAGAAAATGAAATTAACAAAAATTGCAATTTCTGGTAAAGAGGCTCGCACCACTCTTCTAGTAATTAATTGGATTCTCATTGCCCATAACTTGTTCAGTTTTAGAAAAGACTTGGTATTGTTATATAAAACGAAAGTCCAAAAATATTATTCAAGTAAAACAACAACATATAAGTTGTACATCCTTTAGACAACTTGCTAGCTGATATAAAATGTTGGTCAATGTGATGTCTCTTAAACATCACATCGCAATCTTGATCATTGAAGTAACACGAAGAAAGTGCAGTAGACGTCTAGTAATTATCTTAAAAATTTATAGGATGGAACATGTTCAAAATGAATAATATATCAAGCAAGACATATATTCACTCAAAGAATGTTTTCAATGAGTTATGAATCAATTAAATATATATTAGCTGTTTTACATAACAGTAATTCTCAATGCAAAACTCGTTTCACTTAACACTTATGCAACCAATCTGCATTTCCTTTGCGGAAAGTTCTTGGTAGTGCCACGAAATACACTATGTTAGCATTTGATGAACCATTGAATCGAGGAAGTTTATCTGTTTTGATGGAGCAAATTTACTCTACTAATTTCTTGTGAAAGGTCCATACCGTCTATTTAATTTATATATTTTGTTTGCTTAAGTGATATAGTAATCCTCAGTAACTAATAGGTTCACTTAATTTAATAAGCAACACTACGTCTCTTGAGTCTCATGATAGATACGTCATGTACAGAAGACTTTTTCTAAGAGTGGTGCATACAGATTGAAGTTCAGCATATTCAATGACCATTCGCTAGTACAGGCGGGTTGACGAACATTAATTAGGTTAAGAGGGAGACTTTTTGCAAGCATGAATTATGTGCGGGCGCACAGCATCTGAAGTAGAAAGCTGTAATTCCAAAAGTGGGAAAACTAGGCGTACCAAGCATGTAGCTTTGACAATTGTATCAGCGTCGAAACCTCCAATGTCCATGCCATTAAGGGTCGATAGCATGACGTCCATGAAATCTCGATCACCCCTCTTCTCGCTCAAATTTTTGTTAATCCTTTTGTGTTCCTCTAGCCAACCGCTTATGATTGTGTCCAACTCTTTGGCGGTCCTCTTCATGGACTTCTCTTGGCCACCCAAGTCCAACTATCTCAAGTGTTGGGATATAATACGCGGAAACAATAAGATCTTGCAAATTACGTTAACGCAAAATCACCAGAGAAATAAACGAGAAAATCAACGACTCCAGAAATTTACGTGGTTCGGTCCGAGTATCGGTACCTACATCCACAGGGAGAGCCAGCAACAAATAATCCACTAAAATCGGAGAATCAGAGTTTACAATCACTCAAGTGTTTCTCACACCTAGATTTAACCCCAAAACCCAAGTGTATAAATAACAACTTAATTGGGTATAAACTCACGGCACAAATTACCGCGCATCCCTTGCCTTGAAGTATAACACGCGCGTGGCTCAATCGTCACTTTGACGTGCGGCTTCTCTTCGGCGGATGTACGCGTGAACGTGGGTCCTCTTGCGCGGCTACGTTCTTCGTCGGACGCTCGTACGTGCAGAGCCCTACTGACGAAAACCAAAGAAGAAAACTCTCTGCTTCTTTTATATATATGTGGGCCCAAGTCAAAGGCCCACCACCACTTTTGAATTCCTACGCATGGAGGACTTCACGCCTGACGTGTGTGTGTGGGAGTGTTGACCTTGGGCCCCACCATTAATCATCCACGTCCAGAGGCTTCACGGCTTCATTCTTCTTCTTCAATTTGGATTCCGCAACAGCAAAGAAACAAATATTTTACTTTTATATTTCTTCTTTTCCAGTGAAAAAATCGAGACATAATTTTAATAATTCTCCACCTTAGCTCGATGTTTGAAGTCAAGTCATAGTGCTCATCACCCATGCTGCTCTCCCAACGCCCTAACGGGCGCTCACTCTCCACAGACGCCAATAGAGCTCAAGCAGAGCTTGAGCTTCGTCACAGGAACAGACTTAGTCATCATGTCTGCCGGGTTATCTGCTGTAGCAATCTTGTTATACCCTTAGCTAAGACATCTCGGATGAAGTGGTACCTGACGTTGATATACTTCATTCGCTCGTGATAAACTGGATTATACGCCAAATATATCGCACATTGGTTATCACAGTGTATATTCACACTTTTCTGTTCTAACCCAAAGTCCAAGAGCAAACTTTGTAACCATATCGCCTCTTTCGCTATAAAAGTTAGTGCCATGTACTCCGCCTCAGTCGAAGACAAGGCAATGTGATCCTGTAAGGACGCTTTCCAACTAACTGCACCACCTGCTAGCGTAAACACGTACCCTGCTAAAGACCTGCAATCATCCAAGTCACCGGCGTGATCTGAATCCATATAACCAGTGGTCTCACTGCCATTGCTGTCCCCCCGATATACTATACCCACGTCTGTTGTCCCCTTCAAATATCGAGGATCCACTTCACAGACTTCCCAATGAGCTTTACCGGGGACGCTTCATATAGCGACTAACCACGCTCACAGCTTGTGAAATATCAGGCCTAGTGCATACCATAGCATACATAATACTACCCACGGCACTAGAATAAGGAACACGGGACATATGCTCCTCCTCCTCCTCAGTCTGCGGTGATAATTTATCTGAAAGTTTAAAGTGCTTCGCTAAAGGTGTACTTACAAATTTTGCCGACCGCATGTTAAAACGTGCCACAATCTTCTCAATGTATTTCTTTTGAGACAGACGTAAAACTCCTACAGTCCTGTCACGCAAAATCTCCATACCCAAAATTTTCTTTGCAGCACCTAAATCTTTCATCTCAAATTTAGCATTTAACTACCTCTTCAGCACATCAATATGAGACATATCCTTAGCTGCTATCAGCATATCATCAACATATAAAAGTAGATAAATCAAATAACCATTCTCCAATCTCCTAAAGTAAACGCAGCTGTCCATCTGACTTTTTGAATAGTCTTGACTAGCCATGAAAGCATCAAAACGTTTATACCACTGTCTAAGAGACTGTTGTAGCCCATACAAAGATTTCTATAACAAGCAAACATGATCTTCCTTACCCGGAATAGCAAATCCCTCAGGTTGCCTCATGTAAATCTGCTCCTCCAACTCACCGTGAAGAAACGCAGTTTTCACATCTAGCTGTTCTCACTCGAGATCCTGCGAAGCAACTAAGGCAAGTAAAACACGAATAGAAGTATGTCTTACCACAGGAGAGAACACCTCATTGTAGTCAATGCCCTCACGTTGTGTATATCCCTTCGCCACAAGTCTCGCCTTATACCTCGCTGCCTCGACACCAGGAATGCCCTCTTTTCGTTTGAAGACCCATTTACTTCCAACAATCTTTTGGCTCTTTGATACTTTGACCAGCTCCCATGTCTGATTTCGATGGAGAGATTCCATCTCTTCACTCATAGCCCCTAGCCACTGCGACGACTCCGAACTAGCCATCGCCTCAGAGTAAGACGAAGGCTCATCTGTCTCCACCTCATCACCTACAGTCAATGCATAAGCAATATCTGTATAACCATAATGTACCGGTGGTTTAATTTGCCTTCTCTCTATCTGCGGCTATAGTCTGCTGCGGCTTTGCTGGTTGTTCACTATCACCGACTTCAGGAATTGCGGCTTCATTTGCAGTCTCAACTTATGTTACCTTCGAGGTCTCCAGAGTCTCCACCTGAGGCTCCACCTCATTTATGACACCATGATCTGTCTTATTTGCTGGTTGTGTCTCAAAACTCCTCTGTTGAAGCATTGCAGTCTCGTCGAAGATCACATCTCTGCTGATTAGAAAACCGGGTGATCTGGGATTAGTGCACCACAGTCGGTAGCCTTTCACCCCATGTGCATAACCCAGAAATATGCACTTCTTCGCCCTCGGCTCAAGCTTACCATCACTTGCATGAGCATACACAGGACATCCGAATATACGTAATCCGGAATAATCAACAGGTTTCCCCGACCATACTTCCTCAGGAGTCTTCAACTCAATAGCAGACGATGGAGATCGATTTACCAGGTAACATGACATATTCACTGCTTCGACCCAAAATTCCTTGCCAAGTCTTGCATGCGAAAGCATGCATCGAGCTCGCTCAAGCAAGATTATGTTCTTTCGTTCTGCCACGCCATTCTGCTGTAGTGTCCCAGGTACTGTGCGGTGTCTTACAATACCTTCTTTCTCGCAGAACTCGGTAAAATCTTTACCACAGAACTCCATGCCATTATCGGTTCTCAGGCACTTGATCTGCTTATCTGACTGCTTCTCAATCAATGCCTTAAATTTCTTGAACCGATCAAACACGTCATACTTGTGCTTGAGAAAGTATACCCATACCTTCCTCAAATAATCGTCGATAAAAGTCAGCATATATCGGGCACCTCCTTTCGTAGGAACCGAAGACGGGCCCCAGATGTCTGAATGAATATATTCAACAGGTCGTTTGGTCAAATGAATAGCTGTAGTAAACTTAACTCTGTGCTGCTTCCCATAGATGCAGTGCTCACATAAGTCCAGCTTCCCTGTTTTCTGACCACTCAACAACCCCCTTTCACTCAGCATCATCATACTTGCCTCACTCATGTGCCCCAAACGCATATGCCATAATTGAGTCAAGTTAGAGTCTGACTCACCTGATGAAACAGTAGCACTTCCAGTCACAGTCTCTCTCAGTAGATGATAGAGAGTATTCACTTTCTTTCCCTTTCATCACTGTCATAGCACCTCGAGAGATCTTCAGTACTCCACCTTCAGCGGTGTACCTACACCCGATGTCATCGAGTGTCCCCAAAGAAATAAGGTTCTTCTTGAGCTCTGGTACATGCCTCACATCTGTCAATGTGCGAACCACCCCATCGTGCATCCGGATCCGAATTGTCCCATCCCCACAGCCTTACAGACTGCATTATTCCCCAAAAGAACCCTACCACCATCTGCAGCTTGGTAAGTAGTAAACTAGTTCTTATGAGGCGTCATGTGATAAGAACACCCCGAATCTAGCACCCATTCGTCTTCTGACGAAGTAGCAGTCACACATAAGACAGCTTCTGCATCCCTATTGCTCCCCTCAGCAACGTTTGCCACACTGGTTGTAGCATTTTGCTTATCAACTTTATTCCTCCGCTTTGGACAATCTCTCCTGATGTGCCCCTCCTCGTGACACTCAAAACACTTCACGCGTCCTTTGGACTTTCTATTGCGTGATTTTGATCTGCTTTTACCTCTGCTGTTACTAGGCTCTCGATGTTGTTCTCTACCCCTAATCGTCAATGCTTGCGCTGCTCCTTTCGCCAGACCGTCATCTCGCCACTTTCTCTGCCACTCCTTAGAGAATAAGGCGGACTTTACCTCTTACGAGGTAATCGTAGTACGCCCCGCCTTGCGAATCGGTAAAGTGCTCCCATGACTCGGTAAAGAGGCTAACAACATCATGCCCTGTTCTTCATCATCAAGTATCTTACCGACGTTCTTCGGATCCAACATGAGTTTATTAAATTCATCTAGGTGGGTTCGATAGACGTACCTTGATATATCTAAACTAAAACATCTTCTTCAGCATATACAAGCGATTGTTCAAACCTTTCTTCACATAGAGTGCTTGAAGTTTTGCCCATAATGCTGCGGCATCCTCCTCCTCAATAACCTCTAGTAAGACCTCATCCGACAAATTTAACAGGATTTATGCTCTTTGCTTTTTGCATAAGCTCTACCCTCTCTGAGGCTTTCATTATAATCGGCAACTCATCCTCACCATCCAGTGCCTTGACCAAACCTTATGTTGTCAATAAAGCTCGCATCTTGATGCTCCATAACACAAAGTTATTTCTCCCATCAAACTTCTCAATCTTAGATTTCCTCTCAGACATAATTGTAATAACAGAATTTCCAAATAATAATCAGACAAGCAAAAGCCCCAAATCACAATCAAGAAATCCAACCCCAAACTCTGATACCAATTATTGGGATATAATACGCGGAAACAATAAGATCTTGCAAATTACGTTAACGCGAAATTACCAGAGAAATAAACGAGAAAATCAACGACACCAGAAATTTACGTGGTTCGGTCCGAGTATCAGTACCTACATCCACACGAGGAGAGCCAGCGGAGCAAATAATCCACTAAAATCGGAGAATCGAGTTTACAATTGCTCAATCGCTCAAGTGTTTCCCACACCTAGATTTAACCCCAAAACCCAAGTGTATAAATAACAACTTAATTGGGTATAAACTCACGGCACAAATTACCGTGCATCCCTTGCCTTGAAGTATAACACGCGCGTGGCTCAATCATCACTTTGACGTGCGGCTTCTCTTCGGCGGATGTACGCGTGAACGTGGGTCCTCTTGTGCGGCTACGTTCTTCGTCGGACGCTCGTACGTGCAGAGCCCTACTGACGAAAACCAAAGAAGAAAACTCTCTGCTTCTTTTATATATATGTGGGCCCAAGTCAAAGGCCCACCCACTTTTGAATTCCTACGCATGGAGGACTTCACACCTGACGTGTGTGTGTGGGAGTGTGCCCAAGGTCAAACCTTTGACCTTGGGCCCCACCATTAATCATCCACGTCCAGAGGCTTCACGGCTTCATTCTTCTTCTTCAATTTGGATTCCGCAACAGCAAAGAAGAAAGTTTCACTTCAAATATTTTACTTTTATATTTCTTCTTTTCCAGCAAAAAAATCGAGACATAATTTTAAAATCAAGAATGGAAGAGCATCTGCCACGGTGAACGTCCCCAGGAATTGGAGGAATTCCCTCAGGGCATGGTGGCACCGCCTCTCCTCTTCCTCATCGGCCGCAGCAACGCCACTGTAACAGCCCTTACCAGCTACAACTTTAAGGAGAATGTTCATAGTCAACCTTGCAAACCACTGCTTTAAGTCAACTAAGATATGGCCTGTGGTAGAGACGGGCATAGTATTAAGACTTTTAAAATCAAAAGCACATTCCATATATTTGCTGTAGCACATAATTACTGCACTGAAAATGCTTGGCTTGACTTGTTTCTCTACGCCAGTAGTTTCATAATATACTTTATCCTCTAATTTGAGCTGATCACTATGCTATAATGGATTACACGACCATATAAAACGGAAACTAAAGCATTTTAAGCTTACGCTATATACATGAAAGTACCTGATTCATTCTTCTTCTCAGTCCAAAGCTTGTGCAAATCTTTAATGGCAATATCTGTCGCCGACGCCACTATAGGCTTGAGCAATGACTCAATCCTCCGGTTAGAGAGCAACTCCAAGGTGGCGATTTTCCTCACTTCACGCCAATACGGACCGTAAGGAGCCGACACAAAAAAGGCATAGTTGTAGCCCAAAACTTCAGTGGCTAATAGCTTCGGACGAGATGCAAGGGCAAGATCATGTTGTGTGTAACATTCTTTGGCTACCTCGGAACTACTAACCACTATGGCCGGGAACAACCCAAGCCTGACGGTGAAGACCGGTCCATACACGCCAGTGTCTTGTGAGGAAGATGGGATTTTGCTAGTATGGGCAAATGCCCTATGATGGGCCATGCACCTGCAACTTCTGGTGGTGTTTTGAGCTTGCGAGATGAGCTTGATTTGAACCATACATATGTTGATAGAATGGCGAGGATTAGGATCACTCCATACAAGTGGGTGAAGTTCAGGTTTTGAAGCAGAGACTCCATTTGCAATAGGTTCATCGAGTTTTGTGTTAGTGTTTTTTGAAGGAAGAGCATGTGACTTATACATCTCCTCTCCTACGATTTTCGATTATCAAGTACAATTAAATACAAATTATTTTCCAGTTGTTTTATATGACAATGAATGCACAACCGCACTTAATATTTCATCCAAGTGTCTATACTTACATCTTTATTTAAATAATCAATGACTTATAGTCATTGCGAAGTCTTATGCAGCCATTATACAATGTGGCTGACTGAGTAGGGTAAATTTGTCATAGGTTTCCCAATGAAAGAAAGCACTATGGGTTTTTTTTTTTTTTTTTTTTTTTTTTTTTGAGCAAAAAGCCACTATGGGTTGACACTACTAAATATTACTTGAATCTCACCACTGTTTTCTTTGCCTTATCAGATTAAATGAATGTAGATCGTATTTCTTGATTCTGCAAGTGGTTCAGCATCATGGGAATTTGCCGCCACCACACCTGATGTGAGATCGTTCACCAGCAAAAGTTTCCGTGAAAGCAAAAAAGAGTTAAGCGACTTTTACTTATATGGAAAACCTAAAGCGTTGATGTAGAACACGACTCTTTATATTTACCAAGCTTAGGGGCTGAAATCTTTCATATATGTATCATATGTAAGTAACAGACAAGACACAGCGCAAATGGTTAGCTTCTCTAAATATGTCCTTTAAAAAAAACATTAAAGTAAAGTAAAGGAGAACAATAAAACAACCAAGTCTGACTTGTGAATGCACTTGATCGATGCAGCCAAAGTTAAGAGTAGGTGAGGAGAATATAGGTGTTCACGGCTCGACAAAACAATGTAAATATGCACATGCTCTCTGATACCATTCTTAAATAAAAGATGGCTACTTGGAATATCAAAATCAAATGACGTGGTCTTCTTGGTGAAATTTGATTATACACGTTATTGGTGCAGCCCTTGTTTATCATGTGGATTTGTTTTGGTGCCGTCGTTCATACAATTAAGCAGAGTTGTCTTCTTAGCAGGATTTGAGTTTACGCCCAAATGGTGCAGCACTTTTCATCCCATAGAGAAATGATTTGTGGTTTTATAGCTGCACAAAAGAAGACCACAAATCGTTCGAATATTCGGCGCTTCTTGACCATGGATTCCACTCGGTAATTTTTGCAGTACATCCAATTGAGATCGCTTGTCTTAGTGAAGGCGGGAGATTTGGAAGCCACGAGGTAATTCTCAGTGTATCGAGCAATCACGTGAGGCTTAATACTGTGGGTTCGGGTACTGTAACCATATAGTTCTTCAATTAGTTAGTGGATTTGTGCATCTGAC
This sequence comes from Eucalyptus grandis, assembly GCF_016545825.1. Classification (NCBI taxonomy): domain Eukaryota; kingdom Viridiplantae; phylum Streptophyta; class Magnoliopsida; order Myrtales; family Myrtaceae; genus Eucalyptus; species Eucalyptus grandis. Next base: position 17,845,106 of record NC_052617.1, on the reverse strand, counting down.
TTTCTTTATATCATAAATACCAACACTCAAATTGAGTCACAAGAGAAGTCATGTTTAGTGTAGCATTCTGTGACTATCTCAAAACTAATAACCACTATGTCCGGGATCAACCCGAACCTAATGGTGAAGACTGGTCCACACTCGTCAACCATGGATGCCAAGATTTCGTGAGGAAGACAGGCCATGCAGCGGCAACTTCTGGTGGGTGTTTTGAGCTTGCGAGATGGGGTTGATTTGAACCATATATGGATAGGATAATTCCATACAAGTGAATGAAGTTCAGATCTTGAAGCAGAGAGTCCATTTGCAGTAGCTTCATCGAGTTGGGTGTGTATTTTTGAAGGAAGAGCATACGACTTATACACCTCTTCTTGGATTATTAATTACTTCTATAAAGTACAACCAATATAAAATAATGTTCCGATTGAGCGAAAGAAAGTTACAGAGCCTTGAAGGATTATTGTTTACTTCCCAATTGCTCCGAGAAAAGCACATCCCTCATGTTCTGAGAAAATGATTCTTACGTAAGTTGGAGAAGTTGAACTTTTGTTCTTGCTGACACTTAAAGCACATCCGCAAGAACGTGGCCGACTGAGTACGGAAAATGGCACTGTTTGCACGATGAAAGAAAGACATTGTGGCTTGCCCGAATTTGGAAAAAAAAAATGGAAATATTACCCAAAAAAAAAACCACACTCTTACTAATTTAGTCATAAACCCTTTTAATTGTACTAATTGCAGTTTAAACATTTTCACATTTTGCCAATCTAGTCAATCTGATTAATTTTAATTATAAATTACTAACATGGATATTGGTCATTCTACATAGCATGACCAGCACTATTTTAATATTATTTTAATAATATTTTGATTTTGATTTTTTCCATTTTCCTTACTTTTTTTTTCTTGTTTTTTGGAGTGAGGGCCAGTGACTCTTGTTGGCTTTGGGCAAGGGCATCATAGCCCTCGTTGACCACTAGGTGAGAGCTCGCGGCAAAGCAAGGGCGCGATGCCCTCGGTATGGCTGTTGAGGGCTTGGGTGAGGACACATGAGTCCTCACTCAAAGAATAAGAAAAATGTATGATCAGGTAACATAACTAATTTTTCTATTCTAAAAATATTTGGTTGTCATGTTATGCTTAAATGAGTGATGGTGAACTCCATGGAAGGGTAAGAAATTGCATATTTCATGATTAAGATTATTGATTATGGTGTCCAAAATTAAATTCATCTGTTGTCAATAGAGAATATATAATTGATGAGTTTTCAATACTTTATGGTAGGAATGATTGAGACAGTGTTCATAACGAATCAAGACGGTGTTTAGCTCAAAGTGAAGTTAGCAACCAGAAACTCTTGAAATATCAACCTAGCCACCTAACACAACCATTACAAGTCAGGGACACTTTATTAGTATTCCTACTGAGTATGTCAGAACAAGTCTCGCGTTTGAGCCCGTAAGAGAAATCTGATCTAAAGCCCAGCCATTTGATTCTAATAAGTTCTGTTGGACTTCGCAACAACAATACTTGCCGGAATTGTTTAATTCAGTCGGCAAAAAGACATGGGAGTTGATTTCCATGTTGGAGCCCGTGAGCAAAGAGTTTCCTAGATTAAAATATTGATCTTGGGTTTCATTTGGTGCCACTAGTGGTGGAATTAGGCAAAGTTGTCTTCTTCGTGGGATTAGATTTTACGCTCGCTCGGTACAACACTTCTCGTCCCAGAGCAAGATTAAATGGAAAATCATTTCCATGTTGGAGTCGGTGAACAAATTGTTTCCCAATTTAACACACACACACACATACATATGGATCTGTGTATGTCCTTATATTTATTTATTATCATGGGTTTGTTTTGGTGCCGCTGTTGATGAAAATTAGGCAGGGTTGTCTTCATCGTGGGATTTGATTTTACACCCAATTGGTACAGCTCTTTCCATCCCGGAGAAACTAATTAGTGAATAGAGAAGAAAAAAGTACCTAGATTTTTCTTACTAAAGGATGGAAAATATTTTTCAGGCCTCAGCTACACCAGAAAATATCATCATTTTTATAGAGAATGACTTCCTAGAAAACATTTTTCAGAAAATGTCATATTTTCCATTGAACAAATGAAGCCTAAACATTTTAACGATTGTCAATTTAGTCTTCTTTGCCAGTTCGTTTCAAAAATTGCTAACGCAACGATTTAGTGCCAACCATTCAAGTAGCACTCACACTGATAATTTTTGTATTTTTTTAGATTCAAAATTTTTTTCTTGAATTTTCCTTTTCTTTTCACTTTCCCTTTTCTTCACTCTACCAACCATTTTTAGGCCTCAATGATGGCTAGCTTGGGCGGGCGAGGGGATCGGCAAGGGTGAGAGTTGCCCTCAATAGATCTGGCAAGGGTGGCCCTTGCCTAAGGCTGGCGAACTTAGCAGACCATCAACAAGGCTTGATGATGGTTGGCTTTGGGAAAAATAAATAAGAAAAATAAGAAAAGAAAAGGAAAATAAGGGAAAATTCAAAAAATTGCAAAATTTATCCATGTAAGCGTTGGTCATGCCATGTAGGATGGCATATGGCTAGTTGACTAGACCATTGCTTTAGTAATTTTTGTCAAAATTAGTCAAAATAATTAAATTACCAATCGTTAAAAAATTTATAACTAAATTAATAAATCACCAAAAGATTTAAGCCTAAATGGATACAATTGAAAATTTTAGGACTAAATTGACAATTATCAAGATTTTTATATTTAAATTGATACAAATAAATGGTTTTCAATTGAATTGGCCGTTGTAAAAAAAAAAGGTTTTAGATTTTTTGGATAGTTTGTCGCTTTAATTTTGCAATTACCTCGTGCGATTTGATGGGCAATCAAAAAGTATGTTTTTGTTTAGGTAAATATGGTATCATTTATATAATCAAGTTTCATATAGATAGATAGATAGATATATATATATATATATATATATATATCTATGTGTGTGTGTGTGCTTATGTGCTTATGTGGTATTTAACATGTGTTGACCTACCATTGGGATGAGGGAATAGGTTTAGGGGTATTGCCTAAAGGACAGGCCTAAGGCCCATAATTAGGCACGAGCTCTCCCAAAGCTCATAACCCACATGACATTGTGATATTTTTAGGAATTTCGCAAAAAGGAGTTGCCACTAGCCTATTAGGGTCGACCAGAAAACAAGTGAGGCATGGGAGTATACCTCACTTTCTACGCAACCAAAGAAACTAGGGTCGGGGACTTGATTACACTAATTGATCAATTAGTGACATTTCGGTACATAATCTTGTTCATTTTAAAAGTAAATATTTTTTGTCAGACAATTTGAATTGATTTTATACATATCCACTAACATGTGAGTGATCATGCGGGTGCGCAATTATTAGAGTAACAATTATAGCTATAAAGATCATAATTGCAGTAAAATTAAACATGTGCAATTAAACATAATTAAATATGCAAATTAAACACGCAATATAATCAATATCCAAGTAAATAAAGGCCTAATTACACTAAAACAAAAGCAATACATGGAAATTCCTAACCAAGCCCCACATTTTTTTTAAAAAAAAAAAAATTGAAATATTTTAATTTTTTTTTTTCATTTTAATTTTTTTAATTTTTTTTAATTTTTTTTTAATTTTTAATTTTTAATTTTAAAAAATTACAAAATAAATATTTTTGGGGGTCGGACCGGGTCAAGTCCAGTCTAACATTTGGGCCGAGCTTAAGCCCAGCCCAAGAGGTCCCCTCCTCTCTTTTTAAAACAAACAAGGCCTAGTCTAATCTAATTTTTTGTTAAAATAAAGCTCACAAGCCCACTACCTAAGCCAACCCAAAACCGGCCCACATTCGCCCAAAACCCTACCGAGTTTGCGACCCACGCCCTGTGGCACCCCTCGACGGCTCCCGATCCATTAGGATCGCCATAGTTCGCTTACCTTTCACTTTCTTTATTAACATGTCACTCTGATACCATTTCAATTGCAGCGGGTCCATACAACATAGGGGGTTTACACTTATTCTTTTTTTTATAGGTCCCCTGCGCAATTCATATACGGAAGCACATCCAACAAGCTCCCTTTCCTATATTCAGAAAACGATGCACACCTACTAAACATCTTATATAAGTTAAAACCGAACACGTTTATTTACATAGGGCAAATGGACATCTTTAATCGGTACATCAAAATGCCGTAGTCTTCCATACTTGGCTACACTTCAAAAGATGATCGACATCTTCTCCAACAGTCGAATACTTAAAGTCCATCGATCAATGTCGGCGTCTAAAAGCTCCTTCCTTTGCTATCCTCCTCCTCACGGTCATATCCAACCGCTCAATCCATCTACTAATCTGAAATGTTGGTCCCCAAAAGGGGTGAGTATAACCACTCAGCAGGTAAAGGAATCCAATAACCACTCAATGCATCATACAAGTCATACATGCATTGCAGGCATTACTTACCTTGAAGCCATGCATATACTATCATGCATCATCACCACAATCATAACACATACATGTGTATCATCATGTCATACTCATATCATCGTCATCATGACATTATTATATCACACACGTCATCATCATCATATACATGACACCATCATACCATACACATGTCATCATCATCATGACATCATCATATCACACATGTCATCATCATCATATTATACACATGTCATCATCATCATGACATCATCATATCACAACATATATGCATGTCATCATGCCATATCATATATCATCATCATGCATATCATCATGCATATCATGCCATGGGTGATCATCATTATTTCTCATCACATATCATCATCATCATCATCATCATCATCATCATGCATATCATCATGCATATCATGCCATGGTTTAATTTCCACTTTTAGCTTTCAATTTGATCACCACATCACCCATTCCTCAAATCATCAATTTCATCATCCCCTCGGGCAAAGACCTCCGAGGCTTCCGACATTCAACCATCCCAGGCCACCGGGCATCCGGCCCCCCACATTTCGGGCATCTCGCATCCCAACTGGCATCACGAGGCATTTCCTTCGGGCAGAAACCTCCGACAGGGCTTCCGGCATTTACACTCCCTAGCCGGGCATCCCGCACCCCAATCCTGGCATTGCGAGGCATTCCCTTCGGGCAGAAACCTCCGGTAGGGCTTCCGGAATTATGTACCAACATACCACCAGGCCTCCTCTGGAATTACGTACCGTATACCACCGGGCATCCCGACACTCCCAGGGAATCTCCGGAATTACGCCACTAGGCCACCGAGCATCATCATCCACCACAACAATCTCCTCATTTAACATTATTCATGTTCACCAATTTCGGTCTTAATTTAGCATGGCATATGATGTATTGGCAAATCAACAATCATGTTCAGCATTTGAATTCACACATGCATCTTAATGCATACATCCAGACCTCATCACACATACTACATGGTGCAATTATTTATAAAATAAAATTCATGGAATTTATGCCAATTAAAAAAATCCATTTATCATGCCCTTTTTGTATTTATTTAAATTCCAGCTTGTGCCATTTTCAAAAATATTAAATTTAATGATTTATATAATCTCAAAAATCATAAAATTAATGCAAGTAATAAATAAGACAATAGGATAATTATTTCATGCAAAATACACGGCCAATGAGAAATCCACACAAATCCATAATTTACACAAAACAGCATGTAATTTTCGGATGAAACCAGAATGCACAGTTTCCGAAGAAATTCGATTAAAATATCCATACGACCTCCAAAAATTACAACATTTTACCGAGTGATAGCCAAGAAATTTTCGTACAACTTTCATGAAGACTTCCAAGTAATATTCTTTCTAGATTAATTTCTACAGTCTCACGAAGCTTCTGGATCCATCACCGAACGTCCAGTACATGCTTCTCCGAAATACTGAGTTTTCACCTACCTATTATTCTTAATTTCCTCTGAAATTTGGATATGTTATACATCAAGATGTTCTATACAAGTTTTGTGAAGAGATCCAAGTCAAATATCCAGAGTATAGTCGTCATTGAGGTCCATGAAGTCTCGGGTGTCCTGTAATACATCTCCAGAACTACCGTCTTCAAGATCTAGTCGATTTACTAGGTTATACTTGTTCATTTCACTTCAAATTTAAGTATGTTGTATTTTAATATGTCCCCTACAACTTTCATGAATAAATCGAAGATATATTCTTAGCACAAATCAACATACAACCACAAATTCATCAAGATATCAGTGAAATCGTTCCAGATCTGAGGTCTCCGTAGAATGAGAGTTTAACCCATTAAATCTCCATCATTTTCCACAAAATTTTATTATATTGTAGTATAAGATGTCCCCTACAACTTTCATGAAAAAATCGAAGAGAGATTCTTAGCAAAAATCAACATGCAACCACAAATTCATCAAGATGTCAGTGAAATCGTTCCAGATCTGAGGTCTCCATAGAATGAGAGTTTAACCCCTTAAATATCCATCATTTTCCACAAAATTTTAGTATGTTGTAGTTTAAGATGTCAGATACAACTTTTATGAAGAGACCAAAGCCAAAATCGAACTCTAAACATGCATGCAAGCTCTCACAACATTCTGACTCAAGCGGATTCATGCGAAAACATTCCAGATCTGACATCTCCGTAAGATGAGAGTTTGACCCCACAAATCTCCATCCTTTTCCACGAAATTTTATTATGTTGTAGTACAAGATGTTAGCTACAACTTTCATGAAGAGATCAAAGTCAAAATCGAACTCAAAACATGCATGCAAGCTCTCACAAGATTCTGGGTCGAGCAGTTCACACGAAAACAGCAAACATTCTCAAGAACAAACCTCATGTACTTCGATTTCTAACCTCCAAACATCCAAAATTCAACCACACATGCAAGGCACACATGCAAGGGGTGGAAATCAGTCCCACCTTGCCTCTAAGACCGAGCAAATACGAGCACACAGACGGCACACCGGCGACGGACGAACGGACCTCCTCCCCCGCGCGGCTTCTCCCTTTCTCTCTCGGTTCCTCACTCTCTCTCGGCAACTCTCTCCCTTTGGCCGAATCCTCCACCAGCCACTCTCTCTCTCTCCTTCTCTCTCTCTCTCTCTCTCTTGGATGCTTATATATTTGCATGCACCCCCTCTTTGCATGGGGGACACTTGTCCCTAAGAAGGAGACAAGTGTCTCCTTGGTTGAAGACACTTGGAAGCCATGCGGCTACCCCTCCATGCGACAATGGGCCGGGCGTATGGCCCACTTTAGGCCCATCTCACTTGGGCCTAAAGCCCAAACTTAAATAATTTACCTTAAATCCCCATTTATATAAATACTAAATTACAATTTCATATGGCCATAAAACTTGAAATCATAAATCCATAAATTCCAATTTATAAAACACATGGCCAATGATAGGATTTTCTTTCCTATCACATAATTATCCCTTAAAAGCTTGGCCATATATCTTATTGCAAATTATGGATTAAATGGCCATAAAATAACTTGATGGTACTTCCATCACCTATTCAAAGACTTTAATGTAACTAGAGGTCATTATGAATTTTGGGATGCCACACGCCCGACCCGGTTTTTGGCCGAAACCCTAGGGTTTCTTGGCGGCGTTGAAAGCGGCGGCAATGAGCTTGACAACGGCAGGTGGCAGCTGCATCAGAGGTGAGCGGAAGGCGGGTCACAAGCTGGCACGGCAAAGGCTTCAGCTACCAGCGACTCGAGCAGCAACAAGCAGCACGTCGGCATGGAGGGCAATGACGGGCGAGCGACGACACGAGTTACAACGACTTCGCGACTCAAGTGAAGAGGCAGGCGAGGGCGGAGACAGTGGTTGCGGAAGCATCGCAGCTCCTAGGCAGTAGGTTGAGGCGGCGAAGCAGCTAGGACAGCGTCGAGTTTAGGGTGGCAACGAGCGGGCGACGGCATGGGCTACGGCGAGGGGGCTTGGACGACGTCGAGTTGAGGCGGCGAGGCTCGGACGGCATCTGGAGCTGGACGGCAGCGACGGCAGCCGGCCTGGTGATGCAGCGAAGCTCAATCTACTCCCAGATCTGGGCCTTTGGCCGACTCTCTTGCCTCGGATCTTCGGATCTGAGAGGCTTCGAGTTCGTCCTCCCTCTCCCTCTAGTCTCGGCTAGCTTAGAGTCAAGAGCAGTGGCAACGGGTGTTGCAGCAGCTGGGCGTCATTAGCAGTGGTGTCAAGTGCAAGGAGTAAGACAGCAGGAGCTTGAACGTCGTCGAGCTCAGAGGGCAATAGGAGGAGTGCGATGGCTCGACTATCGTCGGGTTGAGGCGGTGAGGAGGGCAGCATTTTAGATGGCGTCGGGCAGCACCGCCGCTACCCTCCTCCCCTTCGTTCCTTCTCTCTCTAGCTCTCAGTCTCTCTATTCTCGCCCTTGTTTCCAACTCTCTCTGAGCTCTCTCTCTATTCCCCTCTCTATCTCCTTGATCTCTCAGCTTCGCTCTCCTTTCTTCCCTCCATTTCGCTCTGTGTGTTTCTCCAGGGTTTCATGCAAAGGTGGAGGAGGGAGAAGGCAGCATGGGTCGGGCCAAGGTAAGATTCGGCCCGGCCCCTTCCACATTTTTTTCTCTCTTTTTTTAGTGACTAATTCCTAATTTTGTACATAATAAAATTGTAAAAGTTAGGTATCAACAACTGCCCCTCTTTGAATGCGATCTCAAAGAGGTTCCATTCAAAGACAAAAGACACTTAAATTATTTTGGCAATAGAGAGACCCTAGGTGCATAGGCATGTATCAGGTCGATGAAGGGAACTCAAAGCTATGGAAACACGTCTTGTCAATAGGAGAAAGAAGGACTTTGGGCTACAAAAGCCCACCGGGTCATAAGAAGAAAAAAGACACCGGGCTACAAAGCACTCCGGGCTACAGAGCTCTCCATGTCATAGGAAGAAGGACTTGGGCTACAAAGCACTCCAGGCTACAAAGCTCTCCGTGTCATAGAAAGAAGGAAGACGTCGGGCTACAGAAGCCCATCGGGTCATAAGAAGAGAGAAGGCTCTAGGATACAAAACTCCCAGGTCATAAGAAGAGAGAAGACTCCAGGATACAAAGTTCTCCAAGTCATAAGAAGAGATGGAAGACTCTGGGCTACAGAAGCCCACCGGGTCATAAGAAGAGAGAAAACTCCAGGATACAAAGCTCTCCGAATCATAAGAAGAGATGGAAGACTCCGGGCTACAGAAGCCTACCGGGCCATAAGAAGAGAGAAGACTCCAGGATACAAAACTCTCTGAGTCAAAAGAAGAGAGAAAAGACTCTGAGATACAAAGCTCTCCGGGTCATAAAAAGAGATAAGACTTCGGGCTACAAAAGCCCACCAGGTCATGAGAAGAGAAAAGACTCCAGGATACAAAGCTCTCCGGGTCATAAGAAGAGAGAAGAGAGAAGACTCTGGGCTACAGAAGTCCACTACATCATAAGAAAAGAGAAGACTCTAGAATACAAAGCTCTCCGGTCATAAGAAGAGAGGAAAACGATCTTACCATGTGACAACGGGTTTCAATCGGGTATGATAATCTCACCGTATACGAATGGGTTTCGATCGGGAGGAAGGTCTCATCGTGTACGAACGGGTTTCGACCGGGTGTGATAGTTTCATCGTGTACGAACGGGTTTCGATTGGGAGGAAGGTCTCATTATGTAAGAACGGGTTTCGACTGGGTATGATAGTCTCACCATGTACAAACGAGTTTCGACTGGAAAGAAGGTCTCACCGTGTACAAACAGGTTTCGACCGGGTGTGACAGTCTCATCGTGTACGAACGGGTTTCGATTGAGAGGAAGGTCTCACCGTGTAAGAACGGGTTTCGGCCAGGTATGATAGTCTCACCGCGTACGAACAAGTTTCGACTGGGAGGAATGTCTCACCTTGTACGAACGGGTTTCGACCGAGTGTGGACAAGTGTGGTTTATAGATGAACCCACAAGCCGTGTGGTTTAGGAAAAGCCACGAACCCCATGGTTTTAAGAATAGACTCACCAATCTTATGATTTAAGGATGACCCACAAATCGTGTGGTTTAGGAAAAGCCACCAACCCCATGGTTTTAAAGATAGACCCACCAACCTTATAAATGGCATGGTTTAATACTAACCATGAACCTTGTAGACGATATGGTTTAAGGCTGACCATGAACCTTTGAAGATGGCATGGTTTCAAGCTGACCATGAACCTTTGATTTTTTAAGGAAGCACCCACTAATCCCTTGAAAACTGCATGGCTTCACTAGGGAATCCTGTCAAACTCAACTTGAGCAAATGTCATTAGAGACGTCATCAAGAGACACAGCATTAATTGAACAAGCTAATGAAGCTAAGTCTAACTACTTTTAAAAAATATTTGATGTCAATCAGCATCATGTGGTGCAAAAATGTTATCTTGTTCGGGAATGTATCATTAATCATCAAATTCTCCGGGAGTCAATTTTTTATCAGAACAGCTATGACTCATGAAAAAAGGTTCATTGAGTATGCCAAGCTAGAGCTTCTTAGTAAGAAAGGGTTTCTCACACACTCTCGATAAAATGGCTGCTTGATCCCATCCATTCACGTGGGAAGTAACTAATTGCTAAGAGTATCTCACATAACCCGTCTCAAAGGCTTTCAGAAACATTCGCGATGAGCACAATCTAATCGATCAAAAAGGTCCTTTAAAAGGACTGCAATATAGGCTCGGTTAGGGCTTACACAAAGGAATTATTGCTTTGAGGTTGATAAAGGAACATTTGTCACTATCTTCAATAAGTTTACAAGTCGAGAACTCGGATGATAAGACAAGATAAAATTACTTCCACTCCTTCAAGCAGTAGCTTCTTGGTAGTAGTAATCTCATTTTCACTCAAACAATCCCAATCAGAAGAGACTTCAGAAAAGAGTTGTAATGTTGGCTCGGGAGAGGCTCAAAAGGCTTCAAATTTTCAAGGGGTTTTTAAGAGTTGGTGATCATCATGGCAATGTGACTAGGTCGTTCGATCTTTCGAATTCATTTGGCTTTTGAAACACGGCACATCTCGAAAGTCCCTTGACTAATCATTCCTGCCTAGGAGCTTTGCTCCTTTTTTTTTTCTGGTTTCCTTTGCACTTGCGATAATTTTTTTACACAGGCACTTGGACACTAATATGTTTTTTTCACATAAGATGCATCCTTTTAGCTCTTTTTCTTAACGAGCATTGGCATTGCTTTTACCAGGCACACTGCTTTTTCATGCCCCCTAGTTTATCGAGCTTTTTGTTCTTTGAACTTTTGTAGCTCTTATGAATTTCGAGATACTTTTCATATTTTCTTGTGACTGTCAATTTTATTTGGTCAATTCTTATGTCTTGCCCCAGTGAAGGGAGATGATCACCGCTCGGGGTTCAGAAATGAATAATCATGCCTAAATTGGTTAAAGCAATGAGTATCAATGTTTAGGTAAAGAAGGAAATGCTCTTCTTCACATTGGGATGAGTCAAGCTCTAATGAGAATTCCTCTGAAGCTATCACCAGAAGATTGATGCAAGTGAAAGTAATAGAATCTTTCTCAATCTTTCACTCTACAACATGATCATAACCCTTATGCTGTCCCAATGTAAGGTTGTTCTTGACAATGGTACTTTGAAGTATCATCTTTTTTTTCGGCCCAAAGGGATAGCAAGAAATTAGTGCAATGCTTGGGATTGATGAAGGAAATGCCTTTATCATTTTGATCTTTGCACTCGATGCAAATGAATCATTCATCCTAAGAGAATGTTTTCTTTCACTCAACTCTCAAAAGTGTTTGAAGGATATGTTTGAAAATAGTTTGCCTTTCCTCATCCTAAGTATCCTCTGCTTGGCATGATTAACCTCTCTATTTCACTCTGCTGAGATCGTCTGAATAGATTAATCTCCATAGGGAATTTTGATTCAAAATGAATAATCCCCAAAACAATAAAACAATTTTGAGATAAAAGTGATGTTCAAAAAGCTTGTAGAAAGTTTTTTTTTTTTCAATTATTCATTTTTGTGCTTATCTCTGGGAAAGCGCAAAAGGTTCTTTTTTATGATGGAAATTCTCCATTTTTTCTTCTTTTTTTATAAAAAAGAAAATTTTGAGAAAAATGGTACTTACCTGCGGCATGGTGACTCAGTAACCCTGTAAAGAATGTGAAAGAATATGTTAGCGCAAAAAATTTTAGGTATTGAAATGTCGGAAGCGATACATTATTACCCTTCATTCGCTTTCATCCTTTTGGCGCTAACATCTATTGGATTTACCTTTATGGATATTTGGTAACTCGACAATACCCTTCCCTTGCATTCGCCTTTAAATGTTTGACGTTTTCCTAATTCCTTGGTGGAAGGCAATGCTTCTACAGTCAAGGTGCAACCCCCGCTTTTTCTTTTTCTTTTTATTGCTCTGTAAGAAGAGGAGATGAAATGGGTTATTTCCATACTTAATTAGGTTCAATTGAGGAACAATACATCATTTCTTGATGAATTTGACAATATTGTTCCAGCACACTTCATTGGTGGGGGAAGGAAAGATTTTTCTCTAAATCAAATGTTGTTCTCCCACTCTTTATATGACAAACATTTGTTATGTTCGAGTCTGTCCTCCATCAAAGAAAATGATATGTCATTTTTTATATTAAAGAGAATCAAGTTTAAGAACGAAATACATCTCTTTCCATGGTCGGGCAATCAACATCCCAAGGTGTCCCTTATGAAGGAAGGGGTAATATTGCCCCTTTGTTTCATTTGAGTCCTTCTTTATTTAAGATGAACATGACTTGATAATGCTCCATCGCATTTGTTGGAACGTTACCAAACTTGGTACTCTTGATGTCTCCTTGATAATGAAAAGAAAATCAAGTCAGAAACGATATCAGAAATGGATGGAATCGATACAATTTACTCTTCCTTTGAATTCGCCATTTTGGATATTTGGCAACTCCTTTCATTTATCTCATCATGCAAAGTGAACGAGATCGATGGGTTGTTTTGGCATCTAAGGCATTTGCGAATAACAAAACTTCCCATAATGGAATTCAACTTCATTCCGCCTCTATGGAAAATTGGTGCCGAGGATGCTTCGACGCATGCTTACTCCTCAAGTTCCATGAGCCTACACTTTTATTTTTTAGAATGAGCAAATGTAGATCTCAAATAAACTCATCGTCCTACCGAAGAAAGCGATTTCGTGAAGCAATTTTGCAAAGCTTTCTTAAAATTCATTTTGGAAGGTAAACATAAAGATTCACTTAAAACACCTATGAATTCGTTTTTTTTTTTTTTTAAGGGATGATTTTCATTAAGTTGAATTCCATCATAAAATAAAATAAAAAAATTAGTTGCATGATTTACAAAAGCATCAATTGGATTCGCAATCAAAACCCAAAATGGAAAACATGGTTCTTAACAAGAATAAAGACAACAATAAAATACAAGAAACTCTTGCATAGATGAAAGTAAAAATCAACTCCTGTCCTAACTCTATAATTCACTTCTTTATGTGGTCACCATGAGAATGTCAAGGAGCATCATGCATAACCTGCAAAAAGATGACAATATCAGTAGTGATCAATGAGGTCACTTCTTACAACAAAATCAAGACGACGATACGTGCCCAATAATCCTCACCATGGGCTCTCTGTATTTCACTAAGATTTTATCATAAAAGAAGACATCATTTAAATAATCAATCCACAACCATCAATCAACCATCAATCGACCATCAATCGATTGTCCACTTTTATTCCAAAAGTTTCGTATGCAAAAATGGCATTGATTTTTTTTTTTTTTGAAGAGATTGATTCTATGATTTTACTCTTGCAAAAAATGAAGTGACTTCTATTTTGAGAAATTTATACAAAATGTGATTTGCATTTCAGTCCCAAAATGTGAGAAGGAAAGAGTTTGATCAAAAATGCAATCTCAATTTTTGTGCCCCAATATATAATCGCAACTTGCGAGCCCTTTTTTTTGGCTTGTTTTTTTTTTAAATGTGATTTTGAGCCCATAACTAGGAATTTAAATAAAATCATGTGTTCAATAGGGCCGAATCAAAATGTTTAGAACTTGCATTCAAATGCTCACTTGTCAAAAGTGATTGCCAATTTTTTCAATTATAAGCTTGTAGCACCGAGGGCAATCGATTGATGTTCGTGAATTTCAAGATTGAAGTTCAATACAATATGAGCAAATAAAAAGGAAATGATAATTACAATGGATGCTGACCTATGTCTCTTTTTTTTTTTCAATTGCATAGACATGCACATGGGATGTGGTTTGATTTCTACTCTATCTGGCTCAAAATGGAGCCATAGGATCACCAGACCAAACCAGCAAACTCGTGGCTAGGTCGTGTTACCCATGACTCTGGCTTCGTCAAAGAACCGACGACCCGAGTCACATGCTCACAGATCAAGGTGGGGACCTTTGACATCAAGAAAGAAATTCCGGGGTTGAGATGGGTGACGTGTACTACATGCTTGTAGTTGGAGTGGTATCCACCTCAATACCATCATAAGTGATCCTATGCGGCCCAGGTTCGGCAATAGGTAGTATGTGCCATGGTGTAGTGCAATGTAAGAAATGCAAGCATGGCAATTTATAGGCAGACAACACTTCATACATAAAAAATAAACTATACATTCCTACACCTCCGGGCAAGACAAAAGTGAGCAAACATTTCCCCTTATACCTCTCATTCTGCAAAAACATTTAACACCTTTAATATTAGAGGCGTACCTGGAATCCTCGCTGCCAAACAAAAATATTTTTGAACAAGATTAATTTTGGCTTAAGCCCTCTAAGGTTTAAAACCAAGTCCCTAGCGGAGTCGCCAAGCTGTCGCAACCTACCCTCGGGGGGAGGGAATAGGTTTAAGGGTATTGCCTAAAGGATGGGCCTAAGGCCCATAATTAGGCATGAGCTCTCCCAAAGCTCATACCCCGCGTGACGTTGAGATATTTTTAGAAATTTCGCAAAAAAGAGTCGCCGCTAGTCTATTGAGGTCGGCTAGAAACCAAGTGAGGCGTGGAAGTATACCTCACTTCCTACATAACCAGAGAAACTAGGGTCGGTGACTTGATTACACTAATTGATTAATTAGTGCCCTTTCGATACCTAATCTTGTTCATTTTAAAAGAAAATATTTTTTTGAGGCAGTTTGGAGTTTATATATCTATCCACTAACATGTGAGGTGATCATGCAGGTGTGCCATCATTAAAGTAACAATCATAGCTATAAAGATCCTAATTGCAGTAAAATTAAACACGTGCAACTAAACATAATTAAATATGCAAATTAAACATGCGATATAATTAATATAAGAGTAAACAAAGGCCTAATTACACTTAAAAAAACAATATATGGCAATTCCTGACCAAGCCCCACATTCTTTTACTTTTCGAATTTTAAAAAAAAAATTATAATTTTTTTTTATTTTTAAAGTTTTAAAAAAACTTTAATTTTTAATTTTTAATTTAAAAAAATAACAAATAACATTTTTTTTTTGGGGCCGGACTAGGTCGGGTCTAGTCTGACATTTGGGCCAAGCTTAGGCCCAGCCCAAGAGGTCCCCTCCTCTCTTTTTAAAACAAACTAGGCCCAGTCTAATCTTCTTCTTTTTTAAATAAAGCTCACAAGCCCACTACCTAAGCCAGCCCAAACCCACAAATCCAAAAGCCCAAAAACCCAAAACCCTACCCGGTTTGCGACCCGCGCCCAACCCGGTTTTTGGCCGAAACCCTAGGGTTTCTTGGCGGCGCTAACAGCAGCGACGACGGGCTAGACAGCGGTGGGCGGTGGTTGCGTTGGAGGCGAGTGGAAGGCGGGTCACAGGCTAGCGTGATGAAGGCTTCGACTGTTGGCGACTCAGGCAGCAACAAGCAGCACGTCGGCATAAAGGGCAGCAACGAGCGAGCGATGGCATGGGCTGCAGTGGCTTCATGACTTGGGAGAAAAGGTAGGTGAGGGCGGAGACGGTGGTTGTGTAGAGTTGCGGCTTGTAGGCAGCAGGTTGAGGTGGCGAAGCAACTAGGATGGGGTCGAGTTTAGGGCGGCAAGGGGCGAGCGACGGCACGAGCTACAATGAGGTGGCTCGAACGATGCCAAGTTGAGGCGGCGAGGCTCGGACGACATCTGGAGCTGGACGACGGCAGTAACAGCCGGCCTGGTGATGTGGCGAAGCTCGATCTACTCCCAGGTCTAGGCCTTTGGCCGACTCCCCTACCTCGGATCTTCGGATCTGAGAGGCTCTGAGTTCATCCTCCCTCTCCCTATGGTCTCGGCCAGCTCAGCATCAGGAGCAGTGGTGACGAGTGTTGTGGCAGCTGGCATTGGCAGTAGTGGTGTCGAGTACAAGGAGTCGGACGACAAGAGCTCGAACGGCATCGGGCTCAGAGGGTGGCGGCTGCCGAAGGGTGGCAGGAGGAGTGCAGTGGCTCAGCTATCATTAGGTTGAGGCGGCGAGGAGGGCAGCATTTCGGATGGTCGGATGGCGTCGGGCAACGACGCCACTACCCTCCTCCCCTTCGTTCCTCCTCTCTCTAGCTCTCTGTCTCTCTATTCTCGCCCCTATTTCCAGCTCTCTCTCCGAGCTCTCTCTATGTTCCCCTCTCTCTATCTCCTTGATCTCTCGGCTTCGCTCTCCCTTCTTCCCTCTGTTTCACTCTGTGTTTCTCTAGGGTTTCACGCGAAGGTGGAGGAGGGAGAAGGCAACATGGGCCGGGCCAAGGCAAGATCCGGCCCGGCCCCTTCCACGTTTTTTTTTTTCTCTCTTTTTGTTGTTTTTGCTTCTTCTTTTTTTTAGTGACTAATTCCTAATTTTGTACATAATAAAATTATAAAATTTAGGTGTCAACAACATGTTACATAACATATTACTTAATGCAAAATGTGAAAAAGTTAGAAATACAAGTATTTATATTTACCTACAATATATCACGTGTATCATATGTTTATAACTCATTTTATCCACAAAGAACAAAAATTTTCTCATAAATTCAACAAACATGAAACAGACATAAGCTTTATCAAATATCACAAACATACTATCGCTACCTATCCCTCGTAAGGGAGGGAGATAGGTTTAGAGATACTTATTTTAAAGCGTGGGCTCTCCCAAATCAATATCTCATGTGACATTGGTTTTCCTAATCTATATGTTCAAAAGGAGTCACCACTAGCTATTGTTGAGGGTTGGCTAGAAACCTTAATTAAAGATGAGGGAGTGTCATCTTGATACATGGCAATAAGAGATTTTATGATCAAGGACTTGATTACCTTAACTATTTAATTAGGGCCTTTTCGATGCCTAAACTTGACAATTTGCTAATCGAAGGGTTAAGACAGCCTATCCAAAATTTTAAGATTCGTTCTAAACATTTTAAAATTGAAAATAACAATCAATATATTAAAATTGCGCAATGAAGCTTAAGCGAATTGAAAAGCTCAAGTAACAACCTAGCATATGCAAAAAGAAACAATACAGAACAACCTCTAATGTAAAACCCTAAAGACTTGTTCAAATTGGGTTACAAAAATTGATCAAATGTTTTCGCATATTTTAAGAAAAAATTTACCCAAAACCTATTTTTAAATTTTTTTCGGAATTCCATAAAAAAATTGGAATTTTTAATTAATTAATTATATATATATATAATAAACGGACCTAGGTCAGATCTCCACATCCGACCCGAGTTAGGACCGTCTAGGTCCATGGCTGGACTGGCTGAGCCCAGTCCCACGATTCCCCACCCCCCAACCAAAAAAAAAAAGGAACAAAATAGAAATAAAGAAGCCCAGCCCAAAGCTCTGATTCACCCAATCCGATCTGAGAAAAACCAGATAAGCCCGTGCCCGTCAGGTCTAAATCAGGTCAAAATTCCTTTGAACTGAAACCTTAATCCCTTATTTTTCTGATTTTTTTTACTTTCTCTTTTCTATTTTATATATTTTTTTATTTAATTCTCCTCCCTACACGTAGTCTTCTCCGTCACTGAAACTCCCTTTTCTATGTTCTCTTCTTTGCGCGATGTCTTGTTTCACTAAGATCACGCCACCATCGAAGCTTACTCACAGACAAGCTCAGCACTGATACTTTACTACAAAAACTCACGCTAGAATCTCAACCAAAATTTAGGTGTTAACACATACATGTATTGTTAGTGAAATACTAGTATTTTACTAAACTAGAGTAGACGTAATTACATAGAATTATCACTTATGGGTACAGTTTGCTATTTCAAAGCAAATGCATAATACAAATTTTGGTACTTAAGCTGCTCCACGTTTTGGGCCCATTTGTTTCCATTAAAGTAAAGCAAAATTTCCGTTCAAAAAACCTATGAAAACTAATATATGAAATCACATGTGAATATTTGCATTTTGTGAAAGCTTAAGTGTTTTGAATTTTTAAATAGGTAGGTTAGGTTGATGATTGAGTATGTAGTTCTTCTTGAGTCTATTTTAGGATGCCAATGTTAGGACAATTTATTTGTACAATTCACGGTGGGTAATGTGTAGATAGACAATGCGAGTTATGTTAAGGTAGATCTACAAAATTGAGTTATTTAGTGATGAGTTAAACTATAAGTAAACGTTTACAGGAGAAATGTCTGTAGCCAATGAGAATTTATTACATCATTGATTTTACTTTAGAATTCAAACAAAACAACCATTATTTCATGAGATTTGGACCCCAATTTAATGTAAGAATAATCGGAGCGTATGCAATAATTCTGTTAATTTATATTATACGTAGTATACGAACACAAGAAATAATGCCCTTTAATCTATCTTTAATGCGTTTACACAAGTGCATACATCATTGTCAGCTCATCTCCCTCCTTTCAGCCAAAAATTATTTACTAGTATCCCTACTTGCATTGTAATTAATGAACGGATTGATCCCATCAAGTTTGTTAATATAAGTATTATTTGAGTGTGTGCAGTGATGTCTTTAGTTTGTCTTTTATGTGTTTACAGATACACGTCATGATCGACTCATCTCCCTGCCCTTCACCAAGAATAATTTATTAGTATCCCTACCTACATTATAAAAACTGAACGGATCGACTCCATCAAGATTGATACTATAAATATTATTTGAGTGTGACTCATCTCCCTATCCTTCTCCGAAAATCATTTATTTGTATCCCTACCTACATTGTAAAAACTAAACAGATCGACCCCATCAAGTTTGATAATATACGTATTATTTGAGTGTGTACAATAATGTCTTTTAATTTATCTTTTTTGTGTTTGCAGACACTTCGCCAAAAATTATTAATTGCTTACTTGCATTGTAAAATTTGAACTAATTGACCCAATCAAGTTTGATAACATATGTATTTTTTTGAATGTGTGCAGTAATGTCTTTTAATTTAGGGATAAATATACTAGGAATCTTCAAACTAGTCATGAAAGTACAATTGAATCTTAGAATTTATAAAAGTGCAATCATATTATAAAACTTATTAGGAAAGTACAATCAAGTCTTAAATCGTGTCGTGAAAGTGCAATTAAATTTTAAAACTTTCAAGATGTGCAATCGAGTGCATCTGCTATCCCTTTTTTATAATACCTTTTTTTTTAATTGTTTGGTGTTGCTAACTATTGTGGGTATTGTAGAGTCTAGTCCATAGAGTTTGGGACACCTGGAGTGCCATAACTTAGCACGGATGGACACTTAAGTGCCATAACTTTAAAATGGTACACTTAAGTGCCATGATCGGAGTAAAATGGAACACTTAAGTGCCAATCCGGCCAAAAACCGGCCAAAATGCAGACGTGGCATTTTCCGGTGACATGCTTAACTGATGTAGCAATTTAAAAAAAAAAAAAACACACGTGGAGGAGGAAAACGACGTCGCCCCATCCACTGTGCATTTGGCCAAACTAAACAACATCATTTTTCCTTAGTGTTAAACGACGTCATTTTGCTTATTTGGATTTTAACCTTTCGTCAGTTCACACCAGGTCTGATGTCCTCTCCATCCATCGCCGTTCACAGCTTGCCGTTTGCAGGTGATCGCCGTCGCTCCGATTTGCTCAGTCGATTTGCTCAGTTTTTTTCTCTTATTCCTCTCCCTATGGTGAAATTAGGGCTCCAACTCGTTTATTAGGGCTCGGACTTGAAATTTGGGGGTCGGCTGGGAAAGCTCAGGCTTGGTGTGAGATTTATGGCTCAGATGTGGTGCTACAATCCTATTGGGGGGTTCGAATTGACAATTTAGGAGCGGCCTTGAAATGTAGGCTCGGTGTAGGGCTCGGCGGCCGGAAAATTAGGGCTCGGTGTAGGGCTCGACGTCGCCTCATCCACTGTGATGTGTGATTCATTCAGGGTGTTGAATTGTGATGTGCGAAAGTAATTTGTAGTGGTCGGATGTGAAATGTGCAATGGTGATTGGTGATTGTTAGGGTTCAGAGTATTGGACTTTGGACATATTCGAATCGAAGGTTGTGGGGATGGAGACTTCTGGATATTTTTTTTAAATAAATTGCATTGTTGAGGACCCATGTTGAGGAATCTCTCCATATTTTAAAGGAATGCGACGGCATAATCAAAGCAGTTGTCGAGTCCCATCTTTATTTGGCTTGTCCTAAGACCTCTTATTTTCAAGCTGTAGCTGTCGTCTGACCGCATCTTCCCTCTCTCTTTCTTCTTTTCTTTTCTTTAATAAAGAGTGTAGGGACCTCCACTTGCAATTGTATGTCCTTTGTGAATGTGGTCCCAAAAGTTAATTGTATATTTGTCCTCTTTTGTTGCAGAAATGGCGCATAAAGACTATGTTGTTGTCATCGTTTACTACGATGGAGATTTTTTTATTGGGGAGAATGAGTGGGAGTATGAGGGGGGGAATGAGGGTATTATCTTTATAGATATAAATAAGGCATCTTATATTGGATTTGTTAGGGATATAGTGACATTTTTGCCTTGTAGAGTACAAAAGTTACTGTATTGTGTTCCTGGGAAAGGCTTGAGAGATGGTTTGAGAGTTTTGGAAGATGATAATGGTTTTAGGGATGTCTTATATCATTATCTTCATGGCGAAGAGGCGAAAGTGTTTGTTGAAAACAATAGTGATAGTGAGGATGAAGATGATGATAAAGATAACACCCAAGTAGGAGAAGGAGGAGATGGTATTTAGGCTAGTACTGAGGTTAGGGATGAAGTAGGGCATGATGGACAGGATGGGGAGGAGAGGAGCGCAGATGCTGTTCACCAAAGCGATTGTGACATGGGTGATGTCGCCATCACTGAATTAGATTGGGAAGTAGCTGAATCCAGTGACGGTGATGATGACGATGACGATGAAGGGTTGGCTGCTGAAGCTGAAAATTTATTAATCTTAAGTGACGCCGATGATGAGGAGCTTACATAGTCAAGGAAAAAATAAATGGACTTTTTGTCATATAGATTTGCAACTTTGCATGTAGCTGATGAACATCCAAACAGAGACAAAGGCCCTGCAAATGTTGGTGTTGTTGGCCAGGTCCTAGAGACAGATTATGAAGAAAGCATCGACACCTCAACATTCCCAGGATGAAGTTGAAGAAGATCAACGAGCTGTGCGTAGAATGAAAAGTAAGTTTTCTTCCTATGATCCATCTGTTGCCTCTCCTACTTTGTCAGTAGGTATGAAATTCCATGATGCGATACAATTTAGGGAAGCTATACTGAAGAACTCCATTGTTGCACAGAGAAATATTGATTTCATTAGAAATACCAAGAAATTTGTAAGAGCTAGGTGTTCGCAGCAAAACTGTCCATGGAAGATTTACGGTGCGTTTGTTAAGAAAAGTGGGTCTTTCCAGATTAGAGCCTTCCAAGAAGAACACACTTATTCCATTAATTTTCAAAACAAAAGGGTAACAAGTGCATGGTTGTCCAGCACTTCTTCGATCTAATCAAGCCGATGCTCGAGATGAAAATTAGTAATTTTAGGATGCTGGTGAAGGAGCGTGTAGGCATCAATGTATCTAGAAATCAGTGCAAAAGAGCAAAGCAAAAGGTGATAAATATACTTATTGGTCAGTATGCTAAGGAATATGGGCAGGTGTGGAAGTATGCTTGGAAGTGTAGGCTGCAAAACCCTACAAGTAGAGTGTATGTAGAGGTGATTGAGAGACCGCTTCCTAATCATGGGACCAAGTTCGATAAGTTCTATGTGTGCTTTGATGCATGCAGACGAGGATTTTTAGCTGGTTGTAGACGGATTATAGGATTGGACGGCTGTTTCTTGAAGGGCTTGTGCAAGGGAGAATTGTTGGTAGCGATTGGAAGAGATGCGAATAACAAAATGTTCCCACTAGCTTGGGCTATTGTAAAGATTGAGAATAAGGACAATTGGTCCTAGTTCTTGAAAAATCTTATGGCTGACTTGGAGATAATAAACGGGGAATGGTGAGCATTCATAAGCGACCAACAAAAGGTAATGCTTGCTTTTTGAAAAATTTAGTCAATAGTTTTGCTTTGTGATATGAACATGTAATTTGCTCTAGTATTTCTTACTTTGAATTATTGCAGGGATTGGTTCCGGCAGTAGCCGAGTTGTTGCCTCATGCTGAACATCGAATGTGTGCGCGGCACATATACAGAAATTGGGCAAAGACCTATAAAGGGGATAAGCTGCAATTGCAATTTTGGCAATTAGCAAAGAGTGCAAACATGGCTGACTTTAGAATAGCCAAAGAAGGACTGCTTCAGTTGACAAAGGAAGGTTGTGCTACCCTATTTCAACTAGAATCGAAGCATTGGTGCAGGGCATTTTTCAGTGAGGAGTTCAATTGCGATAACGTCGACAACAACATTTGTGAAGTATTTAATTCGACGATAATAGATGCCAGATGCAAACCAGTCATCTCAATGCTTGAAGATATCCGAGTTGCGGTTATGACTCGGCTGCAGAAACAAAGAGATGAGGCTGCAAAGTGAACAAGACAATATGGTCCTAGGATTGCCAAGAAATTGGATGAGAACTTGGCTGCAAGTAGGCATTGTCATCCCATTTGGAATGGAGATGACGGATATGAGATAATGAAGGGTGCAGATAAGTATGTTGTCAATCTAGGAAGTAGGAAGTGTTCATGTAGAGCATGGCAAGTAAGTGGAATTCCATGTGCACATGCCATATGTGCCATCTAGTTGAAGTGTGACAATACAGATGATTACATCGATGATTGGTACCATAAATCAAAATATCTTGTTTCCTATCAGTTCATGATACAGCCAATTAGAAGTAGCAAGTTTTGGGAGCCCACGGATCATGAAGCACCTCAACATTTGCCACTGAAGAAGAAAATTGGAAGGACAAAATGAAGATGAAGAATGGCGAAGGGAGAGGTCTCGGGTCAGCAAAGAATGAGCAGGCATGGTGCAAAGATAACGTGCTCTTATTGTTGCCTAGCAGGCCACAATATTAAAGGTTGTCAATTGAGGAAGCAACAATAACCGTTGAGGCAAGGTGAAGGGCCTAGTGAAGAGACAGTTGGAGAAATGCACACAGGGGCCAAGTGAGTCAATTGTTCTTGAGTCCAACAAGTAGAACCCGGTAAGTCATGAAATTTATTTTATGTTTATGTTGCTTTCTTGTCATTTATCATAAAAATGTACATAATATCCTATTTGGCCTTGTATGTAATGTGTTTGTTAGGTCACAAAAAGAACCTCAGTAAGTCATGAAACTGAATAGCCTGTTCGAAGAATGCAAGGTAGAGAACAGCCAGGTGAAGGATTGGCCCAAGCAGCATCATGGCCAGCTGAAGGATTGACCCAAGCAGCATCAGGGCCAGCTGAAGGATTAGCCCAAGCAGCATCACGGCCAGTGCAGTCGACTGTTCTTCAGCAGCGAAAGAAATACCCAGTGCTAAACTCAACCATTTGTATTCAATTTTTCATTTTCTTTATATTATTATATGTCTCGATATTATATTTATGGTATCTTTTGGCCTCTTTCTCGGGTTCAAAGAAAGCAAGTTGGAACTCAACCGCCAACTGAAGGGCCATCACAAGAGCCACCTCAAGGATCATCACAGGGGCCACCAGAAGAATCACTGCAAGGGGCACCACAAGTACCACCACCAATACTACCAGAAGGCCCAATAGAATGAGGTGTCACTGAAGTTGAAGGGCTACACAGAATGACAACTAGAACAAGGCCAGGTGAAGGGGTAGCTACACAAAGGCCATCTAGAAGATGCCTAGCTGAAGAATTGGTCGAAGAAGCCCCGGCTATAGCTGAAGGGCCCAATAAAACAGGAAAAAGGGGTAACAAATCACAAGTTCCTGAAAGTGACGCCCTATTCAAACAAGAGGGGCACTTGGGAAGAAGTTAAGACAATATGGCCATGGCCTTTATACAGATGAGCGTATTGGAACAGTTATTCTCAATGTAAGTTTTATTGGCTGCATTTAATTTAATTTATACTGTAGATTTTTGCTAAAAATTTACTGTTTTTTTTTTTTTTTTTTTTTTGTAGCCTGGGAGAAGTTCAGAGGTTCTTATCTTAGGCCCAACTCAAGAGTCAATGGCTGTACCAACAAAAAAGAAAACATCAACTGAGCCAACAAAAAAGAAGAGAAAGAACCCAGCTCCAGCTCCAGCTCCAGCTCCAACTCCTTTTGATTCAATTCGACCTAGGACATTTGCAACTCCATCTGAGTCAGTGGATATTGAGAAGGTTGAAGAAGAAGTTGCACGTTCAGTTAGAAAGAGTGTCAGAATTATGAATCAAGTGAAAGGCCCATCGAAAGAGCACAAACAGGGGGTGTCGTGCATATTGATGAATGAGATGAGATGTGATAGGATTTATGGAGCTTAGGAGTCAAAACAGTTATGTAAACGTTGATGTTGCCAGACTTGCTATGGATAGTTATCTTTTTTTTCTTTAGTTTGTCATTCATTGATGTTGTCAGACTTAATTTCAATATCAATGAAATGATCTTGCACTGCTTGTCAATTTATGTTGTTGTTTATCATGGATTTTGCTTTTACTTGTTGGTGTTCTGTGGTGATAGCTAGAGTGTTGGTGTATCTGGTGGTGGTGGATGGTGATGTTTGGTGATAGTGAGTTTGTTGTTGGGGTGCTAATGTGGTGGCTGAGGTGCTGGTGTGGCTGGTGGTGATGCCTGGTGATTATGGGTTTGTGGTGGGGGTTATAGGCTTAAGCAGCTGCACCTACACCTGGTACAAGTGTGCAGTTTGCACATCTTACACCATGTGTATTGGTGCAAGCTAGTGCAAGGCTCAGCTTACACTAGTACCTTGTGCAGCAACACCACCAGCATGGTGGTGGCTGGAGCGCCTAATGTGTAGTATGGCTAGTGGTGATGGTTGGTGGTGCAGCCGGTGCTGGTGGCTGGCACAATTTTTAGAGAAAACCCACAAAAAAAATTGGCACTTAACTGATCATATTCTAAAAAACTTGGCACTTAATTGTTCACTTTTAACTACAAGTGACACTTAACCGATCACTTTAATAATAACTTGACACTTAGGTGATCCCTTTTTCATCACGACTAGCACTTAAGTGATTACTAAATACAACTTATGGCACTTGGGTAATCACTCATGTTTGTCTTCTGTATATGTCGGTCTGCATCAAAACAGAGAAGATGATGGTAAACTTATGACAACTCCATACGACAGCACAAACAACAACAAAGCCACAATGATCTTGTGGAACAACACAAACTTCTTCGCATCTTTCATAAACAAAAAAACCCTACGTTTAATCCAGAACAACACCATTTTTAACTATGGCAATCGGAGAAACTTTTTCTCATTTTCAAGTAATTTACATTTCATCATAAAGTATAATAGACAACAAAACAACACCATAATACACGCTTGGTAACACTTTCGTTCAATTTTCATCATTGAAACTTCATTCTTGAAAGGTTTAGTTGAAGATGCTTGAGCGTGCATTGAGACTTCATTCTTGAAAAGTTTAACTGAAGACGCTTGAGCTTGCATTGAGTCAACATCGTCCAAGTCGTCCACGAACACAGATGGAGATTGTTGTCTTTTATGAAGTAGATCCAATATCACCTCTGTGGCTCGGTTAGAGAACTTCGCATCGATCCATTTGAAGTATTTGCACTTCGACGCTTCTTTATATCAGGCGCATCCATAAAATCTTCTCCCATGATTGATTTGAGTCCACGATGTTCTTCTTGGACTCGGTAACCCACAAAAACAGAAACGTTAGCCTTCTCCTTCACTTCGGTGAGAGGAAATTGAGGCGCTGCTGCGAGTCCTGCTCTCCATTTCCAAGATTCGACGAAGGAATTTTGGGCAAATGAAAATTAGGGTTCGAGACTTGAATTCGAGCACTTCAATAGGGATTTTGGCCAATTTAGGGTTTTAGATTTGGGGCATTTGGGGAGACGACGTCGTTTTTAGTGAGTTAGAGCCAACTCAGCACTCCGGCGAGCCACGTAGGCAAAAAATAATAATAAAATATTGCCACGTAGGATTTCTGGCAAGGGTCGCCGGAGGTGGCACTTAAGTGTTCCACTTGAAAAAGAAAGTGGCACTTAAGTGTACCGTTTTGAAGTTATGACACTTAAGTGTCCCCCCGTGCCAAGTTATGGCACTTGGGCTATTCTTCTGTCCTAGTACATAACTCATCTATTTCAATTGCAATATTAGAAAACTTCCCCACTTATATATTAGCACACACACTCACACTTTTCTCTATGAAAATAAGGCACTTCATGGTTTGTTTGTGAAACAAACCATCAACACTCGGTGAGCTATTTCGTGCTATATGATGACTTTTCCTAACACGGGTTTTCGATAATAATTTGTCTATTGTTACTTGAACCCGAAAGCCATTTATTTTAGGATGTGTTTGATAGTCTGCATGACACGGTGAAGGCAAGATAACTTCATCTAGCACTTGGAGGTGCACTTTAGAGGGGGTAGTCTATATAAGATTGGATGATTTATCTAGAAGTAGGAGTAGGAAAATTGTATAATACTCCAATGTTTGTATGGTAATGACGGTGCCATTGGCACCAGTGACGGCCACAGTTGTAGTTGTTGCCTCTCATCTTCCTGAATTGGCTAACCACTGCATCTTGGCCATATGTCATTTTAATTTATTTATTTTTATATCAATCCCGTGGTAAGTCCACATGACACACATTAATTCGGATATGTAAATCCGCACAACACACATTAATTCGGACATATCACTCCTAATATTAGCCAATATCATGTTATTTGGTCCAAAAATCCTAAAATCTATTATATGGAGAGCAATTTAGTTCTAAACCTTTTGAATTATAAAAGAATAAATAATGTTATAATTTTTTTTGCAAGATAGAACATTAAAACAAGGAAATTGCTTCATATTATCCTAATGGGCTCTCCAAAGTACGACTTTTTTAAAATCTCGAAAGGCGCTAAAGTGAAATCCCACCTCAGACAACATACCTTGAGGTCGCCTTGACGTGCTCACGGAATCATTGCAAATGCACGAACCAAAATTAATTAAAATATTTGTGTCTTTTGTATAACCAAGTTAGAGGAGAAGACTCATCATTTTAAAAATGAGCGATTAGTCCGAACCAAAATTAATTAAATATTTGTGTCTTTTGGATAACCAAGTACGAGGAGAAGACTCATCATTTTAAAAATGAGCAAGTAGTCTTCTCCTATTGTTACTGCTCAACCTAAGCGCTGATAATTAACATGTTCCGCTTATCCAACATGATTTTATGGTTAGTCCACGACATCTAAATAGACGTTCCTAGGGTGTAGCGATCAATAAAATATCTTTATTTTATGTTTACCAAAAATTCACATTCGAGAGAAATTTGCAACTCCACAAATGAAGACATTATGATCATTGGATTTCACCTCTCTCTCCCCCCACCTCAATTTGAATCCGGGCTCCATCAAAGAACATATTAAGTATGGAGGAGTATTTTAAGCTGACACGAAATAAGACAACCACTACAAATGATATACCAGACATCTCAAAGCAAATGCCATATATCCCGGAAAAGCCAACAAAGTCGCGGATGCGTTAAGTCGGAAGTCATCAATTGCGTAGATGATGGTCCAAGAATGGATCCTACTTGAAGGAGTTCGAGATTCGAATTTCAAGTTTGAAATAGGCCACTTTTCGAATCTCATGGCCACCCTCAAAATTGAACCGGAAGTACATATAAGGATTAAGACGTTGCAGTTGACAAACCCTGAGATCTAGAAAATTCCGCAGGAGGATTCAGAAAAGAGGAAGGCTAACTTTCAAGTTACCGAGGACAGAACACTAAAGTTTTATGGGTGATTGTGTGTACCTGACGATGCACAGCTTAAGGAGGAGATCTTGTCAGAAGCCCATGATAGTAGTTATAGTATTCATCCGAGCAATACAAAAATGTATCAGAACCTGCATCAACACTATTAGTGGACCGGCATGAAAGCGGATATCGCCAGACACGTCGCCAAGTGTCTGACGTGCCAACAAGTGAAAGCACAGCATTGTAAGCCTTGAAGACTTTTGCAACCTCTCGAGATTTCTGAGTGGAAGTCGGAATATATCACAATGGACTTTGTGATGGGATTACTGAAAAGTTAGCAAGGTAACGACTCCATATGGGTTATAGTCGACAGATTGACAAAGTTTGATCACTTCATCGCCGTACGAAAGGACTATGCGTTGGACAAGTATGCTGAGTTGTACGTGCGACAAATAGTTCGTCTTCATAGGGTGCCAGTGACAATCACGTCAGATCGAGACCCGAAGTTCACGGTAGTTTGTTGGAAATGTTTATAGATTGCCTTGGGAATGAAGCTATAGTATAGCACGGCTAATCATCCACAAATGAATGGCCAGTCTGAGAGGACAATTCAAAACCTCAATGACATGCTGCAAGCTTGCGTATTGGACTTCAAAGGAAGTTGGGAGAAACATCTTCACCTAGTTGAGTTCGCCTACAACAACAGTTATCAGCAGAGTATTTAGATGGCATCGTTTGAAGCGTTGTATGGCAGAGCGTGCAGAACTCTTGTTTGTTGGGATGAGGTTAGAGAACGTAAGATTACGGGCCCTGAGTTGGTTCAACAGTCAGTCGACGCCGTCAAATTCATTCGAGAAAGACTCAAGACCGCTCAAAGTCGTCAAAAGAGCTATGCAGATAAGTGGCGTAAACTACTAGAGTTTCAAGTTGGTGAACATGTATTCCTCAAAGTGTCACCGATGAGGTGTACTTCACATTTTGCCAAGAAAGGAAAGTTAAGTCTGAGGTACATTGATTCCTTTTGAAATTTTAGAGCGAATTAGGACTTTAGCATATCGTCTTGCGTTGCCGCCGAAACTTACACAAGTGCACAACGTCTTCCACGTGTCGATGTTGATGAAGTATGAACCTGACCCAACCCGCGTGCTGAATTTTGAGGAATTAGACGTGGACAAGAGAGTATCATACGTGGAGAGACTAGTTCGATAGTGGATCGAAAGGAGCAAGTGCTGCGCAACAAGACAATTCCCTTGGTTAAAATGGCTTGGAAACACCACGGAACAGAACGAGCCACGTAGGAAAGCGAAAAGTCCATGAAACGTCAATATCCCCACCTTTTTAAAGAAGAATTGTAATAGTTTAAATTTCAATGACAGAATTTTTATAAAAGGGAAAGAGTTGTGATATCCTGAAATTTGACCCCGTCTCAAATATACGACGCGCCTATGGTCATTTTACTCGGAGCTAGCCCCTCACGAGTTAACTAATCTATTAGGTAAGGCCGTTAAAGGATATAAATACGACAGACTAGAGAATTCGATCAAAAATTGATCGCTCGACCGTAATAATCGACAATGGTCAATACGATACCGTTATAATCAAATTGTGATTTGATATAAGTCGATTTGATGGAATTACGTAGTTGAATTGCGGGTGGTTCCGCACAATTACGATATTCGCATCTAATGGCAATAACCCGATTTTCTATCAATATAATACTCGGGACACATAATTGAAATCTCGTGATTTTTACGACAACTGAGAGTCGACTACAATTCGGAGATGCACAAACGTGAATAAAAAATTATCAACCACGAGTCAAACATACTAAAATCCCTAAAAGCTACCCGTTAGGTTAGGTCGTACTAAAATTGCGTTTGGTTGATTTTAACCACAAAATTGAATTTGATTTCAAGAATCGGACGTTTGAGCATGTCATGATTCATTTATAGGATGTCGTCTCATCTTTCGGCAAATTTTCGTTGAATCCGGAATTTTACGGAAAAATCGATTTTGGATAAAAAGAAAAGAAAAATGAAATTCGGATGGGCTTAATAATGGGTTTTTTCTACCCTATTTTGGCTGATTTTGGGGGAAATTAGAACTAAATTCTAATTGGATAGCCACTTGACTTAGGGGCTGAAGACTTTTGGGTAGTGTGATGATGGGTTGGATATTTTATAAAGCCTCTCATTAGCCATGCAATTGACTTCCCATTTCTCCCTCTCTCTCCCATATTTCCCTCCCCCATGCGCACACTTCTTTTCCCCTAGCCGCTGCCACCATTTTCCTCTTTTGTATCTCATTCCCTCTCAACTTTTCCTTCTTCTTTCTTACTACCACAACCTTCATTCTCTATTCTACTGCATCACCCCAACACCAACGTCTCCCCCTCCCACTAGCAACTGCCCGACTCCACCACAACACACCAGCCCACCGTCATGCCAACACAGTCCATCACCGGTTCAACTCTCACCACCGCCCGTCCCAGCCCAATAGCTGACGTCCAGCAGCTCTGCTTAGCAGTCCGTCTAGCATCCCCCATTTGTCCAGCTCAACTTTGTCCGCTAGCCTCGTGTCCAGCCGAGCCGCATCCACCATTGCCAACAGCCACCTCTGCCACCAGCTCGCCAGCATCACTAGCGGCCACCTCCACTGACTAACCTTCTACAAAACCAGTCCCCCTCTTGGCCGAGAGCCTTGTAGGGCCAACCCCACCTCCATCAAGTCTCTGTTGGACATACGGTAGTCTTGGGTTCTCACCACCGCCACGCTGCCGTCGTCGTGAACCCACCGCCGTTCTAATCCAATGAGTTAACTCCCTAATCCTAGATTAGGTTGTTAATTGCACTTAGGGGGTTAGATTAGTGTAATGAGGATTAGTTAGTTAATCCTAGGTTAGTGTAACTAGCTTGGTTAGTGTAATTAGCTTGGTTAGGTTAGTCTACCTTAGTTAGGTTAGTTTATTTGGGTTAGGTTTGTTAACCATGATTAGGTTAATTAATTATAGTTATGTTAATTAAGTTGGATTAGCTTTACTAATCGCAATTTATTTAATTAATCGTAATTAGCATAATTAGTATCGGATTAGTTGTTTTGCAGAATTTTACACTCGTTGTGGAATTTTGTGTGATTTTGATGGCTTATATGTGCAACTGATTGCTCGATGGTAGTTGTCAATTATTATTGCAAAACTCGATTTTATGGGCATTTAAATAGAAAAATGTTAAGTGTCGGGTTTTGATGCCAATTTTTATGTACTATATAAAATCATGGAGTTTTAAAATAAGAGCATACCAAGTTTGACGATTCACTTTGGAATATGTGACCATGCACGATTATGTTATCAGGATTTTTAATATGAAGAAAAAGTGGCCAAGTTCATTATTTGAAATGAGATATTTGAATGCAAAGCATGGTGTTCTTGGCTAAATATATGTGCACGTATGGTCACTATCGGAACCCGTCAGCCGACAAGAGTAGGGGAGGTGATGCCTAATTAAGTTTGAATGCCCCACATCAATAGATGTCGAGTCGCAATGGAGACTGGGCCGATACTCCTTTATGAAATGTCATCAAGGCGTGTAGTGCTAGACGTTGCCGTGCCTAACGAAGTGGAATGATGCCCTGTTACGCCGGATGATCGCCGACTGTTGGGTTGGTTGTGGCTGATGGATTGTAATAATTGAAACACGCCTGAATGGTTGTGATAGTTGCGCCTAATTATGGGGAAAAATTGTGTGGGACGTGTCATAATGGTTTTACCTTATAATCAAGACTCATGTGGATGTTTGAAGGATAAGAATGATGTGTTCCGATTATTAATTACGCTTGTGTTATTTATAATGGCATATGTGATGCGTTAATGTGTAGGGACGTGCCGAGGCGAGGCGAGTTTTGTATGGTACATGTTTAGGATCGCCTTCAAGGCGAATTTGCATCCTAATCGAGGTTTATGGTTTTGACTCACTGAAATTTATCTCACCCCATCGTGGTTAACCTTTTTCAGATCCTTTGTATGATACGTCCTGTTCGTTTCAAGGTTCCGTGGGAAATGGACTACGAGTCTTCCTTTTTCCCCATTCCCGGGACCACCCAAACTCGCGAGTTAATGGTGACCACGATTTGGGTCGATGAGGATCTCCTTCATTTGGTACCTCATCGCTTCAAAGTGTGGTTCATTAACGAGTGCAATGGTGCTCGGGAGAGTCCCCTGCAGGGTTTTGACAAACCGCCCATCGGGACGGAGGATGGGGAGGTAGGTCACTCCATGGACATCGATATATCGGACGGTGTCGTGGAGGAACCTGAGCTCGAGTAAGAGGGATCTGGTGTGTAGGTTGCCTAGGGGTTTCTTTTTTAGATAGACTTATAAATATGAACCCGTAGGGTTAACTTGGTATGTTTATAAAGTGTAGTTTCTGGAAAATGGTAGCATGTTTTTACTATCCCTGTGTTTGATTGTTAGCCAGGTGTTCATTTAATTCGCTTCTGCGTGTGCTTAATTGAAAGATAAAAAGAACAGGTCGGCGACGCATCTTGGGACGTCATATTTTTTTATCGACTACCGAGGGATGTGCGCATACCCGGGGTTTGGGGCGTGATAGAAGGTCTTCTTGAAGATGACCCCACGACGACCCCCATCTCCAACGGCAATGGCGGTAAGCTCCGGCAGCTCCAATTGTCTTTCGCGATGTGGGTTTCGCTTGGCATTGACTCCCGCTCGGTGTGTGTTTGTGGGCAAAGGTGGCAAAAGGAGGGCATCCTCTCAAGAAGGAGGCAGTGGAGGAAGCCGAAGAAGGAGAGGAAGCCAATGAGGATGACGCCGAGGCCGAGGCCGACAAGGAGGGAGCCCAGCGGCCGAAGTTGGACGAGGACTTTTACGAGATTGAGGCCGTCCACCGCAAGAGGGTTCGCAAGGTCATCCCTTTGACTTTTTACTTTCCCATTGTAGTCAAGACCTCATTTTTTGCTCCTGGGTTCGTCATTACTATCTTGTTGGTTCTTGTTTCGTGGTAAAAGATCTTGTTGTTGCTGTTGCTACAAAGCAAGGAACTTGCTTTGCGAAACCCTAGAATGCGAGGAGCAAATAAAAGGGCAATGGCGGAATCGATGAGAGGGCGCAGGTGGTGACGGCGGCAACAGCGGCGGTGGAGTCGACGAACAAAGAAGGCGCAATCGTCACGTTGAGAGGGTCAATAATGTGTTTGGATGAAGACTGAAGAGTGTTTGGGTTTGGATGAGAGGAAAATGTGTTTGTTTCAAACACATTAAGCCAATAATGTGTTCGGACCCAAACAATGTTTTGACCCTAACTTGACCCAAACATGTTTGTTTTCTTATTTTATAACAATTACCTGAATAATATTAAGACCCGAAATATGTATTCAACTTGTTTCATGTTTAGTTTGTGTTTCGGTCATGATGTATGGAGTCAATGCAAATGCGCCCAGTCAGTAACTAACTTTCCAAAAGGATCGAGTTTTGATTCCTTCTTTTTCTTATGCCCAATCAAAAGAGCGTTACCATTAGAATCGAGTATTACGTGGAAATCCCTGTGAAAAAGAAAAAAAAAAACAAAATACAAATCTGGGACAACAAGCTGTCTATCTCTCGAGCTCGAGAGAGATTTGATGGTGCTCTTGAATTTTTTTTCAAGCTAAGTTGAGTTAATTAAACTTTTAAAGCTAAAAGCCCCTTTGAACTAAGATTTTGTTCTTGGGCCCAGCCTTCTGGAGGCGTAGAAGCGATGGATAAAAGACTTTCGATTCCCTATATAATTCTTGCTTTCCCAAACATATGTTCATTCTTGAACCCGTAAGTCTCAGTTTCCCTTGCTAAGCAGAAACTCATCGCTCCATTTTAAAGTTTGGAGGCTTCGTCGGCTGGATTTTCTGGATCAGCCCACGAAGAAGAAGAAGAAGAAGAAGAGGCCCAGCATTTGAGGAACTTGATGAGATCGCGAGTCAACTCGCGATTCTAACGAGTTTAGCGAGTTTGACTTGCCATCCTGAAGCGATTCCGACTCGCGATTTTAAAAAGCATTTGGTTTGATGCTTGTGGAGTTGAACGTTGCAGAGCCCAAAGGTAATTTCTCTCCCTCTCGGTGTTAGTTTTGCTTCTTGGTCAGCGAACGTGAACTTGTTCTTCCCATTTTTATTCAAATTGCAGCGCACCCATATTCTCAGGTTTTTATTGGATTTTGAGGACACCCACACCCCCATCAAGCAGTAAGTACTTTGTATGACCTGGTGAAATTACTAAGACGTTTGCGCTCTGGCGTGTATGGTTGGCTCGATACCAGTTGATTCCTCTTGAATTTTTCGCTTTTATAGGTCGAGGTTAGATCACTACCCCGTGCCAGGAAGGAAACCATGGTTTTCCAATCGCGGGACCGAACTGCTCGGACCTCGAGAAATTACTTCTTTTTTTTTTTTTGGCTTTCTAATGAAATAGCACATTTGATACATTTCATCGAATCTTCTTAAGTAACGGTTGATAACTTCAGAATCCATGAAAACCCACGCCATCACAATTCCACGCCACCTGCTTGATTAAATTCCAGAAAGCATCTGCTTTGGGATGGTCTTCTTAAATTATACATCTTCCTATTTGTACTGTCACCATGTACTTCAACTCTCTGTATCCATGCTAATTCTGAACACTTGACCAGTGATCCTCCAGGTTTCTCCTATATGCTCACCTTGAGGTTTTGTAATATCTCTGGTATTGGCAAAATTAGTGTCACGCTGAGCCATTGAAGTATGTTAACTAGCTTAAATATGTTCAATGCAACGTACATTCATCTCTCCCCTATGACAGTGTGAACAGACAAGTTTCCCCTTGGCCTTCCTCTTCCATCCACTATTTCCTGTCATTTGACATCTAATATTTTCTAACCGCACAAAACCTGGGTCACTAGTATTCCTGTGTATGCTGGAAAATGATAGTTTATTTTTAAACTTTTGACTGCAGTGAAATCAGATCTTTAGCTGGTTGAGTTGTCTTCTCTTTGGCAGCTGATACCTGAAGTCAGAGGCAGGCAGTCATTCAGCTAAATGGTGAGTGTCATATTGACATTTTCTCCTTGTATTAGTACTAACTGTACAAGGAAGTGCAGCACATCAAAATGTTCTATCCACCTAGGATATTACACCTCTTCTTGGGCTCATAAGATGGAGGACATTGTAGTATCCTCTTACCAGCCTCGTCATTATCATGGTCGGCTGAGTTTACAATTTTGTAAGCCAAGTAAGTTCCCCTCCCTCATAATTATCATGGTCGTCTAAGTCTGCAAATAATAAGCCAAATAAATTCCCTGCAGGAAGTCTTAGTAGTTACCTTAGCTATGCAGTTTCCTGTTCCTAATATTGGAGTACTTTTTTCTTTAATGAGGTACTCTTTAGTTGTTTCTTGCACCTTGGCTATAAAAATTTAGTGATTGTCAAATAGCTTATTACAAATTGCGTGTTACAGGCAATGCTGTTCAATTTTGAACACTTCTTTCCAGCTCTAACGTTGCCAACATTTGGTGCAGTCTTTCCTAGAGGCCATTCGTCTTTCTTCTCTTCAACAGTTTGTCGAGCGAACCAAGGGGATAGTGCCTTTAGTGGCGAAAACATTACACTAGATCCAGCAAATTTTAGAGCAGGAGCTCCAAGTTGCCATTAAGGAGGAAAACTATGCAAAAGCTGCAAAACTCAGGGATACACTTCGTAGTATTCAAGAGGATAGCAAAGCATCCGTGCTAGCAGCAAATGCTGAATTTTACAGATCATTTAAAAATGGAGATTTATCTGCCATGCAAGCTATTTGGTCAAAAGGGGATCATGTTTGCTGTGTACACCCAGGTGTCCTTGGCATATCTGGTTATGAATCGGTCATGGATAGTTGGATTCATGTATGGGGAAACTATGAGTTCCCATTGGAGATTGAGCTGCGAGAAGTTAGAGTCCATGTTAGAGGGGATTTGGGCTACGTAACTTGTGTGGAACTGGTTAAAACCAAAGGTAGCAGTTGGGGAGGGCAGTTTGTGACTAATGTGTTTGAGAGAAGTGATGGCCAATGGTTCATCTGTGTCCATCATGCTTCACCTGTTGATTTTTGAAGAGTGTTTGCTGAAATTTTTTGTTCACTGGCAAAATTGTCTGTTTCTGATGGATCTGCTGCTCTAGTTTTATCTTGTCATGTTCTTTAATTGGTTGCTTGATTTTCTAGCATGTTATTTACTCTTTCTTGAAATCGAGGGAATAGCTTTGTTGTGAATGTAATCACACAAATGTTTGGTAAAGAAAAGGGTGACCCTCACAGTAAGTTGCTACTAGTCCAAACAGAACTAGCGACACTTTTAAGATTGTCATAGTGTTGAAGTCTGTTGCAGAAACTGTTCATCCCACTTGATGTATGGGGATTTCCACAGTATCTACCTTGTCTTCGAGTTTTCTATGAAAGAAAATCATTAGATGGAGCGCCTCCTCATGATGTGTCATCAGAATCTTATGGAAATTGAAATAGATGGTTCAAACAGAAGTTTTAATGGAATAGAGCTATGTCAAACAATCAAATATCATTTGATATCAGAGCTTGATGGAACTTTATGCATGCATCAGATATTGTATCTTAATATCTACAAAACTTTCATAATGTGGTCTCTCAAAACTATTTATCTCAAGATTGGAGCCCCAGCTCATTTGATTGAAAGACCAGAAGGTGAAGAATTGCGAAAATTAGAACTAATTTGGAGATAAGAGTGTAGTTTGCAAGTCAATCCGTGCTCACATCCCCCTCTCATCAGTGATGTGACGTATTGATATTTTCAATTTTCAACAATGAGAACTGATCCTTTCCATCAAAACAGCGTGGAGGTGAAGCATTGCTACCTCACAATTAGAGAAGATCCGCTAGGGTTGCAGATTCAAGCTCTAAGATGACTTTCTTGTATTAACCAGTAAAGCAAATTGCAGTAACTCTATAAGCTAATAAAGCCATCCAAGCATCTTCCTCTTTCATGTCAAACTAGGCCCCTGCACCTGCAATACTAAGGTTGGTTCTGGGGAACCATCTTGACTAAATTTTACCGCCTACTGGAGGAGCTTCCCATACAATGCTTATTCATCAATTTGTGCACCAGCGTGTAATCTAACATCGCAGAATGTGACGATAGTGGCTTTTCTGGTTCAGTGCACTAGTTTGATGATTAACCAACTCAAGCAAGTGCGATGTACCATGCATTTGCAACTTAAAACTCTTCTATCATTTGTACAGGAGTCATGAATCACATAATCACATGTAGGTGTACATAATGATGGCACTAGATCCATCTCTACCTCATTTTATTCTACCCATCTGTAATTTGGCTTCTCTTTACTTTGATGGGATAATGTTTACAAACATATAATTACAATAACTGGACAGGCAACCAATTAAATCCGTCAATCCTGGAATTAAAAAAAAGTAAAAGATCCAGTTCATTAATCCCGCCCAAATTCACCGTGTCATCAGCAGATGAACTTCCGGAAAACATTTGGTAATCCATGAAGCTAAGAAAAGGAGAGGGTAGATCATTCAGGAACATTCCTATAAAGAATTACATCTCTCAAGTCAGGAACCAAGAAAAAAGGACATTAACGAATAAAGTAGTCTCAGGGTTTTCTCAAAGGAGGGATTAAATCCCTTGAAAATAGCCTAAAGTACCAACCATTTCATTTTCCGTGTAGTCAGAAGCTTCGACATCATATGCGGGGGTAGTATCTGAACTTCATTAACCCTCATAATCAGCCAACAAAACTTTTGCTTTCAAGTCAGGTGCAATCCCTTGATGATTGCGTGTGATGTGTCAGGCAGGCAGCAAAATGCTGAGCAGTCCCCAGCCCCAATTCCCATTTAATTACACAAGATCCCTCAGCTTAAGCGCATTCCAAGCTGGAGTTCTCCAGCACTCCAAGTGCATCGAATGAAGAGGTAATTTATGACTTCGCCGCCCTCTCCACTCAACCATACAAGAAGGTGGTATTTATGCTTGTTTGCTTTACAAATGGACTCGAATCCCTTTAAAACTCATGATTAAGCTATAATAATTTCAGAGAACCATA
Organism: Eucalyptus grandis; assembly: GCF_016545825.1. Lineage (NCBI taxonomy): Eukaryota > Viridiplantae > Streptophyta > Magnoliopsida > Myrtales > Myrtaceae > Eucalyptus > Eucalyptus grandis. The sequence goes on along the minus strand of NC_052617.1, from coordinate 17,806,736 downwards.
CTCCCTCGGTGCGACTGTCACAGGATGCATCAACAGTGCACGCCATTACCATTCATAGGTATGGCATTGCATGAGCCATTCAAAAACTTGGATGCATTTCCATTTATGCAACTTTTCATGACTGAGGGTCCATTATTTATGCCGTTGGCGATTGCCTTGCTTCCATAGCATAGGACTCCATCCCACTGCCCACATGAAGCTGCTATAAGTCCTGTTGCAGTTGAAAATGAACAGTAAAACATTAAGGCAGGTTAATCAGAAGAAAACTAAAATGCTGTCAATAGCAAGCAAGAGTGAACTGGATAATGATTTCTATCTTACTGGCACTGCCAAATAAAATTGCTGAGCTAGGTGCCTAAGAAAATTTAAATATTCAAAATGATAATGCAGAAACTTCCACCATGGGTCAAAGAACCAATGAATTCTCCCAATTCCAACAGAATAAAACCGACACAATAAGATTACCTTGGCAAAGACACACCATTAAACAGGAAACACAACTGAACAGACCAAGCAAATTCACAAGCAGTGACACTATTCTAGATGAATGAATCACGGATGCTTCTCAGAAAGTCATCAATTAGGTTCATCAGTGATTGCATCAGCTCAAGAAAGTTCACCAGCAATATTAAGTGGAACTTTCTCTCTAAGATAGTGGTTACAGTGAACGAACGACAAATGTACAAATGAGTAGAAAACCATGGATACATTGACGTGTGCATGAATAGGGATGAGAAACATTTTATATTCAACAATGCATTACCTAAAAAGAGACCAGAAGGTTTTCCTGGCCTTGACTTGAACTCAGGGTGGAACTGAGCACCTATGAAATACGGATGATCAGGAAGTTCCACAATCTGCAATCAATGTACAGAATTAAATATGAAATCAACAAACAAGAAAGGAGAAGTACTTAATACACTGAATCATCAGGTACTGCCACAATTATTACAAACAAACTACAATTGAAGTAAATAATATTAAGTTGTATTCATAAACATAATAAAAGTACCATGAATACTTACTTCCATTCGCTGCCCACTTTCATCCCTGCCAACAAAGCGCAGGCCGGCCTTTTCCAGTTCTGGTACAACCTCAGGATTTACCTAGGTGATATCAACCAAACTTGTTAATGACCAAGCAAGCAAAAGAAAATAAGATTACTCAGGACTGCAGTTCTATGCTAATATGGATTCACCTCATATCTGTGCCGATGTCGCTCATCAACAAACCTTGCATTGCCATACCTAAAGGATTAAAAATATATGAATACATCAAATATTTTCGTGATACATCATCTCCTGTAAGTGTGACACCACCATATCAAATACAATTTAGCCTTAAGCACTTGTTTATCCAAATTTAACACTCCTAAACATGAAACAAAGTTAAAAATCTCCCAATTCCTTACAACTTTGCAGATTTGCAGTCAGTGTTCCTGAAATAAGTCCTCCTTGATCCTAAACGCATCGTCCCTCCCATGTGAGTCTTTGAAACCTGATAAATGTAGCCCATGAATGAATGAAAAATGAATTTACTAAGCCAGAAGGAATTAAAATTATCATCTTTAGTAAAATATTGTAGAAGTAATGCATGCCTCTGGCATGAATATGACACAAGGATTCTTTGTCTCAGGATCAAATTCCGTGCTGTTTGCGTCATGCAAACCCAACACAGATCTTGCAAACTCTATAACAGCAATTTGCATCCCCAAGCAAATGCCCAAGTATGGGACATCATTTTCCCTTGCATACTTTGCTGCGAGAATCTTCCCTTGCACCCCCCTATCACCAAACCCTCCTGGAACCAGCACTCCATCAGCACCCTGTGCAAAAAAACAGTTCAGTTGTATAATCAGTTGCAATCATGGAACTAGCTTGTATAAGCAAATGAGGAAATCAAAACTGCATATTGGGCCAAAAGGCTATTAAAGTATAAAACTAAATGTACCTTCAATGAATTCCATGCATCTTTATATGCCTCGGGAGACTGCTGGGAAAACTTAGTTGTCAAGGACTATTGTCTATTAATTGTATACAATCTAACTTCTATTCGCAACATACAACAGAACAAAAATAATAAGTCACATAAGAAATGAGCTCAGCTTCACCTCTTTCCAAGTGATATCCTCCAGGTCGCTTGCAGGAACCCAGTCTACAATAAGTTTCCTTTGGCAGGCAACAGAAGCATGCAAAAGAGCCTGCCATATGACCCAAAGTATAAGAATCTTCTACGATACAACTTCTAAGCTTTACATTGCACACATGGATTCTGCAAGCATATTTTTGATAAATTAATCTGTCATTATGAACAGACCGCACATTTACAGCCCAATGTGACAGAGAACAAAATGCCAATCAGGAAGATGTTCCAGAAACTTCATTTCCCAAAAGATTTTGAAATGGAAACAAAGGAAATTGTAATTGTTTTCAAAAAGAGACTCATTTGGAAAATTTTCACACTACTAAAGTCGTTGCATCGGACTTGAGGGGCAAAATGTGAACCCAACCAGCAAGAACCAAAGAAAGGAAAAGGCATTAAAGCAAGTAATCAAAGCGCAAGCATTGCACAATTATCCAAGAGATGTATTATACAAAATGCCTGCAAAAATATGACTCTTCAGTAAGCCACTCACCTTCAAGACAGAGAGATAAGAATCTGACAGCCCTGTGTATTTTCCTACCATAGCAATTCGTACCTGCAATATGCACAAAATAAAAGCATGACAACTGATACCACATGGATAAGTATGCCTAGACGGACCAAATAGAAGTTCAAGGCCTACCGGATCAGACAACTGGTCATAAACTTTTGTCCGAGCAGTCCATTCCTCCAACTCTGGCTTCCTTGCATGGCTGGAAAGAAATGGCGACATGTTGAGTGATGCCCAAGAAAGCAGAACAAAGGGGCAAGCATTCATTTATTGAATGATAAAACAAAAGGCGAGGGAGAACTGATTCACACCACATACCCCATAAGGTCCAGTCCCTTCAGAATTGCTTCATGTGCCTTTTGGTCCTATCATGAAGGGTTGAAAAGAGGCAGAAGAAGCTCTATTGAGCCTTTTGCTATGAAACAAATATGAAGGCGTATAGTTTGAATTTCAAAGTTCTTAAACTACTTACTCTTAGCAGCAAAGGAATGTGCCAAATGTTTGGGACATCATATAGAGTCATGATGTTTTCTACCTATAATCAAGTTGCTTACAAATGATTAATGATCGGTCAAAAAAGGCCAACAAAGCTTATCACCATTTAAGAGCAGTACCGGCACATGGCAAAATTGAGAGAGCTTTCCTTTAACATTCTCATCAAGCGCCTGTGACAGATGACCTGACAACTTTAGTCTACTATCAGCACAATTAGTAAAAGAAGTACAGAAGTGATAGATGAGGCAAACCTTTGCACTTCTACAAGCTAGAATATTTGGGGTCAAACCCAGTCCTCTAAGACCTCGGACGCTATGCTGGGTAGGCTTTGTTTTCTGTGGGACAATATGACAGAGGCTATGGTTAGCATGCCAAGGACATAATTCAGGAACACATCCATATCTACCATCTTAAGAAATCAGTCAATTGACAAATTGATTCTAACAAAGATACCTGTTCACCAACAACATTGAGTACAGGAACAAGGCTGACATGAATCAAGCAGAAATTGCCAACTCCTGCAGAAATATTTAGTTGGGTAAACAACAATGTTTCGCCGAAAACTCTCAAGAGCAAATTTACTTAAATAAAACATGGTGTAACCTTACCTACTCGGTAAGAGAATTGACCAAGTGCCTCAATAAATGGCATAGATTCGATATCCCCTGCATTGATATGAATTTAGTCCACCCAGAACCAGGAAAATGATAGTCACCACTAAAGCTACTTACCTATAGTTCCACCAAGTTCAATGACGCAAACATCTGCCGGGCCTTCTTGACCATCAACCGGTATCATGGCTGCACGTTCTATCCACTCTTGAATGGCGTCTGTAATGTGTGGAACCACCTAGAAAACAGCAAAATTTGGTTAAAACTATAATGAACCCAGCACTACAGAGAACCTAAAGTAAATGTAAAATTAAACCACGGACAATGCTAATTCCAGTTAAATAAGAGTAGTAATAGTTGCAAAGCTCTAAGTTTTTACAAGATCAAATTGCCTAACAGACCTGGACTGTCTTTCCGAGATAATCACCTCTTCTCTCCTTGTCAAGAACTGACTGTTAAAACACCAAAAATATATTAAATTTAGGAAGGCGCATTTCTCGATTCTCAAAGACATCCATATACAGAATGCAAGAAATTTGATGGGTTGAATACCTGATAGATTTTGCCAGTTGTGATGTTATTATCCCGAGTTAAAGTGGTGTCAAGAAATCTTTCATAATTTCCGAGGTCCAAATCCACCTAAGAAACAATTTCAGATGAACCTTTTACTCCACTGCCAGGAGAAAATTCTAGAGAACATGGGCAGAGAAGCAAAGAGCGCGCATATGCTCGATAAGCAAGTGCAAGTGTGCAAATGAGACATGTAGGTCGGTTACATGTACAAGCTTACCTCGCCACCATCATCTAAGACAAACACCTCGCCATGCTCGAAGGGGGACATAGTCCCGGCATCGGTGTTCAAATAAGGATCTGAAAAGCATCATAGAACAAGGAGAAACAATCAAACCAAAGGAGACAAAGAAGCGTAAAAGAGATGGCAAGGCAGACAGTGGGGGGCGACAGAGGGGGGGATACCAATCTTAATAGAAGTGACGCGGAGGCCGCAAGCTTTGAGGAGGACCCCGATGCTACTGGCAGTGACGCCCTTGCCGAGGCCGCTGACGACTCCACCCGTGACGAGGACGTACTTCATTGTCTCTGGCAAAAGCAAAAAGCCCCACGGGGGCGTGCTAAACGTCAGTCGAGGTTTTGTCAATGAGGAACGTATTGAGTAGCAAAGTCAAAAAAAAACGAGAGCGAGCGGTTTGTCGGGCGTGATAAAAACCAAAGGACAAGGCAAGAACAAAGCGGATAAGACATGGATATGGGATGTTAATCTGTAACGAGAGAGAGACAAAAGACAAGGAAGAAGAAGCGGCTGCTGGGTGGGAACGGAGAGAATGATAAGAAACCTTCGTTCAGCTCAGCTCACAATGGCGGTTGACACAAGGCCGCTCCCCCCCACGACCGTTGCTCCGGTTTGCGTCGGCGTGAGACGTGGAGAGGTTAGCACCCTCGCTCTCTCTCGCTATCTCTCGCTCGCTCTCTGTTTCTCTCCGTGTTCCGCTCGCTCGCGCGCTCGCTGGCTGCTGGGCTTCCCTGCTTGGCGTGGCGGCGGGGCGATGGGAGCGGCGATGTTTCAACTTCTTATTTAGAGAGAGACGAGGACTCCCCTAGTAATATCAAGAGGAGTTTAAATACCCCCACGAATGGAAGGGGAGATGCGAAAAGGCTGACTCCCGACTCAAACGGTAATATAAAAAATCTCAATATGATTTTACTTGAAATGTTAAGGTATATAAATATTCCACGATCGCACTTTCCCCTTTTTTCTTCGATATTCATCCATCTCCTTTTCTAATTCTATTAAGTTAACGCTGCACGAGCCTGTTAGTTCTAAAATTAATGGCGACAATTTAATAAATGTCTTATCAATCTGTCGCATTTATGAATTTCAATTGTAAAACTTTTAGTTTGTTTATTTTAATTATAAAACTTAAAAAAGTTGACGTATTTGGATCTTTTCATTTATCCCATCAAAATAGTGATGATATTTTCTTGAACCAAATGGACTGATTATCCCTTCTCACAGACAAAGCATTTTAATAATTTGAAATGAAATTCAATTGAAGCCATGTGTCTAAAAAAGAATAATTTACTCATTCGAAATTCAAATTCTAGAGGGTCTTAGGAAACATAGATCAAAAGATGCTTAGGTTAATTTTTTTTTTATTCACTTACACTAATAAACAGCGGAAGGATTTGGCGAAATTGAGTTCAAATGAAGGAAGTGATAAACATATGAACGAGACAAGCTGGAGAAATAATTTCGGCTACAATTGTCTCATTTTCAAATAAATTTGAGGGAGTACACGAATCATGCTAAGGCTACAAATTGAAAAAATAAAAATAAAAAGAGAGAGAGAGAGGTTAAAAAGAAGGGGGGAACAGAAGACCTTTCTTGGCGCCGCCAAGTTGGCGGCTATTAGGGTTTCTCTGGTGCAGGAAACGCACGTGCCCATCAATGAAGCGGTTGGTCGTCCTCGTCCTTGTCCCGGAAGGTGCAGCGATCTTCCTGTTCCTCCTCCTCTTCCTCCTTCCCCAAACCCTGCCTCCGCCTGTCTCCTCGACTCCGACCCTCCAGACTCTCCCCGCTTCCGTCGCCGCCGAAGTCAGCCGCCTTAGGCACGACCCCAATCCCGACCGCGCCTTCTCCTTCTTTCGTCCTGTGGCTTCCCTCTGGACCCTCACTTTTGCCTCCTCCGTCTGCGTCCTCTCCCCCCTTCACCTCCCTCTCTCCCTGTTCCCGCCCTCATCGCCTTGCGGCAGGGTACTCTGCTCTTCCTTTCTTGATTCTCTTGCTCTGCTGGGGGGGGACACCCTCTCTTCCTATTTTCAGGCCTTGACGAGATGCCATCGATTCCTCTTGTGATTCCTCCTATTAGCTCATCGTTAAAAAAAAAAAAAAAAAAAAAAAATTCCTGATATTTGCTTTTAATATTGATGACATATTAATAACTGAGCATTGGCATCTACAGTCTAATTACTTGCAGGATGGCTTCTTTATGATGATTTGGGTTTGTGCAGTACCATCTTACTGGAGAAGGGCGCTGATGATGACACACTTGGACTTGATACCTTTTGACAGCACGCGCCAAATTGGAGCTTTTGCAGTGGCCATGAATCGAGGCAGCAGCAGTGGACATCGGAGGCAATGTCATGCTCTCCCATATAGGCGGACTCCAGTATTTGCATTGTCACTCAGGGAGATCCCAGCAGCCCGCCAATATATGAGAACCTCATAACCCAGCGGGAGGTAGTTATTGTAAGCAAAGGTATTGGAGGTGACCCAATCTCGACCATGTGGTGGAATAACAAGCGAGCGGCTCCATCCAATTCGTGAGTCCTGCAAAGGGCCTTGGTATAAGTGTAGTCATTGGGAATAAAATCGAGCCACTTCAACTGCTCATACAGAGTGATGGCGGCAGCGGGATTGGGTTTCTCGACCAAGCTGTTGAAGTGGAGGCCGAACATAGGCCTTGACGAGGGAGTTGAGGGGGCCTGCTCAGCATAGCAAAGAGAATCCAGTAATGAAGGAATAGCAGGACACCGTGCAAAAGGAAGGAGATGATGCGGCAGGAGAAGCGAAATCGAGGCGGGAGCGGAAGGCGAAGGGGGAGAGGACGGAGATGAAAGTGGCCTAAGTGGGAGGGTCGACAGGAAAGTCACAGGAATCCAGGTGACGAAAGGAGGAGAAGATGAGGTTGGGGTGGTGCTTAAGCTGGTTCACTGTGGCGGCAACTGAGGTGGGAGAGATTGGAATCGGGGAACATTGGGAGGGTCTGGCGGGTCGGAGTCGAGGAGACGTGGAGGCAGAGAGGAACTGGGTTTGGGGAAGGAGGAACAGAGGAACTTCTTGGTGCACCTTACAACTGCAGGGGCGACCCCGTGTGCTTCGTTGATGATGTGATGTGTGCGTTTCCTTCTTGCAACAAAGAATCCCTACTTAGACTAGTGACTCTTCAGCTGCCGCCATGTCAAAATACCGAAAATTTATAAAGAACGGCTTGAGAGAGACTTGACTCCTTTTCGAGATTCTCTACGATGTGTGTATATATATATTTAGTTTTCTATATCTCTTGATATTTCGCACATATCTCATTTAATTGTGCATATCTTGATTGATATAAATCATTTCATAAAATTAATAGATAGGTTGATGTATGCTTTATTATAATATATTAAATACACCGAAATTCTCCAATTAAATATATCACATCTCATACTAGGCAAAAAGATTACACTAAACGTATACTTTTAAAACAATCGGTCCATAAAATCTCATAAAGGTCACTATGATGGCCTTATAGCCCTTGCCAAATTTGGATGAAAGCAAGCACCAACACCTTCGCCTACAGGGGCTATGGCCCTTGTCTGCAAAGTAGGGCAAGGACTGTTTGGTTGGAGAAAATTTCATCAATGTATTGACAGAGTAAATAAAAAGATTCAAATACATTGACTTTTAAAGTTTCATAACTCTAACATAAACAAACTAAAAGTTTCACTAAAAGATTCAAATACATTGACTTTTACCACCACTGCGGTGCCTAGCTAGATAAGAGCTCCTATAATGTCTACCCAGGATGGAGGAGTTCGAATCCCGCGGGTCGCACGGGATCTTAAGCGTGTCATCGGGGTGGTGGGTCATCCGCTAACATCACTTCAGGGTTTACTCGCCGCTAGTGTCGCTTCAGGGTTTACCCATCGGCTACCGACTGTACGGAGATCCTTGGGTATAAAAAAAAATGTATTCCGACAAAAAAAAAGAATGAATGTGACTAATTTTAGTACTTCTATTATAATTGTCCCAATTAAATTTATGTCAATTAAGTAATGTAGATCATGTGATACAAAGGTTTGATTAGGTCTTTTATAAGTCTCTATATTTACAATAGTGTATATTACAAATGACAAATTGAGACCATTCAAAGATTTTTTTTTTTTTTTTTTTACCAAAAAAAAAAAAAAAAAAAAAAAAACCATTCAAAGATTTTCATACAAATAAAAGGCGGTAACTTAATTAAACATATTACCACCGGCCATGGTGGCTCTACTGGGTAGGCTACTTTTGCATTTTAAGGAAATGTCGTGTTCGAAACCCCGCAACGCAAGTTGTAGGGAGGCTGGCAGACCATTAGATGTATTACGCGTGGCGCCCTGATGGTAGGTCCTGGGCTAGAGTCATCTGGGGTTTACGTGGCGACTATTGGCCAAAGCGGTTCCTCCGGCACAAAAAAAAATAAAAATAATAATAACTTAATTAAACACGCAAGCCACACGAGGGGTGAATACATGGGATGAAGATCTCAGCCCACAAGAAGAAAGAACCATTGGCTCAATTGTGGAGGCAAGTGGAACTAGAGCTTAGTTACAACTTTCTATCGATTCTAGATAAGTGTCAGATAAATCAAAAACATGTTATAGAGTAAATCATATTTTACAAGGGAGCATGCGCTCTATAACCTCGCGAAGAGAAACTTTTTGTGGGCTATAGTGAAGAATTTTGTAAAATTAGTGTACAGTTCTTTGATTCTGCTTATGGTAAAGAGTTATGCTAGATAGAGAAGTGAATGCAAAATAAATGACGTTCTGACAAAGATATTTTATTCCTAGCTTAGACCACTTTCCATCGTCTTGTTGGAGCTGGAGTTGGCCCTTGGGAAGATATGCAAAAGTTCGACGACAAGATCTCTACACGCGAAATTGATAATTTTCAGGTTACCCGTCTACTCTTGCTCCCACTCCTACTCTCAGTCACTTTTATTTTTGGGAGTTTAAATTATAGGATTGCCAAAATTGGTAGAGGGATTTAGGGATTTTCAATTAGAAATTGATAATCAACATTCGAATCTCATCAACTACATGCATAGTAATTAATTTATCAAACTTGCAGAATATTCACGGTAGTACCTTATCAAAGTACTAGAGAAATTTTCAGGTGTTCTCGTGCACTTCATTCTCATTTGTTGTCCAGTAAAATGATCTTTACTATTATACTTCATATAAATAATACCCAGCACTCTTCATGAGCCGGTAAAATCGTATGGGTTGACAGTGACAATGATGGTTTTAGTCCACACGAGAAGTTTCTCGGTCTAAACAAGATGGTTTTTCATTTGAATCAAACAATTTACTAGCATGCACCTTCTTGTATCAAAATCTATCGAACACATTTTCTACAAAAGATGGCTAGAACACGGCCCACATAACGACTCTGAACCTTTCAAGTATATTGGCTTTTTCTAGTCATGAAGGCCATTTCACTTAAATCTGTTTTCTGAACTTAAATTATTTAGATAAGTACACTAGAAGTGTCATAATTTTAGTACGGCATTTATTTAAGTGTCACAAATTTAAAAAATCGATAACTTAAGTGACATTGGCAATTTACCTTGCTAGAAAATCTAACATACACACTAGTCATCATATGTGGCATCACCGACGTTAACATGGACAAATAATAAAAATTCAAAGATAAAAAAATTCCATATTGAAATGGAAAATTAATTTAAAAAAAAATCATGTAAGACAATTTATCAAAGATGGCAATCAAATATGTAATTTTACTTCGATGTGACACTTAAATGAAATAAGAAAAGTTATGACACTCAAGTATTCTCACACTCAAGGGATAGCCGTATGCAAGTTATGGCACTCTAGCATTCCTTATCCTAAGCATTTTTATTTATAGGTAAAATGGTTGGGTAGAGCCAATCAATGCAACTATCCCTTTGAACTTTACCATGAGGGTCTCATGTAAGGAAATGCCTTGCATTTTTTTTTTTTTATTATTCTTTATAAGACATATTGATAGAAATTGGTATCATAGAATATAACTAGGTATTTCTTGTGAATGAGGTTTATTGCATATAAAATCCAAAACATTTAAAATTTAATTTTCAACAAAGATCAAAATAAAAATATCATCAAAACAATCATTATGTACTAATACATAAGTAGTATTAGTTATAAATTACCTCATTTGCCTCTCTTTTTTCCCAACCACCGTATAGTTCTGTACTCTAAACACCCATCATACTCTTTTCTTATTTTACTCGCACCAACTCAAATAGAAATAAGTAGGTTAGATTTAATATTTAAATGAGCAATTACGTGAAAAGCACTAACGCATAAGGGCTCACACTTTTTCCATCTATTTTTTGACTTCCAACGCCTCCTATCACCTTAAATTGATCACAATATCTCTTGCAAGTCCTAGATTTTGAGGTTTTTTCTTACCTTTTTTTCTTCTTTTGTTTCTTTGTAAATTTTGATGCATTTAAAATTGAAAAAAAAAATGTATTTGCCAATAATTTGATTGGATTGTCTTATAATGCAATTATAATTGTCATAATTTTCTTGTCAACAACTAATTATTCCACTTAATCAGTCATACCTTTAAGTTTTGTCAATGTAGTCCTAAATTTTTGGGCGATATTCCAATGTAATCCTCACCAATTGCCACTGAAAGTTGCTCATATAGTGTCTACTCATTGCCGGTTGTCCTAGTTAGTATGTTGATGTAGGCAATTTGTTGATTCATGCCGCAATTTGCGACGACGATTGGCAAGAAATACTACATGTAAATATTGTGTAGATATGTAGGACTGTATTGTCAAAATTGAAAAATTAAAATTAAATTGATATCTATACAATAGATTTAAGATTACAAATATTTAAATAATCACTCCTTCAACAGACACATGTATAAGCATTTTTTGAATAAATATACTATGAGTGTCGTAACTTTTTTATAGTACTCACTTTAGTATCATAAATTTGAAAAATCGATTACTTAAGTGACATCAACAATTTGCCTTGTCGGAAAATCCGATATAGACGCCAATCATCCTATACGGCATCGCCAACTCTAACATGGATAAATAATTTAAATAAAAAAAATCAACAGGAATGAGAAATTAATTTTAAAAAAAAAATCGATGTAGGATGATTTGTCAAAAATGACACTCAAATAATCAATTTTACTCCAATATGGCACTTAAGTGAGCAAAACCACACTCAAGTGATTGTTGTACAAAAGTTATAACGCTCATGCTGTACTTATCTCTAGGTTATTCTGTCATAACATAGGCACCATCACTTGTCAATTCATTTGCGTGCACTATCTGCTAACCACTTTAAACTCATCGCCTGCACTTGCTAAATTTACTCAAATATGAACCTTGAAGTGTCATAAATGCTAACATGGAAAAGGGGAACATTATTCATCAACTATGATCTGTGAAGTGTCGTGCAGACCTAAGGTTCGATCACTAAATTAGATTTTCCTCGTCAGCCTTGTGGCGTGTTATAAATCATCCCTAGAGTTTTACCCTTATTTCCAATCCTTGTCCTTGGACTGTTATGATCCGTTCCTCATGAGATCTTTGGCACATAACGAGTTAATGAGAGGAGAAAAGGCCGTAAATTGAGATGGACTGACGCGAAGGGATCTTCCTCTTACATGCAATGGGTTTGGGGGGATGGGCCAGCACCTGCCACTCGTACATATGTACGTATATATCATAGATATGTTAAGTATATTCTCAGGGTCCATCTTCGTACATTGAACAGTGGCATTAACCTCAAATATCTTTCTGAGGCTAGTGCAGCCAGTGTGTTTTTTTCATCCTGGAGGAGTAATCACGTGTACAGTCTGAGCCTGCTGGTGATTGGCTGGCGACATATGGGACAACTGGACAATCTTCCTTCGCATTCTCCGCAAGTCTGCAGTTAATCATGTTCACTGTATCAGTAAGCCTGGAAAGGAGAGCTGTAGTTAACAACGGCAAAGAACACTTTCAAGAAGCTTCACCATGTGACCGCAACCAAATGCCATGTTCTTGGGATTTGTCAGGCAAACAGGGCACACCTATACAGAGAACAGGAAGATGGATAAAAGAGGTAGTGAGCAATATTCTCAGTACTGGAAAGTCATCTATTATGTTGCAAGGTTGTAAGACAATTGTCAACGAGTCCCATTGCTCGGAAAAATTATGTTATGGAATCTGGACTCAACCTAGTTATTCGCTAGAGCCAGAAATCCATGGATAACTGTGAAAGGAAATTACTCCCGGGTTCATTTCTTTGACAACTTCATGCAAATGTGATTTATCGCAGCACTAACTTCCTTGCATTTGTTTAATGGAATACTCCCGGTGGATTATATCGGAAAGATTTGGCAGAATGCTTTCAATATCAGGGATTACTTTAAAGTGTGTCTAACCGTGATTAACATTTGAATTGATAGATTACACCAGTCACCAGTGTGCCTCTCACTTTTCCAGTCCAGCAGTACCTTCCAGCTCAAAAAAACTTACAGATGAGAAAACAGGACTCGCAACCTTTGTCATCTTTACCTGGTTCTGTTGGTCATCAGCTGTGGCTGAGAGGTTGGTAGGCATTCTGAGTATGCCATCACTGTGCGGAATTCCCCTGGTGGAGGACGTGGAACTACCCTTTAGCTTTGCCCCTGGCATGACTTTTTGGTCCGATAAAAGGAATGGGCATACAGATTACGGTGGGATCAGGAAACAATAATTAAAAAACTATATTTACTTAAAATAATGCAACATCCTGATTCATAAACCCTAAGGTTTTTGGACGGTGTTGCTATTTAATGGAATAAAAGATGCTGAATGTTCGTAAAGGGGAGAAAGATGTGGGACGCAGACATACGTACCCAAGCATTCCAAGCTCGAGGGTGGCTTTGTACTGGAAGGGAATCTCCATGAGAGCAGCAAGAGCGAATGCTGTCTCTTTCTCCGATGGACTTCCACTTTTAGACATGATGGCAGTGAAATTCACAAACTGCTCAGACACAAATTTTCTTTAATAAAGTGTTGAACCTGAAATATTCTGCAAACTTTATAAATCGATTTAATTAAGATTTTTGGCCTGGGCAGTTGGCCTTGATCAAGAGTAGGTTGCATGCATTGGGGGAGATTCCAACAAATGATTTTCAGCTCCTAAACTAAAAATCTCTCAATCCCTCAACAAACTATGGCAATCATATGATATTAAACTAGAGAATTACCAAAAAAGTCCTAAATCTATTACAATTATGCCAATTCAATCCTAATTTTTTTTAACCAATTTAATCCTAAACATTTTACAATTGTGCCAATTCAGTCTATTCGGCCAAAATTGGCCGGCCGGTGCTTGACGTGGATGCCGGCCGAGGATAGCTGGTCGACGAATGCTCGATGTGGAAATTTTTAAATTTTTTTTTATTTTTTTTCGAATTTTTTAATTTTTTTTTAAAATTTTTGAATTTTGTATTCTTTTTTTTTCCCCACTTGCTTCTTCCTCTTGCCAGCTGGCATCGGCTAGAGGTGAGGACCGGCAAGGTCAATCTCGCCAGCCACTAGCGAGGCTCGCCCCCGCCAACCATTAGCAAAGGCGAGTCTCGCCCAGCAACGACGACGGTCCTCGCTAGCGGCTGGCAAGGCCACCGGCGCCAAATCTGGCGACAACGACCTCATCGACTGCTAGCGAGGACCGTTGCCAAATTTGGCAACCTCTCGCGCTTTTGATCGTCAGCGACCCAAGCCAAGGCCCTACCACCCCCTTCGGACTTGTCCGCCGTCCGCACCCTCTCCAGGGACACCCTCGAGATCTGGCAACAATCCTCGCTGATGGCCAGCGGGGGCGAGCCTTGCCATTGGCTAACGAGGCTGACCTTGCCGACCCTCATCTCTGGCCGGCACTAGCCGGCCAATGGAAGAAGAAGGTGGGGAAAAAATCTAAAAAAAAAAAAAATTGCCACATCAACGTTTGTTGGCCAACATCCGGCATCCACGTCGACGCCAACCGGCCAATTTTGATCAGATGGACTGAATTGGCACAATTGTAAAATGTTTAGTACTAAATTGGCCAAAAAAATGTTTAAGACTGAATTTACACAATTACGATAGGTTTAGAACTTTTTTAGTAATTCTCCTGATGTTGAACTCCCCATTCATATTCATAGGAGTGAGAGTAGGACGAGTAGGAGCGAGAGTAAAGAGGTGACCTGAAAATTATCAAATTCACGTGCAGGGATCTTGTCGTCGAACTTCTGCATATCTTCCCAAGGCCCATCTCCAACTCCAACAAGGACGATTGAAAGTGGGTATAAGCTAGGAATAGAATATCTTTCTCAGAACATACACTTATTTTGCATTCACTTCTCTATGGAGCATAAGTCTGTACCATAACCAGAATTTAAGGATCGGACACTAATTTTGCATGATTCTCCGCAACAGCCAAATGAAGAATTTTGGCCGTAGAAAAAGGTTCATTTCAGGAGGTTATAGAGCACATGCTCTTCTTGAAAAAATTTGATCTACTCTGTAATGCGTCTCTGACACTCATCTAGAGTTGATAGAAAAAAGTAACAAAGTTCTAGTTCTACCTTGCTTCCACGATGGAGCTAATGGTCCTCTCTTCTTGTGGGCTGAGCTCTTGATCCCTTGTATCCGCACTCCTTGTGACCTGTGTGTTTAATTCAGTTATTGCTTTTCATTTGTATGAAAATCTTTGAGCAGTCTGTCATCAAGACTTAGTTAAACCTTTGTAGCACGTGATCTATATCACCTAATTTGTTAGATTCATCAATCCAAATCTAGACAAGTGTTGGAAGTCATGCCAGGCCATTGCATTTCCATTGACGACTCAACATGTATTTTCCCTTGTGTACCTCATTCATGCCTGTCTATTAGTTTTCCTCTCCCTCCTTTTGGCAGAGCGTGAATGAAGGTGGTTGCACCACCCTTTGGGGTGGAGAGAGAGACGATTTTATTTTATTTTTAATCGTAGAGGCAATTCATGTTCAAACCTGGCCATCTGCAACGATAACTAATATATGGAACTGGCCACCACTTTTCTCCACAATGTTCACGGCAGCCTCAACTATCGGTCCGTAAGATGTTGGCCCTATTCAATAAAGCACAAAACAAGGTACTTGATACTAATCCAGTGAGAAAGGGAAGTGACAACTATAAACATGCCAGAAATCACCAACCTGAAAGTGTCAAACTCGGAACTATTTTTCTATAGCAGGCTAAAACTTCCTCAAATCCGTGGCAGGGGGAATGATCACTGTGAAAGCTGAATACTTCTCGATCATGAGTTGTGGCTTAGAGAGTTGGGGGCAGGGAGATTAAGATGGTGAGATACAGATACACCAGACAGAATTTAGGAAGCGAATAACCATGATAAAGTAGATATATACAATAAATAAATAAATAAATAAACCACGCGCGTCCATCATACCATCTCCGAAGCCAAAGCAAGGAATTAAGTTGTCTTCGTCTAATGGAGCCAAAGTCTTTCCAATGATAGAGATGGCTGTCTCATAGGGATTCGGCAAATCTCCGATGCTATGCAAGCTTCGCTTGTTGAATGAGACCTTGCCTTGATAGCATTCGATTATGTTAGATGACGGAAACCAAGTTCTAATTAAATTAACGAATTTCAAGGTTCAGCGCATGTTATAAAACCTGTCCACTCATTGCTTTTGGTGAAATCTATGCCGAAGATAAGATTGGAGGACTCCAGTCCAGCTTGTCTTAAGGCCATCGTCACCTGTGCCAGAGCATCCATAGTTTAGTGCGGCGCACTGAGAACTTTTGCACCCTACTGGGGATACTTGGAAGCAAACCACAGTCACGCCATAGAGTTCTCATTCGGCATGAGGGTTCCACCATCTCAGCAGGGAAGAGGATACCTGATCAAGGGACGAGAAGCGATCTGGAATGAAGGCATATCTTTGCTTGGCGGATGAATTCATTTGCACCTCTTCCTGATGGTCAAGAGATCTTCTGCTTATGCTTGTGCTTCTGGTGGTGGCAGGACGGCGGTGGTGCTGGCCGCAACAGAAGTTGCCCATATCTTCGCACTGGCTTTGCCCAGAAGAAGAGTCTGAAGGCATGATTGAGAGACATCGCTCACGGTGGGCGTGAAGGCAAAGGAAAGAACAAATGCCTCCGGGGTGGCCCTGTAACAGCAGCACCCACTTTTTCCCCCTTTGATACCTTTTTCACGCGGCCACCAAAATAAACCGACTTGACGCTCACGCTAGGCCTGGGAATACCTGTATTTCGGGTCCTTACTTTTAACCTCTAGAAGCTTGGTAGTTTGCATTTTTAAACTTTGGGCGTGTCCTATGGATAATCACATGTTAGGAAGCGGAATTCTATTGTTCCCTGGTACATTTCAATAGATGTTGATAGGTGTAAATATATTGTGATATGAGAATACCTGTATTTCGGGTCCTTACCATTTTTTTTAACCTCTAGAAGCTTGGTAGTTTGCATCTTTAAACTTTGGGCTAATGTGTCCTATGGATAATCACATGTTAGGAAGCGGAATTCTATTGTTCCTTGCCAAACAATACGGAATTCTCTAATTAAATATATTTATCTTGGACGGAGTAAATAAAAAGATTCAAATGCATCGACTTTTAAAGTTTCATAACTAACATGTATTTTAGCCACACAAGGGGTGAATACATGGGATGAAGATCTCAGCCCACAAGAAGAGAGAACCATTGGATCAATTGTGGAGGCGAGTGGAACTAGAGCTGGACTTTTTATCGATTCTAATAAGTGTCAGATAAATCAAAAACGTGTTATAGAGTAAATCATATTTACAAAGGAGGGCTCTATCCTTGAAGAATTTTGTAAAATTAGTGTACAGTTCTTTGATTCTGCTTATGGTAAAGAGTTATGCTAGATAGAGAAGTGAATGCAAAATAAATACATTTCACTCTTCATCGGTAAAAATGACAAGATGCTTTATAAATTAGTCCTCATTTGCCATCTTCTTTTTCATTTTCCAACCACCGTATAGTTCTGTAAATCTGTTTTCTGAACTTAAACACCCATCATACTCTTAAGTGACATTTTCTTATTTTACATCGCACCAACTCAAATGGAAGAAATAAGTAGGTTAGATTTAATATTTAAATGAGCAACTACATGAAAAGGACTAACGCATCATAGAATATAAGGGCTCATTATGTACTAATACATAAGTAGTATTAGTTATAAATTACCTCATTTGCCTCTCTTTTTCCCAACCACCGTATAGTTCTGTTTCCATCTATTTTTTGACTTCCGTGAAAAGGACACACACTTTTTCCATCTATTTTTTTGACTTCCGACGCCTCCTATCACCTTAAATTGATCACAATATCTCTTGCAAGTCCTAGATTTTGAGATTTTTTCTTACCTTTTTTCTTCTTTTGTTTCTTTGTAAATTTTGATGCATTTAAAATTGAAAAAAAAAATGTATTTGCCAATAATTTGATTGGATTGTCTTATAATGCAATTATAATTGTCATAATTTTCTTGTCAACAACTAATTATTACACTTAATCAGTCATACCTTTCAGTTTTGTCAATGTAGTCCTAAATTTTTGGGAGATATTCCAATTTAATCCTCCTCACCAATTGCCACTGAAAGTTGCTCATATAGTGTCTACTCATTGCCGGTTGTCCTAGTTAGAATGTTGACGTAGGCAATTTGTTGATTCATGCCACAATTTGCAACGACAATTGGCAAGAAATACTACATGTAAATATTGTGTAGATATGTAAGACTGTATTGCCAAAATTGAAAATTTAAAATTAAATTGATATATGTACAATAGATTTAAGATTACAAATATTTAAAGAATCACTTCTTCAACAGACACATGTATAAGCATTTTTTGAATAAATATACTATAAGTGTCGTAACTTTTGTATAGTACTCACTTTAGTGTCATAAATTTGAAAAATCGATTACTTAAGTAACATCGGCAATTTGCCTCGTCGGAAAATCCAATATAGACGCCAATCATCCTATACGGCATCGCTGGCTCTAACATGGATAAATAATTTTTTTAAAAAAAAAATCAACAGAATGAGAAATTAATTCTAAAAAAAAAAAATCCATGTAGGATGATTTGTCAAAAATGACACTCAAATAATCAATTTTACTCCAATATGGCACTTAAGTAAGTGAAACCACACTCAAGTGAGTGTTGTACAAAAGTTATAACGCTCATGTTGTACTTATCTCTAGGTTATTCTGTCATAACATAGGCACCATCACTTGTCAATTTATTTGCTGCACTATCTGCTAACCATTTTAAACTCATCGCCTGCACTTGCTAAATTTACTCAAATATGAACCTTGAAGTGTCATAGATGCTAACATGGAAAAGGGGAACATTATTCATCAACTATGATCTGTGAAGTGTCGTGCAGACCTAAGGTTCGAACACTAAATTAGATCTTCTTCGTCAGCCTTGTGGCGTGTTATAAATCATCCCTTGAGTTTTACCCTTATTTCCAATCCTTGTCCTTGGACTGTTATGATCCGTTCCTCATGAGATCTTTGGCACATAACGAGTTAATGAGAGGAGAAAAGGCCCTAAATTGAGATGGACCGACGCGAAGGGATCTTCCTCTTACATGTAATGGGTTTGGGGGGATGGGCCAGCACCTGCCACTCGTACATATTTACGTATATATCATACATATGTAAGTATATTCTCAGGGTCCATCTTCGTACATTGAACAGTGGCATTAACCTCTATTATCTTTCTGAGGCTCGATAAAAGTGCAGCCAGTGTGCTTTTTTTCATCCTGGAGGAATAATCACGTGTACAGTCTGAGCCTGCTAGTGATTGGCTGGCGACATATAGGACAACTGGACAATCTTTCTTCGCATTCTCCGCAAGCCTGCAGTTAATCATGTTCACTGTATCAGTAAGCCTGGAAAGGAGAGCTGTAGTTAACAACGGCAAAGAACACTTTCAAGAAGCTTCACCATGTGACCGCAACCAAATGCCATGTTCTTGGGATTTGTCAGGCAAACAGGGCACACCTATACAGAGAACAGGAAGATGGATAAAAGAGGTAGTGAGCAATATTCTCAGTACTGGAAAGTCATCTATTATGTTGCAAGGTTGTAAGACAATTGTCAACGAGTCCCATTGCTCGGACAAATTATGTTGTGGAATCTGGACTCAACCTAGTTATTCACTAGAGCCAGAAATCCATGGATAACTGTGAAAGGAAATTACTCCTGGGTTCATTTCTTTGACAACTTCATGCGAATTTGGTTTATCGCAGGACTAACTTCCTTGCATTTGTTTAATGGAATACTCCCGGTGGATTATATCGGAAAGATTTGGCAGAATGCTTTCAATATCAGGGATTACTTTAAAGTGTGTCTAACCATGATTAACATTTGAATTGATAGATTACACCATTGTGCCTCTCACTTTTCCAGTTTAGCAGTACCTTCCAGCTCAAAAAAACTTACAGATGAGAAAACAGGACTCGCAACCTTTGTCATCTTTACCTGGTTCTGTTGGTCATCAGCTGTGGCTGAGAGGTTGGTAGGCATTCTGAGTATGCCATCACTGTGCGGAATTCCCCCTGGTGGAGGACGTGGAACTACCCTTTTAGCTTTGCCCCTGGCATGACTTTTTGGTCCGATAAAAGGAATGGGCATACAGATTACGGTGGGATCAGGAAACAATAATTAAAAAACTATATTTACTTAAAATAATGCAACATCCTGATTCATAAACCCTAAGGTTTTTGGACGGTGTTGCTATTTAATGGAATAAAAAGATGCTGAATGTTCGTAAAGGGGAGAAAGATGTGGGACGCAGACATACGTACCCAAGCATTCCAAGCTCGAGGGTGGCTTTGTACTGGAAGGGAATCTCCATGAGAGCAGCAAGAGCGAATGCCGTTTCTTTCTCCGATGGACTTACACTTTTAGACATGGTGGCAGTGAAATTCACAAACTGCTCAGACACAAATTTTCTTTAATAAAGTGTTGAACCTGAAATATTCTGCAAACTTTATAAATCGATTTAATTAAGATTTTTGGCCTGGGCAGTTGGCCTTGATCTAGAGTAGGTTGCATGCATTGGGGAGATTCCAACAAATGATTTTCAGCTCCTAAACTAAAAATCTCTCAATCCCTCAACAAACTATGGCAATCATATGATATTAAACTGGAGAATTATCAAAAAGTCATAAATTTATTACAATTATGCCAATTCAGTCCTCCTAATTTTTTTTAGCCAATTTAGTCCTAAACATTTTACAATTATGCCAATTCAGTCTATTCGGCCAAAATTGGCTGGTCGGTGCTAACGTGGACGCCGGCGAAGGATAGCTGGCCGACGAATGCCGATGTGGCAATTTTTTAATTTTTTTTTTTTTTTTCGAATTTTTTAATTTTTTTAAAATTTTTGAATTTTGTTTTCCCCACTTGCTTCTTCCTCTTGCCAACCGGCATCGGCTAGAGGTGAGGACCGGCAAGGTCAGCCTCGCCAGCCACTAGCGGGGCTCGCCCCGCCAACCACTAGCGAAGGTGAGCCTCGCCCAGCAACGGCGACGGTCCTCGCTAGTGGCGGCGAGGCCACCTTGTCGCCAAATCTGGCAACATTGACCTCACCTGCTGCTAGCGAGGACCGTTGCTAGATTTGGCGACCCCTCGCACTTCTGATCGTCAGCGACCCAAGCCAAGGCCCTACCACCCCCTTTGGATTTGTCCGCCGTCCGCACCCTCTCTGGGGACACCCTCGAGATAGCGACGGCCCCGCTAGTGGCCGGTGGGGGCGAGCCTCGCTAGTGGCTAATGAGGCTGACCTCGCCGACCCTCATCTCTAGCTAGCGCCAGCCAGCCAGTGGAAGAAGAAGGTGGGGAAAAAAAAGAAAAATAAAATTGCCACATCAGCGTTCGTCGGCTAACATCCGGCATCCACGTTGACGCCGACCGGCCAATTTTAATCGGATGGACTAAATTGGCACAATTGTAAAATGTTTAGTATTAAATTGGTCAAAAAAAATGTTTAAGACTGAATTGGCACAATTACAATAGATTTAGAACTTTTTTGGTAATTCTCCTGATATTAAACTCCCCATTCATAGGAGCGAGAGTAGGACGAGTAGGAGCGAGAGTAAAGAGGTGACCTGAAAATTATCAAATTCACGTGCAGGGATCTTGTCGTCGAACTTCTGCATATCTTCCCAAGGCCCATCTCCAACTCCAACAAGGACGATTGAAAGTGGGTATAAGCTAGGAATAGAATATCTTTCTCAGAACATACACTTATTTTGCATTCACTTCTCTATGGAGCATAAGTCTGTACCATAACCAGAATTTAAGGATCGTACACTAATTTTGCATGATTCTCCGCAACAGCCAAATGAAGAATTTTGGCCGTAGAAAAAGGTTCATTTCACGAGGTTATAGAGCACATGCTCTTCTTGAAAATATTTGATCTACTCTGTAATGCGTCTCTGACACTCATCTAGAGTTGATAGAAAAAAGTAACAAAGCTCTAGTTCTACCTTGCTTCCACGATGGAGCTAATGGTCCTCTCTTCTTGTGGGCTGAGCTCTTGATCCCTTGTATCCGCACTCCTTGTGACCTGTGTGTTTAATTCAGTTATTGTATGAAAATCTTTGAGCAGTCTGTCATCAAGACTTAGTTAAATCTTTGAAGCACGTGATCTATATCACCTAATTTGTTAGATTTATCAATCCAAATCTAGACAAGTGCTTGCATTTCCATTGACGACTCAACATGTATTTTCCCTTGTGTACCTCATTCATGCCTGTCTATTAGTTTTCCTCTCCCTCCTTTTGGCAGAGCGTGAATGAAGGTGGTTGCACTACCCTTTGGGGTGGAGAGAGAGACGATTTTATTTTATTTTTAATCGTAGAGGCAATTCATGTTCAAACCTGGCCATCTGCAACGATAACTAATATATGGAACTGGCCACCACTTTTCTCCACAATGTTCACGGCAGCCTCAACTATCGGTCCGTAAGATGTTGGCCCTATTCAATAAAGCACAAAACAAGGTACTTGATACTAATCCAGTGAGAAAGGGAAGTGACAACTATAAACATGCCAGAAATCACCAACCTGAAAGTGTCAAACTCGAAACTATTTTTCTATAGCAGGCTAAAACTTCCTCAAATCCGTGGCAGGGGGAATGATCACTGTGAAAGCTGAATACTTCTCGATCATGAGTTGTGACTTAGAGAGTTGGGGGCAGGGAGATTAAGATGGTTAGATACAGATACACCAGACAGAATTTAGTAAGCGAATAACCATGATATAGTAGATATATACCAAAAAAAAAAAACCACGCGCGTCCATCATACCATCTCCGAAGCCAAAGCAAGGAATTAAGTTGTCTTCGTCTAATGGAGCCAAAGTCTTTCCAATGATAGAGATGGCTGTCTCATAGGGATTCGGCACATCTCCGATGCTATGCAAGCTTCGCTTATTGAATGAGACCTTGCCTTGATAGCATTCGATTATGTTAGATGACGGAAACCAAGTTCTAACTAAATTAACGAATTTCAAGGTTCAGCGCATGTTATAAAACCTGTCCACTCATTGCTTTTGGTGAAATCTATGCCGAGGATAAGATTGGAGGACTCCAGTCCAGCTTGTCTTAAGGCCGTCGTCACCTGTGCCAGAGCATCCATAGTTTAGTGCGGCGCACTGAGAACTTTTGCACCCTACTGGGGATACTTGGAGCAAACCACAGTCACGCCATAGAGTCCTCATTCGGCATGAGGGTTCCGCCATCTCAGCAGGGAAGAGGATACCTGATCAAGGGACGAGAAGCGATCTGGAATGAAGGCGTATCTTTGCTTGGCGGATGAATTCATTTGCACCTCTTCCCGATGGTCAAGAGATCTTCTGCTTATGCTTGTGCTTCTGGTGGTGGCAGGACGGCGGTGGTGCTGGCCGCCACAGAAGTTGCCCATATCTTCGCACTGACTTTCCCCAGAAGAAGAGTCTGAAGGCATGATTGAGAGACATCGCTTACGGTGGGCGTGAAGGCAAAGGAAGGAACAAATGCCTCCGGGGTGGCCCTGTAACAGCAGCACCCACTTTTTCCCCGCTTTGATACCTTTTTCACGCGGCCACCAAAATAAACCGACTTGACGCTCACGCTAGGCCTGGGAATACCTGTATTTCGGGTCCTTACTTTTAACCTCTAGAAGCTTGGTAGTTTGCATCTTTAAACTTTGGGCGTGTCCTATGGATAATCACATGTTAGGAAGCGGAATTCTATTGTTCCTTGCCAAACAATACGGATTTATCTTGGTGTAAGTACATTTCAATAGATGTTGATAGGTGTAAATATATCGTTGATATGAGAATATGAGCAAGGTTCTTTGTCCAAATAACTTGTTGCTAATTTACCAACACTTTTATGGAATTACCAATTTCTATTTGCTAGTTTGCACATTAACCATTTTTGTGTTAACTCATTAACTTTTATTTGTGTAACCTATCAAGGTTTCATATTTACTAACTCTCACGTGAATTTACCAACATAAATTAGGGTGATTTCTGAAATTTGTCAAACTAAATTGCCGATCACATTTGAATTGTCAACTCTCATTTAAGTTACTTACTAATTTTTTGTCATTTTTTAAAATTTACCGACTTTTGAATTGAGTTATTGATTTTGATTTATCTTGATTAGCAACCTCTAACATCTAATAAACTCTTTTAAGATATTACTATCCTAGGGGGAATTACAAAAAATGTCCTAAATGTATTGCACTTGTGGCAATTTAGTCATATACTTTTCAATTTGGTTAATTTAATCTTAAACATTTTAATGTTTTTATTTAATCATAAACATTTTTTGAAAATTTGCTAGCTGTCTTATATATCACAATCGGCACTAACATAGACAATTTAAAAAAAAAAATGAATTTTTTATTCTTTTCTTTTTTCCTTACTTTTTTTTTCTAACCCTAGGCCAACAAGGTCAACCACTGACCCTCTAGTGAGAGCCCCCACACCCCCAAGCCTAGTCTCGACAGCCCTTGCCTGTTGGTCGGTGAGGGCCACAATACCTTCACCCGGTTTGGGCAAGAGTCATGGCCCTCACTCGCTGACAAGTGAGGGCGGCATCGCCCTCGCCTAGGTCTAGGGTGAAGGCCCTCTCCCGTTGCCAACGAGAGTCATGATGCCCTTACCTAGACCAAGGGCCGCTAGCCCTTGGCTGTGGTCAGCGAGGATCAACCAATGACCTTGCTAGCCTAGGGTTAGAGGGAAAAAAAATTGGGAACATCTTTTTAAAAAAATTTGTCCACATCAACACTGGTCATGATACATGGGACAAATATTAGTAAACTCATATTAAGAGTCAATAAATTTTAGGCATTGATAAGAATGACAAATGAAAAATTAGTTATACATAACAAAGTTGAAAATTTGTAAATTGAAAAATAGAGTTTGTAATTAATAAGTTAACAGCAAGTTACTAATATTATTTCAAAAATCTACCAGCTCATTTTTTGAACGGAGCGATAAAAGTGTCCATTTGTGAGAAAATTCGTGTTTGAGGACTACTCTTTGGGGTCGAAAATTTTGCAAGTTCTCAATTAATTGTCCAAGTCATACGACATTATTGCTAATATATGGGTAATTATAGTGCATAAAGCATCACTCTTGAATTAAAATGAGAAAGGCATTTGCGAAATGCTGGAACTAAGATTAAAATATGTTTTTCCTTCCAAAATCATCCTCATTAATTCTTTAGTTTTTTGGTTTTGCATTCCCAATGCTAGTATTTAGTCAAAAGCTACTTCATAAGCTTGCCAAACTATCTGCCAAGCCCCTTGAGAAAGTTGAACCAAATACACCCTAAGAACATTTTGAATGCCTTGAAGTGCAAGTAAGGAATTTATAGGCAAAACGAAAAGTCCAAGTAAAGAAGAGTGTGGAACATAGTAGTTCTTATACGGTTAATAAATGCATTAACAATTGATTAGATAGTAAGTAAGGAATTTATAGGCAAAATGAAAAGTCCAAGTAAAGAAGAGTGTGAACATAGTAGTTCTTATCCGGTTAATAAATGCATTAACAATTAATTAGCCATAACTATCGAACTCTAAAAGTCTTGAAAAAGAGAATAAGAACGTTCAGAGCAAAATATATACCAAACGCTCATTAAACATTTGGTTAATGCAGCGGGTGCGGGTCAGGTACATCGCCAAAATATCTCTCATCATGCCCTTGTTCATTGTCTCAGAGGAGTTGTCATGTCTCTCCGTTCCTCTTACCTTTTCTCTCCTCCGCGCATTCACCAATTCATGCTGCTGAGAATGCTAGCTTTGTCGAATTATGAGTAGTCTTTGATGCAACATGGAAATATATCTCGAACCCGTCACTTTGAGGTCATTCGGTACAGTTTTCCCAAAGCACTTTTCACTATGACAAGGTCTGCGATGACTTTATTCCGTAAACATTTCATAACTGCAGCGCCTACAGCTTTTTGCGAAAATTTTTATCCCAATGCTGCAACTTGACCGAAATGTAATACCAAACTTCCAAGTTATGAACAGCACAGGACTCTTCAACCACGGCCGAAGTAAACGGGCTTCTTGAGCGTGTCAAGAGACCATTGGGCTATCGGAGAAGCGAGGACATCATGATCTCTTATGGATCCTAATCATCCTCCAATAATTTTCCTCAATCGTAGTTTGAGGAATCGTGAGGGGAGGGCGACAGAAGTGATTATTGACAGGAATATCACTCTTATGAGTAATATAATATACTTTTTTGTCTGAAGAGCGAGCAAAAAGGCAATGCCCTTCTATGGAGACCCTTCCCACCGAACCTTTGCACATGCAATTACAGCTTCTCCTCTACCCCACCACCCTTTCCCCTTCTCTCTCTCTCTCTCTCTCTCTCTCTCTCTCTCTCTCTCTCTATATATATATATATATATATATATATATACACGCATGCATCATTAAAACATCCCTTCCTCCTCATCCATCCCTCGTCTCTCTACATTTCTTCCTCCGATCTGTCATTCTGCAGTAGACAAACCTATAATACCCTACTGTCCACATTGAAATTTGTATTAGCAAACAATGCACACCTCGAAACTCAAGGGGGCCATGGCGACTACAGCAGAAACCTATGCTGGCAGTCCTCCTCCTGCCGTGGCTGCTGTCGCCAAGATCAACGGAAGGCCTGTCCTCCAACCCAACTGCAATCGTAGTACTACTGGTCCAACTCCCGCTTCTCTTCCCACCACTAAGAAAGTGCCTCTAACGATACCCACCAGTAACCATACTAACTCCTCTCCTCTTCCGCTCCCGCCTCCCAACTCCTTTCCCACTGCCAACCGATCATCACGGCCTCCCTTGAATTCTTGTCCGATTGATGATGACCCGATGTTGAGAAGCAGCAGCAGAGGCACTAATCCTACTTTACTTGACCGAAAGAAGTCAAAAAGTTTCAATGGTAGGAGTAACGTCATGGTCGAGTCTTATTCATCATCACTAGTCCTGGAGAGCCCCGGAAGCATAGCAGCCGTGAGGAGGGAACAGATGGCCCTCCAAAACGCCCAGCGCAAGATGCGGACTGCACATTATGGGAGATGTAAGTCAGCTAAGTATGATGCCCGAGTTGTCCCTCTTGATTCTCCACCACCAACAGCGATGGCGATAACGGAGGAAAACAGGCGGTGCAGCTTCATCACCAGCAATTCAGGTCTGCTCTGTTGTGTCTGTGTGTTCATTTACTTAATCCTGCTGCTGAAATTCCTAGTTATGAATCCTGTGGAATTTATCCTATTTTCGTTTCATATTTTCTTGCAGATCCTCAGTATATCGCTTATCACGATGAAGAATGGGGAGTGCCAGTACATGATGACAGGTCCCTCCCTTTCTCTTTCTGCCTGCACGTGTGCGTGTTACAATCCTGATCCTGATGAATCAAGGATGATGCTATCACTGCAGGGTGTTGTTCGAACTGCTTGTGCTGAGTGGAGCTCAGGTTGGTTCAGACTGGACTTCAATCTTGAGGAAACGTCAAGATTTTAGGTGAGAATGACATAAGCTCCAACCAGTTCAGCAACGAAATTTAATGTCTATAACTTACAGCTATACAGAGAAAACTCATTTTCTTCTTATTCCTACTGTGGACATCCAGGAACGTCTTTTCAGGATTCGAAGCAGAAATAGTCGCCACCTTCTCTGAAAAGCAGATCACATGGATTAGCTCCAAGTACGGTATTGATGTAACCCGAGTTCGTGGTGTTGTTGATAATTCCCTTCGCATCCTTGAGGTAATTCATTCCAATTACCAATTTGTCAACGTTCAATCCAATAATGTATGCACTAAGAAAGTAGATGACAAGTGCATGTGTAAAGGCATCAGTGGAAACGCCTGTTATGTCGTTAATTGCATAATTTTAATTTATCGCAGTGCTTTTCTTCAGAAGAGAATTCCTCTATGGGGAAGAAATATATTAGATCTGATTATAAACCTAGACTAGACCGAAACCATTCCCACAAGCCCAGACCTAGATAAATTCATGACCTGCTATTGATCAAACACAGTAAGCAAGGTCACCCAAAAAAAAAACACCTGACTTAGTAATCGACATTAAAGTAACATATATGCTTATGGTAATCTCAACGATGAGGAAATTGTAATACTGCAGATCAAGAGGGAATTTGGGTCGTTTGACAAATATATATGGGGATTTGTCAACTACAAGCCAATTTCTACTCGATACAAATGGGGCCACAAGATTCCAGTGAAAACGTCAAAATCAGAGAGCATAAGCAAAGACATGGTAAGGAGGGGATTCAGATCCGTCGGTCCAACCGTAGTTCACTCCTTCATGCAAGCTGTTGGCCTCACCAATGACCACCTGATCACTTGCCATCGCCACCTTCAGTGCACGGAACTAGCAGAACAGACCACCGCTTGATCCGTCCTCCCACAGAAACTGCAAGAAAGCGAACCCATTTTTAACCAACTTGTAATTTCCTTGTTTACCTTATCGGTGACTGGCTTTAATTTGATTAAGATTGGCGGTGTGTATAGAGTAGCTATAGTCAGACAGAGAGAGGTGAAGATGAGTTGTTAGATATTTTATTAATGGTGATGTAATTAAAAGGGGAGTGGTTATGATTAGAGATGGGAGATGGATAAGATCTGGACAGGTAGAAAGGAATAAGTGCATGTGCTAGTGGAAGTGCAACTGCAATTTGGGAGGCATGTCATGTGGGGGTGTTGTGGGGTTGTCAGTTTCTTTCCCCCCCTTTTTCTTTTCCAAAAGACTTTGCATTCCATGTGGAGGGGTGCCCATCACGCTCCGCATTATTTGGCGTGTGAAAGTATGGAAAATGCATACGGAGGAGTAGGGCCACAAGCCTCACCAGTCACCACTCTCTTCATCTCCATCTCTTTGAGCTTTTCAGCATTTGGCTTTTATTGAGTGAGTTTGAGTTGTACTTCTAACCCAATGGGCTGAGGGGGAAGAAAATATTATGCATCCTTCTCCCACCCAAAAAAAAAAAAAAAAAAAAACAAAGAAAAATGTTTGGATTTGGTGTGCTTAAAAGTGTTGGTGTGACAACTTTTTGCCCCATCCCCATGTGCATCTCCTGTTTACTTTCTGCACATGCAACTTCCCTTATTATAAGAAATGAGCAATACAGATACCAATACAGGTACATCTTATATCTTTGTCATGTGCTGCGCTGTACCGAGATAGATCGTATATCTTCTTACATCTTATATCTTCTCCATGTGCCCGCTTGATTTGCATGCCTTTTCTCTTCTACTATTGTCCGCCTTCCACGTTCTCCGGTAAGAGTGCAGCGATGTAACTGAGACAGGTCGTAACCTCCTGAATGCAGTTTGTGTAGGTGCCTTCAAATGTCTTTAGTCAACATAATAATTGATCATAGACGAGACATCCACCGCTTTATGTCAATTTCAGGTAGTGCTGGATTGTGTATTCCATGAACAAACGGAGTAATATGAACTTCATGACTCTGCGGAGGCACTTCACCTTGCCTTACATTATTCGTTCCTTCATTAATTAAACCACACTAATTGGTGGAGATTGAATCAAACCAGCCTTAGCCGTATTCACTAGGAATAGTTTTCAGGCAGCAACAGATACACCTCAGTGAAACAGAATCTAATCGCTTGTGTGGTAAGGAATTGAGCCGAGATAGACACGTGAACCTCAAGACAATGGGATTAGAGAGGTGGGATCCGTAGCAGGTTCAAAGGGAGCTTCTTGACAAAGCAATCCTGCAAAGTAAAGAAGAGCACATTTGGACTTGCAGGATGTCAATCACCGCATCCACTTCTCTTCCGCCCGAATCAAGTGTTAACCCATACTTGACGGTGAAGCTCGTTAGAATGGAACCGAGTTTCTCATTTAACTTTCTTTTTCGATTTATTGCATCTTTCAAGTTGATGATGTTCTTTCACATGATTCAAGCGCGTGTACCAATTCTCAAAAACTTATCTTGGATGTGTTATCTTGAACATTAGCACAAACTTAACTGAGGGCCTTTCTCTTTGGACTAATGAAGAATATTTTCTAAGGAAATTAATTTAATTTTTCAGGAAACTGCGGGAAAAATTATAAAACAAATTGAGCGATTCTAATTATGTATTGAAGAACGGAATTTAAGTATTAATTGGAATCACTTGCAGAAAACATAACGTAAAATAATTTAACCTCCATCCATTGTTCAAGTTTGTGCTTGACAGAATTTTTAGAGATTCAACGGCAATTCGACGGTAATTATGAGCACACTCTACTAATCCAATCCTCTCACCTAGTGATGGTATATTTTGAAAAGAGGAGTTTGGCTCAGCAACCAACACAAATTGCACATGCTCAAGCCTTTGACCAACCCCAACAAAGTGAACCCAGAACTGAGACAAAAGAAACATCATGAGACAAGCGTCGTGAAGATGATGACGACCAGGTATTTCAGAAATTCAAACCTACTGAAAGTTTTGATTCTGATTCTTCTTTCAAGTTTGAAATGTTTTCATCCAAAGATCAAGTTTTTTACGATCGAGGAACTATTCCACATCGATTTGTTGATTTTGACCATCTTGATACCCACGGCGTTTTACTCTATGAATTTTTCAATCACTTAAACTCAATTTTTTCTGCTCAATGAAGGAAGCAGTCCATCCTATTGTCGTGGCACTGTTTTATTTTTATCTTTTTTGGTCGGAATAAAACTTTCCATTACTATAGGGACAAGCCCAATTACAACTTAAAGGAGCATATGAACAAACAAGGTTCCAGAGAGCTTGAGGGGGCCTAGAAACCCAATGACAAGGCAGGGCATTACATCTTTGGGCCTTTACCGACCAATCAGCAACTTTGTTCGCCATTCTATGGCAATGGGCTAAATGTGCTTTTGGGAGTTGGGCCACGAGAGTTGTGCACTCGGTGATAAGAGGAGCAACTTTCGACGAAGGTTGAGCTGAACTTGACAAAAAGCTTATCAAGTTAAAACTGTCAAACTCAAGGATGTACTTCACTTTCTTATCTTCAGATCGTGAGAGGATGCATTCGAGGGTTTCCAAACATCCTAGGGTTTCAGCTTGCAAAGCCGAGCTTACTTGAACAAATTTGGCGAGACCATCCACAATCTTGCCCGAAGGATCTTGACAAATGCTAGCAATCTCTCCCTCCGTCGACGCCTCAATGAATCTTCCTTTTTCAGGTAGAGACTCTTTCGTTTTTCACTTTTCAAAAACAAAACTACACTTTGGATGAACTAGCATAAACTATTCAAAGTGAAGTACAATGTGTTTATGTATTTAAAAAGATTTCAATAGAGCCTGATGAAACCTACAATTTTGTACTTTGAATTTTACTTGCGGTTTTAAAGAAATCACTCCACTAAACCTCTTGCCCCTCAAAATGAATTTCATCCAAAAGATTTTGACCATCTACCTCCATCCTAAAACATCTTCTTCAAACAATAAGAGTTATTGCCTCAAAGTGTTAGGAATGTGAATATATGAATAGAAAAAATAGAGAAGAAAACAAGCAAAAAAATTTTACATGAAAAACCCTTCCCAAAATCAGGAAAAGAGAAAAACCACGGTGCCGCACTAGGCAAGTTTCCACTATTAGTATTAGTGTTACAAGCTCTAGAGTTACAAGCTTCAACGTCACAACTATAAAAGATATTGCCCTATATATAACAGGAGTCTAGAGCATACATAATTAATATGAAAATTACATGTATGATATTTTAGGATTGGTAATTTCCTAAAATAAATTGTTTCTGCGCTTGAATATTATTTTCCTCTATTTGACTCCACAACTCTATCAATCTCCCATATGGAGGTTGATCTTTAAAAAAAAAAAATAGCAATAATCTTTCATAGTCTTTATCTTTGTAGCTCAAATTGTCCTAGTGCAGTGACCTCCTTCATCACTTATCATGGAGGCCAACTGAGGGAATGCACAACCTCAATTTCTCAATAGTGACAACCTCTATTGACATATTTGCTAGATTTTCTGCACCAAGAATCTTCTTCAATGACAAAGTCTCATCATCTATTAACTGACGAATTTAATGAGACTTTAACTCAATGTGTTTTGTCCTTGAATGAAATACCGAATTCTTTGCAAGACAAATAGCACTCTAGCTGTCATTGAAAATAACATTGTTATCATGTTCCTTGCCTATCTCTTTCATAAAAAATTTAACCAAATTATCTCCTTACCAGCTTCAGATATGGCAATATACTCTACCTCAGTGATTGTGAGAGACGCACATATCTGAAGTCTAGGCATCAAAATGATTATAGTGCCACCTAAGGTAAAAACATAACTCGAGATGCTCCTCCTATTGTCCAAGTCACCACCAAGATTTGCATCAACAAAGCCTTGTAAAGGTACACCATTTTTCATAAAACATAATGGCATACCTGAAGTGCCTCTCAAGTATCTTAATAACCACTTTACAACTTCCCAATGCTTTATTTATGGATTTGTCATGTATCTGCTCACAACTCCCACTGCATGAGATATGTCTAGTTGAGTACATGCCATGATTTACACTAAACTGCCAATAGCTTATGCATAAGGCACCTTGGCCATATACTCTCACTCTTCATCTGTCTGCGGTGACTACTTCTTTGAGAGTTTGAAGTGACTTCTTAAAGGTATACTTTTGGGCTTTGCATTATAGACTCTAAATCTGCCTAGCACTTTTTCAATGTACTTTTTTTTTAGATAATTTTATAATTCCTTTAGATTTATCCCACGTGATCCTCATCCCAAGAATCCAATTTGATGCACCCAAGTTCTTCATCTCAAATTCTTTTGACAATTGCTGCTTCAATATGTTGATCTCCTTAAGGCTAGATCCTACGATGAGCATATCATCCATATACAACAGCAAAATAATATAGTAATCATCAAATTTCTTGAAGTAACAACAGTGATCCATATCGCTTCTAGTGAACCTATTACCACCCATAAAAGTGTCAAATTTCTTGTACCACTATCTAGAAGCCTATTTCAAGCCATACAAACTTTTATTCAGTTTGCAAACATGATTTTCTTTTTCAGGAACATGAAAAACCTCCTAGTTATATCATGTAAATATCATCCTCCAAATTATCATGGAGGAATATAGTCTTAACATTTAACTACTCTAGATGTAAATTCTCAGTGGCAACAATACTCAATACTAACTTGATAGTAGTCAATTTCGCAATAGGAGAAAAAATCTCTATGTAATCAATTTCTTCCTTTTTGCTAAAACCCTTTTACTATTAACCTTGCTTTGTACCTTTTGCCACCATCGGGTTATTCTTTAACCCGATACACCCACTTTGCATTGCTTTCTTCTCCATCTAGTAATTGAGTTAAAGTCGCGACCTACCCTCGGGGCAGGGAGTAGGTTTAGGGGTATTGCCTAAAGGACGGGCCTAAGGCCCATGATTAGGCTTGGGCTCTCCCAAGCCCATACTCCACGTGACATTAGGATATTCTTTAGGAATTTTTGCACAAAAGGAGTCGTCACTAGCCTATTGGAGTCGGCTAGAAACCAAGTAAGACATGGAAATGTACCTCACTTCCTACTCAACCAAAGAATCTAGGGTCGAGAACTTGATTACACTAATTGACCAATTAGTGCTCTTTCGATACCTAATCTTGTTCATTTTAACAAAATGTTTTTTGGCAAGCAGTTTGGGTTGATTTTATACTTATCCACTAACATGTGAGGTGCTCATGTGAGTGCACAATCATTAAAATAATAATCGTAGCTATCAAGATCCTAATTACACTAAAATTAACACAAGCAACCAAACAATTGCAAACATAGTTAAATATGTAAATTAAACATGCAATACCATCAATATACGAGCATAAAGGCTTAATTACACTAAAAAGGCAATACATAGCAATTCCCAATCAAACCCTATGTTTTTTAATTTTCAAATTTTTAATTTTTTAAAAAATTTTAATTTAAAAATTACTATTTTTTAATTTAATTTAATTTTTTTTTAAAAATTTTAATTTAAAAAATTACTATTTTTTAATTTAATTTAATTTTTAAAAAATTTTATATTATAATATTATTATAAAAACGACCGGGTCGAATCCCGAGCTAGGTCCAACCTGGCTCGGTGAAAAGGGCCCGAGATCGGGCTAGGCGAAAACCTAGCTGGGCTAGGCCTGCACATAAGCCCACAAGCCCATAAGCCCATAAGCCCACAAGCTCACAAGCCACAAACCACAAACTATAAGCGCACATGCAAAAACAAACCAAATCAAGCCCAAATTGCTCAAAAACCCTACCCAATTCATGACCTGCGCCCGACTCGGTTTTGGGTCGAAACTCTACCCAACCACAACCCAATGGACATCCCTCTCCTTGCTCACGGCTAAGGCGTCATTGGGCGAGCAAACAAACAATTGCAAACATAGTTAAATATGTAAATTAAACATGCAATACCATCAATATACAAGCAAATAAATGCTTAATTACACTAAAAAGGCAATACATAGCAATTCCCAATCAAACCCTATGTTTTTTAATTTTCAAAATTTTTAATTTTCAAAATTTTTAATTTTTTTTTTATTTTTTTTAATTTAACTTAATTTTTTTAATTTTTTATATTATAATATTATAATAAAAAACGACCCGGGTCAAATCCCGAGCTAGGTCCGACCTAGTTCAGTGAAAAGGGCCCGAGATCGGGCTAGGCGAAAACCTATCTGGGCTGGGCTTGCACATAAGCCCACAAGCCCATGAGCCCACAAGCTCACAAGCCACAAACCACAAACTACAAGCGCACATGCAAAAACAAACCAAATCAAGCCCGAATTGCTCAAAAACCCTACCCAATTCATGACCTGCGCCCAACCCGATTTTGGGTCGAAACCCTACCCAGCCGCGACCCAATGGACATCCCACTCCTTGCTCACAGCTAAGGCGTCGCTGGGCGGGTGGACGGCGGCGGCAATGGCGATGAGCTTGATGGCAACAACGGTGATGACATTGACTCAGCATCGATTGGGACGTATGGGAGACAACACGGTGGCGGAACAACAACGACAAGTGACGGCGAATGCGGGTTCTGTAGGTGGAGGCACAGCGAAGCTAGAGGCAAAGGCACGGCAGCTTGAATAACGTCGGGTCATCGCAAGCAGAGGCGGGTGGCGCTTAGGCATGGCAATGACGAGCCTCCTCCCTCCAGATTTGGCTTGCTTGGGTAGCAGCGACGTTGCTTGAAGGGGGGAATGACTCAGACCGGCATGGAGGGGGGTCAATACTTGATCGACGGATGGAGATGGTGGACCGCGACGAGGGAAACGGAGTCGCGACCAATCGGGTCACGGGCCAACGTGGGCTCTAGGTGAGGTGGGGTACGGCGTTCGAAGACGATAATAGAGTCAAGCCACTGTGGCGGCGACGGGTAGGGCGTTGGCTTGGCCGAAGGCTGCAACGGCGACGACCTCCGAAGCTCCAACGACCACAAAACAGCACCTGCGATGGAGTCCCCGGTGTTGCTCGAAGGGTGGTGGCTCAGACGACGTCAGGGACGGAGGGTGACGATGACTTGGATAGCATCTCTGGTCTTGCTTGATCTAACCTCCTCCACACAGTGCCTTCAGATCTGGGTTTTGGTTCAAGCGACGGCGGGGTCATCGTTGGTCAAGCGTCATTGTTTTTCCTCAAGCTCTCTCTCTCTCTCTCTCTCTCTCTCTCTCTCTCTCTCTCTGTGTTTTGTCCCTTTTCATGCTTGCTTCTCTCCTCCTTTTCCTAGGGTTTCTTGCGCGAAGATGGAGGAGGGAGAAGGTGGCATGAGCTAGGCCAAGGCGAGATCCGGCCCATCCCCTTCCACGTTTTTTCTTCTTTTTTTCTCTTTTTTTTTGTTGTTTTTGTTGTTTTTATTTTATTTTATTTTTGTTTTTTTAGTGACTAATTCCTAATTTTGTACACAATTAAGTCCTAAATAAAATTGTAAAATTTAGGTGTCAACAGTTAACACCCAAGTTTTGTTTCTCTCGAGTGAATCTAACTCATCCTGCATTGCTAACTCTCACTTAACAAATTCTTTAACCTATACTACTTCCGAAAAATTTTCTAGTTCGCCAACATTAGTTAAAAGCAAATAATGCAATGATGGAGAATATCTTTGTACAAGTATAGGTGTTCTACTAAATCTACTCAAGGTGGGTTTGGGTGTATGTAATTCTTGTTTTGGCAGTAAAGAACGCTTCAAGTGCCATAACTTTGGCCAAAGGGACACTTAAGTGCCATAACTTACGAAATGTACACTTAGGTGCCACTTTCAAGAAAAACGGATCACTCAGTGCCAATCCGGCGAGAATCCGGCCAAAATGTCGACGTGGCGCTTTTACGCGGAACCGAGCTCAAAACGACGCCATTTTGCACGCGACGTGGCCAAAACGGCGTCGTTTTGGCCGACGTAAAAAAAAAATTAAAAAAATTAATTAAATTAATTTTAAAATTAAATTTAGTTAAAATATTTAAAAATAATAATTTTAAATTAAATTTAGTTGAAATATTAAAAAATTAATATTTAAATATTTAAATATTTAAATATTTAAAAAAAAAAAAAAGAAAGGGGGAGGCGGTTGAGGGATTCCCTCGGCCGCCTCCGCCGCCGCCGAGAAGGGCCGGCGACGGCGGGGGAGGGTCGACCGGGTCGCGGGCCCCGGCCAAGGGTCGGCGACCACACGGGCTGGCGGCGAGGGCTCGCGAGCCCTCGCGGATCTGTGGCAAGGGCTCGCGGCCCTCGCCCAAAGTCGGCGACCCCGCGAGCCCTCTCCCGGATCCGGCGACCCCGGCGGGCCGCGACCCTTGGCCCGGCCGGGCGAGGGCCGCGGACCCTCGCCGGATCCGGGCGAGGGCCACGACCCTCCCGGTCGTGGCGAGGGCCGCCGAGCCCTCGCCGGATCCGGGCAAGGGCGCGACCCTCGCCGCCGGTCGGCCGGGGTCGCCGGCCCTGGCCGGGCCGGGCGACCCTAGCCGAGGCCCTCCCCCGCCGTCGCCGACCCTTCCCGGCTGACGGGGGCGGCGCCGAGGGCTAATCCTCGGCCCGCCTCCCCTTTCCTTTTTTTTTTTTAAATATTTCAACTAATT
This sequence comes from Eucalyptus grandis, assembly GCF_016545825.1. Taxonomy (NCBI): domain Eukaryota; kingdom Viridiplantae; phylum Streptophyta; class Magnoliopsida; order Myrtales; family Myrtaceae; genus Eucalyptus; species Eucalyptus grandis. The sequence goes on along the minus strand of NC_052617.1, from coordinate 17,769,505 downwards.
TCAAAATTATTAATTTAAAATATTTTAACTAAATTTAATTTTAAAATTATTATTTTTAAATATTTTAAATAAATTTAATTTAATTAATTATTTTATTTTATTTTTTTGTTACATCAACCAAAACGACCCCGTTTTGGCCATCGTGCAAAACGGCGTCGTTTTGAGCTCGGTTTGCCGGAAAAGTGCCATGTCGACATTTTGGCCGAGTTCTCGCCGGATTGGCACTCAAGTGATCCGTTTTTCTTGACAGTGGCATTTAAGTGTACCTTTCGTAAGTTATGGCACTTAAGTGTCCATTTGGCCAAAGTTATGGCACTCTAGGGGTCCGCGAGTCATTGTTTTGGTTTTTTATTAGAATTAACAACAATAGTTTTAGGAATTTCAACGAGAACACTCTTAAAAACCTCCTCTAGATTCTAGCGGAAATTTGTCCTTATACAACATATTTTCATTGAATGTAACATCAACAGTTCTTATTATTTTTCTATTTTGTTCAACCCAAAATCGATAACCAAAAATAATCAAAACCATATCCAATGAAAAAAAAACATTTTTTAGCTTTTGCATCAAGCTTATCTCTATTTTCAAAATCTACATGGATATACAAAACACAACCAAAAACTTTAGATATGAGAGATTAATTTTCTTTCCACATTTGGTTGGGCACATTTGAAGGATGAGATAATCCCCATTGGGCACAACAATGATGAGTGTACCATTTGACAGAATCAGATGATAATAGAAAATAAGATGCTATGTTATTTGACAAATTTGTTAGAAGCTGCAACAAAGAGACAACACATGGACTATACAAGCAATTCTATCTTTAGATAACAACATCATTGGTAACCCCAACAACTCTTTGCTTCTTCATTCCACCTCCAACTGATAACAGTATCATTGGTAACCAATATTAGACATGTTTAAATACAAAGATTGAAACTTTGCCATATGCAGTTTTTTGAGCAAAATGCTCTTTCCCCATTGTTTCTCTGAATATTGAATTCTCATTGTCTAAATAATTATGCTAAATATTAAATATATAAGAGTAAGAACAGCAGTTGAATTATAATAGTGTGATCTATCCTATAAAAGGATTAGTGTTTGCCAATTATAACTTTTTGAACAAATTTCTAATGCAATTTAGCCCAACTTGTGGTTGTTAGTTTGGGGAGTAGACGTTGGTTTAGGGATAAACTCAAACCACTATACATCTTTATGTACTATTGTTTTCTATCCCGCATCTCCACAAGCACATAATCCACTCATGAGTTTTGAAATATCACATTAACTAGATTTTTACTCAACATCAGCTAAATTCCGCAAAAGATTGTCAAAGTTCTAAAACTACCTATTCAACCCCCCCTTCTAGATTGTATTGTTAGCCCCTAACACAAGAATCAACATGGCCAAGAAATTGGCCCGAGTCAAGCAAAATTCCAAGAAAACACAAACCCTCACCACCGTAACTTCATCTTCAATTCATCTCCCACTATCACCCTAATGCTAAATTGACTTAGGGCTTTTGTTTCCCATGGCAATGCGATCATACTAGTTTAAAGTTAGGCAATAGGTCGCCCAAATTTAGCAGCAATTGAGGACCAAATTAATCCAATGGATTCGGTCCGGTTTCAGGGTTAACTCAAAACCAATAATTTTTTATTTCATTTTTTGTACTCATTAAAAAAGTGATTGAAGATCGAACTGACCCAATGGGTTCGGTCCAGTTTCAGAGTCAACCCAGGACCAATCAATATTTATTTCTTTTTTTGTACTCCTTAAAAGGACAACTGAGGATCTTACTGATCCAATGGGTTTGATGATGAGCGAGGTCAGCTAAGAAAGGCAAGTGGTGATGGTCAAGTGGGGTGAGAATCAAATAGAATGAGCATCAAATATCGAGCGAGAAGCGGGAAGCAACAAGCCAAGTGAGCATTGAGAGGCGAGCGGCACAAGTGACCCAAAGCGAACGAGGTGAGTGTCAAGTGGTGAGTGGAGAAGTCGTTTCTTTCAATTTTGGCAAATTGAAGACTATGAGGACAAATAAGATAAAAGAGAATGAATACTAGAGGATGATGTCATAAGTAGCTGTTTATGCATTTTTGGACACCATGAGGACTTCTCACAAAAACATTTTCTCATTCGTAAATTATGACTATTTACGCCATAAAAGACATTAAAAATATAAGTTATTAAAGAATAATATAAAATTACTTGAACTCCTATAAATAGTTGTTTAATATTGTTGACGCCATTTATTTTAAGATTTTATCTATAAAAAATTATAAGTAATATTATATATATGTATATATATATATATATATATATATATATATATATATATATATATATATCAAGATTGGTCTGGATTGGATCACCATGAAACTCTCAAGACCGAGGACCAACCCGCACAGTACTGATCCAGAAATTCTAAGACCAAGGACCAACCTAATCTCCTTGCGAACCGGACCAACACCGGCAGGGTTGGGCCGGTCTAGGGTTGGTCCAGGGTTGACCCTGGACTGATGATCACCCCTAGTGGGGAGTGCTCCCTTAAGATGGCTTAAGAATGTGGATCAGGTGAGGTGCACAAAAGCTAGCTTAAACACCACCACCAGCAGAAGTACACCTCAAGTGCCATAACTTGGTACAAAGGAACACTTAAGTATAATAACTTACGAAAGATACACTTAAGTGCCACATTTGAAGAAAAACAGATCATTAAATGCCATTCTAACCAAAGTTCGACCAAAACGTTGATGTGTCAATTTTCCGGCGAAGCCGGTGCAAAACGTTGCCATTTTGCACGCTGACATGGCCAAATAATGCAAAAACGACGTCATTTTGAGCTGATGTGGTAAAAAAATAAAAATATAAAAATTAAAATTAAATTTAGTTAAAATATTTAAAATTTAAAAAATTATAAAAAAGAAGAGGGAGGGGGGGGTGATGCAGCCCGCATTAAAGACCAACTCTCTCAACCAAGAAGATCGGCCCGCATTCAAGCTCGACGAAACCGAGAAGCCGTATCGATATCTTGAGTCCATCCCGGAAGTTTGAAAGAAGACACCTCGGGAGCCATGAAGACGTTATGCTTTTACTAGTTTCTAGTTCCTAAGCTCTTTATTATTTTTCTAGTTTCTAGTTTCTAGTTCTAGTTCCTAAGCACTTTAATGCTTCAAGTTTCTATGCTCTATCTTTATTTCTTTGGTGTTATAAGCTATCCAATTCCTTGTAGAAGACAGATAGCTTTTGATGAATGAAAAAAACTTTGCTTGAAGCAAGTATCAAGAACCTTGTAGAGTTCATCTCCTTGAAAACCTAGAAGAGTTTTCACTCCGTCCTTGAAGAGTCGGAGCTTTTGAAATCTGCATCCTTGAAGAGTTGCAGTCATCGATCTAGAAGAATCGGTGCCCCTCAACTTCCTTGGAGGCCTAGAAGAGCAACCAACGGAGTTTCTATCTTTTCCTATTCTGTTCGTTATTTCCAACCCAATTTCGACCATCCTACAGTTCTTATTTCAGAAAACCCAAAACAGAGAAATTGTAGATCCAGAAGTCTTTGTTCATTTGGCTTTAGAATCAGGTCAATCCGATCTGTATCGACAAAGATACGACTGTTCTCCTGAGCTTGCGCAGTGCTGAAATTTCTGCTCGTCCTGTTTCCGTGTGCGAGTCACTCTCCCGATCCTACTGTTTGAGAAAGCCTACCCTAGGCTTGCATCATTTGGTATCAGAGCTTTGGAGGAGAGGACAATGCCTCCAAGACTTTGGTGGCAGAACCGTTTCCTCAATGAATTCACACTCGCTGAGAATATGCAACAACAAATTGATGAATTGAAAAGAAGTTCAGCTTTGGCTGAAGCCAATTCTCCACCCCATTCCAGGACTGAAGATTCCCATGGTGACTCTTCCTCTTCAGAAGTGTTCAATCTATTCACGGTCGGAGGCATGTTCGACATCGTTTACAACATATTTATTGGGAAAAGGAAGTCAAGAAAGATGTTGAATTTACAGGTAATGAGTCTCCGATGAAATTGTTGATTGGCTAACACTTGTGAATGAGGTGTTTGAGCATCAAAATGTTCCGGAGAATCGTCGAGTTGGGATCATTGCTATGCGATTCCAAGGCAAGGTGATTGCTTGGTGGAAACGTGAAAAACAAACTCGCCAAGCCGTTGGCAAAGCACCAATCACTTTGTGGAGAAAGATGGAGGGCAAGATTCAAAAATATTTTCTTCCCAAAGGATATAAGAGAGAGCTCTACCAACGGTACCAAAATCTAAAACAAGGTACGCGAACGGTGGACCAATACACCAATGAATTCAATGAGTTGGTGATTCCCCAATATCAAAACCCAGAGAATGTGCTTGTGAACAAATACTTGAACGGTCTTCAATTTTACATTCAAGACGCCTTGGAACCCTCGACATTTGGGACTTAGGAGATGCACACCAACGGGCACTCAAAATGGAGCTCATTCTCGGAGACAGCAATCTGCTAGTAAGCCTTCTACTCAACCCCCAAGCAACCTGCTATATCCGAAATACGTTGCTATTCTTGTGGGGAGTTGGGTCATCGTGCTAGTAATTGTCGAATCAATAAGAATCGACCAGCCGGTAAAGCCTTCTTGGTGGATAATGATTCTGATGAGAATGCTAAGGATCCGCATGAAGAGGAGTTGAACAATGATGAAGAAGCTGCAGATGATGAACAAAAGTGCCCCGACACCGGCGAACCCGACTTATGGTGAGGAAAATTTTTCTTGCTCCTCGAGACGACACCGGAGATAGGTGGCTGCGTACCAATATTTTTCATTCTGCTTGCACAATCATGGGAAAGGTGTGTCAATTAATTATTGACTCTAGTTGTTGTGAGAATATAATTTCTGAAGTAGCGGCAAACAAGCTAAAGTTGGAATTAAAAACGCACCCTACGCCTTATAAAATGTTGTGGTTGAAGATAGGTGCTGAGGTAACTGTTTCAAAACGATGCCTAGTTAATCTGTCCATTGGTTCTGTTTATAATGACAATATATGGTGTGATGTTCTACCAATGGATGCTAGTCACATTATTCTTGGTCGACCATGGCAATTCGATAAGAGGACTATGCATGATGGTTATCGAAATACATATTCTTTTGAATTTGGAGGCAAGAAGATTACATTGACACCTAGTAGGGTGGGAGATTCTTCTGATGATGATGGCGAGAATTCGAGGACGAATTCTTTTAAAGATGGGGAGGATGATGCAGCCCGCATTGAAGACCAACTCTCTCGACCAAGAAGATCGGCCCGCATTCAAGCTCGACAAAACCCGTATCGATATCTTGAGTCCATCCCGGAAGTTTGAAAGAAGACACCTCGGGAGCCATGAAGACGTTATGCTTTTACTAGTTTCTAGTTCCTAAGCTCTTTATTATTTTTCTAGTTTCTAGTTTCTAGTTCCTAAGCACTTTAATGCTTCAAGTTTCTATGCTCTATCTTTATTTCTTTGGTGTTATAAGCTATCCAATTCCTTGTAGAAGACAGATAGCTTTTGATGAATGAAAAAAAACTTTGCTTGAAGCAAGTATCATGAACCTTGTAGAGTTCATCTCCTTGAAAACCTAGAAGAGTTTTCACTCCGTCCTTGAAGAGTCGGAGCTTTTGAAATCTGCATCCTTGAAGAGTTGCAGTCATCGATCTAGAAGAATCGGTGCCCTCAACTTCCTTGGAGGCCTAGAAGAGCAACCAACGGAGTTTCTATCTTTTCCTATTTTGTTCGTTATTTCCAACCCAATTTCGACCATCCTACAGTTCTTATTTCAGAAAACCCAAAACAGAGAAATTGTAGATCCAGAAGTCTTTGTTCATTTGGCTTTGGAATTAGGTCGATCCGATCTGTATCGACAAAGATACAACTGTTCTCCTGAGCTTGCGCAGTGCTGAAATTTCTGCTCGTCCTGTTTCCGTGTGCGAGTCACTCTCCCAATCCTACTGTTTGAGAAAGCCTACCCTAGGCTTGCATCCCGGGGGAAGAGAGGTGGCTGAGCCCTCAATCACCACCGCCACCTCCTCGCCATCTCCGGGAAGGGCCGGCGACCTCGGCTAACCGGCGATGAGGGCCCCAAAGAAGCGGCAGCCCTTGGCCCGACCGAGCGAGGGCCGTGACCCTCGCCCAAATCTGTGGCAAGTGGCGAGGGCACGCAGCCCTCACCTAGATTCGGCAGGGGGGGGAGAGAGGTGGTTGAGCCCTCAATCACCACCACCACCTCCTCGCCATCTCCGGAAGGGCCAGCGACCTCGGGCCGACCGGCGATGAGGGCCCCCAAAGCAAGCGGCGGCCCTTGGCCCGACCGAGCAAGGGCCGTGACCCTCGCCCAAATCTGTGGCGAGTGGCGAGGGCGCGCAGCCCTCACCTAGATTCGGCGGGGTTGGCGGCCCTTGGCCAGGCTGTGCAAGGGCCGCCGACCCTCCCCCCTTCATTGCCGACCCTTCCCGACAATGGCTCCTTTTTTTTTAAAAAAAAAAATTTAATTTTTTTAATTTTAAAATTATTACTTTTAAATATTTTAACTAATTTTAATTTTAATTTTAATTTAATTAATTTTTATATTTTTTTACCACGTCAGCCCAAAACGATGCCATTTTTGCATTATTTGGCCACTTCAACGTGCAAAACGGCGTCGTTTTGCACTCGCTTCACCGGAAAAATGCCACGTATGCAATTTGGCCGAATTTTGGCTGGATTGGCGCTCAAATGATCCATTTTACTCTAATTTTAACACTTAAGTAGAAGGTCGACTCTACTCTAAGGAAAGGATAGGATAAGAAGAAAAAGAGCTAAATGGCAATTGGCACATACAATATGTCCGGTCGCTTCTCGTGGATTTTCCTTTTCGTAAGTTATGGTACTTAAGTGTCCATTTCTGCCAAGTTATGACCTAGGGGTCCGCGTCTCCACCTCCACCAATCAATTAGCTTACTCAAAATTTACGTTGAGAGATACCTCAAGAAATGAAGTTAGTAGGGATGAGGAAAAGAACTAGATCGAATCAGGAATAACCTAAGCTGAACTGAACTAGCCTATTTTGGGTGGTTCCATGGGTTCTTTAAAATTGGAATTCATGAGTATTGGTATGGTTCTAGGTATGAACCGAACCCACCCAAACCTAACCGATTTTTTTTTTTTTTACTTAAAAAACTAAAAACCCTAAATTCTTCACTCTTTCAGGCTAGAAAACCTATTTGGCCCCATTAAGACTTATGTCTCTCATAAACTCACATATTTCACTTTATTACTAATTCACACCTCTCTCGCTCATGATGCTTACTCTCAAACTGTCAATCACGCCTCTCGCAGCCTTGTGCTCACTCTCAGTCATGCCTCTTCACAATTTAAGCAGCAAAAGAATGCCCCAAGTGTCAAAATATGATACTTTAGTGCTGCATACGACGAACCCTACCGGAAATCTTATGTGGCAATTTTTTATTAATTTTGCTCGCTTACATGGCTCGTCGAAAGGCTGACTCAACAAGGCAACACAAAAAATGACCTCGTTTTGGCACAATTGAAATTTTAATATAAAAATTAATTTAATTAAATTTAAAACCAAATTTATTTATTTAACAAAGAAAAAAAAAAGGAAGATGAATAGTAGTCGATGACCGAGGGCTCAGCCCTCGCTACCGCTGCCGCCCCCCGCTATCGCCAAGAAGGTGGGGGACGGTTGACCAGGTTGCCGAGCCTAGCCGGGGGCTGGCAACCCTAGCCAATCGGCAGCAAGGGCTTGCGAGCCTTCATCTAGATCTAAGGCAAGGGTCACCGCTCGATGGGGGGTTTGCTTGTAGGCCCTCGCCGCCGGTCAATTAGAGTCATTGGCCCGTGGCCGTGGCTCGATGACCCCGGCCTCCCCCGCACTTTCCCGGTGACGGCAAGGAGGCAGCAACGGCGAGTGTTGAGCCCTCAATTGCTAGCTACTATTCATCTTCTTCCTTCCTCTTTTTTTTTTTTTTTTAATTTGGTTTTAAATTTAGTTTAATTAATTTTTATATTAATTATTTACTCAAGTCAGCAACAAAACGACGTTGTTTTGGCACTTGTCTAGCCACATCAACATGCAAAACAACATCATTTTGCACTTGACTCGCTAAAAATTGTCACATTAGCATTTTGGCCGAATTTTCTCGATGTTAGCACTTAACTAATCAATTTTTCTCCAATTTTGGCACTTAAGTATTGCTTCTCTAACTTTTGCACTTAAGTGTCCCCTTAGGTCAAGTTTTGGCACTCCGAGTGTTCCAAACTCCAATTTAAGCAAGTCTCTCTCTCTCCACGTGTTCGTACACAATAATGGATTAAGGCTTTTACATGTCCTTATTAATATTAATTGAGCTAAATTTATGAGTTTTTGCTATTGGGCAAAACTTGCCCCATTGCAATTGTGCACTCCTTTTATCTACAAACTCGTTGATTTTGTCGCTAACTCGTGTCAATTAATGAGTTGCACATTTCTCAAAACTGCTCTGCCACCACCAAGGGCAACCACAAGCTCACCGATGTGATACTTCCCGAAGTGGTATTTTTCACAAGGATGCCCCATAGAAACTTTATGCTTATATCATCCTTTGTTCAATGAGACAGATCGCATTTGATTCGGCTTTAGGAAAATGATTTTAGGAAAATGCAAATACCTTTACCATAAAGGAGTTTCCAAAATGCTATAATGTTTAATCAATTGTAATTTTAAAGAGTATACAAAAATAACTTTGACTTAAATGCCGTTTAGTAAAAAATACATGGGATATGTTCAGCAGAAGTCCTAAAACTTGTCCAGAAAGTGCAATTGAGTCCTAAAACTTACAAAAAGTTCAATCAAGTCCTAAAACTTGTCAAGTTGGTTCAATTGAGTCCTAAAGTTAACACCGTTAAGAAAATTAACGGAAATTGCTAACGTGGCGCTGACGTCATACTTAAAATGATTTTTTTATTTTTCAAATGGCTTTTTTTAATTATTTTTTATTCAAAATCTTTAAAAATTAGATTAAAAACTAAAAAGGAAAATCTAAATTTATTTAAAAAGGAAAATCTAAATTTATTTAAAAAACAAAACTGTTCAAAAAAAAAAAAAAAAAAAGGGCACCGGTGAACTTCCGCCGCCGCCCGTCGCCGGAGGGGCCGGCGATGATAGCCGGTCTTGGGCGAGGTGGCCGATCCTTGCCCGGGCGAGGCCTCGCCAGCCCTCACGGGGCCGGCGACCGTCGCCATCCCTCGCCTAGAGCCGAGCGACAAGTCGCCCGCCCCCGGGCGGGCCTCGCCGACCCTCGCCGGGGCCGAGCGAGCCCGCCTAGGCGGGAGGCCTCGTCGCCCTCGCCTAGGGCCGGCGAGGCGCCAGCCCCGCCCGACGACCATCTCTCGGCCCCTCCGCGATGGGGCGGCGGCGGCGGCGAGGGGGAGAAGAGCGCTGATTTTTTTAAAATAATTTTAAAAATAACTTTTATAACTTTTCTTTTTAATTTTTGGTGAAAATAAGATAAAATAAATAAATTTAATTTTTTGTTTTTAAACTTATTTTTTTGAAAAAAATGAATAAAAATCATTAAAAAAATCCACGTGAAAAATAAAAATAATTTAAAATGACACGTCAGCATTTTTAACGGAAAAGGCTAACGGTGTTAACTTTAGGACTCAATTGAACTAACTTGACAAGTTTTAGGACTTAATTGAACTTTTTGTAAGTTTTAGGACTCAATTGCACTTTCCTCGGACAAGTTTTAGGACTTCTGCTGAACATATCCCAAAATACATTTATAAATGATTTTTTACTAATTTTTTTTTAAAGAGTCTCAAAATTATTTTCGATTGAGCTCAACCATCAAACAGCCTCACCTAAAGTCGGACGACCTCAACTTAAGCGATGCTGCCTTGGTAATTCGATTTCAAGCAACAGAACTTGGATTGTGGAACTTAAGCAACACTTGGATCGTGCCACCCCAGGCAATGCTACCTGAGGTAGGGCAACCTCAGGCGATGCCTTGGGTCACGCACTCTAGGCAACACTAGAGGTCATGCGATCCCAGGCGGCGATCGCTAGGGACGAGCAACCCTTGAATGGTAGTTGTCGGCCTCTAGCTCCTCTATGCAAATCTAGGAAGATGAACCATGAACGTGGCCAATGCCAAGACTTCCATTCCTAAAATGTTGAGAGACCAAAGCAGGTTGAGATTTGTGTTAGGCTTTCAACTTTCCCAATTCTAATATTTGGCCAACAGGGTCCAAAATGCTTGTCAAACACCTCATATTTTCCCCACTCGAAGCCCCTTGAAAAAAACTAAACCAAACAAAACATAAGAGTAGTCGTACTACTTTTTTCCATGTGGTGTATTCGATATCAATTGGCATTTTCTATGCTAAAATACAATGAAATAGTTAATGATAACCATTTTGGCTAGAAATTGATTTCTGGAAAAAAAAAATAGATTTTTCTATTTTTATTTCTAGATGAGTTGTTAAGTAAAAATATCCGTTTGATAACGACACAAAATTTTTAGTCCCAAAATAGAAATTCGTTTGATAACGACATAAAATTTCTCCCTTTTAGATGGCGGCGACCAGTAGTGGTTGGTGACGACCAATGATCGGCGATGGTGACGGTGGCGACCGATAGTGGTTGGCGGCGATCAATAGCCGATGACTGGCAAACAAAGTCCGACAACCGGGGCGGCGGCAATCAACGACCGGCGGATGGTGGCTGGCGATAGCGACCGGCGGCATCCAACGGCAGCCGACAGTGAACGGCAGACGGTGGTCGAGAGTGACAGATGGACAACCAATTTGTTTCAAGGACGAACAATGAGAAGAATTTATATTTTTCATTTCTATTCTAGAAATAAATAAAAAGAAAAAAATTACTTCTGATTTTTGTTCCAAACCTATTTCTAGAACAAAAATCTATTTTAAAAATAGAAAAATAAAATAATTTTATCAAACGGATTTCTATTCTAGAAACAAGTCTGAAATAGAAAAATTATTTCTGGAACAGAAATTTTGGTTTGTCATGCACCCCCTGAACTACTAGCTGTAGTCTTGCCTTGACATTGTATTTTCATTTCCTTTGTATGATTTATATTCTATTTAGTTATGGCGACCAAAGTTCATGACAACTAAAATTTTTGTTCAAGTGTTTATAAATAAAAATGCTTCTTCAATTTGCCTCTTTCTTATACTGAAACATTTCCCAAGACCGGGTGCGCCAATTCCTGGTTCTACAAGTTGGAAACCGGTCCTTTTGATCCGGTTCCCAATTCTAGGTAGGAATCGGCTTACCCTATAGCCTAATCGCTCTTAAAAGTCAATTATTATTTTATGAGTGGAGAGAATGGATGATGTATGTAGATTGAGTGATGATTAGTTTTACTAAAAAGGATAATTTATTTGTGACATTTTTCTTAGTTTCTGTCCTCAGAAAGAATAAAAAGTGAGGTTAAAGCGTGCTTTGACTTACCAATGCAAACAGACAAGGACCGGAAGCGTGACATCATGAATTCTCAATTTTGTATTTTGGTAACACAACTATTTGTTATTATCCAAGAAAACAGGAATAAATTTTGTACACTGGCTGAGGCTGACCAAGTTTTACCTTTCCCGCGGCAGAAAATTTCGATGGGCCAACCCATTCATTAGATCTACTTCAAGTTCAGATTGCCCATGCCGGCCTGAAAATTCAGAAAAGCCCAACCACTGACTAAGAAAATGCCGTATATAAATTAATATCTCACTTGTTGATGAGGAACTGAAATTCATCCTCACCAAGATTTCCGTATTTTCCTTCTTTGTCCTACATGATTTTGCCTCTTTAATATTGAACAGAAAGTATTGATAATGTATCATAAACTAGATATAATTCCTTTAGAGGTTTTAGAAAAAAACCATTTTTTTTCTGAGAAACTAGACACGGGCATTGATATGACGATCTTTGCATATTAGTGAAAGGAGAAGTAAAATTAGGCGTTGATTCTTGATAAATTTTTCAGTATGAAAAAACTAATAATTATTTTTTGCTTCTCATAGAATGATAGAATCAGTCAATAGGGAAAACAAATTCATTTCTCCTATTGATTAGGCTATAAAATGTGAAAGATTTAAAGTTCAATTTTCTTGTTATAATGGGTTATTTTTCCTTCTGAGTCAAAAAAAAAAAAAAAAAAAACCTTTCCTTATATCTTTTCTTTGGCCGTGGGGAATGCTGATTTTAACTTGATGGTTTGTCATTTTAATTTCTGTGATTGTGCACAATACATTGTATTTTACAAAGGAAGAAATAATAAAGGATTTCCCTATCTTTCTAGGCCTAAGATAGTTGTCGTATCTTCCAACTGGACGATTTCATGTCGTTCTGCATTCTTTCTTTCTTGTTGGATTGATGAGCTCATTAGAACTCACTGTTCTATATTTTTCTCGGCTAATGTGTAACTGGTTTCAGTTCATTTATTTCTTGATGAGATAATCAGACATTAAAAAGTGCTGCCTATATCATTCGGGTTGATAAATAGTTGTCTTGTATCGTCGGAACTATTTGGTTCCCAATTCTGGGGATTAAAATTGGTATGAGTACAGAAGTGGGAAGTGCAGTGAATTGCGTGGACATATTTTGTGAATGTTCATTGCATATATTCACAGCAGACTTGCACAACAACAGTACCACTTTACTGCTATCGAGTGCTTAGACATTTCATTGCAGTTGAAGCGTTTCTGTGTCTGCACGTAATGTTCTCATCTGTTTGAAACTAGTTGCAATTTTCGGCCGAAACTCCTAATTAACCAACATTCGCTGTTCTCTAATGGACTAGAAATGAATGCAAGAAAAGACCACGTTTACCTATCAATGAAACATCACCGTACTAAAATTGAAATACCTCAATTCATATTAATATTTGACAGCATCACTTTACACCATTCCTATAAAAAGCAATAACAAAACAAAAAGCAACATTGCTATCATCTAAGGCAATGCGTTGTATATTTTCCTATTAACATTCAACATCATATGTATAGTTAATTACTCCTATTCGTATGATCACACATGTCATGCAAATCTTCTCACTTTCTTTTGATCTAAAGGCTTCAACTAGCAAGCCGTTGCATGTTCACGTGTTCGTAAAATTTTAAATGCAAGTGAACGTGTCAAACAAGTACTATAATGATAAGAAAGAGTATCATCACACAGAGATCGATGATTAATAAACTAATTAAATACTAAAATAGATTAATTCTAAAATTTATCTAACAAATCAAAATAAATTGAAAACAAAATTTTGGAGACTAAACGCAGTAAATCAATCAGATAAATATGTTAGAGCAATCGATTTCACCATAACCACTAGATATGAATTTCATATTGTTGTGGGTACAAGAATAATATCAAACATGTGACAGCAGAATTTCCTAATCTATTTATTATCCTATTTCTAGGTATAGCAAACCTACTCAGTTTATTAATACACTATATCTCTATACAAATTAAAATAAACATAAGTGCATTAAAAACTATGAATATTCTCAGCTTACAATGAGTTTTTTGGATCACCTTATCACCGAAAGCTACACAAATAACGCAGTATATCTCTATCTACGTTTAATTCACGGTTATATATTATAATTAGCAATTGCATATTATCACTTCTCGATCTCAAACATGCACATCAGATCATTTAGGTGGTGGACAGTCACTCAAAAATATTATGCACAATAATATATAACTCACATTAATGAAATCAATTACAAAATATAAAAATCATGAAATTCACATCATCATATTTAAGCTACATCATAACCCTAACAAAAGAAAATATGAACATAGCAGAAAAAGAAATAAAAATATAAATCAAACCTAGCATCTTCAATCAAAGAACAAAAAATTTGTCACCACTTTTGTCTCATCTTCAAAATATTGAAAAACTATCAGAATAATGAAAAATGATCGAACAAAAACCTAATTGTTCTCTTAGGCTCTCAATGTTCTCTTATTTATAAAATATATCCAAGATCATTATCTCCAAGCAATTGCGCATAAAATTAGGGAGTAAATCAGAGGATTTTTTATTTGATATCTATATTCCACTGTTTTTTATTTAAATTCCTGATTTTTGCCATTCTTTACATAAATAATGAAAATTCAAATAATCAGAATGAAATACAAATATTTTCTTATAGATATTGCATTATTTATTGTCTAAAATAAGTAAAATAACTCTATTTTTATAGAGTTATCAAACCCCCAAACTTAACATTTTGCTAGTCCTCAAACAAAATCAAAACATAACACATACTCAAGCTAACAACGTCTTCCATGACGTCTTTCCATAATTGCTCAAATTCACAATTCAAAGAAAAACACAAATTTCATCCAAACATTGAAATTGATTTATAAAATAAGACAAATTCTAACTATATGATCTAAGTGTGTGTGTGTGTGTGTGTGTGTGTGTGTGTGTGTGTGTGTGAGTACTCATCTTTTTCGAATTATATGCAATCCAAATAATTCACATTGACATGCAACATCTCAAAAATTCTCAATAATTATGACTAAATCTCATAAGCTTTCTTTTCATTCCTCTCTCCACTAATATAAGCTAATTATCCAACCAAAAATCAATAGAATTTTTCCTGGTTTGTAATGTAAAGCTAGGCTAAAGGTGAGATAACGGTAATTTTAAGCTCAAATCACCGATCAACACGTTGATTTCTAGGATCTAATTAGAGCCAATGTCATTGTCCAACTCATTCAAGATAATTTTTTGCCACCATATATCATCATTCTTTTTTTCTTTTTCTTTTTTTTTGTGAATTGTTTTATGGTGGAGTTTCTCCCAAAATCCCTCTTTATATAACATGAAAATTTCCAACCCATTAAGTATCCAAAAGGTTCACTCAATTGAAAGTTGGATAGGGGACCATAAAAAGCAATATTTTTTTTTCATAATACACCCCAAACAACCACAGCAATCACTTTCTTTTTTTTCATACTCCATCCTTCCTTCCAAAATTCTATTAAACTCAAATAATTTTTTATCCAAAAAAAAAAAAATCAACATGTTCATAGAGCATGGGACAATGATATAATTTGATAATGGCTAGGCTGAATATA
The DNA here is from genome assembly GCF_016545825.1 of Eucalyptus grandis. Taxonomy (NCBI): domain Eukaryota; kingdom Viridiplantae; phylum Streptophyta; class Magnoliopsida; order Myrtales; family Myrtaceae; genus Eucalyptus; species Eucalyptus grandis. Next base: position 17,754,379 of record NC_052617.1, on the reverse strand, counting down.
TATGGGTGTCAATGAAAAATTGGGTAATAATTAAGGCTCAACTGGGTGATGGGATAAATAAAGAGGGTTAGCTTGAAAGGCTTAATCGATCCAAAAATTGTCTAAATCATTTTCTCAATTAGATGTAGCTTAGGATTTCGCCTCAAGAGAAAATCAAATAAATTCTAAGATTTGAATGAAATCTAAGAAAATTACATACTTCACATGAATGTTCTTTAGATTTATATACAATTTAAAAATTAAGGATTTTTAGTGCTTAGTAAGTGGATCAACATAATGAGAATTAAAATTAACTCACACATCAATTGCAAGTTTAAATAAAATTTAAATTTTTCTAAGAATCGCAAAAATTCACAACAAAGAATGCAATCATGATAGACAAAAAAAAAAATTAGCCAAAAATTTTGTCTCCCCCCCAAACTTGAATGAAGCAGTGTCCTCAATGCAAAAAATAAAAATAGGAAAAAGAAAACTTCCATAATTATAAGATAAGTTCATAAATGACCTTGATAATTAAACTCTTGAAATGTAATCCCTAAAAAATTAACCTAGATAAAACAGAGAAAAGTTAATATTTTATTTTTCTTTTTTTATTATAAATGAAAAAAAAAAAAAAAACATAATTAAAATGCTTGGGTTGCATCCCAAAAAGCGCTACTTTATAATTTCAACCAAACTATCTGATGTCACTATTCTAGAGGATGAAATTCAATGGTGGTATCATGCTTGTTGTAACCACCTTTAAAGTAGAACTTCAAACGTTGACCATTCACTTTGAATATGCCATCAGTGTCATACACAACTTCAACTGTTCTGTATGAGAATACCTATGTAACTGTGAAAGGACTAGACTATTGAGACCGCAACTTTCCTGGAAAAAGTTTAAGATGAGAGTTATAAAGTAAGACTTTTTGACCAATTTTAAACTCTCTTTTGAATATATGTTTGTCATGCCATCTTTTTGTACGCTCCTTGTACAACTTAGAATTTTCATAAGCTTTATTGCGAAAAATTTTCAATTCATTCAATACAATAATCTTTCTTCACCCGCAGACTACATGTCAAAATTCAAAAATTCCAATGTCCAATATGCTTTATGCTCTAATTCCACTAGTAAGTCACAAGTCTTCCTAAACACTAGCTTAAAAGAAGAGATCCCAATTGGAGTTTTGAACGTTGTCCTATAGGCCCAAAGTGTATCATCAAGTTTTATTGATCAATCTTTCCTAGAACAAATCACTATTTTTTCTAAAATTCTCTTGATTTCTACTTGACCACTAGCTTGAGGATGATAAGGGGTTGCAACCTTATGCATAACTCCGTACTTACTAAAAAGTGTTTCAAATTGTTTATTGTAAAAATGTGCCCCCTATCACTTATGATTGCCTTAGGAGTGTCGAATCGGGTAAAAATATTTTTCTTCAAGAATTTGACCACAATCTTAGCATTAATTGTTGGCAATGCTACAGCTTCTACCCACTTAGACACATACTCCACAACCACTAAAATGTATCAATTTTCATAAGAATGTGTAAAGAGTCCCATGAAATCAATACCTCAAATATCAAATAATTCACACACAATAATGTTGTTTAAAAGTATCTCATTTTTTCTTGAAATATTTCCAGTTCTCTGACAACTATCATATGAAGCTACATAAGAGTATGCATCTTTAAAAAGTTTGGACCAATAAAATCCAGATTATAAAATCTTAATTGCAGTTTTGGTGGCACAAAAATGGCCACCTGCCTCTCCATCATGACAATAATGTAGAATGTTTGCCCTCTCTTCGTCTGGAACATATTTCCTTATGACCTAATTTGCACATACTTTAAACAAGAAATGTTCTTTCCATAAATAATTTTTAACATCAAAAAATAATTTTTTCTTCTATTGATATGATAATTCAGGAGGAAGAACATTACTTACCAAATAATTTACAAAGTTGGCATACTAGGGAATTTTTGTGGACTTGATGGAAAAAAATTTCTTATTAGGGAATTCTTCCAAAATTGGTCTTACATCTTCCTTTGAATTTGGAATTTTTTATAAGTGATTTGCAATTAGATTTCAATCCCCATCTTATCTTTGATTTCCAAATCAAATTCTTGCAATAATAGAATCCACCCGATCAACCATTGTTTTAATTCTTTCTTTTCAAGCAGATGCTTAATAGCATAGTGGTCAAAATAAACTATAACTTTTGAGCCAATTAAATAAGAAAGAAATTTATCAAAAGCAAAAACTACCGCCAAAAGTTCATTTTCTGTTGTTGAATAATTCAATTGTGTACTTGACAAGATTCGATTAGCATAGTATATGATTCGAAAGATTTTATTCTTCATTTGTCCCAAAACAGCTCTTACTGCAGAATCGCTAGCATCACACATCAATTCAAAAGGTAAATCCCAATTTGGTGCTGCCATGATTGGTGCTGACATTAACTTCTCTTTTAAAGTGTTAAAAGCCTACATGCATTCAACAGAAAAATTAAAAGGAACATCTTTTTCCAAAAAATTAGAAAGAGATTTAGCAATTTTTGAAAAATATTTTATAACTTACTTGTAAAATCATACATGTCCCAAAAATCCCCTAACAAATTTCACAGATGTTGGCGGAGGCAATTTTGTAATGACCTCAACTTTGGCTCGATCGATTTCTATTCCGTTTCAAGAAATTTTATGCTCGAGTACTATTCCTTCCTCAGCTTTTACTACTTCTTGCATCTTCGGGTTCAAATGCCTCTGAGGTTGGATAGTGGGTTTAAATTGTTCCTCCATCAAAATTTTGTGCATGCAAATTGAAGAACTAATTCCCTTAATATCAGCTATTTTCCATCCAATTACACCATTATATGCTCTCTAAGCAGTTTCTCCTCCATCAAATCTGTCAAAGAAGAAGATATAATTACCAGTAAAGAAGAAACTCCATCTAAATAAGCATATTTCAAATGAGAATGTAAGGGTTTGAGTTCAAGAATTGGAAGCTCTTCAATTGATGGTTTAGACTTTGTTATGTGTTGTTACAACACCTCAAATTTAATTGCCTTTTGCCTTGAATATGGTGGAATTGCTTTCATGAAATTTGCGTACTTTTTTATCTCCTCATTTTGAATATATTTGTTCATTGGTCGAATCAAACATGCTTCAAGTGAATCTTTAAAAATAATTTCATGAAAACCCTTATTCACCAACTTGTCAACTATCTTAACTCTAAAACAAAATTATCATAAAATGGATATTTCATTACTTTAAAAACATTAAATGAAACAATATCATCTTAAACTCTAGGACTTCCCTTGTTGCACATCAATAAGAGCTCTTCTTGTTGCTAGAAAAGGTCGACCTAAGATAAGTGGTACCTCAAAATCTTCTTCCATGTCAAGAACTATGAAATCTGCAATAAAGATAAATTTGTCAACTTTTACCAAAATATTTTCCACAATACCTCTCGATATTTATTGATCAATTAGCTAGTTAAAGTGACACTGTGTGGTTGCTTTTATCTCGCTCAATCCTAATTTCTTAAAAATTGAATAAGGCATCAAATTAATACTTGCACCTAAATCATATAATGCATTTTCAAATTAAGAATCCCAATAGTGCAAGGAATAGTAAAATTCCCTAGATCTTTTAATTTCAGAGCTAATTTGTTTTGTAGGATGGCTGAACACTTTTCATTTAACTTCACAGTTTCATAATCCTCCAGTTTCCTTTTGTTTGCCAAAATCTCCTTCAAAAATTTGCATAACTAGGCATTTGCGCTAAGGTATCTGTAAAAGGAATGTTAATGAGTAATTTTTTAAATACATTAAGAAATTTAGAAAATTGTTTATCTATTTTATGTTGCTGGAGTTGCTAAGGAAATGGAATTGACAGCACATATGACTTAAGATTATCTAGAAAAAGTTTACTCTTGCTTGTCTCATTTGATTGTTTATTAATCACATATTCCTTGTCTCTAAAAATCTCCTTTTTGACATATTCTTCTCCTACTTGTTTATCACTTCTCAAGGTTATAGCCTTTATGTTTTTGATTGGATTTTTCTCTATGTCGCTCGACAAAGAACCATGTTGTCTCCCTGACATCATGCTTGCTAACTGACCCACTTGCATCTCTAGATTTCTTATTAAAGCCTCTTGGTTTAGAAATCTCATATCCATGCTTTTGATAAATTCATGAGTCGTGTTAGCAAGTTTGGTGAATATATCTTCCAAATTTGATTTTGTCTCTTCTAATTGTTTGAATCCTGGTGGTCTTGTCACATTTTGATTATTCCATGAAAAATTTAGATGATTACGCCATCCCGGATTGTACACATTGGAGTATGGATTATTCTGTGACCTATTAAAATTTCCAACAAAGTTAGAATTTTCACTAGATTGTTTAAAAGTATTACCTACCTGACACTCTATGCTAACATGTCCTTCACCACAAAAATCACGTCAAATTTTGAATTTTCATGTGAAACATTCATATTATCTAGCTTTTTCTTGAGTGTTTCAAATTGTGCAACAATTGTAGCAAAAGCATCCACTTCGTGAACTCTGCTAGCTTTTCGCATCGGTAGTCTCTCAGTAAGCTACTGATAACTATTGAATGACATATTCTCTAATAGGTTGTGGGCTTCTTCTAGTGTTTTATTATTTAGAGTTCCCCCTACAGCTACATCAATCATAGAACGAAGATTTGTGCTAGAGCCATTATAAAAAGTTGTACCTATATTCATACGGGTAGTCCGTGATGTGGGCATCTCCTAAGAAATTATTTGAATCTTTCCCATACTTCATATAATTTTTCATTATCCATTTGCATAAAATTAGTAATATCATTACGCATCTTCACAGACTTTGCAGGTAGAAAGAACTTACCAAGAAATTCCTAAGCCATATCATTCCATCTAGTGATTGATCCTGCAAGAAGAGAAGAAAACCAACTCTTAGCTTTGTCTCTAAGAGAGAATGGAAATAATCTCAATCTAATAGCATCATCTGTAACTCAATTATATTTAATGGTGTCATAGATTTTAAGAAAAGCATCGATGTGAGCGTTTGAATCATCGTTTGGTAGCCCACTGAATTACACTGATTGTTGAAGTATCTGAGTGAGTGACGGCTTGATCTCAAAGTTGTTTGCTTGAATTGCAGGTCTTCTGATACTTGATGTGGTGCCTTGAACTATTGGAGCAGCATAATCTTTTAAAATTTTACGTGGACTTTCATTCTCACCATCCGCCATCTTCTTAGCATGATTTCTCTATTCTCTCAGTCACCTTTTGAACGTATGCTCGATTTCTAATCAAGCTCAATAAGTTTCCCTTGTTGGCTACATGTCATAAACCGATGTACACTCTAAAAAATAAAATAAAACGAAAACTAGATTAAACTTAGAATTATCTTATATCAATATTAATTAGTATTAAACAAACGATCCCGGGTAATGGCGTCAAAAACTTGTTCGTAAAATTCTAAATGCAAATTAACGTGTCGAACAAGTAATATAATAATAAGAAATAGTATCATCCCACGGAAATCGATGATTAATAAACTAATTAAACACTAAAATAGATTAATTCTAAAATTTATCTAACAAATCAAAATATAATTGAAAATAAATTAAAAACAAAATTTGGAGACTAAATGCAGCAAATCTATCGATAAATATGTTAGAGCATCCGATTTTACTATAACCACTAGATATGAATTTCAAATTGTTGTGGGTACAAGAACAATATCAAACATGTGATAGAAATTTCCTAATATATTTACTATCATATCTTTAGGTATAACAAACCTACTCAGTTTATTAATCCACTATATCTCTATGTGAATTAAAATAAGCATAAGCGCATTAAAAATTATGAATATTCCCAGCTTACAATGAGTTTATTGGATCATTTTATCACTGAAAATTACACAAATAACTATCTACGTTTAATTCACGGTTATATATTATAATGAGTAATTGCATATTATCACTTCTCAGGTTCAAACGTGCACATCAGATCATTCAAGTGGTGGCCAGTTATTCAAAAGCATTATGCACAATATTATATAACTCACATGAATGAAATCAATTGCAAAACATAAAAATCATGAAATTCATATCCTCATGATTAAGCTACATTGTAGACCTAACAAAAGGAAATTAGAACATAGCAGAAGAAGAAATAAAAATATAAATCAAATCCAGCATCTTGAATCAAAGAACAAGAATTTTGTTACCACTTTTTTTTTTGTGGCTAGAGGAACCAGCTTGCACCGGAACCACGGTGACGCCAGCGGGAAACCACCACCCCGACGCCACGCTTAAATCGCCTAATGATCCACCTGTAAACCCCCTGGTGACGCTAGCAGGGAAACCACCACCCCCGACGCCACGCTTAAATCGCCTAATGATCCACTAGCCTCCCTGCAACGCAAGTTGCAAGGGCTTCGAACTCCAGACCTCCTCGGGGAGGTCTGGAGCCTACCCAGCAGAGCCACCTGAGCCGGTGGTTCGTTACCACTTTTTTTTTCTCTTCAAAATATTTGAAAAACTTTCAGAATAATGAAAAATGATCGAACAAAAACCTAATTGCTCTCTCAGGCTCTCAATGTTCTCCTATTTATAGGATATATCCAAGTTATCCTAAGCAATTGCGCATAAAATTAGGGAATAAATCAAAGGACCTTTGATATGATATCTATCTTTCATTACTTTTTTATTTGAATTCCTGATTTTTGCCATTCTTTTCATTATCTTCTCCATATCTCATTACTGCATAAATAAAGAAAATTTAAATAATCAGAAGAGAATCCAAATATTTTATCATAGATATTGCATTATTTATTACCTAAAATAGATAAAATAACTCTATTTTTATAGAGTTATCATCAACACATACTTAGTTCTTTTCATCAATATTTTGTGAGGAGAGTTGAACTTATGCTCAGTGTCACTTAGCTTATTTTTCATCATTTGTATTCTCCAACCTAACATTTCCTTCTCAATCTTCAACTGGGAAATCATCTCTATCGTCAAATGGGAAATCAAGATCAATAAAGGTCAATAAGTGCGATCGGGGATAAAATATTAGGTACACAAGTGATGTTACGTCAAACTTGCAATAGACCATTGAATGGATGACGTGTGTTAACCTTGGAGCACACCATTAGAAATTTTGAAAGTGCTCGCTCTTCCTTTGTCTATCTCCCCTCTTTTGCACCTTTTATTTCTCTTCTTCTTCACCATTTCTTCCTCTCTTTTTTTCCTCTTCTTTCCCTTTGGCATGTGGCTGGTACTCACCCATGGCCAGCAACTGGTCATAAGCAAAGGTCGCATTTGTCAGATTCGGCAAGCGCTCAACCCTCGCAACTAGGGTGAGGGTCGCCCTCACCCCAACCCTTGTCAGATCCGGAGTTATGGAGAGATAGGACGTTAGCGGAGCCATAAGGGATCTCAAGGATACAGGGGTTGAGGGACGGCTTAGGGTTGCAAATAACTGGAGGCTTAGGCTTGTTCTTAAACCTAGGGGGTGGCCATGGGGGTGACAAATGACCTATGGAGGGAGGTGACGACATCAGAGCCGCAAAGGACCTTGAGGATGCAAGGATTGAGGGAGAGCTGATGATGATAAGGAACTTGGGCTTGTTCTTGGACCAAAGGGGGCAACCATAGGAGCAAAAGACAACCTCAATGGTGGAGCCTTCACCGGAGGGAGATCGACAAAGTAGAGAGAGAGAGAGAGAGAGAGAGAGAGAGTCAATCGAGGAGAGACAGAGCAGAGAGCATCCTTGTGTGAGAGAGAAGAGAGAGAGTCAATCGAGGAGAGACAAAGCAAAGAGCGTCCTCACGTGAGAGAGCATCCTTGTGTGAGAGAGAAGAGAGAGAGTCAATCGAGGAGAGACAAAGCAAAGAGCGTCCTCACGTGAGAGGGAGAGAGAGAGAGAGAGAGAGAGCTACTTTCAGACTTTAATTTTTTTTTTAAGTGAATCTAATAATGACACATATCATTCATTCAATGAATTATTGTAAGTTTGACATAACATCACTAATGTACCTAATATTTTCTCACAATCAAGTCCTTTCAATCGGCCTACATTACATTCAAACAAGTACTTATGTGGCATCCTTAAATTACACTTTTAAACATAAATTTCGAACGAAATCACATTTTTCAATAGAAAATGGAAGAGTTAATTAAACAAATGTTAGTATTCATTGTACTTTTTGTATATATATATAGGACGTAATGAATCAATTAAAAGATTTAGAACTCAAAAGCATTCCATACATGAGGTTTAAGATTTTGGATGACAAATTTTTCATTTAACCCAGATGTAATTAGACTTAAGGGAACAGAAAATCTCATCCTCATACTAGCAATTATGCTACGAACAGGCCCCATTAGCACCGGGATGAAGCCATCCTCATGCGCGTCCTTTTCCTCGATACAGGAATCCGATTGACTATCGATGGAGACGACGGACATTTATCTGCGCATGGGGTCGCAAGTACGAGAATGAAGAATGACGTGTTGATCATCATTCCGACGGAGTCATGCCAAGAAATTACAGTGGCACTTTGCTTAAAAGTTACACAGTAACAACGATGGAATGTTTGTCCCGGACGTATATCGAGCCGCCATGAGTCGGTGCTTCTGGCACAAGATTGATGATGAATCATTGAATCTGACTCCAAAATGAGCTTTTTTCACTTGATGATTCACCGTCGTCCCTACTCCTCCTCCTTGTCCTTGTTGGTCTGCTCCTGTTGGGAGGAGTCCCCCAAAAAAAAAAGAGGAGATAAAATGCACTGCTTTGCTTATATAAACGGGAAGAATAAATAATTTAGACGAGGAAAAGAAATATATATATAAGCCATCAAGAAATGGGCATAGGAAAACAGGCATCGTGGTGATGGGAAGGGCAGAAGGAGAAATTTTGAGGCAGTGTGCGTAAGGAGTGGGTGCTGCTGACTGCCGAGCGATACCGCCTCTGCGAGGGGGTCACTGGGAGGGAGACGAGAAGCGAGCTTTTCCCACAGAGATAGAGAGAGAGAGAGAGAGAGAGGCGAGGAACCCTACTTCTGCTATCTCTCCAGTTCTCGTAGACCCTGAAGATCTCGAAGCGTCCTCCGTCTCTCCCTCTCTCTACACACATCTTGGGTGTGGGGGGGTTTCCCATTCGCTGCCGATTCACGATGGTCCGTACTTCTTGTCCCCGCAACTGTTGTTGACCCCCAGCTTTTGTTAATCTTGTTTCCTCGAAAGGTTGTTGCTGCTGCTGTGGTCGTCGTTCTTTCTTTTCTTTTCTTTTATGTGGGATCATCGGAAACGCGACCCTTTTCTTGCTTCGGAATTGTAGGTCTGCTGCGGGTCAAGCTATTAAGCTTACTTCAATTTTTCTCTTCTTTAGGCCGCGATTTATGCCCAGTTCAGTTGCTAGACTCCAGCTATCGGCTGATACGCTACTTTAGCCAAATTGATCTTTACACAAATCTCTGTTCCTGTGAATTTTCTTGCGCTTTCTTGAATCCAGCTTTTGTTGAGCCGCGTAGAGTTATGGCGAAGGGACAGTATGCTCCTTTCCGTGGGATACCCATGTTCCATCTTTAGCTTATTCCATGCCTAATTCACTCCTTCCTATTTTGCAGAACAAACTGGGGCGGAGCAACCGTGACAAAGTGCAGCAGTTCATGGCAATAACTGGAGCCAGGTAGGCCCCTCAATCCTCCACATGAAACTATATTCTCGTCAAAGAGCAGGGCGTGAGGATGGGTCTCCTGCGGCCATAGATTACAACTTTTGACTGCGATTTTGGTGTTGTTGGAAATGAATGGAAGGAGATTTCTGTGAAGGTTCTCAAGAAAGCTGTTTTTTGCCTTAATTTTGGACTGGATATTCATCTTTTTCTATGCCTTTTGGCTCTGGATTCTTTTGTTGGCTTTGTGATCTTATCCTGCGATAGATCCCGTAAGTAAAGCCATTAACGGAACATGTGCGAATGCTTTTGGTTTGTTGATGACAAGCATAACTAAAAGTTGAACTGATAAGTGTAGCATAAAAGTGCATATGTGAGACTCTTCCCCTTCTTTGTTCTATAATTTTTGGTTTATTGGGGAAGTTAATGAAATTTGTTGACTATACAATTCTTTAGAGGATGATTCCTGATATCATGCTTGGTTTCAATTTAATTGTGTTACTTATTCCATGATGAATGTGCTGGCACTTTTTTTCAGGAATTATGTAGATCTTGTCTTTTCAGTATGATTATTTATCAGTTCTTTTTTTCTGGTGTGGCCATTTGTGTAAATGATAGGCAATCGAGCTGTTTTCCCCCCTCCAGGCTGCAACCTATTCTTTAGTTACAACTTTTTTTCCCATGCAGTGAAAAAGTTGCCCTTCAGGCTTTGAAGGCCAGTGATTGGCATCTTGAAGGTGCATTTGATGTATTTTACAGTCAGCCTCATATAAGAACTTATACTGATACAAGACACTTGGAGGAGCTTTACCACAGATATAAAGGCAAGGCTTGCTTCTGGATTCCTGGATTATCGCAGTTGACTGAATTGCTTCTTATGCTGATTAAAAGTAGTTACAGGACAATAGTACTTCTTTTGGATTTGTTACCAGTTCTGTACAGTGTCATAAATTTGGTTTTTCAACGCTGAAAAGAGAGCTTATGCACTGGAGTTATAACACCTTGTAGATATTGTTTGGTTTTATGCTATCTTATTAGCAGATGTATTTGAATTTGCAGATTCCTATGCTGATATGATACTTGTCGATGGGATTACCCTTCTTTGCAATGATCTTCAGGTGGCCAGTCGTGATTCTTTCTGTTACGATCTCAATTATATGGCACCACTTCCTTGAATTTCCAGAATGCATCTTGAGTTTTCTCTTTCTACCATTATCTTTTGTCTTCCTGGGATGCATAGGAACCTTTTCATTGTCGTATATGTTTTTTAGTTAAATGACACACGAGTATTTTATTTTGCAGGTGGATCCCCAAGATATTGTTATGGTAAGTGAACATGCGTAATTTGGTATGCTGTCATAGGATGAGGATACTCTCTCTTGTTTACTTGAACCTTCCGATACAAAAAATGCACTGCTGTGACTGCTGACTGACCTAATCGCTTGAAGGCTGCAATGAAGACGAAGTCCTTTATTTTCCATGTTTCATCTCTTTCTGCCCTTTTATCTTCCTTATTTTTCTGGTTAATATCTTTCGGCTTTGGTAGTAAAATCTCCTAAAGATACTAGTCCAACATTCCATTAGTCAGCTAGAAGTCTTTATTAGTTACAAATTCACCATTAAACATCAGAATACTAAAACTATAGGAATTCATGTATCAAGTAGGAATTGCTGTCTCTGTTCCACATAAGCGATAGCCATTTTGTTCTACATATATAGTTTTTTGGTTGGAGAAACTGAAGGTTCTGTCATAGTACTTTAGCATGGCTGAACCTGAGAAAGTTTGTTAATAGAGGTTGTTCATAAATAAAGCTAACAATCAAGTTTAAGCCATACTTTTATTTTCTTTCTGTTCTAGAGACTGCATCATGTGTATTATGGTCTTTGTTGAGATTCTTCTAATGATGAGATTGATTTGTATCAGCTGGTTCTTTCATGGCACATGAAGGCTGCAACGATGTGTGAATTTTCAAAGCAGGAATTCATAAGTGGACTGCAGGCACTTGGGTAGTTCTTCTTGCCTTTTCTTTTTTCTGCTTTTCCTGATACCAGTGTTGGCACAGTTTGCCTCATGCATTATTCTGAAGGCTAGTCTTTCTTGGCAGGATAGATACCCTGGAGAAATTCCGTGAAAGGATACAATATATGCGCTCTGAGTTGAAAGATGACCGTATGCAATTATGTGAAATTATTGCCATAGTTTGATTAATAATTATGACAATTGCTTGGCAAAGCTCTTTTGACTTATCTCTGATTATTTTATTTTGTTTTGACTGAACAGAAAAGTTCCGGGAAATATATAACTTCGCATTTGGTTGGGCAAAAGAAAAGGTATGCATCTTATTAGTGTTATTGGACTGTAAGTTTTCACTTCTGAGCTATAAAGTGCTTGATCAGCTTCAGGATAAGATTGTTGCTGATTAAGTTGTCTTTGGACGTTGGTGGTAAAATACGCTACAGCCATATTTTATCAGTGTGCTTGATTCAATTGTGGATTAATACGGCAGTTTAAGAGCATGTCCTTAGATAAGTTTTTGCAGTCATGGGATATCGTTACCTTAGTTACAGATTATTGTACATCATGTAGCACCTCGACTTTTGCAAACCTAGGTTCAGGTTTTAGCGCCTAAGATTCCTAGAATCTTCTCTAGTAAGGGAGGGTGATCTCCTAGAATGATCAGTTACTTTGTCGATGGAAGATACCTGACTTTTTGCACAATTTCAATTTCTAGTCAAACTTGGATAAAATTTTCTATCAGCCTTTTGACGTTTAAGTCTGAGGGTTCGACAGATTAATAACAGAAAGTAATAAATGCCGTATCATAGTAATAACTTACTGTTATGTGGTTTTCTATAAGATATTATTTACACTTTCAGCCACCTGAACGAATTTGCCTTGCATCCGTAGAGAATACGTTCATGCTGGATCTTGTACATTGAGCCTGGAATATGTTTCATACCTTTTTCATATCCATCTCTGATTGCTTTTTCCCCGTAGACCTTCCATGAGAATTTTCACTTAAGTTCTTTTGGTCATGTCATCTCCACTTACCTCAGGGTCAAAAATCCTTGGCACTCGATACAGCAATTGGGATGTGGCAATTACTTTTTGCTGAAAATCAATGGCCATTAGTTGATCACTGGTGTCAGTTTTTACAGGTAGTTTTCTTTTGTATACTTATTGAGCATTACAATCTGTTTGAGTTATTAATAATTAGTCCTCACGCCTGAGTATGGCCATCCTGGTTTTTTTGGTATATTCTCAAAATATTGTCTTTTTCTTTTGATATTTATTTTCAGTCCAAAGAGCCTATCTATATTCCCTCCCAAACACCCATAAAAGGAAGAAAAAAGAAAGAAAGAAAAATCTAGTAAGAAGAGAATTGCTCAGAAACACATTTGGTGGGGCTTTCAATTTTCAAGTAATTTAACATTTTTCTGGGAAAATGGAGGAAAGGAGATTGTCATTTTTCAACTTAAGCAATTTAGGTAAAAAATTTGCTATGCTCCATTAAGCAAAATGCAAGAAAGAACTACGAGGATTTGACATCAAATGCAGGTCCAAAAAGTGGAGAGCTGAAAATGAGAAGCAGTTTTGGGGAAATTGAAGGACTTCTTTCAGACCAGATGCACTTCTGATGGTTGCACGTTTGGAGCCTTTAGACTTTCTGTATTTGTTTCCCCTCTCAATATGATTGATTAGACACTTAGTAACATCTTCCTTCTAATATATGGGATGAATGTAGCACATGGAAGCGAGTTGAACTATTTTTGCAGGAGGGAGTTTGTTTTTGAAATGGATTTCTGCAGTTTGGCCCAACCAAAAAAAAAAAAAAAAAAAAAAAGATGAAACAAATAGTTAGAGTAGATAATATTAATAGTTAAATGAACTGGGTAGATGGTGAATAGAGGATGTTCTTTTTCATCTTGACGTCTCAGCCTAGTATGAAGGGATGGATGGCATCACTTATGTTGGTTCGGTTCCTCTAAATGCTATGCCCCCTTTGCACTGTAGCTAGACTTTTCTGGTTGAAAACAAAAGTAGGGACACTGCATACAAAGTTAACTTTGTCAGAATGCAGCAACTAGTTATCTCATCCTGTTTCAAAAACGTGATTAAAGAAATGTGCGCTTGTCTTGACATATAATGGCTGTTGAATGGGATTTTGTATTGTCTTTCTCTACTTCAATACAGGCCCGTCATAATAAGGCAATCTCCAGGGACACATGGTCTCAACTATTGGAGTTCGCCAGGGTAAGATATCTGTATGACATTATTTTTTTAGGAATGTATATCCTCTTCCATATATGTATATCTTTGATGGACTAAGTCATGTGTTTTTAGCTCATGTGAAATTGATGTAGAAGTCTTGTAGCAGTTATAAGGAGATGATCTTCACTCTTCTCACACCCAGTTTACATCCTTGCTTTCATCCCTCTCTTCTTGCTGAAGAATCTGGTTGTTATTTATACTGGGGCGGGGAGCTAAGAGGGTTAAAGTTGCTTTTGATTTTTGAGTGTGTAGTCTCAGTGAACAAGAATTCCACATATCTGAGATAAACATTTGGTGGAAATGGAAACTTTCAACCTATAGATAATGTGAACCCCATGCATATTTATCTGCACAGGCATCTCAAAATCTGGAACTTTCCCATGGATGCAACTGACAGACACCCTTCTGTTATGCAGACTGTGGACCCAACCCTGTCTAATTACGATGCTGAAGGTGCTTGGCCATATCTTATTGATGAATTCGTCGAATACCTGAATGAAAATGACATTGTCCAGAAGAGTCACATGGATGATCCTGCCCGATGATGATTGGCTGCTGTGGTGCAGACTCTGCGATTGGTTGATCTTTAAATCTTCTTGTGGATTGAGCTATGTCATTGTAATCGAATACCTTTATAAAGCCAACCAGAGTCCTCTCTCCTTTTCTCGTCTCCTGCTACAGTCTCCGTCTCCCCCACAAGACAAAGTGGTTAAAAAGAGAGGAAGAGAGAAGAAAGACCTCACTTCCTTATTTTCCTTGGAAATCCATTTGATGAAAATTCATACATCAGCAGTGGAAGATGTGATATGGGAGATTTGATGTCCAATTTTTTTGTGAGATAAATGTGAATAATGACTGGCGTTTGTTATGTTAAAAATTTCTCCGTAGAACCAGTGCATGCGCATGGCTATCCTTTGTCAAGAAATGACATTCCTTTTTACGTGGCCTCGAGTTCTCAAGAAATCGTTAAGGTGTCCAATGAGTAGATACTGGTGAATGGCTGCCGGCTGGGAATCAGTCAGGTTTCTCTCGCCTTGTCAAACACCCCCTCCCCAAAAAAAAAAAAAAAAAAAAAAAAAACAATGTTCTTATACATCATGGATTGGGAGCGGCAGTTTCGAGCTGCTTGTAGCTCTGTTTGGCGCATCTCTTTTTAAGATATCTTCATGAAACGGTATTTGTTATGCACCTCTCAATGTTAAAAGAGTTAGCAGCTTGGGTATTCTTCATTAATTTGAATTATTTCACAGCAAGCGCTTGTGGACGCAATTGTGAAGCTAAAATTGATTCGCCGAAATGGTAGTAAAAGAATACAGGCAAGCATCACTCACACTGGACCTGATGAATTTACATTAGTGGAACTGCAAATTGTCTTTAATTGCACTCTTACCAGTTCGTACAAACTTGTTGAGGTAGGAGAGCAGACCATTCTTTCTTTCAGGTTCTGCAAGCAACTGGGTTTTGCACATACTACACCTAACCGGATATCAAGCAGGTCCAATGAAAGAGGTGATATGGCATACCATGCAATCCATACCATAATCCCACAGCCGACCATCTCTATTGAGGTGAGGGATCGGTTGAATTATGCTCAACAAAATTGCATGAACGACCCTTTGAATGTTGGCCTAGCCGCCAAGAATCATCTGCTTTGTGAGTTCTTCAGATGATCAACAACCCGTATTCCGTCTGACAGTCCAATGTTCAATGAGCAAATGACGTGACGTGAACAGGGCATTACTCGTACTCATCAAGAGTGGGTTATCTGTCACTAGTCACGCGTGAGTTGGGTCAACACCCTTTATGATCTTTTCTCCACAAGCCTTCGTCTACTGCTGGCCTGGCCTTAAAAATAAGATAGTATAAGGTCAACTCTTATTTTTTGCTTTGTGCCCTCTGTCCACCATAGAGTGTGGCCATCAACAACCTCAGAGACACTGAGATTTTCAGGCAGAGAGAGAGAGAGAGATGGACCGTCGGACCATCGGACCGCCCTTCTTCCGAACATGTCCAGAAGTTCGAGCAACCTGAGTCAGTTTTTGGCAGTACTCAGGCATCCACTTTTTGGCAGGCCCCTCTGCCAGGAAAAAGAACTGGTGCACGGGTGAAAATATAGACACATGCTCAAGCACTTTCATTCACTGATGTAACAGACACAAGTTCATGATACTCGCCAATTTAGATGACTCTCATCCATTGGTACATACAAACTGCTGAGAATTTCAATACCTGAAGGGCATATGACTGTCTTCACGTCAAAAGAAAACATTTCCTACAGAAATTGCTTTTTTCTACAAGAATTTATTCCAACTTGAATAAAGATAGGTCGCCCAAAAAATAATTTAACCTCAGGTTAATCTCACACGGGAACTGGCGTGGCTTCGTCTAGAGCAACAACACCAGGAAGTTCTTTGCCTTCCAACAACTCCAAACTGGCACCACCACCAGTAGATATGTGGCTCATCACATCAGCAACTCCAACTTTCTCCACAGCTGCAACAGAGTCCCCTCCTCCAATAATGGTCGTCACTCCTGCGGCACTGAGCTCTGCTAGCTTCTTTGCAACAGCCTGCACGTAGAAGTACAAGGTCATCAAAGTTTGCATTGGTCCTAGTTAACCATGCTAGCCATAGGCCAAACCCACTTACAAAATCGAAACATGTCCGCAAAATGAAAGAATTAACATTCGAGGTTCATCAAATGAGAAGCTCCCTTGAAGTCTTAACTGCTTGTCTACAGCTCATTCAAAACAAATGATGTGCACAACCTTGGTAGGAAGGGACCAGAGAATCCATGCTAAAGCTTAACTAGACCGAACACATGTACAGATAATGAGCCATAAACCAGGACAGATGATTTCCAGCCACATAAAGCTGATGAATAAGCGCAGAGTCAAGGAACAAACAAATCAAATCCATGCACATCTCACCTCAGTTCCAGCGGCAAATTTGTCAAACTCAAACACTCCCATGGGTCCGTTCCAGATGACAGTTTTGGTAGTTCCCAGAGCATCATTAAATGTCTTAATAGAGTCTGGTCCAATATCCAATCCCATCCAGCCATCAGGAATGGCAGATGCTGGCACTATCTGCAATGTTCGAAGCAGTTTAAAATAAGATAAGTCTACAACCACAGTGCCTACTCACGTGATATCTGCACCGTAAAGAAGTGTTGAAACTATTTTGCACATATCGTGACACACATTTTTAAATGTGAGAAGGCTAGGAGAAGAACCGAAGCAGCTAACCTTGCTGTTTGCATCTGGAGCAAACTTGTCCGCAATAACCACATCAGTGGGCAACAATAAAGAAACTCCCTTTGCTTTGGCCTTTTTAAGGAGCGATGTTGCAAGATCCAGCTTATCTTCCTCCACCAAGGAAGAACCAACAGAGAGACCCTGTGCCTTGTAGAAGGTGAAGATCATGCCACCCCCCAAAAGAAGGATGTCACACTTCTCTAGAAGAGATTCAATCACACCAATCTTGGATGAGACTTTTGAGCCACCCACAATGGCAGCAAATGGTCTCTTGGGGGTAGACACAGCCCCAACAAGATAGTCTAGCTCCTGGTTAAAGAAAAGGCAAGTTGAAGGTCCATACGAGAGAACTAAGTAACATAAAGCAAAGGATAGATTAAGATGCCTAAGAAGACTCAAAAGCATTAGGACATACCAAAACAAAATCTTGCTAAACTGGATCTTGATGTACATAACTCAAATTTAGTCTTCCGCATGCATTATTTCAAGGAACCAACCTCATAGTGACAAAAATTAAGAACCAGCATTTTCCATGCATAATGTTTAAAAGAGTTACAAGAATGAAACCACACATGCAAAAGTCGAAGAAAGAGATAAACCAATACCTTCCGCAGACACATAACAAGTCCAATAGGACCAAAAATATCGCTTCTCGAGAAAAACTTGGTCAGTGCGTGAAAATCGGCAAATTACTACTATTGCTTAAAATCTGTTCCAAGCAAAATAGCAAACAAATTACCTTCTGCAAAAGGAAGCCAGCAACAGAGGGCTTCAAGAACTTAGTAACCCCCTCAGTAGAAGCATGAGCCCTGTGTGCTGTTCCAAAAGCATCATTTACATACAGATCTGCCAATGATGCCAGCTTCTTGGCAAACTCAGGTTCATTCTTTTCTTCCTCTTTGTAAAATCTCACGTTCTCAAGAAGAAGAACACCGCCCTCAGGCAATGAAGCCACCAACTTCTCTACCTCAGGGCCAATGCAGTCATCTGCTTTTACAACCTGCTCAAGTGAGGATAAATACCAAGAAAACACTCACTTCTTTATCCAATTAGCAGAATTTTCCAACAGTGCTGTCCAACCATTTTTGTATATGACAAAGATGTCCTTACCTGAATGCCAAGGAGTTCAGATAGCCTTGGAACAAGAGGTGCCAAACTGTACTTTGGTGTCACCCCTTTGGGTCGGCCCTGGAAATTTTAAGGAGGAAAATCAACTACCGCCAATACAATCAACATCACAGTTGGTGGCTCACATTCACTGTACTGATATGAAACGGGAATCCCTTTAACTTACACCCGGAATCAAGTCACTAGTTTAAGAAAAGTAAGCAACCACTAATCAAAATGCGGTCTGAAAACATCCATTCTAGGACTAATCACGACTATGTCACATGAGAGTTCTTCAAAGATTTTTTTTTTTTTTTTTTTTTTTTTGGGCAGAGAAAGAGTCCATGACATAGTAGATGCCAGTCCTGGTGGGAAGAGAGAGATCTGCAAATTGAGGAAGGCAAACATATAGTGTTGAGGAAACCAAGACGATGGTAACGTGAGGAGACTCCAGCAGTCAGATTCGTCGAGTCAGAATACACGACAGACGATGGCAAACATAGGCAGACTCATGCTTTGCAATTAGAAGTGAAGAAAAAGATTCGGAGCAAAATGAAGGACAATTCAATGCAGACAGATTTAATAAGGACCCACAAAAGAGGAGGAGGAGAGAATCATAGTGGAGAAGGGACGGGGAGGGTCAACGCTCGATCAATTACCAAGTGGCTGGAGAGGATGACTCTGGCGCCATTTTGGATCAAGTACTTGATGGTGGGGACGGCGGCGCGGACCCTGGTGTCATCGGTGATGTTCTGGTTGTCGTCGAGAGGCACATTAAGGTCGGCCCTCACGAACACCTTCTTCCCCTTCAAGGCGGGGCCGGTCAAGTCGCCCACGCTCTTCTTGGCCATGGACACGACCCCTCTGCTCCCCTTGCCCCTCAAAGATCGGAGCTTGGAAGCCACGTGAGCGGCCAAGAACGGGTCGGCAGCGGCGAAGCCCAGGCGGCGGAGGCCGGAGGAGCGGAGGCCGGAGGAGCGGAGGTGGAGGAGAGCGGAGCCAGAGGTGGAGGATGAGGATGAGGAGGAGGAGGCGGAGGCGGAGGAGGAGAGGAGAGAGAAGGCGGTGGGTGCAGCCGCCGACGCCATTTTACCTTCCCTTGACCTGCTTTGCTGCTTGGAAGAAAAACCAGAAAACCGTCACCGAGCCAACAACAATCGATGCTGAACGAGGAGTGGTGGGGGGGAGTGTCGCTTTGGCGTCTAGTTTTTATGCGGCTGGATAGGAGGGGAGTCGAAAGATGTGGACGTGGGGATCGAAGGAGGGAAAGAGTGGGAGATTTTCTGGATTTCTCTTATCGTCGAGGAGAGGTCCAAGATTTTCGATGACTTTGAGACTCCCCTACACGTACAGATTCAAGGGCCGCGCGTGACACCTGACGCTTACCAAAAGAACCAAGTTAAAATCATATCCTGTACCGATGATTGCGATGCATATATCATGACGAGAGGATCGTAATTACATCCCATCGACTATGTAATTTTATAAATTCATGAGTTGGGATTAGCAGCTTAAAATTCCCGCCCCGCCCCCTCCCCCCTTGCCATTCATTTTACTCCCTCCTAATCCTCAGCCACTGTTTTGATCCGGCAATAGCATCGCCGCAATGTACGAATGGGAGCAACAAGGATCAAAGAATCAACCCCCACCCGATGATGCTCCACCTCCAATAAATTGATGATGCAAAATGCGTCCCAATCGGAAACCAGCAAGATTTGTTCTTTCTCTTTTTCTTTCGTGTCTTCAAAAGAAGCAACACATCTCTTTGCAGTTCTGGAGGGACCGAGGGACGTTACGCCCGCAGTACTCAAGTCTTCCACTGGGTTGGAAGGTACGCGAGCTTTCCTTCTTCTGAGTTTCAATTTCTAAAGTCATTGTCCCCATTGCAAATTTGCATCTGCCCTGTCTGCCTACACCACGATTTGCTTTGATGATCATGCTACATTATGGTTTCTGCTAAAATTCATGTCCTGAGTCGTTTCCTCCTTTTGTGCGTGTAGTCACTAGATTTTCCCCCAAGAAGTGGGGTCTTGATGGAACCTCGAGTGCCCTCTTGGTCGCTTTTCTCGGCGGAGTTTCCTTTCTTCTCTCGCAAGGGATTGATATTAGACCTAAGCTAGCGGCGATACTAGGACTAGCTTTTGCGGACTCAGTGTTCCTTGGTGGTTCTTGTTTAGCTCAAATTTCAAGCTATTGGCCTCCATATCGCCGACGAATCCTTGTCCATGAAGCTGGCCATCTCCTTACAGGCATGCCAGGACACTTAATTTCTTCACCACTATTTATTTGGAGCACGATGCAAATACTTTCCCAGCAGCTGATCACCTCTTTGTTTTCACATTATCATTTCGGGAGCATCGCTATTTAATGCATGGGCTTAACGAAATGATATATTTACAATGCAGCATACTTGATGGGTTGCCCAATACGTGGCATAATTTTGATCCAATCATTGCAATGCAAATGGGCATTCAGGGACAGGTACTGCTAGTCTCATTCATGCTTGCTTAGTGGAACTGTGTTTCCGATTCCTTAAGTTATGCATGAGAACTTGATGGACATCAGGGGGAATAAGTCATGATGATTAATTTCTCTGGAAGGGTATTCTCTGTCTCTGGATTCTGGGAGCAGTCTAGTCTACGATTTCCGAAGGAAATAAGCTAATTTGCTAGTGCTGATGTTTGATGACTATGTTGTTGTGGCTTTATTAAGCTCGCCCTGCTTGCATTGCTAGCATACTTTCAACTTAACTAGCATCAATAACCCGGAAGAAGCATTCTATGCTAAAAATGTATACAGGCAGGGACGCAGTTTTGGGATGAGAAGATGGACAAAGAACTCGCTGAGGGGCGGCTACAGCACTGCCTTTGATAGGTTGGCATTGTCCCAATATTTTTTTTATATCTTGAGACCAAAGAAGATTTCAGCTAACAATCTTGAGTCTTGACTATCAATGAATTGCTAACAATCTTAAGTGTCAGTAAACGCTAGTTAATGTGATTTGAGCAGTTGCTCAAAATGATGCTGTACCTTGTTGTGCTGCTCTTTGGTTGCACTCCCAATATTCCAAAGCTTTCTACTAACTGTCCTCTAATGATGCAATTGATGTGTTTTGACAGGTATTCCATGGTGCTTTTGCTGGCATCGCTGCTGAAGCTCTTATCTATGGTGATGCTGAGGGTGGAGAAAATGATGAGAATATGTTTAGGAGCCTATGTGTCCTATTGGAACCCCCCTTGTCAGTTGCACAGGTACTTCTTGAATGAACAGACCTGCTTTCATGAAGGCCTATTGTAATTTTTCAGTCACTGAAATGCTTCATTGTCTACGACGACTTAGATGTCAAATCAGGCCAGGTGGGCAGTTCTGCAGTCTTATAATCTGCTCAAATGGCATAAACAAGCCCATCGAGCTGCTGTGAATGCTCTGGAGAGTGGCTTCAGTCTTAGCATGGCAATCAGGGAAATTGAGGAAGCAATGTCTTCTCGGAAATGAAAATTAGGCAGTGGATTGACTTGCAGTACTGTCTCGTCAACTCATTTGGGCAACCTAAGACATTGACGATTGCGTTCCTTGGTGGGCCTATTGATGCTCACAGTCTCAGTGATAAGCCTGAGAGTCTTGACTGCCAACATATAATGGGCATGCCGTAGACCTTCATAAGTGAAAATGCATATCGTAGGCTTGAGGATGAAAGGCCACTCTGACAGGGAGTTGTAGAGATGTGGTTTGGGTCACTCAAAGCCTTAAGGAGCAACTCTGCTCTGTGAAACTGACCACGAGTTCTTTGGGTTGCTTAACTGACAACATGGATTTTGCACACTCAAGATGAAGCTGCATAAGCCCCTAAATTTGTTCGTTGGACTGGCAAGTGTCTAGAGTTGGTTACTTGTTAGCTAGAAAGCACATTGAATTGTACAAAAAATTTGGTTGGAGAAGAGGCTGGTGCACTATGTACATGACCTCCTTTCAGCAGTACTTTCGTTTCGTATAACCTTGACTGTTGTCTTGTTTGTCTAATGAGTCCAAATCTTCTGGTAGTTTGCTGTCATGGAACATTGTTAAGATAAATTGGGAGTGAAAGTTTAGATGGTTAATTCTCTTATGCGTGAATCGGAAGTGATGGGGCTTGACAGAGAATTAGATCTTAGGCACTTAGCATCTGTTGCCAGGAACGATAATCTGTCATTTTGGATCAAGGTGCTAGTCGTGAACCTGATGCCTAGCATATGATTACCGTGCTAGTCGTCACTAAATGCCTGCAACTCTGGCCCTTCCCAGAAAAGACCTCTACTTAATGACATGGAGGCCGGTATTCAGTCGTTAAAATACACGTAAGTATTCAATTTGCTCGTATTGTTATGTAGGAAATGAGACATTCATTACATGATACCAGACATGAGGTTCTGATAGCAAATGTTCAATTCATTTCTTGTGATTCTGGTAGACAATCGCCATTTTCTAGCTCGTCTCTGACCCTCGCCCGATCCTGTTCCGTTGAGATGCTTACAAAATAAAGTAGTCTCATCCACTCTTTTCTCGAACCCTTCATTAGGCCTCGTCAAAGGAAGAAGCAAGCACTAGTGTGCACTTAAAACAACCTAATGCAAAAGATATTAATGTAGATGCCATTACAAAGCCCAAACAAGTTACAATCGCATCAAATTTCAATACTCTACAATCCGAGACAATTGCTACCTCTCAATTACATGCAAAGGAACTCCATTAATACTAAGAAGCTGCACTAGAATTTGCATGACCCCAAATCAAGAATTCGTTTGCTGATCATCTTGGGTTTGCTGAGATTGAGCATGCGGCCAGGGCATGAAAGAAACCGGCGGTTGAGGCTGCTGGGCAGCATAAAGTGCTGCTTGATCAGCAGGCTTTCCCATGATCGTACTTGGATGTCCCATGGGGTGTTGTGGTGGGACATAATAATATGGAATATCAGCTGGAGAGCCAACCACAGGAATGGTAGCCTTAGTAACTCCTAGGCCTTCCTCCTTTAACTCATCTCTTGGAATTATGTCAACCAAGAAATCAAACACATCTGTCCTGGAGATAGCAGCTGCTATATCATTCTTTTGCAGTGTCCTCCGTTTGTTTTCTTCTGTGTGAATCCAAGAACGCAAAGTCAGCTCCAAGATAAACATCTCACAAGCTTTTGCAAATACGACTGGAGCCTCAGCAGAAATCATTCGTACATCTTCATCCGCTTTCATTATTTTCTTGATTCGGGCAAGGGGAAGGCTGTGATTCTTGAAGTCCTGAGTTTGCTCAATTTCTTGCATCTGACCTGCCCAGAACATTTGAAGCTGTTGCTGCTGCTGCTGATGCTGTTGGTGATGGAAGTGTTGGGCTTGTTGGTATGCAAGCTGATGAGGAGAGCCAGGGAAAGTACTGGGTGCCTGAGTCGGGAAGGTATGGGTACAGCAGGAGTGCCAGCAGAGCAACTACAGGAGCAGTTGGAAATGGAGGGGCATATGCCATTTGGTTGGTGCCAGCCACAACCCCGACTACTTGCTGCTGCTGCTGCTGCTGCTGTGTTTGTTCCGTCTGATCCATGACAAGATTAGTTTATATCTCTAATGTGTTACTCCGAGTGCCCTATCATCAACAGCTGTGAGGGAGACCAAAAAGCGCATCAGAACATCCTGTCTAAATCTTTTCAGTGGCACATATTTCTCACAATTTCATGCCTTAGTATTGCTTTACCAGTCACAGGGTAACTGGAGTTGCTGATCCTTTAACCAATGCATGTACGAAGTGCTAAACACTTGTTATCCTAACAGAGAAACTTAAATAACTTTGATCCACAAGGCATGCATCACCATCTAGATCTTAGGAATGCATGATATTTACTATTTTTTTTTATATCAAGGCACCAAGAGATTTTGGCAAGGAAAGAGCAATTTTGCAGACAATTATCATTGTCCCGGCATCGATGTAAACTGCGGGCTTCATGAGAAATTCAGTGTGCATTACCCAATGAACGTACGAATTAACAGCTACCTGCCCTATTACGGGTTCTCAACCAATTGACTGGGTAGACATTCAAGTAGATTGGATACAATGGTAGGAATTCGTGGTAGATTTGGGATGTAAGGTTACGTTAAGTGCACTCTATTATGTGGCTCGGCTATGCGATGGCGAGAATATCGCACACTTAGCGTATGCTTACGCACAAGCAGTGGTATACGTATTAGGACAAAAGCCGCGATTTCCCTAAATTGTAGAACAACTAAGCAAAATGCTAGAAAAGCATACAAAATGCAAGAGCAGGAAACAAGCGCAATCCAAAGAGCAACTCAACTAGGCGAAAGGAGATTGAACAGAAGACGATTCAATAACCTCCCCAAACCCAAAACTCATTCAAGTCCCTTCATTTATCGAAGCGTATGGCGTAACACACGTGATTGATTGACCCGCATCTGAAAATATAAAACCCATTTGAACCTGTCATTACCCAAAAGGGAGAAAGGGGAACATGAAGAGGCAGATGCAAGGAAGTTCAAAATAAAACATTTGAAAATCAAGAACAGGAAACGGGTGAGTGACGATGAGTAGCAAGCTAACGTTACCTTAGCAGAGCGGGAGCTTCTGTACTCTTAAGTTGCATGAAACCCTAGACACAGAGAATCTGGTTTTTGAATAGCTAGAATAGTAGCTCCAAAAATGGGTTTCAGAGAGAGAGAGAGGGAGAGATAAAGAGACAGACAGAGGGAGGTTTCTAGAAAGTGGTGTGAGGTGAGGTGACAAATGTCCAGCAATGTCAAGTGTTTTGACTTTTGAGGGCTGCTGAAGTTGCACACATGGGCCTCATCCATTGGACGTACACAAAATAAAGGGACAGACGAAGGAAACAAAACGATAGTGATATGTAGGTGAGGAGCGAGTGAGGGGACAGGTGGAAGTGAAGGCTGTATCTGGGTTAAATGTCTTGGTGAAGTGTAGGGGAGCCTGGTGCGGGAGTAGCGATTCTCTTCATGTTGCCCATGGGTCGTCCGTTCTTTTGGGCCATTTTATTTTATCCTTCTCGTTTCAATTGGATTTACTTAGGCTTTGGGTGGATGGAGACTGAGAGAAGCATAAATTAGATCAGCCGTTCGTTCCACTTCCAAACTGTTCACTTCAACTTCCACCGTTCGGGCCTCATCAAATGGATTGGACTTGGACTACAAACTCACATTTTCAGGATAAATTCGCCATTGGAAAATGGGGAGATGTCGTGTGTACCATAAAACATCTCAATTCCTTGGTCCATCCTTAAAGAACTAACTCCTAGGATTGGTTAACTCGTGAGGATCTCTAGTTGCTCCTTGATTTATTTTGTCGCAACTTGCTGAACTAAGGAAGAAACTACTCCTATGATATCACGGACCATCGCCACCACTTGCTATGCATGAGAAATGAAATTCCATCAATCACTCGAGTTGATCACTGTCTTCCCTTCTCATACGTCCTTCATTTTCGGACAGCAGAAACTTTACATCTCACGAAAACAACAGAATCCTTTTGTAATTCAGCTGTTGCTTTGCAATCTACCAGAAGTTGATAAGACGCTGCCATACAGGACTCCTGAGTAAATTCCTAAACACTGTCTGCAGCAGCACAAAAGGAAAAAGCAGCCAACCACATGCACAATGCACAGGAAATATGCTGTCCTCGTCATGGTGACTGAATCTGATGATAGGAAACCCAACCAAAGCGACTAATAAGTCGGGAAACCCAATCAAAGCATCAGCAAAGTATTGCATGGGAAGATACCACCGCAACCCATAAATCAGCGTGCATATTTCAGACAGAAATTCACAAAAGCAGCATATACCATGAAAGAACCATTGATCGTTCACCCATGATGTACGAGGTCAATGTTGATCTGTCTTGACAGTTTCAACAAGGTCCTGCCAACTCCAGACATGTGGAGCAGCTAATTCTCCCATTATACAAGCTACCTTTCTCCAAGACCATGCAATTAAATTTGAATAAAATGAATTTTTCGTTTCGATGAAATGTGGCAAGAACAGATGAGTGCACAAAAAATACTGTTCCACCATCAACGATTGGCATCATTTGGATGCTTTCTGACCATGGGCTTTCCCATGGCTTGCTGCTGCTGCTGCAGACATGATTCATTTGGATGCTTTCTGACCATGGGCTTTCCCATGGCTTGCTGCTGCTGCTGCAGACATGATTCGCAAACGGGCAGCAATTTCTGTGAAGGATGGCCTAACAGTTGGATTTGGTGCCCAACACTGTTCCATTAGCCTCCGCCATTCGTGATCACAGAAGCCTGGTATGGGTGGCCTCAACGTGTTACTTACTATGCCTCCTGCTTTGCCATATAAAATCATAAGGATACACCACATATTGCATATAGGATATAATCTGAAATTTGAGCTGATAAAGAGAATTTAGTGGAAAGGGCCTACATTCACATATACATACAACTATCTATCTATAGCAACGAAATTTCCCAGAATCTATCACCATCAGGCCATGTTGAACGAGATGCTTCAACCAAACACAGCACAAAATCTCGAGGTTGATGACAATGCATGACAACACACATCATATCATAACCAACACGTGTTTCTACAAATGACATCTCTAATCCTTAAAACTAATGTAATGAAGGCTGCAGGAAGGTCTCGTAACACAGTCTGGCCAATTAATAGGTCAGACCTTGATGCATCATCATGGTGGAGGAGGCAAATCGAAGGAACACAAAAGACCACAGATAACATTTGACTGGAGCTGTAAAGTATTCAGTAGTACCAACACTACTCACAAAAACCAAGGCCCTAATATAGCAAGCAGAACCAATATACACGCAGCCAAAAATAGCAATAATGGTTTCAGTCTTCCATTTCTCACTCCAGATTTTTACTTGAAAGAGTTAGCTCCTAAACAGCAAAAAACGCATCCAACTCAATCTGTATTACGTCCTACCATGTACAGTGTTGCAGTCCCAGGACTCTCTAGGTAATTATAAAATGAATGTAAGATACACTTTTCAAATGGTCAATAACCCTATCAACAATGATTTTTTACCTCTTACATCAATATTTCTCCCAAAAGAATATTCTCAACCAGAGTCACCCAGACAGCCAGCTTTCAACAGAATGTAAGAAACTGTAGTGGTCTTATTACCTATATATTTCTAACTGATTAGTTCATCCTGATAACATGAGCTTCTTTGACAATCAGTTCTTAGCACAATATTTCTGCTTCTCTCCATCCTTGCCAATACATCACAGTATTTATACCAAATTGATAAGTTCACTTCATCAATATAGAAAATTAGCTTAAGCTAGATCAGTTTCATTAAATGATCAGTGACTGGACTGCATCATCATGAAACACAGAACAGAAGCACTGCTACCTCATTCACATTTCATCAAAGCTCCCCTCAAATGAATGGAGAGAACAATAAGTCATGAGAAGAGAACTGAGACACACCTATAATTGCACCATAATGCATATTTGCATATGGTTCCTCCCCAGTGAGAATCTCCCACAAAACAATACCGAAGGAGAACACATCCACCTGTAAATTAATAATCCACAATGATCAAAAATGCCACCAGAAAGGACACAAAGTTTACGATACACGTTGAAGGAATTCGATGCCGTCCGGTGATGCTCACAGCTTCTTAAGTTTTAGGTACAAACTAGCCTTTCCAATTGACTACTGAAATGAGCCAAAAAGAAAAAAATATATTGTAAAAATTGGACGAAGTCAAACAACAAACACCTAATTTTTATGACAATGAGAAAAGGTCAATTGACAAAAGTTTAAGCTGCAAGTAGCACATTCTCAAAACGTCCAACTTAGAAGGTCATAAATACCCAAATCAGTGAAGCTATGGATCACGGGACGGAAATAGGAAGTGGGTGCACAACTTGCCAATAAAGAGAGTAGCTTTCTGCTAATTTGGGTCATTGTAAACTAGTGAGCATTCTCAGTCATGGTTGTCCATTGCAAATTATTAGAATAAGATAGCTATTTCAGTACATCTTCCACCACTAATTATGGGTAGCATTTCTTCCACAATTACTGGTAAGTTGCAACATCAACCAGAATGTTAAAATGGCGTACTAGCATAGCTCATCAAAAGTTTAATTCAAGATAAATATTTCTTCTAGAACAAGATTGCAGTATTACATTTATGCCACCATATCTCTCGATTGTGCAAGTACATGGTGGGATCGATTGGTTCCACAAACTTCCCAATCTGGGATACAAGCATACCCGGAATCAGGTAGATATACACAGATCATGAGGCAATAGAGTGGTTGTGCGACTCTGATCATGGTGCCATCAAATTAATTTGGCACAGATAACCCTCATTGATCTACCTATCTTATCATTTAGAGACAATGCTGACGACAACATCATACCTTTTCAGAGACTTTATTGCTGCTGCCATTTAGCAACTCAGGAGCCATCCACGGTAAAGTTCCCTTACTCCACCAGAAACTAAGGTATTTCGTTTGATTTTTGACAGGCCAAAATCACCAACCTGAAAAAGGACATCGCTTATAATGCAAAAATAGTAAACAGTCCGCTGCTTCTCAACATTGAAACTGCAATCTTACCTTGCAAATGGGACGCGAAGGATCTTTCAAATTCACCAGCAAATTGTCACATTTCAGATCAAAATGCACAATATTTTTTGAGTGCAAATATTCCATCCCAAATGCAGCATCCATTGCAATTATGAGGCGCTTTCGGCGGTCAAGATGCCTACAGAGTATGCTGGTTAGAGGCTGAGAGAAGCAGAAGAGAGAAGTCGGAATGACCATTGAATGAAGTGAACTAACAAGATGACATGCTTATTGTTCCCAACACATTTATAGTACTTTTCTATTTGTGCACTGATATAATTCTATCCTTCTAAGTTCTCATATTAAATCATGCTGATTGTAACAACCATAAAACAAATTATTGATTCAATGCATTAGTAAATCTGAAAAGCATGAGGCCAGAAATCTTACTTATCCTTGCGGAGTAAAACATGCCTTAGAGAACCATCAACCATAAATTCTGCCACGGTGGCCAAGGTTCCTCCAGGTCCATCTTGCACAACACCGTAAAATGCCACAACATTTGGATGGTGAAGCTTTGATAGAATGTCGGCTTCCCGCCAAAACTCAGTTGTCTGAAAAAAAAAAAAAAAAAAAAAAAAAGAATTAGCTTAATTAGTAAACAGATAGAGCATCAGAGATGCATCCAGAGAAAGATGGAAAAAATGAAAAGAAAAAGAAGGGAAAGAAAAGGAGCAGTAATCTCAAAAGTACAGAGTGACATTCTGGAAGCACATATATAGTACCCATATTAAAACCACAATTGAGTAGATCTATCATTTAAATAAAGGGACTCACTAATCTTTCCTGCTCTGATGATCGACCTGTGAAGCAAATTTTCTTTATCCGTTTGATGGCAACATCTGTCCCTCTCCATTTCCCATGATAAACAGTTCCAAATGTACCAGAACCCAGTTCTCTGAGCTCTTCAAGATCTTCATTCTTTATTATCTACAACAAGCATTTGGAGGGGTCATCAAAAGGACGAAAAGAAAAGCTGGCACACCAAATCAGGTGAAAGGAAGTCCAAAAATAAAAGTTTCATAGAAAAACACCCAGCAAAGAAATGATGCACGTGTGAAATGGTGAAAATTTACACAAGCTCGGTGGCAGTGTCCAAAGTAAATCATAGATGTTAAGCATATGAGACACTTTGTTAAATATTTTTGAAAAGATGTAGCATGTGCAGACCAAAGTGTGTCATATCTAAAGGAACTATTAGCACAAATCATCCCAGATGCTGTGGACATCAATACAGGCGATACAGCGTTGTCTTGTCGACAAAGTTAGCGTCATGATGTTCACTTTCACACTACAGTACAACAAAAGGGATCCACCACCATCAAATACGGGATTGGGAATTTGGGCTTACCTACTCTATGAATACTGAAGAGATCTGCTAATGTCAAAAAGCCTACCCAAGAAGATCCTGAAGACATACTGAAAAGAGCTGCTAATGTCAAAAAGCCTAACCAGGAAGATCCTGGAGACAGATCCATACTTATTCTAACTTCCCCATAACCAATGCACCCTTTCCCCAATGAAAGGAGCAACCTGATTCATCTTCTATAGCCCCATGAGTCAGCGGGAATTTGGACGGCAACCAGACTTTTTGGCTTCTTGTCATTAAGAATTTACAGGGAAAATGAGCTTGGCAACAAGGATCTGATTTGAATGGGGAACAAGAGTCTTGGCAGTGATGGCCACCCCTACTAAGACCAATAAGTCTTGGGCTTTTGTCCCACCTCTCCAGTGTTCATAATTGCCAAGCGAAGGAAAAGGATGGGATTGGAGACAATTTCTCAGAAACCCTATCTATTCATAGGGGTAGGCAAACCAGCTCCAGGTCGGATGTCATCTACCCGCATGCATAGCTCTAAAATGATGGACAAGCATGGAGGATTTTACACTTGACCAAAATCATCACGGGAGAACAAAAATGTTCAACAGCGGTACCACTTATCCAAGCATCATACCTGCAAAGTGCTGATATCAACACCTCCCAAAGAAGAAGGATCTAGAGGCGGCAGACCCGTGCTTCTTAACTCTATTTGACCCTGAATAAATTAAAAGCAAATCAGAAAGCTCGTAACAAAAAAATTTCACTTGAAAGGTCGATCACAACAAGGCATCCTCTGGAGAATACCTCATATTCTGACTCAGGCGTCCTAATGTTCTCTGCAATGGATTCAAGTTGCAACCCCTCACCATTCTTGTGTTGGGAATGACCAAATTCCATGTGCAAAGCAGATGTGTCAGTAGTACCAGATACTTCGGGTGATTCTTCAGGGCCATTCTGAGCACAAATGATGGGGTTATTAACATTGGCCTTATGATCTTCATCCGGTCTTATCTGTGTCAAGTGATGAGATCTATCATCATCCTGTCGAGCTTTTCCAACCTCATAAGGGGAAACAGGATGATCCTGGTCTATAAGAGAAACATCATTTCTCCTATATTCTTCATGTGCCAACTGTTGGAAGTATGACCAATGCTTAGGTTCATGGTTTTCCATGTTCAAGCTCACGCCAGTCCCATCTTTATGCAGCTGAGAATAATTCAATGACTTTTCAGAAAATATTGCTTGGGCAAAAATGTCGGAAAGGACATCACGAGGAAACCGCTCATCAATGTCAATGAGAATGTCTGCTTCCTTTGATTTCAACTCATGCTTGGGAAGAACAGATATGCCACCACCATCATATCTAGTGTAAGTTACTTCGGATCCAGCTTCAACAGTCTCAACAACCGGGAATTTCTTGTGATCATCTAAAGGATGATTAAAGTTGCAAGTGCTAGTCTCTTTTGTAACACCTCTATCATCACCAGACACCTCTGGCAACTTAAGTCCACAGTCCAGCCCATACTCTGTGGCTCTTGAAGTTATTTGAGATATACCATTTGCAAATTCTCTATACGACTCAAGTTGTGCAAGTCCATCTTTAATTGTCTGAGGTTCTTGACTTGGAGGATTTTCACCAGAAACGGGCTGTTCTATTTCAACATGGGAAGTCATTTGTTTTCTCTGCAAATTGCCATTGACGTCTGCACTTGTACCAGGCTGTGCAAGGTCCAAATGCGAATGAGATACCATAAACTGAGAACCAAGTGAATCATCTGACTTAGATAACCGACTAAGTAACTCTGCTTGTTCACGAGGAATCCTCTCAGAGCGATAAACCCGCGGAGGAGGAACAGGTGGCTCAACATATCTCAAACCATTTGGGATGGAATCAGAGTTACCTTCATCTGGAACAACAGCAGCACTTGATGTGGAACAGTTGTCATGGTTACTGTTATTGGGAAACTGCCCTGAAGTTAGAACAGCATCAACAGATATGGGAACCTTTTCAGGATCCTCATTTTTCCCCACATTGTCTGAAGGAAAATAGGGTGTGTCCTTCTCAGTTGCACCTACTGCTGCCGATAATTTGTTAATCCGTGAGTATCCCATCTCATCAATCTCGTGTGACTGTGAAAAAACAGAATGATCTTTCTTCAAGGTAGATGTGCCATCAGGGTCACTCTCTTGCTGGACAGAGTTTCCGTTTTTTGGTTTCTCTTTCCTTGACGATGACTTGGAGTTCACCTTAAGCAAGCTGTCCTGCTGATGCATTTCCATCAAACCTCCCTGCTGATTCGTAAGAACATGAAATGGCATAGTAGCGAGAGTTTCTCCCAAAAGAGAGCAAGTTGACTGGTCATGCCCATAGGGCAAGCAGTATTGCTTTGTATCTCCATTTTGCAAAATCTGGCCATCGTAGAACTGGGGAACAGTTTGACCAGCATAGGAGGAATCACTTAGAATCGCTGAAGACAGAATTTGTGATGGTGAGACAACGATTCCAGTCAAAGGAGAAACACTGACTCCAGTTGCATTAACCTCCGTATCGATATTCTGTCCATCTAGATCATCTAAATTATTGGTCGAAGAGCTAGCAAAACCATGAAGCATTGAGCTTTTTCTCAACCCAATATCCATTCCATTCACAGCAACTACAAACTGCATCTCAGACTCGCCATTTGTACTCCCGAAACCCAACTCAACATCTTCCAAATCACTCATGGAGAAAAGGAAAATCCTAAGCCTATGTGAGCCCTCTCTAAAGTCTAGCTCCTTACACTCCTCCATCATGTTCTGCAGATCTTCATCAGAAGATACAGAGACCAAGGCATCCAGTTCTTCTCCAGGGAGCTGATACTTTATAACATGAGTTTGGCCATAAATTGTCAGCATTTTTTCCACAAGCTCCTGCCACGAAATGTCCTTCCCTATTCGTATGATTCGTGTATCCCCTCCAACATACCTGAGCTTTCCATCACTTGGACGAGGCAGAATTTTACCACCAAAGCTGCAGAGGACCTTCATACTCATCGATGAGCTATCAGAAGCACCTGAAGAGGCATTCCTCGGGACACAGCTTGATATTCGAGGAACTGATCTAATTGAGGGATGAGTACTTGAACCCTCATGAAGATAGGAGCTCCTCTCGAGCTCTCTAGGACCTTTCTCAGCAATGTTAGTCATCGAAATGTCCGATCCACTTTCTGAACCCATGTGGCTGATGCCTAAAATGCCCTTTAGTTCCAAGTAACACGTTGAATTGGAATCACCGACTGCATTTTCAACAAAAGGTTTCCGGGTATTTACTCGATCACGCATAAATTCAAGCGCAAACTCCTCACCCGTCTGTATGGAATAATTGAGAACAGGTTTAGCTACTGAAGTACTTATCTCAAGTGGTCCTACATGAGTGCTCGCAACTCTTAGAGGAAATGACTGAGATGCAGGATGAATGTTTTCCTGGCCAGGCTGCCCCGTGTCGTGATAGAAGTGCCCATATGTTATCGGTTTCTCCGTGAGATCATCATTTACCCCTTTCTCCATTGTATCCTAAAGACCAAAATCCAAATCCAGCCAAAACAACCTGGACAATGGCGCAGCAAACATTCAAATTAGCCAACGCAGCACATCGAAATCCAATCATACCCACACTCGCATCATATTTTGAAAGAGAATTATTAGATTTGATTACAGGGGCATCTTGCCGAGAGATAGTTGGACTTGGAGAGATCCAGAAGCTTCACTCATTTTTTGAGACAGCAAATTAAAGGGTAACTACCGACCAAAAAAAAAATTAAAGGGTAACTGACCAAGTCCTCTCGATGCAGTTCATGTTGAGCATAGAAAGATCCGAGACATGGAGAGAAGGACAAAATACGGGCAGAGTTTTTATGGAACAGTGGATGAGACAGGGCGAAGCTAAAGCACAATCACCTTAACAGCTGACAGTGCGTCGAAGAAAATTGACGGCGTGACGGGAAAGCCAGTGACAAACTAGTCCGAAACGGGCGTTGCAACTCAAATTCATTGCCCTCTTCTTTGGCACTTCATGTTTGCCCTCAGTGGGAATGAAAAATTCGACATTTCTAAGCTACGGCGGGGGAAAAGTCGCGAACTTTTTCGAGAATCTTTAACCCGAGACGGAGGAGGAACCGCGAGGACTGAGCAAGAGGCTCAACTACGCAACCACCAAAAAGTCACGACCCACAACTCGACTTCACCGCGCGACAACCTCGCATCAAAGGGATCAAAGGAAGTCCTCGTTACCTGGGCGGGGGATCCAGGCCCTCAGGCTGGGGGGCTGAGCTAGCCGGACATCTCCGTAACTGCAAAGGAGGCCGAGGAGGAGGAGGAGGAGGAGGAGGAGATGAAGCGTGTGAAAGCTCAAAGGCTCCACCTTTTTTTTGGTTTTTCTTTTTTTTCTGTAACTCCTGAAACTGGTTATCTGGGCTCTTCTCTCTTTGTCAGCGAAGATGGCGTCGCGTTGCTCGCTGCAGTCACGTCGTCTCCATCCTTCCGCTGCGCCGGGATTGAATTTCAAATCGTGTCGGACAAATTAGAAAATTATAAAACGTCCCCTTCGTCTCCCAGCAACCTCTTGGCGGAAACCTCAACCCTCCTCCCCATTAAAGGAAAATGCACTGTGTTCTGAGCGGAAGTTCCCACTTTTTCTCTTTTATCCTGAAGGATTTTCACTTCAGAAATTACACTAAGCGTGCCAAGATTAGTTGGTCAAATTAATACACTATTTTTTTTGGTCGGTAATTAATACACTAATTAACGTGATAGAATTTTACCACACTGTTGCATATTATTTTAAAAGGCCCATCTACGTTTTATGATTACTTCACTTATTTCTGTTTTTTTGAACGTTTACGGCACTTGTTTACATAAAGTTACGCTAATGAAGTTCCCCTTTTCTTCGAGTGATGCCATAATAAGTCAATATTTCCATGCTCTAGCTTCATTAAAAATCGTGGGAAGTTCTTCCTTCTACGCGAGAGAACTCACGAGCAAAAGGAGTAAGCGCGTCTTTTATGTATGTGATTAGGTTAAACCAAACCGTGACGTGTAGTTAGTGGCGATGAGCTAAAATGAGAGTCATTCAATATTTATCCTATGGGGTTGCTCTCGAGTGCGTTTAATCGAATACCCATCTACAGAGAGACTATGAAATGATGTAAATGATAAAAAGAACGTATGTTAGAGGGAATTACAAATGAAACAAATAACCGATCACGATCAGAAAATGAAGCATCATAAATATTATAGACACCAAATCAAATCAAATGCAGGTGTATTTAATAAGAGGAGCACGTCAATCTTCCAAGGAAAGCAAAAGGGGATAATTAATGTCATTGGAGTTTTGATCGGTCGAGGTTGTTTTAGTGGTCGATTCACTCCCAATATAAATTGTGGAAAGATAAGGGTCGGTTTGCTTTGCAAGTTACTTAGTTTATGGAGGTGGTCGGCTTAAGGTCGGTCCGTTTGTCGTTAAAGAATTGAGGGTTGCTTTCCAAGTGCTCTGCTCTTGTTTACCCCTTCTTTAACTCTATTAAAAAGAAAATAATGCTTTGGGTTCGAAGCTCCTTGTTCCTGGCAAAAACTTCATCAAGATTTCTCAAAAATCCCCTCCTTTTTTTGCCCCATGTGCCTACGCCTTTCTTTTTCCAGATCATAAAGGTGCACCGTCGATGTAGAAGGTTAATATGTGGAGATCAGCACAGCTTTTCTTTTGCATTCAACCAAAATCGTCCGTACATGTTAATTTTATAAATGTATCTAATGCACGCTCATTCAATACGTCTTCACATAGCATCAGTCCATTGTAGCTAATTCTATGGACATAACACGTGATACATGTTATGGAATGACGAGGATGGCTAATTCTATGTTTATAAGGGTTTTTTCGGAAATGTACCATTTAAAAAAATAATAATAAAAGTAATTTTAAAATAAAATATAATTAAAAAAATCAATTTTACTAGTAATATTTTCCATCGTTTCGTTTTAAAAAAAAAAAATGATTTAATTTTCCAGAATAAAATTACTAAAAAAATTGATTTTTTTAATTATATTTTATTTTAAAATTACTTTTATTATTTTTCTTTTTCCTTCTTCCTCTTCATCAATCCTCTGCTTCCTTGCCACCATCCCCATCTCCTTCCATGGATGGTGATGACTAAAAGCGAGCTCGAGCTCTTGCTTGAATTAGCCAAGCCTTGAGCTTGTGGCTTGCAACTTGGGCTATTGTCAACAATGCTGGAGGAAGAAGTGAGAAGGAAAAGGGAAAAAAGAAGAAGAAGAAGAAGAAAATTAGTTTTAAAAATAAAAAGTACTTAAATTTTCAAATTTTTAAAATATAATAAATATAATGAATATATTGAAAAAGAATTCATGGAGAAGAACGTGTTTGGTTTAGGTGAAAAAAAGAAGAAGAAAAAAATATTTTCCTCACTTACTCATTCTTTTATGAACCGAACATCTGAAAAATTCGAAAACATTGGGAAACAAATGGAACCTTAATTACAATAAGGTGATACTACGCATTTCATCTCATCCTCTCCATATATTCATCTTTTCAATTTTTCCATGCCCATGCTCTTAATGCCTATGTTTCGTGCCTAACACAAAATGCTCATATGGCAAAAAGTTAAGAATTTCCGAATAGCATAATGTGCAAATTTCACAAAATTTATTGTCCTCACAGTTGACTTACAAGCCGACATTTCATCTTATTTTTATATACATGTATAGATAGATAATGAAAAATTTTGAAGAAAGAGTAAGGGAAGATCCTCTTCACGGCGGAAGAATTATAAAAAAAGCCTATTCTCCTAATCGTGTTCGGAACTTATTGGCTAACTTGTACTCCTCCTTATGTATATTTGGAAAAATAATAGTGAGAGGAATAGTGCAGCAAAATAGAGAGACAAGCGATCGCGATGGGACTCGAACCCACAATCTCCCGCTCCGGAGGCGAGCGCCTTATCCATTAGGCCACGCGATCACACGCTTTTACCTTTCCAATTGTATTATTTAACATAATGATGTCCAGCTGGTTGGCCCCTCCCCTTCATTGTCCATGGACCACGATCAACTCAACACAATTACATTATTGTCAAAGGAAACAAAAATAATGTTCTTGATGTGAATTTCCCAATCAGACATTACAATATCCAAGTCTTATTCTGATTGATCTATTTAATTCTGTTTAGACACGAATGGGCATGTTTAAGTGAACATGCCAACATGTCATTTTTCGACTAGAGTGTGATTTGACATGTTTCAACACTTTTGATACTCCTACCTAAAACATTCTCTATCTTTGATTGTTCACAAAAAAAAAATAATAATAATAACAATAATATCCATGTGAAACAAAAGTCACGTGTTCAAAAATACATATATCATAGAACTTTTACTCTATAGTACGTGTCAGATGTAATGTGAAGTCAAGCTTACTCATATTGTCTAGAAATGGGCTGACATGGTTTGTCGTGCACGAATCACTCGGCCGATGACTCCAATATTTTTAAGATATTAGGAGTACTTTGGATGGCATTTCCTAAATTTGATCATAGCCATGCAACCCTTTGGGCTCATCCAAGCCCATAAGGTTCAAATCACAAAATTACAAAGGCCGAAATGACATATCAATATTGGGCTGGGCTTGGTCATGTATGAAATATTTTTTCAATATTTTTCTATACCATCAATGGACTCGGTTGGAGACTTCTAGATCGAAACTAAGTTTTTTCTAAAGCATCAAATTTTTAAGGGAAAATTTCAAAGAAGAACCCGAAGTACCATTATTTTCTTAAATAAGGGCCCGAATTAAACTTTGTTTCAAATAAAGACCCGAAGTGAATTTTGTTTCAAATAAGGACCTAAAGTCACCTTAGTTGTTTCAAATAAAGATATGAAGTGGTTTTGGTTGTTTCAAATAAGGACCCGACCCGACCCCACCGATCACCAATCAACTAAATTTTTTGACTAATCAAGGTTATTTTTATCATTTAGCATTCACCTTCCTCTTTTTTTCCTTTTTTTTTTTTTTTTTTTTTTTTTTTTTTTTCCGATTCTTCTTCTTCCTCTTCACTGGTGGTTGGCTAGCCACTTGTGATGCCCATAGAGGGCTAAGTGAGGGTCACCCCCATTGGCGAGGGCGACCCATGCTAGCCACAAGTGAGGGATGGCTTTGTCTGAGCGTGGTGACCCTTGCCCAAGGGCCATCCACAAGGTCGGCCCTTGTTGGTCCCAAGCAAGGGCAACCGGTGAGGTTGTCCAACCCTCATCGACCTCGCCTGCGGCCAGCATGGGCCGACCTCACACATGGTTCCTAGGCGAGGATTGCCATACTTGGGTGAGGCCATCTCTCACCCAGCCCTTTGTGGGCATTGTCGGTGGTCAGCTGGTCACCGGCAAAGAGGAAGAAGAAGAACCAACAAAATAAATGAAAAGAAAAAAGAAGAAGAGGAAATGATGAAAATGCCCTTGATTGCTAGAAAGATAGGTTTTTATTTGAAATGGACATAGCTATTCTACGCCCTTATTTGAAATAAATATAACCACTTCAGTCCTTATTTGAAACAACATCCACTTTAAGCCTTTATTTAAGAAAATAAAACCACTTCATGTTCTTATTTGAGACAATATCCATTTCGGGGGTCTTATTTGAGAAAAAAGAAAGCATTTCAGGTCCCTTTTTTGAAATTTCCCAATTTTTAAGACCGAAAATCGGGGCAGTCATCTTGAATTTGCAGACCCTCAAGAACTCAAACCGCGGAAAAAGCCCAAGATAAAAAAGAAAGGAAATTCCGCGATTCGAAAAAGGTCGGCGAGGCCTTCTCCAACAAGAGAAAGCCCGTGGAATTCAGTTAACAAGATTCTCCTTCTCTCTCTCTCTCTCTCTCTTCCCAACTTTCCCTCCAAAACTATCCTCTCTCTGTGCTCTCTTTCTTCGCCATTTGCAGAGAGCATTATCACCGAAGGAGAAGCAAGATCGGGAAGGTCCGAAGCCATGCCCAACTCCCTGAACGGCTGGATCGTCATCTTCGTCCTCCTCGTCTCCTTCCTCGTCTCCTTCAGGAACCGCAAGGGCTCGAGCGCCGACCAGCGTGGGCGGCCCTTCGATCCTCCCTTCTCTCTCCACCCCCTCTCGCCCGTCCTTCTCCAGCGGAACGACGACGGCGCCGCCGTCGACGATGAAGACCCCGCGCTCGGGCTCCAGTACGACTTCTACCGCAACACCTGCCCTGCTGCGGAAGAAATCGTGAGGTCTTCCATGTCCAGGATCTACTCCCAACACCCCGACGTCGCCCCCGCGTTTCTCCGTCTCCTCTTCCACGACTGCTTCATCAGGGTTCCTCCTCCTCCTCCTTCTTCGTCTCTGCTTTGTGGGGTTCCTCGTTTAGGGGCTGATTGCCATTGGGTTTGGGTTATTTTCTCGAGTCAGGGTTGCGATGCTTCAGTTCTCCTGGACGATAGCCATGGAAACCGCAGCCACCCCATCGAAAGGCAGGCCATCCCCAACCGGACCCTCAAGGGTTTCGACAGGATCGATACCATCAAGCAGGAGCTTGAAGATCATTGCCCTGGGGTTGTTTCTTGTGCCGATGTTCTCGTGCTCGCCACCCGGGAGGGCATCCTCCTGGTACGCTCTTCTCTCGTTCCCCTCTTCCAATTTCAAGAAACTGTCCCGTCCCCTGTCATCGCCGTCCGTTCATGTGGATTTCGATGAAATTTAGTATTCTCATATTGGCATTGAATTGGCGCTCTATGTGGAAAAGTTTAATAATGATTCTCGAAGTCAGCATGGCATTTGGGAAGATTTCATCTACTCCACGTCTAGGAACTTCTTTCCTCTGTGTTTCCAGGCTTGCAGCTGGACGACAGCTACTTGATTAGTTTGTTCAAGCTTCTTAAGAATCTTTGTTTCTGTTTCCTTTTAACTCCTTATCCTATTCACCTCGTCTTTTGATGTTCGAGTCCACAGGCTGGTGGCCCATTCTATCCCCTTTTCACCGGCAGGAGAGACAGTATTCAGTCCTATTATGCAGATGCAATGGCTGAAATTCCTAAGCCCGATGATAATGTCTTCCGGACGCTCCACCTGTTCGGTCTCAGAGGTTTTGACGAGAGAGAAACAGTCAGTCTCTTAGGTATTATCACTAAAGTCCATCCTTCTATCTTACTTTGTGGTCGAGTTTGTTTGAATTGTGAGTGGATAACCAGGCACTGAATTGATTAATTCTGTTGATATGAAGGAGGTCACAATATCGGCAAGATCGGTTGTGAGTTCATCTTAGAACGCTTGCACAATTTCTTAGGGACAGGTCAGCCAGACCCAACCATATCTGCAGATTTTCTTAGTGAGATGAGACGCAACTGTGGAGACAGTCAGACCAGCAGCAATAGCAGCAGTGGCTCTCCACTGCTCATGGAATCAACGAGCCTTACTAAGTCTGATTTGGGTTTGACATACTTCCCACAGTTAGCGACTTCAATTTCTTCCGGATCAAGCTTTGACACCCATTATTACCAGAGCTTGCTTAGAGGGAGAGGTCTTCTATATGCTGATCAGCAGTTAATGGCTGACGAGAGAACTGCAAGTGTCGTAAGGGCTTATGCCTCAGATGACGGATCAGCCTTCAGATTGGACTTTGCTCGTGCTATGATGAAAATGTCAAGTCTTGGTATATTGTCTGGATCAGATGGGCAGATCCGAAAAAATTGCTCGTTTGTCGCCAACGGCAATTGAGAGAAAATAATTCTTGGGCAGATTGTGCTCTCTTTAATCCTCTCAGTGGCTTATCTCGGCATCTTCAGGTCCTGAGATTGATGACCCCAACAATATTACACGAACAACCACCACTCCGTCCCAATATTAAGCTGAACCGGCAAGCAATGATAACGAAGTTTTCAGCAACAATAGGCAGCTATTTCGGTGAGAAACTGTGTCATAATGTTGGAGCATTGCTTGTTCATCTTATACGATTTAAACAATTACTAACCTGTGTAACTTTCTCTTCTTGGCTTTACGAATGTCTCCTGCCAGAAAAGAACCAGTCAATTTTGGGAAATGGTGACCTTTGTCTGCTTAGCATCTTTTCCATCCATGACACCTCTCTGGCTTTGTACTTGTGCACCTTGAGTATCTTTCGATTAGGTGGAATATCTAGTTGATATTTCAAAACTGATAATTTTTCTATGAGTCTTGTGCCTTATCGTCTCTTCTGCTTGATGAGGAATGTCAAAGTCAGAGGAATTGAAAATTTGCCATCCAACAAGAAGCATCGAAATATATCAACCGAACAATTTGTAAAATTCACTGGAACCTCTTCCAACTAAGCTGAAACAAATATAAGTATTAGCATTCTCTTTATCTGGAGATGTATTTTGCGAGTGGGTGCCCTATCTTCTCAAATACTTGCTTGAGAAGCGGGTGCTTTGAGATTTAGATCAAATCTGGATCAAATGGTCAATGTCTGAATCGGGTGCCCTAACTTGTCAAGTTTTTTTTTATTGTAAAGTCCATCGAGAGTTAGATATAGATTTCCAAGAAGCTTGTGAAATTTGTTGCAGCATTTTGAGTGAATCTCAAGAACAATTTGGATAGCTTAGAGAGGTGTTTGGCCATCTCATTTATGTGATGGCAATGAGAGAATTAACGTGCAAAACTATGTTTTAAGGATTTGACAATAGGCTTCTGCAGCATGGCTTGATGATGCAGAACCATGTTTATGATTCCCCCTTGAGAGCTAATCAACCTTCAAGTGGCTAAATCGTATCTTGATCTTAGGCCTTTTCCAGCTATATTTATGTATTGTTGCGCTGGCATTATCCTCTAGAAACAGCTGAATGATATTTTGCTCCTCAAAGAGGGAGACATCAAAACTTGGCACTTTGCAATTCCATCTAGGCTTCTTTCCAGTTATTGCATCAGCATGTTTCCTGACGCTAAGTAGAGCGAAGCAAACACGAGGCAACTTAGTTAAAAAAAGAGTAGGCTGAAACAAATCTATCTGTCTCGATATGTTCCTCAAAAACTCCTGTTCGTGCTGCAAGGACAGTGTCCAACTTATCAGAAGTGCCCATCTTCTTACCTTTTTGCTGTTCTGCAGCAAGTAGTTTGGCAAGCATCTTTATTAGCATCGGCACTGGAGCTGCACTTGCACCACAATGTGAATATTTCGAGCACACAGTTGATGGTGCTTTTATAGTTACGATGGAAGTCTGAGCCACATCCACTCCCCCATTTCGATTTTAAGGCGCGAAAGTATCTCTTTACTAGAAGTTGTAAAGACCCCCTTGTGAAGAAAGTCGGATCTTGTATCCCAAACCACAATGGCAATAGCAGCATATTCACTCCTGAAGGTACGGCCTCAACTGAATTGAGGAGCGTGCAACATTCAGGCTATTCAGCTGGTGTATGCCTTTGTGTGCGCATGCGTGTTCCTGCACGTGCATGCACACGTGCCCGTGAGAGAGAGAGAGAGAGAGAGAATTCAGTGGAAATGATCACAAAAATCTGTTTTCATCATAAGTCTTTTAAGATTATATTGTGCATGCAACAAACCTATCATTTATATTGAAAAGCTGAAAGAAGAAAAGGTCTTGCTATCAGCTGTACCGCACTAAGGAGGTCAGTGCCCTCTAAAATGTATGTACATTCTACACCTTACTCGATACAAATCTATCTTTGTAAACCTCTTAGATCTCATTTACAAAATTAAAAAGAAGGGGGGGTGGGGGAACAATCTGATCATTAGCATTAACTGGTCATCCATCTCTCAGATTGATATGTTGAGATCTATGCGAGGTTTCTTTGAGCTCGGCATTGGAACAACAGAATTGCAACGGGGGCACTTGGGATTGTCCCTGGAGATCAATACATAAAGCAAACAGCTGGGGCAGCCGGCTGCAACTGCCGACATCTCTCGACTGCTGTCCTCCTCTCGGGGGGCCTCCTTGATCGAAGATGAAGTCAACGAATTCAAAGGGGACGACGACGATTTCCAAAACGGAGATCTCTTCCTGGCCAGTCCTCGGTCCGCTCTCTCGAGCGCCGATTTAACTTTATCGAGAGTGCAGACGCTCTGGTAATTGCAGGACGTAGACGGCGAAGAAGACGTGAGCAACTTGAGGTCCAAGAAGGCGTCGTCGGAGCCGTTGAAAGCAAGCTTGGAGGGCGAAGGAGGGAAATTCAGGTCCTGAAACTGAGGAGGTGCTGAATTGATGGGCTGGTGCTTGTGGTTGGACGTGGAGGGCAGAGCTTGGGGGCTGCATCGTTGGATGTACACCTTCCCTGACTGAAGTCACGAAGAACCAAAGTCGATATCAATAACAACATTTTAGTAAAGACCGTTGAGGATGACGAACAAAACGTGGGTGTCTTTGTTCGATCCCATTCATTCCTAATCTGCAACAGAGTACTGCATAAATGGGGTGCACGGACGA
The DNA here is from genome assembly GCF_016545825.1 of Eucalyptus grandis. Lineage (NCBI taxonomy): Eukaryota > Viridiplantae > Streptophyta > Magnoliopsida > Myrtales > Myrtaceae > Eucalyptus > Eucalyptus grandis. The sequence continues at coordinate 17,710,664 of NC_052617.1, read as the reverse complement.
GCAGGTCTAATGGACCGACAGAGGAGCAGACCGAGAACTAACTGAGGACACACAAGCGTGAGGCATCGTTTTGGCCAGCAAATCAATAATGGAGGCCTACACATGGTACATACAGCGACGCTGACTAAGAAATTTCCCACATAAAGATAAAAAGGGGTTGCAGACGATAAGATGGGCACGCCCCCGGAAAGGGGAAGCGTTGGGAAGAAGGGCACTCGGGGGGTCTACTGTTCCAAATTCATTAATGAAATGCGTCCAAGGACTCATAAATCTGGGGCCACTTTGGTGGCAGAAATGTGCAGAGAAATTCAAACCCAGCTGACAAGACAAGCGGTGAATTAACGGAGGGATGAAGTGTTTTTTGACTTTTTGGGGGGATCACATGACATGAGCTTACAAGAAAAAAGAAGAAAAGAAAAAACGATTTATGTTTCGACCCTCCCTAGCATCTCGAGCGTCGTATGCCCGAGGCCATCTAAGAATTGAATTTCACAGTAAAGGAACCCAAGCGTCGAGATTTGGCCGAAGCGAAAAACAAGAAGGAAGGGTGGGGGGAAGAAAAATGCAAACTTGAGACGAACGAAGACGACATGGAATGAATGGAACAGGATGGATGGATGGATGAGAGAGACTTGGGGGAAGAAGAAAGGGGGGAACCTTTAAGTCGAGGCGCTTTTCCCAGCCAGAAGGGACGTGCAAGTCGAGGTCGACCAGCTCGTGGGACGACTGGAACTCAAGGCCAAGCAAGTCTCGAGTCATGGGGGCGCGGATTCCATGCCGGGGGCCGTGAAGGTGGTGGTGGAGCATCAGCAGGGGCACGGGCTGGGGTTTATCGTCGTCCTTCTTCTTCAAGAACTCCACCACTCTGCTCATGCTCACCTCCGCAGCCATCCCTTCTCTTCTCTCCACTTCTCTTCTCTTCGCTTCTCTGCGTTCCCCCAAGAAAAGTGACCAGATTTTCACACCCTTCGGGCTTTTATACGGGGGTGGAGATGGTCGGGAGAGGAAGAGAGGCGAGGTGCGTGAACGTCTGTGAATGTACACGAGGAACCGCGGATTGGGATGTCCGTAACCATTTACTAAAATATAGAGAGAGAGAGAGAGAGAGAGAGAGGAGGCCCCAGGAGCCTCACCGAATACTTGTCACATAGTCAAGGCGTGTCGATCAGGAAAATGCCTCATTTGCAGAAATACTAAATTCACAGGTCGCTAGAAGGCAGAGTACTTTTTATGATAAAAAAAAAAAAAAGGCTTTTTTTGGGGGGGGGAATTTAACAAAACCCATAATAGATAAAATAGATGCAATTGCAGATAGTAATGTGGGGGTTAAAGTTGTCTATAAGCCTACTTAATCAATTGGGAGTATTAAATGCTTCATTTATGGTTGACGCATTAATACGCGGGGGGGAGGAAGAGGAGGAGGAGGAGTTCAAGGAAAGCGGGGCAGGCGCGTTCGTAAATGAGGTTAGCATTTAATGCTGTCCAAACTAGGCAAATTGCTAAGTCTCCTCCCACGGCCACCCCGCATTCCTTCATCTATCAAACGATTATTATTATTATTATTTTAAAAGGAAGCAGGAAGATTCAACAAAATCTCCCAACTCGACATTAATTGGCGTCCTCCCACGACTTCTCTTTCTCCTCGTGGGTTTCAAGGGGAGGAAAGAGAGACATAATGGAAATTGTTGTTAATTACACTTGTTCTTGAAATTTGAATTACCTTTTTTTCTTTTAAAATTAAGCATGCTTAGTAAGTGTTGTTGGGAAGGCAGAACTCCATTAACAAGGTCCATGTTCGCATGTATATATAGCTGTCGACATAACAATCCATTGATATATCGATCACGACATGTTTTTGTTTGAAAAACGAGTGTAAATGGGAGGGTGAGGAGCGTTGGCCATGAGTTAAGAAGACACGATTTGGAACGGCACCATTGAAAAACTCGACCGGAGGTGGGGTCGACGAGTTTGTTTGAACATTAGGGTGGAGGGGCAATCTCTAGCGAATAACAACGACAAACACATCCAAGTTTGACGCGTAAAATGAGCAAAAAATATGTGGGCAATTGACATGATGGCTTGTGCAAACTTCCACCGCGCATTCATTGCATTCATTGCCCCCCGGATGTATCCATCTCTCTTATCCTTTTAATGCGACCTTCGGCCTTATTCGGGTCAAGCTCACCTCTCAGCTACGCGTTCCCATCCATTTAAGACCCAAATTGGGGACCATATGCACTACCCCACTCACGCCTGCCTATAATTATTACTTTCGATAAGCCACGAACCAAAAAAAGAAATCCCTATGCCGTAAGATACATCAAAATTAAATTCTGGAAAACTGCTTTGGTTAATCCAGAAAATAAAAACGATTCAAGAGAACCTGCCGACCCCGATAATTAATGGCCACGATCGTCCTTAAATTGGTGAGAGCCCCGTGCTCTTATTGGTGCCCTCTTCAACGAGATTTCGTGTCGACCCACACCCACCTTCCTCATCTGCTTTTAATGGCCGCTTTTCCATCCTTCCTCGGCCCACATGCTCCACGTATTCCATTTGGAAACGTCACTTGTAAAAGACCGGTCATTTACAAGACACAACCGGTCGGCCGACATCACCGTGATCCGAGGATCTTAAGAAGGTAAAAGCGGGTGTGCATTTTCATAGATTGCAATTCGAAACCACCGTGCATGGACATCTTGGCTCGCCTGCTTAAGTCGTCATTTACGGTTTAATCTCGACAGTGGGGCATCGTTGACGAGCACCCGTTTACTCCATAATTGAATCATTAGGGATCGAGTTTAAACAAAGGTCATCGGAGAAAGGGAGATCATTAAAGGGCATGGAAAAAAGCAAGCCGAGGACGAGGGGAATTGACGAAGTCGTGAAACCCACGGCCGGATGGAACCCAAGTGAGACCCGTATGCACCACGCACCTTTAATGCCCCCTCATTTAATGCCTTGTTTTCGCTTCGAGCGCGTACTTGCCATTAATTCCCACTTGTCTCTTTCTCCAACCGACTCTCTCTCTCTCTCTCTCCCTCGCATGGATACAGATGGCGATGTGGGATTAACTCGTCCAGAATTATCTAAAATATATAAAAATCGAGAAAAGTAAAAGATAAGAAAAGGAGGATAATTGAAGCTGGTGTTATGGGGCTATAAATGTTTTGGAAAAGATGATATCATTAAGAGCCATTTTGGTAACCGATGCTTTTAATGTTTTACTGCGTGAATCTAATTATGGCCATTTGCTGAAATACACCAGCTGCTTCATTCACACATATATACCTAACTCCCATTTAATGTCTCTATTCAATGCCATCGTATAGCCTCTTTAAAGCTCTCTGCCTAACTTTATTTCTCCTCCTCCAATCTGGTTCCCTTGGAGTACAACTTCATCGCACATTCCGCTGCTTTTTTTACATTTCGCAGTGAATTCATGGGCGCGAATCATCTGTCGCCCGTCGCATTCAATTCTTTCTTAAAATTATAACATGGGATTCGATGCAAGAATAAAGCGTGTGGAGTTTATTTATTGCGGGTGGAGAGATCGCCAAAGACATTTAGATGACGATTTATCGACTTCCCCTTACTGTAATGCACTACACATTATAAACCAAGAAACATAGGACCTTGATGGATGATGAGTCATGCCAAGTACGTGAATAGCTCGCATCCCTACCGAGCTATATTTTCTCTAACCCTAATTGGAAGAAAGCTTCCACCAAATCCCCTTTTCCATTGGTGGTTTGTAGACATCGCCTATACAAAATTATTTTTTGATGAAACCCACACGAATAATCAACTAAATATAAAAGTGGGTAACGTCAATAATCGTTACCTGCCAATAGAAATGATGGATGGAGTAAAAAAAAAATTATCATCAAGGTCAGAGGAAAACAAGACTTGCATTGCATTGACGGGATTTATCTAGAGTTTCTCCAAACGATAATTACAACTCCGGTCCTCTTTGATATTGACAATCTGGGCTTAAGTTTTCTACTCGAGTGAGTTCCATAAAAAAACAAAAAAAAAAAAAAAAAAAAAAAAAGGAGAGAAACATGCATGGGGCGTGGTCGGGAGCTCAACTTCGACAAGCAAAACGTACATCAAACTTAATATATGTAGGGTTGGGTTGAGCGATCTCCCATCACTCATTTACGATGCTTATGGGAACAAATAGAGGAAGAAACGCAATGGCGACATGCTTGGAGGGGCCGCGGATGAAACGATATGAAGACAAATAATTGGGGAATGACTTGGATCATGAGGTGGGGGGGGGCGACAAATCCTCATAAAATTACACTCGAAATTCGAAATTAAAGGCGCATCTAATGCGTGAGAAACGTGCAAAGCTATGTGGAAGAGCTTCGACGGTTGCCTCGGGCCCATTAATGAGCCAGGCCAGAAAATTCAAAGAGTCGAGGTCTTTAATACGAAAAAACAAATAATAAAAAAAGGGTCACTTAATGGATCTTCTGACGAGGAAGCGGGATTAATTGGGGGGGGGGGGTCAATTTACAAGTAGACCTAACCCATAAGATGATGACATCGATCGAGGCAAAAGAAAGACTATTCAAAATGGTCCTCGTGAGTTGCTTACCTAACTGCCCCCAAACGTTTATTTGCTATCCTCGGATGTACTCCGGCCATTAAATGCCCTATTATCTTCTCTCTCTCTCTCTCGTTTTATCTTTAATTTTCTAATACATTTTCTGGTACTGTTTTTCATTAATGACTTATGACAATAGTATGACTTGCTAACCGGAGTACAAGGTTAGCCAACGGTTGCATGTGTGTGCTGTGAGGCGCGCCGACCCTATAATGAGTTTTTCAACTACCTTCACTTATCTTAGACACGAGTGAGTGACTAATATATCAGCTTATCCTGCAATAACTGAGGTATGCAAGCACACCTTGATGTAGAATCTACATTTTTCATTGTGAGACCCTCCAGTTCCCTAATTAATTTTATCTTCCTAATAGAGAGGAAATATGGAGAACAGTATGGGATCTCCCACCCCTGGACAAATCTCCCGCTTGTTTCCTCCTTGAGCCTCTTAAGGACTTGCTTAGGTCCTCTCTCTCTCTCTCTCTCTCGTTTTTTCTTTAGTTTTCTAATACATTCTCTTGTATTGTTTTTCATTAATGACTTATAGCAATAACACGACTTACTAATCGAATAAACTGAATTGACATAAATACTAAATATTTAGAGTTGAATTGGTACAATTATAATAAATTTAGGACTTTTTTAATAGTTTTCTTTTGATAATCCCTTATCTTTGTACTATTTTTGTGGTTCAAAATGGCCGCTGAATTTTTCGCACGAGTGCCACAATTCGTCTTTTGCCATTTTATTTTTATTTTTATTTATTTATTTATTTATTTATTTTTTTATGTCTTTTGCCATTTGGGTGGTGGCATTATGATGATATGGAGTTTTTGCTTAAAACAAATGACCTGATTTTTGCAAGATTTCCTTTGCGTGTTTTCGTAAAAGTCTCTCCCTTTCTTTCTCATCACACTGGCGGCCACCATCGTGGTGGTGGTGGGGGTGGTGTCGGATATGAGACGCTATGTCCCCTGCGTGCTGCATCAGTTGCCATCGACAGGTGACCCCCAACCCTTCGCAGATGACCATGGTGCATCACGGTGGCCGCCTCTGGAGACCGCCCGTCGAAAAACATAATAAATCTTTATTTGGGCGTTTAAGAAGTGCTCAATAGAAAACCGCTAACTAAATCCTTTTTTTTCTTTTCATTCCTTGGTCTCGATTCTAAATTGTAACTAACCGGACATGAGGAATGCAAAAACGAGGACACCGAGGTCGCACATAAATTTAGGGTCATTTGATTCAACCGAAAGGGGGAGGGTTGGGTGGATCAGCTACCGATATGGTTCCCGTATTTCAAAGTCAACATAAAACCTCCACCACATGCGCCGCTCTGATGTCTCACTTCTCTTCACTTAAAGTCGACCTCTTGAACGAGAATCTCTGCTTCATCCGGCTTTGGAGCGGACATAGGACACCGCTCTACCGCCCAATCGACGCTCTCTCTCTCTCTCTCTCTCTCTCTCTCTCTTTCTATGCACTAAACCCAGACCAAGGGACGAGAGACAAACGAAGGCGGAGAGAGCCTAGTTTCCTTTTTCTTTTTCAAGTGTCACGGGAGTACCAAATCAATCTTAAGTTGTCAGTGAATGTGAGTATGTGTTCGCGATGAATTATGATGCTTCCGGCGTGGATCCATTTGCACCCATAAATACTCGAGAGTAAGTGAAGGAGAAATGAACTTGTCGGCCACAGAGCTGAGACGGGCTTAAGGCTAATATTTGTAAGTAACTTCACCCTCTTGGTGGATGTTCCGTCTCGTTGAAAGAAACCGTGTCATCATTTTGCCTCATCAGACAAACAATTAGGGGTGCATGACAATCAGTCATTTTTGTTCCAGAAACAATTTTTTTTATTCTAGACTTATTTCTGAAATAGAAATCCGTTTGATAAAATTATTTCATTTTTCTATTTCTGAAATAAATTTTTGTTTTGAAATAGGTTTGCAATAAAAATCGGAAGTAAAAATTTTTTACTTCTCTTTTTTTGGAATAGAAATGAGAAATAAAATTTTTTCTTATCGTGTTCTCCATTAGTCGCTGGCCGGTCGCCGACCACTCATCACCGGTCCATAGTTGTCCGCGGGTCCGTTGCCGTTCGAAAAAAAGAAATTTTTTATCGTTATCAAACAAATTTTTATTTTTTGAATAGAAAGTTTATATCGTTATTAAACAGTCATTTTTACTTAGAAAATCATCTGAAATAAAAAGAGAAAAATATATATCTCTTCCAAAAATCAATTTCTAACCAAAATGGTTACCATTCATGGCTTACTATCTTTATGGGTGGCAATTGGGTCAGATAATCGACCTTGGGAAGATAATTGAGGCGTTGTCTCTTTGATAGGACGAGTCTGCTCAGATTGAAAATTTCGATTGGACCATACCGATGGACAAAGACAGATGTGACTCATCAATCTCGAATCACTTTCGATGGGGTATTACCTATCGGGTAACGGACTCAATCCCACTGGCCAAGTGGAGGAGGAGCACGCGTGGCGTCTCTATTGGCGAGTCAAATCCCTGCATTATCAGTGTACATGCATCAGATGTATGTTTGCGCGAACTAGGGCGTGAACTATGAGATTAGGTTTGGGATGAAGGCCGGGGGGTGGGGGTGTTATTAAATTGACATTCCAAAGCCATTGGCGGCATTAAATGAGGAAACGAATTGGGGGCAGGGAAGGGGTTGAGGCTTAGATTAGCGTGGGGGTTGGAGAGGCGGTCCAATCGCTTTTGGTTGGTCAACATCGCCATTAAAGAGTGGTTCAACTGCAATTAAAACGGCCTCCCCCACCTTCATTAATGACACACACAAACGTAGGATCCAATTCATGTTTGTTCAAACCCTAATTAATTGCCAGCGGGGGCCACCGCCACATAGCAGCAAAGTTAGAGAGAGAAGAGGACTTGCCCTTGGGCTTGTGCGAGTGTTGAAAGCGAGGGGGGGGGACTTTGTGAAATGCGATTGCAACATAGCCCTTGTAGCCCCCTAATAGGACGGCTGCCCACGATCCTCCAATTGCTTTCCCAGCAACATGTGCGGAGTGGGGGCTCTCTCCATCACTTGGGATTCTCTCTCTCTCGAGCTTTAATCGAATTCAAGGAATGAGCCCTTGTTTGCATGGCCGAGTGCTCAAGTAGAAGGAGAGCTACTGCTCCTTCATTTCCCTGTACCGTGCTCAAGCAACCCTGGGGAAGGTATCGCGGGGATCTGGAGTGGCTGCCTGTACCCCGTAAGGGGTTGTGGCCAGGTCAGCCAATGGGGCCGGAATTTTTTTCGTCCCCCGGAACTATCCTGTCTTTTCAGGATGTCAGAGCCTTTTAAGGATCTACTCAGGTCCATCTCATCTTATATCTTGTAGTAAATCTCACTTTTGAACATTGTATTCATTCAATTCAATGACAAGATTTCTCCTTCTCCATACCAAGTCTTGTTCAAGACCTTTTCTTTTTCCCTAGAAAAGCAAAATTCTAAAGGAAAATTTCTTACAAATTCCACTCGAAGTACACTAATTTAACCGTGTCATGATATTTTGCAAATGTGGTGGAATTACTTAGGTACATCCATGGTGTGATGGAGGGAAGTCTTTTTCTTCTTAAAGAATAATGGTTCATTACAAATTCGATTATTTGTAGTACAAAACATGCGAGATGGGGTTTACATTGCAAAACAAATCTCTACAATATCGAGTCATCTAATGAACGGTTGATATTCTTTCTATTCAATGTTTTCTTCTATTTAAAAAAAAAAAAATGTTTAGCCCCTAGGATTGTTATAGTTTCAGATGAGTTGAGTGTGAAATAGTAGAAAATGACTTTTAGTAAACATTACGTTTAACAGATTTCGAAATACAAAATCAATGCGAAGCATTGACAGATAACCACCAGCTTCTAACGTGTCCATGAATTGAGGGTGCAAACCGGTCTGGTAATTTGGAGTTGTCGTGCTGGCTGAATGACAGGCGAGAAGATGGTGAGTTCACATAGAGAGATCTACCATCTCTGGGCCGGGCGGGGTCATTTGGGCCTCACCATGGGTAGCAGAATTTCCGGCCCAGCTCGAAAATGGAAAAGGAACTCCTTATTTCGTGGCGTAGGTTTCGCAAGCCGGCCCAGTTCGGATTTTTTTTTTCACCCTCTAAGCAAGAAGTGTACCTTGTTTCTTTCATTCAAATTGGACGAAGAGTACACGCTCGAACAGTCTCCACGAGTGACGATCGAGTTCGCGGCTCTTTCTCCTCCATCTCAATACTCTCGGGCCTCTCGCATGACCACCGGTCCGATCGACACGACCGCCACTCCAGCCCGCCCCGAGGACCTTCGACCTCTAGGCTCCACGCGTCGCGATCGAGGTTGGATTTCTCTTTGAAAAGGATTCGTCTTTACCGTCTGTTCAACAAGTTTGGAAGAAACCTTGTAAACGATTGTCTTCTTGTACTGTAACCGGTTGGATCGTTGGGTTAAAATTGAGTTTGAATTTGTTGTTTTAAAGAGCTTGTTTAATTAATGGGCATTGTGATTGAGATTGCTATTAATTTTTAGGATCGTTGATTTGATTAACAAGTGGTGGATCGTCTCACTTCTGTGATTTTGTGGGTTTTCTTTTGTTTTCCTCTCTTGTTTTTTTTTTTTTTTTTCCCTGTTTGCGATTTCGGCAGGGCCCGAACCGAACAAAACCGGGCCGGGAAAGAAGACGCATTCTGGGCGGCAAAAAGCCCATTAGGCCCAGCCCTGCGCTCGACGCTCGAAAAAAAGTCCCCGCCTTGGTTTGAGTCGGAAATGGGAGAGCAGAAGCAGAAGATAATACTCCCGCCGGAGGTATCAGAGGAAGAAATTCATCATATAATCCAATTGAAAAGGGAAGACCGGCCCGTGATATATGTAGACAAGGTGACAATCTCTATTTGGGTACGCTACTACAGGCACGACACTCCAGCGGCTGACCGGAAAGAAGACGCTTTGGAAGCTCTCTCCTAGCAGAGAAGCCCAGGTAAAAGAAGAGCGTAACGGTTGAACTTTGTCGGTGGAAATCAAGATGATGGCGACGGAACGCGCCAAGAAACTAGGAAAGGGCAGGGGTCAGTGTACAGTAGATGGAATGTCAGTGGTCACCACATTGCTGTTGACAGATCTAAATAGGCATATCCTGTGGATGGAGGCCCCAGGTGGAACTTGAACTTTATTTTCTGAGGGCTCGCTGTCAACACCATAAATGCCATGATCCGGGATTGCCCCTCGTTGGCAATTGTTGATCTTCAAAGATATGAAATCATTCTATCTAATAATTAATATATGTAGAATGTCTACGTGCAAGATTTGGTGGCATAACCAGTGTTGTTTCTTCTCCATTTGTCTTAGGATCCATTTTAAAAGTTATTGCTGTTATTAGTTCATATTATAGACATAAGTTCCCTTGATGTTTGTCCTTGTACAGACGAACGAGATCCATAATTATCTGTTGCGAAGTAATTGCATAAGACATTGTTCCTTTAATGGATCCTCCTTATCGCAGTTATGTGGTTTACCTAATCCTCCCTTTAATGGCAATAAGGATGCTTTTCTAGGCTCTCATGTCCGTCATTTGACAAGGATGTTTGTAAATCTGTATTATCAAATAAGGATGAAAAAGTCAAAAATAAGAAATATAAGAAATTTTTGTGTATTGCACATTTTTATATGGGAAATACAATAAATACGTTGAGTTACAATCCGTTATGATTTGAAAATCTGTTGCTCGGAAGATTGTAGAACTCCCTTCCATCTTAATGCATGAAGAGCTTAAAGTTCACTTATCTCAAGCTTTTTGGACTTATCACTTGATTGGGAATCCTTCAGCTTGAGAGCAATGTCATGAAGTCAATCAACTAGAGGAAATGTGTAAATGCCGGAGTGGTGTCATCCAATGTTGGCTGAATTTTGGAGGAAGCAAGTTCACTTGATGAAGATGAGGTGAAAAAGGAGTTGTCAGAGTATTATGCATGCCGTGGTGATATCGAGTAGAATGAGAGATTGGGGAATGAATGAGAGATTGGGGAATGAATTAGATTAAACAACAACGTGGGTGCTCAATTTATAATAAGAATACAAGAAGCAAAAGAGAAGGCGAAAAAATCATAGAACTTGAAATGATAAGAAATTGTTGGCTGTTTAGTTGTTTACTTGCTCATCATATCTATTTAGATATCTTTATCTCTTTTTATTTCTATATATATATATATATATATTTTTTTTTTTCCTCATCAATTTCCTTAAATGGAATGCATCCTGCTCGCACGCGCCCTCTCTCTTTTCTTTTCCCTGGTGGCGTGGATAGAGAAGGCGCGGGACATTAACCATTGTGGATTTAAGAAGTGAAGAGAAAAGACGTGAGGAGAGGGTCAGCAGATTGGTGAGAGAATGATAGAGATTCTGAAAGATGGGACGCATGTGGCATCCTCTCTCATCTCGTACGGCAGGACAACCCCATGGATTAGAATAGGATTCTTCTTCCAGCTATTTTCTTCTCAACAAAGTACCTATGACAGCAGAAATACCTTAACTCCTCGAAATATAGTTGGCTATACAGGTGTCCCGGCTTTAGTTTAAGCCTAGGATTTGATGTTTTCAGAATAGAAGGGGATGGTATGCAAGGAAAAGGGGTCGTGTCAGTTGGCATGTGCATGTGCTAACTGCGCAAATCAGGGAAACTGCAGTTCGATGCTTTGGTAGCAGCACCAGGACCAGCACGCCTCCCTATCTTTAGCTCCAACCATAAATCCGTTGAATAATCTGGGTTGGTGGGCGTGATTAGATTCTAATATCATTTTGCATATCTTCTCCATGTCCTGTCACGCCTTATTTAACTGCTTTTTGTTTCTGATGAAAATAGATACGATCTGAGATGACTCGTCGTGAGCCAGTTGTAGCGTCAAGCTTAGCTAGCACGCGTACTCCCTCAACTGTATTAACGCTTTTATATGCTTTTTTATTTATTTTTCGGAGATTCGCTTGTATGGAATATGAGATATTGTTGGGGTCCAAGGGCGGTGTGGAAATATAATTCGTACAGTACAGTCGCAGTTTCGTGAAGACTTTGAAGCGGACAATAAACAAGAGGCCAGACATTATTTCGCCATGTCCGTACGGGTGAGTCACTGCACAACAAGTCAAAAGTCTCAGGCCAGTTGCAGAAATTAAATCTTTCCCTCCCTGCACAGAGAGAGAGAGAGAGAGAGAGAGAGAGAGGAGTTGAGTGAATTGCTGACATTATTGCAGCTAAAATTGTTTTTAAGAATTAAGAACACGGCTGGACAGTTTATCAGTGACAACCGAGCTTAGTAGCATTATTAAGCGCCCGAGCTTGTTAGATTTTGGGTGGTTAAATCATCTTACACGCAAGTGTTCTCGCTTCACTCAAGAACTAGGAGCGTTGCTGCTTTCCTTTCGGTGCCACGTCAATTCAACGAACGTACAGGAATATCACTGAAGCTATATTCAACGCGAGGAAGAGGGGTCAGTCCCCCTCGTGTAAAGACGTCTAGATGACGCTAAAGGCGCAATCATATGCCACCCTTTTGATTATGAAAAAGGGGTCTGTGTTCGATTTACCCTTTATCGTCGTTAATGTTGACGGGGAGGGAGGGAGGGCGGACCCCTTTCTAGCATCTTTGCAAACCCCTTTCTAGCATCTTTGCAAAGCGGCCTGCCCACTCAATCGTCTCGAAATTTGTCCGATTCCCACGCGTCGTTTCCTGGGAGAATCGGATCCAAACGCTCGATCAGCAGCGCACTCCAACGCCAAGTGATTTCACTCTTTGCTCCGTCGCTTATTCTGTTCATCGCCGAGTACGGATCCCAAGCTCGAATGAAGCCGTGAACACATGTTAAGATTCTTGGATCTTCTACGTCTGAGGAACCCTACAAGAAGTAGTTCAGAGCGATGAATATTGTAGGAGCAGGAGGATGAAGAGGTGGGTGGATTAGAGAGAGCCAACCCATCCCATCCATAAAGAATCGAGAGGAGCAACGTAAGATTCCACAGGCGTACGGAGTGGCCGAACCTCTCGGGGGGGGGCTAAGAGTCAAAGGATCACCAGCACAAAAACTGCTCCAACGAGCCACTCTCACTCGATTTCACAACCGCCGCTCACCTAACCGGATTAGGTGGCTGACGTTAATCGTTCCGGGAGGAAAATGGGGGGCTCGTTTTAATCGGAGGTGCATGTAACCTTATCCCCTCCATTGATTGGGGATTATATTATATTAAACACCCTCTAAAACCGGGCCTTGATCTCTCGGATTGCTGTCCATAATAAGTATACGGATCTCCCAATTCGCCAAAGATGGCGCATTTCCCCGCTAAAGTACGACGCGAGATTACAACGAAGAAATGGGCTGCGACGAATTAATGGGTGGAGGATGTGCGAATGTATGGGAAGATCAAGAATCAAAATGGATCGATCGCTCCGTTGCCTCTGCATGCATTGTGAAGAAAGAACGAGCGCCTTTCCCTTTTTCTTACCAAATCCATATGCTTCTCGATTCGCAGATTTACATAAACGAAAAAAAACATTCAAGGAGAAACGGGGAGGAATGACGAGTCGCGAGCAGCAGTGGGCGACTCTTCCGCCCTCTGGTTTCTATGAATTCTTGGACATGCAAAATCGGACCCCGACCCAACAAGACAAAACTGAAATCGAGCGAAAGGGGAGTTTCCAAATGTTCCTTCATCAGTCTACTACTTCTAGATTGATTTGCCTTCAACAGTCCTGGCTTCTGTACACAGGACAAGCCCAAAAAAGAGAGAAACAAAAGAAAGGAAAAACGAGATCTGCACATCCGTGACGAGATCTCTCCTCTGTCCTACATCGATCTATCCTCCACAACCTCAGCCAAAAAAAGAAGAAAAGGGAATGGGGGAAAAGCAAAGGGCTAGAAGCAAGAGTCGTCGAGGGAGAGAGCGCTGATCAGATCCTGGGAGTCGTGGCCGAGGCGGAGGCACTCGAGGAGGCGCTCGAAGACGACGACGTGGCAGGGGATGCGGAGGGCCCCCTGCTGCTCGTACCCGTACTCCTGCGCCGATCTGTTGAGCAGCCCTATGAAGACCGGGTGGTTCAGCATCTCCGCGCACACCACGAACCTCTCCATCTCCTCCCCCACGTACACCGGCACGTGCCCCTCCGGCACCGCCGCCCCCGACCGCCGCATCTTGGTGGCCGAGGCCGCGGCCACCCTGAAGGACTCGGCCTTGCGCGGCCGCCTCGCCGCCTTGGACTCCGAGCGGAGGAGGCTGTACTGGGAGGAGTCCGCCACTCGGGACAGCCGTCGGATGAGCCTCTTCATCTTCTTCCGTACCACACACCACACCACCACTTAGAGAGAGAAAGAGCTAGAGAGAGAGAGAGAGTGAGGGAGGATGGGGGAAGAGAAGATGGGGCAGAGCGAGTTTATAAAGAAAAGGGGAAAATAAAAATGGGGGAAATTAAAAAATAAGGAAACGGGAAAAAGGGGAAATTATAAAATTACGGAAATAGGCAGGGGATGAGGAGGTACAGGTAGGCGTACCTGGCTGGTACACCCCTCTCCTATCTTATTGCACATTTTTTATCTCCCCTCCTGTTTATTTTATTTCCTATTTGTAAAAAGATTCGGTTAAATTTGTTTCCCTTTTTATTCTTATCATGGTGGCGTTATTTCCTTACTCGTTTTTTTTGTCCCTTCGATTTGGAGTCAGGTGAGAGAGAAATGACTCCTCCTTTGGCTTCCTTTCTCTATATTTCCCTGCCCATTTTGTTTCTTATCCGTTTTGGCTACATTTAGTGATGACGATAAAATTTATGATAAAATAAAATTTATTTTATCCTGTGTTTGATGCCTGCTCAAAATGAGATAAAGTTGCATATAGAAAGCCGAATAAAATTATCTCATAAAGAAGGTAGGATAAAGTTGGATAAAATTTATATATTCATAAATATGAAAGTTTTTTTCTTAAATAAAAACTTCTTAAATTAACAAATTTAAAATTATATTTCAATATAAACAATACTTGAATTTTAATGTAAGAAATTTAAAATTTAAAAAAATTATTTATTTATATATCCGAATTGAATTCTATTTATAATATAAAATTTAATATATAAATATATATTTATACTTATTACGAATTTTAGGTATTTTAGTATTTTAGGTATACTATTACAGTTTTCTATTAATAAAATTTTATTAGAGAATGATGGAAGGGGAACGAAAATAAAAAAAAAGATAGGAAAATAAAAATAAAAATAAAGTTGATAAAAGTGTTCAGGGAGATTTTTACAATTTCCTTCTGTAAAATTTGTGTTTAATTTATATTGATATAGCGTTTTAATTAAATAATATATATGATATGATGTTGATATATCTAACTTTGTTATAACAATCACCGAATAGTAGATAAGATATAACAAAATCTCCTAAATTTCATATCTCAATTTATCTAATTCTATCATAATTAAAAATTGAGATGACTAAACGTAGCCTTTGTTTCTCAACATAAGTTACATCGATCCCTTCTTTCTTCTTTAATAATGCCAACTACCGAAGAATCTACGAAACTTCCTGTAAACCCTATGAGCGAATCGCATGAGATCAACAATCAATTCTCCACACGACCCATTTGCACTACATACATTTTTATGTTTTTTTTATAGCACACGCAAGTGAGCAGTTGCGGGTTTTGCAGAAATGAATTCGCGTCATATGGTAATAATCGAGTCTTATGCTGTTCAGTAGTTGATTGACCATGTTTAGATGTAAACTGATGCAATTAACCTCGACACCATTAGACACGATAAAATGATTTGCGCATAGACGCCAGTTTAAACTTTTGGGCAATTTTTTTTTTTCCCTTTTCTAATGGGGACAGTCATCTTCCGCTACTCTATTTTTTTCCTCACCGCTAGATTTACCTTCTCGTTCTCTCGGGCAATGTCCGATAGCACTCTTAAGGCCAAAGAGGAATTGCCAGGAAGGCGCTCAAAATCGAAATTTTTCCTTCTTTGCCATCTCCCAGAATATTTAAACATTTTCCGGAAGTTTCCACGAAATTTCTCATCACCGAACCCCCCCGGGTTTCCCTATATACACAGCCTTCCTTTCCTTTACCGTTATTTGTCGAAATAATAGTCATGTCCTATAATGATCAGACAGACCTGTTACATACACACACAACATATGTATGCATACAAATCTACGCTCGATAAGTAGTGTTGAATTTTTTGAGTTCAGAGCGGGTAATGATATAAGTATTGAAAATGAAGTACCAACCAGGCCACAATTAAAAAATAATATAAATAACGACGGTTCAAAGGGGCCCTTCCTCCTTCTAGTCTGATGTCAAGATTGGCCCTTTTAAAAAAAAAAAAAGAAGAGGCGATAATTTAAAAGAGTGATAAAGGGGTAATCTTCTTTTTATCAATCCTCCCTTTTGATTATTCAAACCCACTCTTTATGCACGCATATCTTGAACAGTCCAAAAGGCCCCCACTGCTTGGCCTTTGCAGGCGCCGCAGCTTCATCCTTTTGGCAACCGTTTTCGGATATTAAAAGCAACTTTATACTGCGGCTGGAATAGGTTGCTCTAATGAAACTCAAATTTTTAATTTTTTGTCCGAAGAATAAGTGCTGCACAACATGTAGAACTCGACAGAAATCTTCGACAATCGCGCGATGTAGTTTGTCCGCCGTTCGCAAGGTCCCATTCGAGTTTATTTAATGTTTTCATGCCCTTCGGTCCATTCGTCTTTATTGGTCTATCTGAATCTTTTCATGATCACGCATACTCTAATTTGTCCACATCATCCGCCACGAAATCCTTTCGAGACATATCTCATGTGCAATGACTCCTTATTCACCACACGTGATGAGGTCTTTATAATCATGAGCACAACTGATGGGATAACACCGTTATGCTGCTAACCAATATAAATTACCACTTAATGTGTTCATTAATTGTAATATGTGGTTATTATTTATCTTACCGAAAAGCAAGTAATGAATTTCTCACAAGGTTTTTTTTTCGTTTCTTTTAATGACGAAAAAACAAAGCGGAAGGCTACTTTTAGTTCTTTTGTCTAGGCCAAAAAAAGAAAAGAAAAGCTGAAGCTTGTACGGCTTGAGGTCGCGTGATGTTTGTGCAGATAAACAAATATATCGTGCATTCTGATGCAGTCCTGCAAAATTGACCGTAGCCTCCGTATAACCTTTTTTGCCCCCCGTTCGTTTTGTTTCTTAGTATATTCGACTCCTCCTCTTAATTCCAATAAAACAAATCCCCCCCGGCGTATCGCTGTACACGTTCCTTTCGACTTATTATTACAGTGATTACGCATGCAACGCAGTGGGTTTCGAATCCGTACATGGGATTGCACCCGTTATTGGAAAGGTTAAGAGAAAAAAAAAAAAAATAAGGTACGAGCTTTACGAGAAAAGTAGAGAACGAATATCCAAAGAGAATCGACCTTTATTTGCATTTACGTGGCACGCAATCTCCACTTGATTTTCATGCCGCGCACAACTTTAACCAGCCGGCTATTTGTATGAGATAAGCGAGAAGATGCCAGAATCAATTATCTATCTCTGATTTTTTTGTCATTTTATAGGTGTGAATGCTGAATGGCTCGTTCAAAAGAGCTAATAATAATAAAAAGAAGTTGAGAATGGAAAGGGACCGTTTGAAAGGGACAGGAGTTTTTTCTGTGGGGCGGGGCTGCGATTGGCAGCGCAATCAACGCACCCCGGGAACACGTAAGTAAAAAGGCCAGAGGCCGTTGCGAGTACAGTTTCCGTGACTCCGAATGTCCTTTCCCCTCTGTCCCCCACCCCCTCCATCTCCCTCCACCGCGACGTCGTCCGCACGCTCCGGCGTGCCGCCGTCGATCCCCCGCGAGCGAATCGCACGCTCCAGGAGAGGATGCGGGGGGGTTGGGGAGTTGGCGAGCGTTTGGAAAGGAGCGAAGATTGGAAAAGATGTTTCTTCTTTTATGCAAATGGGGCATCCCAATCGATCCTCGCTGTCTTTTTGACACTCCCAATTCCATCTTCACGTCCTCCTCATCCTCCTCCTCCCGTACCGTCGTCTTTTCATTTTCTCTCCCTCTTTTTACACGAAGGGGACCGCCCCCCCATGTGTTTTTTCCTTTTTCCATCCTCGATGTTTTCTCACCCACTTTTGCTCGCCTCTTTCCAATTTCTCCACGACGGGGTTAGCCCCGTCCAAAAAAGATTCCCTTCTAAGTTTTGTTTGTCGCGTTCGGACATCAGTCCAAAATTTCCTCCAAAATATAATTACGGAACCTTGCTTGCGGGTTGATCACCGATTTTGCTTTTTGACCTCATCGAGATGGCCGGATCCAACGGGTGGACGAAATGAAATGAACTTCCCATCTTCTCCTTCTTCTTATCCGTAACAGGAGCTCGTGTGCTAAGAGTTAGTAGGGACTAGTTTGCACTGTCGGCTTCCGTACGTGTTTTGATAAACTGGAATTCCGCATTCGCTAAAGGCGTTGGTTAGGTGCGTCGTGCGTTCAAAATTGACGATGGAGCATCTGATATATGCTTATACTAGCAAGGGCACGACCCCACGTGATGCGGGATGATTGGATTTTTCGTACCTACTGTGCACCCACATGCAAATATAGAACTCCAGGAGATATAAATTATATGTATTGTGGTGGGAGGAAGCGTGAGTCAGACTCCAATGCTAGACTAAAGAAGAAGAAGAAGATGCAAGATTAGCACGTAGCTGAGCTGGAGGGAGTTTGGTAACACACGCGAAATGAAAGCAACCATGGCGTTTCAAACTTCGAAGCTTCGACTTGAAAAAAGGACGCATCACATTTGTACAATGCCCTTGTTTTTGTTAGATTAGACGCATCACGAGGAAGGTGCCATTTCTTTTGTATTGCAAAGTTCTAATCTATTATTCCATTTTTTTTTTTTTTTTTGGATTTTAGAGAAGGTTACCATCCATATACTACAAGAACGCATGGGCCCCCTATTTTGAGGCTTGGGGAGCGTTAAAATTATCAATATATCTATAGAGTTGAGGCGCTTGCCTTCAAATGAAATATTGGTTTACAATAATGAAGTGAGGAGAAATTTCAAATGCCAGTAAACGCATAAGGCAATCCAAGTCCAAACTTCTAGATTTTCTAACTCTTTTGCCCGATCTACAAGAATGGTCAAACTAATCAAATGACGGGTAGTGTCCTCAGTCCACAAGCTTTGTACGGTAGGGTGGCCAAAAGTCCACCCACGGGCGGAGAACAATGACGCACCGTACAGAAAATATCTCCCTGCCCGAGAGAATTCGGTACTCCTCTTTACGCGTCGTGACGAGTCATCATTTGAACTCGGCACGACAGAATTCACGAAAAATTCGGGGTCGAATCGAGGCGCTGCTTCGGGAAATTTCCTGGAAAGAACACAGGAATTTGTGGGCGAAGCCACGACCGTTGATTGTCTGTCGCGAAATTCATCGCGACGAGTCAAGGGATTTATACATGATGATGGCACTTGGATAGTTGAATTCGGTGCCCTCGTTACCTCGAGTCTCGGGAACCATCATGAGCTTGGGAAACGGGATCTCATTATTTTCGTCGAGGCATTTTTGGCTCAGCGATGGCATGAAAAAGAACGTTCTCCTTATCATCCCCCGTCATATTCGGGGAGAAAAACCGTGGCGCCAGTCTTGGCAAAATTGTTGCCCTATCAGTCTATCTCCGGAAGGCACGCGACGTGATATTCCAAACTCTACTTTGAAATTCGAAAAGAAAATTCAGGAACGGGGGGGCATCATGGGACCCTAAGACCACGACTCAAATACGCCATCGGGAATGTAAATTTTTTTTTTTTTTTTGGCCTTTTCATTTATGAATCTGGCCTCCCGGAAGGAGTTGTCTCGAAGGAAGAGAGGGAGTTAATAAAGGTTTTGATGTGGAGGGTCTAACGAAGGAGAGGCGTGGACGTGTGGTCCTTAGCTTTAATGCCGTACACCCGTACAAACCGATCCCACGAAAAAAGAAATTTGAAAGAGAAAAAAAAGACGACTTGACGGGGCGATGAGATTGGACGCCAACTAAAATGTGAATCGACACGGCGGTTCCACCATGTTTCCAGGGGCCCTTGGGGACAGACCAAAAGAAGCATACAAAACGCAAACACACGTTCGGTCATGGTATGTATGTCCAAATGGATCATGTCATTCGAGTGACCTGAATTGGCCTTTGTTTGGTTTATTTTGGAGTTAGATCCCCTCTAGAAACTCCATTCTAATCGCGCTCAAAGCCTCGCCTTCTTGGAAATGGAGTGTTGGTATTGGTACCCATACCGGAATTATTTATCATGCCCTCAACACGCTTGAGCATGAATTCGGTTCTTACGATTATAACTTTTTGATCGACATGTGTGAGTTGGTGTTTTATCTAGTACGGAGCAAATACTTAAGTGCATACTGAACTCATCTGGGTCCATTTCATTCATTGGGAACAGTAGGACTCTCGTTCACTCGCGTTCATCGGTTAGATTGTGCGAGTCCCACATGCACTGATTGACTTGTGTTCAAACTAGATCGAGCTTCGCAATCCAAGTATCAAATTAGGAAGCACATCCACTCGATCACTACCTAAATGGAGATTCATAAGGAAAAAAAAATGAAAACGGAAGTATGTCTCTAGCATAACAATCAAGCGTTCTTGATAAGGAAAAGTATAGAAAATTGTTTTTGTTGGTATTGGAGATTTAAATGAAATCAGATTTTCTTTTCTTGAAATGATATATCAACAAAACGATGGGTCGAGTAAATATTTTTCTCAAACCTTTTGCATCCACAGCTGTAGTTGCTGGAAATAATACACAACCACTCCTCAGCATTTGATTTGCCATTTCGAGTTCGCATCTCTCCTTTGAAGTCGAGTTTGTAGAAAATTCTTGGAAATGTGATGGCGTGCATGTCCGGATACTTGGTAAATTTCCCGACGACTTCTTGGTTAGACGATCTCCAAGTTTTGTTTCCCACCGTTGACGTGCACCATCTGTGATTGACTCGGAATAGTATCCGACGACGATGCTCCGCAAGCGTCGTACGGTGTGACCAGAGGCAAACGAAAGGAAGTGCAGCGAAGGAGGGAAGGGGCGACAGCGAAAGGGGAGTAGGTGAGGCTGGCGACCGGGACGGTACGTCCCTCTCCATCTTTCCCCCCATTTTAATTTATTCCCGACTTTGCAAAATTCGCCTCCTTCAAAACCAATCAAAGCCTTTTTTTTTTTTTTTTTTTTTGCCTTCACTCCTATTATTATTGTTTTGGGACGAGATTTTCCGCATCCGTACAAGTCAAGTTCTTCTCAAACATCTGGTGGAATTGATGCTGGCGGGGGGTATGGTCCATGGAACGGATCACGGGACTCTTGTCTTTGCTTCGACTTTCGTGTCCCGACACGAACGAAAGACGCCTCGATCTATTCCAATTCATTCGATCATTCAATTGGAATTGTGCTACGAACTGCATATGGAAAGCTATGTCTCACCCGCCAAAGCCCTCGAGTTCACACCGAAGAGAGGCCCTCCTCACCACGGATTGCTCTTGAAGCTTTCATTCATTTGGGTCAAAGCTTTTGTTTTCTTTTTACTTTTCAGGCCTGCTCGAGTTGATTGCCCAGGAGACGGCTAGGCCCCGCTCCCCGTCATTTCCACACCTACTACGTTACATTCATGCTTATCGACTGTCATGAATTGCTCATCTGCTGCTACCCTTGTCCTCCTCATGATACATTCTCGTATCTTTTTTTCACTTTTTTATTAGAATCTGTTTAAACCTACCACAAGTCAATTATATCCACGCATGATCTTGTCCCGATGGTGCCATTTAATTCCCTACGCACTGTGTTGTTAGAATCACACGTGATATACCATTCCCACTTCGATCAAGCACGTGTGAGGAACTCCTAGTGTGATGGCCGGTGGCCTGCCGTTTCGCCTTTGCAACCCATACACTACGTCCTCTTCGCAAAGGATGACGATTCCGGGCCACCACTCATGTGTTGCCCATCATGTAAACTACACTACCAGATGCATCTGCCTCAATCAGTTCCTTCGTCACCTGGCCACCACGATCACCGTGACCTGTGATTCCTTCGTTGTGGTATTCAGAATCAGATTCCAAGAACTCCATCACTTCTCTCATGAACCGTGTCTCAAAGCTGTAGCTGTCCCTCGCGTTCCTATATCCCTGCCTGTCAAAAAGATATATTTCCAAACCATAAACTTTGGTTTCACACTTAACCAAAAAAAAAAAAAAAAACTTTGGTTTCAGGATAACAATTCGGTCTGTCTAGAGTCGCCACTACTGGTTTACCTTACGATGCACCGATAAATGCACGCTTCTGGTGGGCCATCCCTGCAAACGAGGAATCGCACCTCATCCTGCACTCTCGGCACCATCAAGAACTGGATAGTAACAAAGATGAGCGTTCGTTGGAAAGGAGGGAAATTGGTGACGAAGTGGGTAAACGTTGGGGGTATTCCAGAGGCTATGTCCGAGTATACAAGGCCTATCCCTGAGACCCGGTTTAGACCGAGGCTTGGCCCAAGACTCAAAAAGGCTGCACAAGCAGACCTTGTTCTGAAGCTCAAAGGCACGCTTCTGAATAGTTCCATTGGACATCAGGAATAATAAGGAAACAGAGAAGGTGAGAGGAAGCCAACCGCCTCTATGCACTTTGGCAAGACATGCCAATAAGTAGACCAACTCCGCCGAGACAAATAACATGAGAATCTGATCATGGCATCATCGTTCATAATTTTGACTTCAGGCTGATTGAAGTTCCCTCGGTCAGTTATTCTCAATCTAATACTTAAGTTGTTATGTGAAAGGAAGAACGTTTTTTAAGGACGTTTAAAAACTTCATGTTAAATCAATGCGAGACCCACTTGAAAACCTCAATCACCTCTCACTTCTCTAACGAAAACCAAGACAAAGATGTTCCTGTGTGTCAGTTTGCATATTAAAGAGTGGCTATGGCCATTTAGATTACTACTTAAACTTAACATTCTGTTTCTTTTCATCTTTTTGCATCTACAAGCTAATGGAAATTTCAGCTCGTTTTGGTGCAGGTATGCACGGATTCTTTTTTTGGTCTTTTCTTGGGGGTGAACAGACTGGAGATTCAGCGAAGAGGAGTATTTTTCTTGTTGGGGAGAACTAACCTGTCGGGAATAAATTATGAGCATCAGTTCGTATATTACTAGGAAAATTATCATGGGGAAATTGTCCTTCGTCGTTTCTATCTGTCAAATGGGACAAGCGAGAAAAAAACATGACCTTGCTTTGGTGGGGGATTGATTGAAACCGAGTTGGTCTACTGATGGGAACGGGTCACAAACCAAATGCCCACTGCCTTCGAAATCGATGATGATTCTTGTCCCCTCCAAACGGCAATTTGTCTTGTGTACGGAGAAAAGTCCATGTGAAGCATCGCAGGACGACATTTCAATCCAGGCGATGCTATGTGTCTGAGAGCTGAATTGAGGACCACACTTATCCCCACATATGCTCATTCAATAAAAGAGATACCGAGGTTAATCTAATCCTTCTAGATTATTGTTCTTGAGTTTAGGTTGTGGATGTCACTAGGAGGGAACAGAAAAGACCCACTAGCAATTTTGTAGCCGATGCTAACAGGTCATTTATAATGTCAAAACAAATCTTGCGGGGAGCATGTCCGCATTAAAAGTTCCATATAATTTTGCAGAAAATCAGAGAATGATTTTCTCGTGAAATAATCCAAACAATGAGTTTTTGGACAAATTCTTAGCATTTAAATACTCTCCAAACTAACATTGGCACTGGCACTTCCGAAGCTCACTCTTCAATAATTTTTAGGGATGGATAACGAAACAATAAACATTCAGATCAGTAGAGACATTCCAAATTCATTCCCGTGAATAGCAGAAACTATTAACAGCAGAAGTATGTTCTTTGGTCTTGGAAAATTTGTCGAGTCTTGAATCCGCTCATCATCTCCAGTCAAGAGAAATGGTTGCTGCCACTCCACCATTGTGTATTTTGAGATAAGAATTGTGATTTGTGTCATCTAGAATTTTCGCTTCTATGCAGTAAATTATCAGTACTTCGTACTTCGTTCCCAGCCGGTCACTCCGAACTTCTCCTTGTACTCTCCATATGTGCCAGTCCAGTTGTCATTTTAACCAGTATCTGCGGGGCTGCATGTTTTCATTCTTTTATTTTTTATTTATTTTTTATTTTTTTTATTTTTTTATTTTTATGAACAAAAAATTTGTTTTTGTTCTCGAAACAAAAAAGAACAAAAACGTGTTTGTTTGCGTTTTTTCAAAATCAATTTTTTTGTTCTGGAACACAAAAAAAAAAACAGAAATGAGAAACAAAAAAAAAAATTGTTTCTTACTCCGAAACACTTTTGAAGAAACACTTTCTCTTCTATTTTCTTTTTTCTTCTTCTTTTTCTTTGGTTGGTTGAAAGAAGAAAAAATAAAAAAGAAAGGAAAAAAGGAAAAATAAAATAAAAATATTAAAAAATTAAAAGAAACAAAAAAATAATAAAATTTACCAAACTTGTTTCTATTCATTTTTTATTCCGGGAATAAATTTACCAAACGCATTTTTCTGGTAAAAAATTGTTCACCGGAATAGAAACATTTTTTTCTATTTCTGTTCCCTGGAACAATTTTTAACGAAACGTTACTAAACGCACCTTGCCAGACTAGACAAATACATTCAATGGATGGAAGGAAGTAAGGAGATAAATTTAAGGGAGGCTAATGGTGTTTCCACTCCCTTAATCAATTTTTCCATGACTATTGAATGAGTACGTTGCATATTAATTTATAAAATGGTTGTTGAAGAAGTTATTAGCGTCGTGAAAGAAAGCTTTCAAAATCTTAGATTATGGCAAAAACTATTGTTATTGTAAAAATATCATAACTATTTAAGTAGTTGAATCCATGTTATCTTAGCAAATATAAAGTTCCTCTAAGCATTTCTTTAAAAATGCAAACAACCATTATTCCGTCAACTAGTACTTCTATAGTTATCATCCCATATACGAATCACAATATAATTCCTACAAATAACGTAAATAATAATCCACGAGTCATGAATAAGACATTCTTTTTCATTTCTTTTGAATTTCATCTTTTCTTCTAGAAACTTTTTTTGCCTATGTAGTTGGCTTCAATTTTTGATAAGTTTGACAATGTTATGCGAACATTTGATTAGAAATATTTTTTTATTTCTAAAAAATTTATAAGCATTTTAAGCTGTTTGGAAACTATCCAAAATTTCAATTCCCGAATAGAATTGCGTTTGGCACCGTGCTTAAAATTTGTACTTCAAATCATTTTCTTTTAAATCAAATCTTATTACTTTTTTTTCCTTTCTTTCTTTTCTTCTTTTTCTTCAAGTTGCCAGTTGATGGCCTTGGGATGACCGATGACCGGCTAGACAGGGCCGACAACCTCACCGGAGTGTTGCGGCTCTCGGCGAGGCCGTGCCTCATTGGCTAAGCCTCATCGGCGGTTGGGTGAGACTCGGCCGAGCCATGGCTGGGCAAGTGCCTCACCCCTAGATCTTGCAAGGCCGAGCTCGCCTAGTTGTCGACGGGCTCGACCTCACCAAATTTGGACAAGGTCGAGCCTCACCAAGCCATGGCTTAGCCGAGCCTCGCATGGCTTGGGCCGAGCCTCACTAATGGCCGGGGAGGCTAGGTGTGAGGGAGACGGTGAGCTCATCGGACCTCGCCCTAGCTTGGCGCCTCCTTTGGCAAGCTTGTTGGACCGGTTGTCGGACTAGTGATGGTGGGCGAATGGCAAGCGGTGGGGGCGACAAACAATGGCGGTGGTGACGATGGATGAAAAGAAGAAAGAGGGAAGAAGAAAAGAAAAAAAAACGAAAAGAAAAAGAGAGAAAATATTTGCTTAATTCTAGAATTGTTCTTGGAAATAAAGAATAAACTTTTTTTTACTTCTCGATTTTGTTCTAAATTTACTTTCAGGAACAAAAAAATAGAAATTTGTTTCCGGGAATTTTTTTTTTACTAAACAAATTTCTGTTTCAAATCTACTCCTAGGAGCAAAAGAATAGAAATTGTTATTGTTTAGCAAGTTACCAAATAGAGCCTAATTGTCTAGCTTGCTCCAACGATCTTGAGTCTTCTTTTCTTCATGATTAATAAAGTAGTTTCTAGATTTTGTTGAAAATGGATCACCAATTTCCAACACTCCACCTTGATCCATTTTTGGGATACTTTGAACATCGTGTCATAAAGTCTCGGACGTACCTTAAAATTTCTTTTGTGATTTGTCTTGTGCCTATTCATGGTCTTTGTTCCTTGATCCCTCCATTCTTTTGTTGGAACACTTGCACTTTCCTCAATTGTGCATCTCTTTTCTTCAATGATGTCCCATATGTCTTGGGCCATCAAAATGGTCTTATTTGTAGTTGTTAGCTCGGCTCTGGTTCTAGCTCTTGTAGGCTCTAGTTCTAGCTCTAACTCTAGCTATAATGGCTCTCACTCAAGCTTGGGCCTTTTTAGTTAAGGATGGTGAGGACTGCGCCCAAAACCAACTAGCTTTATGATCCTTCATGCTTGGCTCAGTTACAAACTTAAGCGAACTTAGTTTTGATACCATGTTAAAAATTTGAATGTGTACGAAAGCATGATTTTGATATGAATGATCATTTTTGTTTTGAATTCGTGCAAGTGTGTGTAGGCTATAGTTTGTAGAAGATAGACAAAGGACGAGTTAGGATAGTTGAATGATATTGGTCATAGGATATGGGAAAAATAGTTTCATTATATGAACAAAATAGTTTGATGGAGGTGTGGTGTAACAGCTATATGATATGGAGTTTATTTTCAATGCTCCTCTCACACACGGTGGAGGGTTCACCTCCACACATAAAACATGGAGCACTTGCTTCTTTGTATAGGCTGACAAACGACTCAAACAATAGCTGGACTTATACACGTTACAGCTATCTATTTGTCAACAATGAAGAACCTAGACTACTCTTGACTTTGACCATTGGCTTGGACTTTTGCTTAATGTTTCTTTTGCTGCTGCTTGCTCATGAAGAAAACGCGTTTCCCATGCACGTAGACTTCTTCCACTTGTTCTAAGATTTTTTTGATACTTCTTCACAGATTCTTCAACTTTTTTTTTTTGGACAAAAAGATATAATATTAGTTGGAGAGTAATCTGACCAGCGGCTACAAAGATCTGAAACAAGAAGATCCGAAAGGGGAGGGGGAAGTCAGCCCAACTAGGTATAAGATAGCCTTTGCTATGGGCCCTAGCGGCCCGATCGCCTGCAAAATTTGTCTGTCTTTTACAATACCTAATACAGAGACACGAGAAACGGCAAAGGAGAGCGGCGGCTTCTGCTATCAAAGTGCGAATCTCCCATGGCGGATCAATCTTGTTGTTGATGGAGTCAACCAATAGAAGACAATCGACTCGATCCGAAGATGCGTTTCATTGTTGCCTTGCTGCAATAGATGTCGAAGGGTCACGATCAAAGCTTGAGTTTCTGTTTGCAAGGCAGAAGACGCAGGTACCGTTCTGGCGAAACCTTCTATCATTTTCCCTGTGTGATCCCGGCTTATGAATGCCATAGATCCTTCTATATTGTCTGCATTGTAAGCCCCGTCAATATTGATCTTCAATGTACCTGGGGCAGGGGCTTGCCAAAAATTATTTCGGTCAGAGGGGTTGCAGTGAGGTCCATTCGAGAGATGGAGAAGATTTTGAGTAGTTCTGACTTGGGCAAGAGCAGCTTCAACAACAAGGGTCGGATCTGGACGTTGTCTATTAAAACGAACCTGTTTGAGCTTTCCAAATGCGAGAAGGCGCAGCGATAGTTTCAGATCGGGTGAGTTTGCCTCGAATAATACGCTCGGGTTATCCATTCTTCCATGCGGTTTATATCTCTTGCGTCGATGTGAATCCGAATATTATGATGAGTCCATATTCTATGAGTCCATGGGCAGAGGAGGAAGAGATGTTCGATAGTCTCGGGTAGGTTTTGATGGCACAGTATACAAGTCGGATCAGTACTGATATGTCGACGAAATAGATTATCTTTAGTTGGCATTGCATTGTGACAGATAGTCCATAGAAAAATTCTTACTTTTGGTGCGAGCTTGATCTGCCATATTTTCCTCCAAAGAAGTGAAGGGGCTTGATAGGAAGATGAGGGTTGACAATTTGTATTACTGGTTGCGCTCAATGACGTTTTCCTGATTGACAGATATCCGCTTTTGACTGTGTATATTCCTTGTGTTGAGGCTGTCCATACTAGACGATCTGATGCAAAGTTAGCATTAATTGGGATTCTTTGTATCTCCTGTACTAGAGAGGCATCATAGAATTGATTAAGCATAGCCACATTCCATCTGTTTGAGTCCAATAGATCAGCTACAAACATAGGTTCCTCTCTGTTGCCCGGACCAATTAGTCGCCCTCTTGGTAGCCATCGGTCTTCACGTATCTTGATTTGAGTTCCATCACCAACAGACCATTGGATATTAGGTAGGATTACCTCTCTTCCTGCTAATAGACTTTGCCAACCCCAAGAGGGGCGGGTTCCTTTATCCGCCTTTAGAAAGTCTTTGGAAGGGAAATACAATGCCTTAAACAATTTGCCCCAAAGGGAATGAGGCTGTTGTAGTAAACGCCAAGCTTGTTTTCCCAACATAGCCTTATTAAAATCGACTAGATCTTGGAATCCCAAACCTCCCATTGCATTTGTACATTTTAGAACCTCCCGGGCGCTTCCAATGAATCCCCGACTTTCGACAATCACTCGCACAGAATCTAGCAACTTTTTGCTCAATAGCTTTGCAAATGGATATAGGGATTTTAAAGACAGGACATGGAATGCGAGGTATAGCTTCTGCACAACCGTCTTAATTAGGATTTCCTTGCCACCCTTGGAAATAAGATTTTCCTTCCAACCATCTAGCTTTTTATTCACTCTAGCCATCAGCCATGCAAACATATCCCTTTTGATCTCCCAGTCCGATGGAATACCTAGGTATTTTCTGTTTTATCAAGTATAGGAACTCGGAGTTCACTAGCCGATTTTCTTTTAGACATGTAGGGCAATCCTTCTGAAAAAGATACGACTTGTTTCTATTTATTTCTTGTCCCGTGGCTATGCAATATTGGTTCAATATGTTAGCCAAGTTCTGACATTCTCTAATCGTGCCATCTAAAAAGAAAATAGCATCGTCAGCGAAAAACAAGTGGGAGAGAGTAGGGCACGACCTGTTTAGTTTGATTCCCCTTGATTCCCGATATTAATTGCTTGTTTAATGAGAGTTGATAGGAGATTAGCTAGCAGGATAAACAGATAAGGGGACAAAGGATCGCCTTGACGAAGACCTCGCGTTGGGTGGAAGTAAGGTAGTTGCTCGCCATTGAATTTGATGCTGATAGATACTGTTGAGATACATTGTGAAACCCACTGAACCCATATAGGATGGAACCCCAGCTTGAGTAAATAGGCCATTAGAAAATCCCATTCCACTCTATCATATGCCTTTTGCTATCCATTTTTAATATTGCTGGAAAAAACGAATCGATGTAGAATCTTTTGAACCATGAGGATATTGTCCATTTGACGTCCAGCAACAAATGCTGTTTGCTCTCTAGAAATTTTTTCTGCCCATGTAGTTGGCTTCAACTTTGACGAGTAATTGTCTAGCTTGTTCCAATGATCTTGAGTCTTCTTTTCTTCATGATTAATCTTTCTAGATTTTGTTGAAAATGGATCACCAATTTCCCACAAGAACACCCATCCCTTAACTAGGAAAAGAAACAGATGCTCACATATTTCTGTCATTTTCAAAGGACTCCAAAGGTTTAAATAAATGCTAAGTCGCTGTTTGAGCTAAGATGGAAGTTGAGCACTGGGAAATGGGAAATTGATAGTTTTGAATCTGCGTGTGGAGATTTTAAATCATGCAATGCAATTTTTATCCAAGCGTAGAAGTGGTAAAACTAAACATAATTTAAGGTCCATTATCAGAAAAAATTTACTTTGTACAACAATTAGACTCTCTTGGGCCGAAAGCCCTATTTTAGTGAATATTATGAAAATGCCCTCCGAGGTTTGGTGTTAGGTTCGTGAGCCCGGCACACATCCAAATATCTTGAAAATATTTATAAGGCAGTAAGTTCCATCTAATTTTCCAGACCATCGAAGGATGAATTTTCTCATGAAATTGTCCAAAAAATTGAGTATTTAGACGAATTCTTAGCATTTAAGATACTTTCCGAACTAACACCTGAACTTCCGAAGCTCACTCTTCAATAACTTTTAGGGATGGATCACGAAACAATAAACATTTAGATCAGAAGAGTCAGTCAGAATTCATTCCATGAATGGCAATAGCGATGTGCTCAAACAATTAGTTCACTGCTGATAAGGTGTTCTCTGGAGGATTGTATAGAAAACTCTCATCTAATATCAATATACCACCATTTGCTATGGTAGCAATCTTCGTTGAGCTTGAAGCTGCTGTGAGTGTGAGGTCACGTAGGTGCTCATCTGATTAATCCTCATCAGTACATTATTTCTCTTCACTTGAACCGAGATTGTTGCGTGACAGAAATGAGGGCAAGAATACTGATTTAGATTTTCCCATATTATGCAGATTTTAATTATGTACAAGACCACAGATGCTATTTCGATTACCACCAGTGCAGTTTCACTGCTAACACCACAACCTGTAGAAGGAGTTTTCGATAGTGTTGCAAGTCCATCTCTATCATCGAATCCAGGCAGGTTCAACCTATGAGAATCTGAACTTGTATTACCAGTACTTAGGCATAGTGATTCTACTGATCTTGGCATTGACAACTCTGAGCACGAGTTCACCTATCCGGAAGCAAGTTCGAAGAATGGTTTCTGTAATAGAAAGTTCTTATTAGTATAGAAAGATTTTGCCGGCTAAAATATGCAACAGAGGCGTCAACAGCACTAGGAGTGGCAGAGGAGCCCATTATGATAACGCTGCATTTGCCAAAGCTCAGTATAACAAGGACTACCAGAAATTCACGCGGTTCATGCTCAAAGTCTATCATCAGAAAGTGCCGGTTGCGACTTAAGCTCCGGAAAAGTGAGTGAAGGAGCTGCGTACGCTATGTACAGTCTGGAACTTCCTGACGTGCAAAAATCCTGCCACCGCGAGGTTACAGTTTCCGAGAGGCTTAGATGTCCCTCTTCCATCAGAAGAACGGCATAAGTTGAATAGAGTTCTTACAACTGTGCAAGAAAGGTTATCTACAGCCAAAAACCAGACATGGAAGATCTCATAGCCAGATTGAATCAAGAGACTGCTGTGAAACGAACTTAACAACAGAGGCATGTTCTTTGGTCTTGGAAAATTTGTCGAGTCTTGAATCCACTTATCATCTCCAATCAAGAGAAATGGTTGCTGCCACTCAACCATTGTGTATTTTGAGATAAGAATTGCAATTTGTGCCATCTAGAATTTTCAATTCTGTGCAGTAAATTATCGGTACTTCGTTCCCCAGCCGGTCGCTCCGAACTTCCTCCTGTACTCTGCATATATGCCAGTCCAGTAGTCATTTTGACAGTATCCACAGGACTAGACAGGATGTACTTGATGGATCAAAGGAAGTAAGGAGATAAATTTAAGCGAGGCTTCAAAGGAAGTAAGGAGATAAATTTAAGCGAGGCTAATAATATTTCCACTCCCTTAGTCACTTTTCCACAACTACTGAACGTGTATATTTTGCATATTAATTTATAAAATGGCTGTTGGAGAAGTTATTAGCGTCATGAAAGAAAGCTTTCTAGATCTTAGATTGTGGTAGAAATTATTTTTATCATCAAAACATCATAAACCTTCAAGTAGTCCTATCCTTATTGTATTAGCAAATACTAAGTCCCTCTAAGCATTTCTTTAAAAATGTGAACAACCGCTATTCTACGTCAACTATTATTTCTATAGTCATCATCTCATATAATAATCACTATAATTCGCACAAATAACGTAAATCATAATCATGAGTCGCGAATAAGATCTTTCTTTTTCATTTCTTTCGAATTTCACAAATTTCATGAGAGCAATTGGTGCTTCAATCATTCTAATACTAAAGGTGAACCCATTGCATGCTATACACTGAATATTTTTAACAGGAACAAATATAAAATTGCTCGGGAAGAAAAAGAAAAATAAAATGAAGGGAAGAAGAAAATAAAGGAAATATGACCAGCTGTGAGATGATTTTTTTATTTCTAGAGTTGGCCGTTGACATCGTCCGCACTATGCTCCTTCCAGCTTTCGTAGGGGCCGAAAAAATCAGGTAAAATCCAGCATTCTCGAACGTGCAAGTGACACGTGTCTTGAAGTCGTAAATCAGGCAGATTTCGCAATGGACAACGTGCGAGCAACACTATTCCCAGCTTCTTTAATTCTGATAAGTCTCTTTAATTCTGATAAGTCTCACCAGACCATCGCCAGCCCTCGGCGAGATCGTGCCTTGTGGTCCGAGCCTCATCGGCAGCTAGGTGAGGCTCGCCAGTGGCCGAGGGAGGCCTACTGGGGGCTAGGCAAGCCTCCGGTGAGCTCGCCAAGCGAGCCTCCAGTGAGTTTGCGAGCAACCGGCAGCGTATGGCAGCGTTTGGCGGGGGCAGTGGCGGCGACAAATGTCAATGGCGACAGCACTTGAAGAACAAGAGAGAGGGGGTTTCGCAACCGGTGGCGGACGGCGGCGTTTGGCTGCTTTAGGGGCAGCACCAGCGACATATGTCAATGGCGATCAAAGCACTTGAAGAACAAGAAAAGGGTTTCCGGGAACAAAAATTTTTCCAAACGCGATTCCGTTCCAAAACTATTTCTAGGAATAAAAGAGCAGGAATTTTTACTATTTAGCTGGTTCTCAAACAGGATCTCAATAGACTCACCCATTTCATTTCCATTACCCTCGATCCTAACTCTTACTGACAACTGTTGGACCCTCGTTGATCTTGATACGTGTCGCCTCTCAAGCAATTCATTATTGCTCACTTCCCTTCCCATGACACTCACTAGCCGGTGTCCAAGCACACCATAAAAGACAACCTCCCAAAAAAAAATCGCCAGAGCAGAATAGCGCGAATATGACCTGTTGGAAGTGAGAGGCCTTTCTATTGCAGACTTGGCACGGACTAGAGACAAATGCTCAAGACTGGACGGAAGCCCCACCACGGAACGATAGTCAACACAAGTAATCTCAAGATTACGAAGCCGAGAAAGAGTAGCCAAATTAACTGGAGAAAATGTGACATTTCTCATGACGAGCTTCAAACTCTCCAAATTAGATAACTCCTCAATCCACTTTATCTTTGGAGCTCCGTATCTGAATTTTAACAACCAAGGAGCCTCGTAATCTATATAAAGATTAACTAAGCTAGTTAGGTATGAGAGGTCAAGGGCATTCCACAATAAATGAGATGCGAAATTCAACACCTTCAAACTCATGGGGAGCTTGGGGAACTGTTCAAATTCATAACAAGAATCTAAACAAAGTTGTTGGAGATGATCAAGCTGATTCATAGTTATGGGCAATCTCCTAATCTTGCTTCCTCTAAAGTCTAACATCCTCAAAAAGGATAGACCCCCAATTTCACTTGGAATATCACACTCTAGATTTTGGCAGAATCGGGCTGTCAACTCTTTAAGATTCTCCAACATCCCTATGGCCCTTGGTAGTTCTTTTATCACAGTCTTGTCTACACATAAAATCTCCAACCTTTTGAGATTCCCAATAGAAGAAGGTAATTTTGTGATTGCCATGTTTTCTAATTTCAATACAAGTAGTGATTTCAATTTTCCGATGCAATCTAGAAATGTTCTAGGAAAACGACAACCAACAGTAGACAAATACTTCAAACCCTTCATCTCTTCAACGGATTGATGAAGTTCTCGAACTGCCATTCTACCTATTTTTAGCGTTGAGAGGGATTTTGGACTACTTAATACAAAAGGCACCACAAAAGGGTCACAATTCTCTCTCAGCTGATCACCATGAGACATGATTTCCAAGTACTTGAGGTGCTCTAGTTTAGAGAGAGAGCCAGAACCCACTAGCGAGGTTGTACAACCCACAATAA
The DNA here is from genome assembly GCF_016545825.1 of Eucalyptus grandis. Lineage (NCBI taxonomy): Eukaryota > Viridiplantae > Streptophyta > Magnoliopsida > Myrtales > Myrtaceae > Eucalyptus > Eucalyptus grandis. The sequence continues at coordinate 17,676,864 of NC_052617.1, read as the reverse complement.
CCAATTTCTTCAAACTCAAGCATTTTGAGAAGTCAGGAGTCCTTTTCAAGCTTTCGCGGCTGGTGATTTGTATAACTTTCAAGTTCTCGCTCACCTGAAAAAAAAAAAAAAAAACCAAGATTAGCCAAGTCAAGAAGGGCAAATGGGTCATTTGGTTAGTGAGACAAATAAGAAAAACATAAATGGCAAGCTGTGATGTTGTACCAGGCATGGCTCCCATCCGGCCCAATCTTCGGTAATTTTACTTCCTGAAAGCTTGAGCACAACTAGTTTCTTGAGACATAAATTCGTCGCATTTAATTCTGAAGGGCAATTGCTCCAAGAGAGCCATATTAACTTGGAGAGAAGATTTTTAAAGTCACCTACCATGTTCCCCCCCTCTAATTCCAAGAATTTCAGATTGGGCAACTTTGAAAATTCTTCACTTGTGAAATTGTGCACTTTGGAGAGTCCTGTTAGTCTAAGTGCTACGACTTTGATTGTCCCCTAATGATAGGAAAAGCATAAGAGCATATTTGAACTAGATGACAAACATGGTGTTATACAAGTATGAGAAGCTTGATTATGTTTAATAGTGAAACACACATTATTACTTTGTACATATCTAAATGCATAAGAAAGAGCATATTAGAAAAGATACAGCTAGACCAATTTGTAACTGTGTCTTGATTTTATAACTTGATTGCGACTCTGTGAATCAAAACTCGACTGCATCCCTTTATAAGTTTCATATGAGTTTTATAACAAGATGAGAACAGGGAAGTCATACTCATTTTAGGTCTCTTTGTAAATTCCAAATAAAGGATCAACGTACAAGAAAGATTTATTTACATAATGCACTAATTTGAAATGTTAAAGATGGACCATTAGTTACCAATCCATTTATTGTCGGAAAGCTCTATCGGACCATACGCAAAAGTGGACTACTGTTAATTGCTCAATCTTTTACAAATCTCAAGTCCGGGCTCGTGGACAATGTCTCGTTGAAGAGTAGTGCTGCTAATGGTTTTCAACTTAGCTAAAAGGAATCAAATCAGCCTTAGAAAGCTCTGATAGCCTAGGTAGTCACAATCTGGATCTATTTTCATAATGTGTTGAACAATTTTTTCATATACAAACGTGTTCTTCAAAGTTTTCGCTAATAACTTATTAACCCCTTCTTGATACGATATATAATCATATTACCACCAATGAACTCTTATTCAAACCTTTTATTTTCTCTTTATCTTGAACAAAAAAAAAAAAAAATTCCTACGAGGAACTAACTCCACACCGTTGGTAAATACATGGTTTATTGCTAAGGAAAATGGCAAGGTGACTATAGTGATACCTGTTTCATCTGAATCACGTCCAAGGCAGTCTCTGATAACCACAACCTACTACAATTCCCTGGAACGTGGACGTCTTCGCATCGGACAATCTCTTTTCCAAGATCTCTCACTTGATCATGCATCCATCGTCTATCAGTTTCTACTATTTTTATTAAAGACATACGAATAAGGGCAAGTACTTCACATTTTGGGAAATAGTTGGAAGCTTTCCACATATAGTATGGAAAAATTCTTTCTTCTCCAATGAAGTAACATGCAATGTCAAGAAAGATCTCTCTTTGATGATGCTCTAACATATCGTAGCTGATCTTTAATCTATTAACGACTTCCTACTTGAGCAAACAAGCAGTGTATTTTCCCTAGATTGGCGAGCCTAGAGCCCTAGCTTGCCGTTGATCGAGCGAGTGGCGAGCTAGGGCTCGAGCTCATCACTGATCAAGCGAGCGGTGAGCTAGGTTTTGTGATTTGTCTATGGCCGGTCGCTGCCGTGAGATAGAACTAGAAAAAGAAGAAAAAGAGTTAAATGTTCAATTTTTTTAAAATGAAAAGAAAAAAAAGAAGATGAAAAGATTAACATAGATATGAGATAAGAGGATTGAGTGAAAAAAATATTTTTCTCTTTCCTAAAAGATGGAAAATATTCTCCTTTATTTTAGAAGATTTTTTTACCTTCATGAAAAATATTTCCCTCAATTAATTTATTTTCTGTAAAATTAATATCGAATAATTCAGAAAACATTTGTTTATAATTATTGTTCTTAAAATAAACGAAGCCTAAATAAAGTGTTATCGAAACTAATGATTTACTACGGATGACGATCCTAGTCAACCGAACCGAGTGGAAGAAAACTAAGAATATAGTTTTTTCTTTTCGTTCTTTAGCCCATAGGCTTTTCTTCTTGAGCGTGAAAAATAGCACATTTATCACCAAGTATTTATCAAAAGGTTCTCAATGTCATGCAGAAGATAAGCACGAAGAGGAGCAAGCTCGTTGCCTAGGGTATAACTTTCTCGCTTGCTTCTTTAGCCCGTCTTGTATTTGCTTCAAGGACTTTTTCCGATTGAACTAGAGTTAAAAGATGTATTTACGTTCTACTGCCCCAAGACTGATCACGATGGGCAGATTTATTTATGTGAGCTTCATTAGTTTCAAGAAAAATAAATGATTTGAAAAAGCATTTTCCTAAAAATTATCATTTATATTTCTTGAAATAATTAATTAATAAAAAATAATTTCATTATCGATAATAATTTAGGTCTAAATATTTTCATTTATTCATTTTTGTAAGTAGTGATACGAGACATCAATTTTAAGAAAATATTTTTCGAATTTTTCATTATCCGCAAAACAAATGCACCGGTAGATCCACGAGACATGATCAAAGAGAGAGACTGATGAGTGCAAAATGACCCAATCAAAGCCAGAATTTTGGGATATGGTCAGCATCAGCTATTTAAAGTCATGCAGCACGCCGACGGGACAGCATTAGGCATCCCATCCCTACAAGGGAGCTCTCAAGTAGAAGAATTGTCATTGACCTGTTAATCATCAGAAATGTCTTTGTACTCTGGCCGGCCCTTCATCTCCTGCTATCGCCTCGATGGCTTCTCTCCGGATGACTTTTGCCATCTGTCTATACTTCTGCTCTTCCCTTCCACCATTAGAGCCATCCTTGTGTCCACTGCTTCTCCTATAACTAGGGTCATCCCTCATTCCTCGTCCATCGCCATCTTCATCTCTAGTTCCCTTCCTAGAATCTCCATATCCTCTCCTATATGCATGGTGATCATCATTGGAATCTTTTCTCCTAGCAGCTCCCCCACCCTCATGGCCATCATCATAAGCAGCACTCTTTCTCCTATAGTTTTCATCACCTCTCCTGTCTCCATGAGTCTGAACATCTGCTCTTCCCTTTCTATAATCTCGATAATCACCTCTCTTACCATCTCTGTCTCTGTGACTCTCCGTATATTTCTCTCCATCTCTTTCCTCTTCCGGAAAATCCCATCAATCCTTCTCCTACCAGCCTCACTAGCTTTACTGTCTCGACTCATCTCATCCTCTCTATGCTTACTTCTTTCACTCTGCCTATGCTTATCGACTGAGTGCCTTCCCTCTCTATCACTGAAGAGGAATAAGACTGTCAGAATCACACATGGGAAGGCTCACAAATGCATGCCGGCCACACATGCAAATCCACAGAGAGAGAGAGAGAGAGAGAGAGAGAGAGAGAGAGAGAGGGAAGGAGGGAAAAGGGAGGAGGGCACTGTCAGGAACAAACCTGGAGTCATCTCCACCCCTCTGTGCGTTGTCCTCCTTCAGAATGTACCTTGAATGCCGGCCACACATGCATATCCACACAGAGAGAGAGAGAGAGAGAGAGAGAGAGAGGGAAGGAGGGAAAAGGGAGGAGGGGCACTGTCAGGAACAAACTTAACGTCATCTCCACCCCTCTGTGCGTTGTCCTCCTTCAGAATGTACTTTGAAAGTGGTTGTCTAGTGGAGCTTCCAGGACATTCCCTGGCCATGTTATCAGGAGCCCCACATTTAAAGCAAACTTTTCCTACGGCCAATAATCAAAGAGCTGTTTATTATAAGAAATAATATATACAACAACGATGTTGATTATCATATATCCACATTAACCATAGAATCCAACCAATGTTAATTATCACATATGATAAAATTTGAAGGAGTTAAGCATAGTCCCCATCAAATCCTAGAACTCATGCAGGAAACATTGTATTTGAATGAGTAGCAAAGAAAAGTTAAAGCTTCCATAAATCAAACAAAAGGAAATTTCCAATCTGACAGCTCGAGTTGCATATTTTGTTGGAGAGAACAAAGAACATGCAAAACAACATGTTTGACTCTATCATGATAAAACTAGGCTCAGTTTAACGCCCACATAACCTGCATTTGCTAATTTAACAGATCCAGGCTCACGCATTTTTGAAGCAGCTCAGCATGGAATACTTCTTGCAGTACATGTGCTTGTTCGACCACTAAAAAGCTATTTGCAAGTTTTCGTGCACACCGTCCTATTTTCTCCTGAAATTCTACCTAGACACTTTTAACTCAGTGAAACACAACGGTCTCCAGACCTTGCCACTGCTGACAATACCTAAAGCTGCATATCGTAAACTACCAACCTTACCCACAGAGAACTCGTACAAGTCCTCCTCTACCAAGGGCACTTAAAAGAGAAAATGCATCAATTCCTCCCACCACCCAGCAAAGTTGGACGTGAACATCGCCATTCAAGAAAATCAAAGCCTGAAAGCAGTAAGGAACTCCACTAAGTTTGAGTGCATCCTTACCTTTAGCTGTTTGGCTATCTTTTCGTTTGAACTGGGACCAAAGTTTTGCAACACTCTGGCTGAAATCCACCTTTATCCTCCCATCATCAATCAAGGCATTGTCCATCTGCCATGAAATAGCAGACCAAGAAAAAACAGATAAGTCGCAGGCAACAGGAACTCATTTGACACATCAGGGATGACTACTTAAATCATAGAGGATAAATGATGCTAACACTTTCTAGTTACAATCAAAAGCAATCAGAATTAAGAATATAATTGAGTCACCCATCCAAAGATCAGGATAAACAAATGTGTAAGTTCATGCTTTTCTAAGGGGATCTCCATAATTGTCCTCTTTCCCCTTCATTTGCTCTTCCAGAATGAGCCATTTTGACATATTAAATACTTCCTTGGTAGAGGAGATATAATGTATATATACCTTTCTATCCTATGAAAGCAGTCAACTGTTGCAGAGGCATCTCCATGGTTAAAAAAAACGTGTAGGTTTCACATTTTTATGACGACATAAAGAAAGTTACACAAAATACGTGAGTCACGTTAATCACGACATGCTCAAGCTTGGCGGCCATATTACTCGAGCTCAGATGAATGGGTTTTGAGTTTGAGTAGCTTGAATAATGGACTGAATCAGTGCCACTCGAACTAAAAGCTCCTGAGCCTAATCTAATAGTTAAAAACTACATGTTTTCTTTTCTTTTTTTTCCCTGTTGGCTCTGTTCATTCGTTTATGTAATCTAGCATTATGGCCCCAACCATACACAGGTTAAGTTCTTTCTTCAAAATTCCTGTTCAAGTTAGCTTTTTCATGGTATTCTTAATTATAACTAGAAAATTTACCCCAAATCAAGTTTAAATATCACTTTTCAAGGTCAGAAGAACTCTTCGACCAAAAAAGAAAAAGGTCAGAAGAGCTCATATAAGCAAGATAGCAACCTACTCTATATACCTGGGGAACAGAATTAATGCGGACACAGATTGTTTTGCACCCAACAATAAAATTCTCGGAAGTACAAAATTCTGTAGACAGTCGTAGATGTTCAAAATAGGATGCTAGACAAGACAACCAAGTAAGTTGAGCCAAGTATAAGATAACTAACTATTAAAGGCCTACTGAAGCGGAAGCAAGCAATGTTGATTAATGTTCTATTTTTGGCAGAAAACTAAGTGAATTTAAAAGGCTGTTTTTATTTTTATGAAAATGATTTTTATGAAATGATTTTCCTAACTTTTCGTGTGTTTGGTTCCCAAAAAGTGGATAACCAACAAAAAAGATTTTATGTCAAGGAAAACAACTGTTTTTAAATTTGAGGAGAATGATTACTCCAAATGGAACAAATCATTTTCCCAAGCTCCTTCTCCACACAAAATGAAGAGCCATTCTCACGAGAGGATTTCTAAGCACTTAGAGGTTAACTTCGTCAATTGTTTGTTTTTTCTATTTTTTTGGCATCTTTCATTAGGTTGCTTCATTTTGATAATAAAACTTGAAATTTGTGCTTCATATATTCGTATATTTTAGACAAGGATTTCAATATCCTCTTAGTATCTAATTGAAAGAATATTTGAATATTGAACCACGCCTTTTATCTAATAATGTAAGCTTTTAGAACAATTGACAATAATCCCATGAAATCTCCCATGGTATCAAAGCTGGAGGTACCATACCCCATTTGCTTCCCTGATCAAATATATGCACACTTAGTACTAGACTAAGTGTGAGTATTAAGCGTGAGGGGAAGTGATAAAATATTTGAATATTAAACTATGTATTCATTTAACGGCTTAAGCTTTAAGAACAATTGGCGGAGGTCCCATGAAATCTCACACTTTTATTGGGAACAAATACAATTATAATGGAGAGAATAACTTTTAAAAGTAAGATCTAAACATTGCAAAGTTTTTTCTGTATACCGCCAAACAACTGAAAACTAATCATTTTTCTTGAAAATAATTTTCATAGAAAACTATGAAAATTTGTGAGACCACTATCAATTATACTAAAAGCTCAAGCTGTTAGATGAAGACATGAGTTTAATATTTAATTACTTTAATACTCTCCCTCACGCTTAGTATGGTCTTTTATTTTTTTGGCCAACTACTAAGCATGGACATATTTAACTGGGAAGGAGAATGGGGCTTAGAAAGATTTGAACTCAAGACCTTCAACTTCGTCGAAACAAACACACCCTAAGAAATAAGTATCCTCAACCTCCTCAACCCGTCATCTACTTCATCTCATTCCTTTTGTTGCTCTTGAAAGTGGCACTTCAAGCAATAACTTCATTGAGATGGAGCATAAAGTCTCAAATGCCAAGACAAGAAGGGAAGATAGAGAAAACATCATCCAAATAGTCCTCGCCAATGACCCAATCGTCCTCTGGAGCTAGTGTAAATCCCTAGCTCTTTGAAGTTTTGATGCAGTCCTGCCTACTTTAAGGTTGTATGAGACCTAAGAGTTAAATTTGCTGAAGTGGAATCACAATAATCGAGGAATGATCCCTTTGCAGCGAGGAAGGTAAGTGACATCGCATAGGATTCCTCAATTTTTATAGACAACTCTTGGCCAGACAGCTTTGATGAGGATAAATATAAGCATGGATTAAGAAGCTTTCAAGAGGTGTTTGCATAGATTTTGTACACTCAAGAAGTGAGAATCAGGGTTGTTCTCATTCTTTGTACTTGTAAAGAGAACCATCAATCTGCAGATGAATAGAGAAACTCTAATTCTTAAAGGAGTGCACATGCCAAGAATGCATCACGACATCCCATAAACCTCATTCTCTCCACTTTAGGGAAATTGAAGTTAGCATTCCAAATTCCACCTAGTCAAGAAAGGAAGTGGTGAAACTTTTGAAGCGCGGAGATGCTGTGAGATCATATTGAGGTGTACTTGAACAAAGCTCTAGTGGCTGAAGGTTCCAATGATATAAGAACCACTACTCAATCTGGTTTCCAATTTATAAATATTGCGCACTGAAGCATGGGCGGAAGTAATATGGAAAGGAAGGAGACACATTGGTTGGCAGAGGATTAGACAGGTTACCTGTCAAGATAATCTCAATCCAGCAATGATACGTATAATTTTTTAAACAAAATGGGTGGTGATCTAATAGGCTTCTGAATAACCAGTTCTATCGTCTCTTTCAATAATTACCACGAAGGAGTAGCTCTTCTCTTAGAACCCAACAGAACTTGAAAAAAGGTAGCTATATATTTTGTTAAGATATAGACTATGCTAAGACGGAACTCCATTCAGCCAGAGAGCTTTCTCCTGCACAATTTGGTAATACTTCCCACACAGGTACGTCAATCTGGAAAGCTATTAGGCAAAGTTTAAGTTCCCAATACAATGACTCTTGTTTCACTTAGAAAGGCTTCTTTTGGAATGACCATAAATAGTATCTCGACTCAGAAGGACACAAATGCAAGTAGTGATGTTTCCACACGGAATTGAAGCAGATTCATAGACCCTCAAAATGTTCACCCTTTTCAGGATGAGATGCCCACAGAATTAAATTTTTGAGCTCCTTTTCTCTTGGTATATCTAGGGAGGAAATGCAATGGGTGGAAGTAGAAGGTAGAAACGATAAAGAAACATTCTGATCTACTCTATTGCGCACAATAAAGGAAAGAGAGGAACACCACTGCCATAAAATTCAAAAGGATAAAGAAACCAACAATTTCAGGAAAGTTACAGCCACATAAAGAGAAATAAAATGCGCAAATGCATGAAAACCCCCAAACAAGAAACAAAAGTTAATCAAATGAAAATATAGGACGGAAATATGGAAACTTGTACAAGTATTTGAATCAACGTACCTTAAAATATGCCTGCTCATATGAATCTTTGTTCTCAAACTCTGGCAAAGGAACATTCACATAATTATTGTCAGTTCAACTCATCCTTTTGTCAGAATCGTTATGTGACACAGGACTGAATACGACGAGAACCAAAGAATGGAATCTTTGGCTTATGAGAGATTAAAGATCTTATAAGACATCGTTGTATCTCTTACAATATTCATTGTGCACAGATTTAATGTCAAATTTCACATAACCATCAGATTTTCTTAAACAAAATACATTTCATCTACAGTCACTGACACGCATTAATTGCAAAAAAGAAAAGGTCAGATTCCGATCAAAGTTTATAAACTTGATTGTGACGAAACTGATGCAATTTACCATTCTTGTACATAAATACTAGATATTATCTTTTTTGAGCATAATTTGAAATGAAATTAGAGGATGAACAAGCTAGATTTTTCTTTTTCTTTTTTTATATGCAGTGCCTTTTATTAAGAATATTGGGGAAAGAAGTGGTTATTGCCCCCAATGAAGGATGAGATAAGAGAAACTCGTCTAAGATGATTTTGATATGTAAGACAAAAGACTTTGGATGCTCCAATGACATGTTACTATAGGACCAAGACTTGGGTTGAAAGAGTTGGGGAAAGTATGAAAAAGATATGGAAGGAGATGATGAAGAAAGATATAGAATATGACTTGATACAACATCGACCACAATAACTAAAAGGATCTATATAGCAGACCAATATATTAAGATGACGTTTAGGTCCTTTGTTGTATGATATTCGTATTATGGCTGGTACGCTTGAAGAGCAAATTAATTGAATGTATAAGTAAGAGCTAACACATGAAATCTGAAATCTTGTGAAAATCTTCAAAGCTAAACGCGATCAATAAAGAACTTCATAATGACCCATTTCTCATATTGTTCATTCACAATCCTTGTTGCTTTGTCATCCTTTCTCATATCAACAGGGTTATCTACCATCGTATTTCTGCTAATCTTCAGAAAGTCATTTGATTTTTCTCAGCCTAGAGAGTCAATCAAAGAAAGACAATTCCAGAACAGAATAAATTTACCTATGAATGCATAGCATAAACTATCTCCAGTCTTAAAATCACGGATGACGTCAGCCCTGTCAAATTTGTCATCATTAGCTTTGCATTAAGAATCAGCCGTCCGAAGCAACCGCCAGAAGCGTTGAACAGAAAAAACAGAACAGGCAAGTGAAGATGTACTTACGATACCACCGATCCAAATCGTGAAAAGATTGTACGCAAGTCCTCATCCTGCATCAAGAAGTAATGGATTTGACAGTGAATTCAGATAAAAAGTGTAGTGACAGGTAATAACCATAAAGAAAAGGAAAATCCATCCATCAGTCGATAATGATGTGTGGTAAAGAAAAATTTCAATATCATTATGAGAAATCACCCCCTACTAGTCAATTAGTGAACTCACTTCGGTAACTGGATTCAGTTTACAAACAAAGAGAACATTATCTGGAGGCTTAATCTCAGCATCAGGAATATCCCCAATCTGTAATTTAGATAAAGAGAAGAGGATTCTTTGTTAAGAAGATGAAGACAACATCTGGATACAGCATGAGAAGCTCAAACAACCTTCAACAAAAGGGTACTAAACATCTCAGATTTACTTACACTCTCAAGCACAACTGCACGGGAGTGTGCTTCCTTAGCACGAATAGCCTCCTCAAGCTGAGCCGGGCCTAGTTGCTCATCCATAGGTACCCAATCATCTTCAAGTCGCACATCATCGAACGCCTGCTTCCGACATACACAAACAAGCCAGATGCTGTTAGACAGACATGAATCATTCTAAATAATTAACTTCTAAGAGGGTAAAACAAATGGCAGAGCACACACACTAATTTCATGCAGCATTTCTTTCAAGAAACTTAGAACTAGAAAAACACAACTAATTTACCTCTAGCTGTCATAGAGATAAACCACTCCTTGCATTTTATCAGATATTTACTCATTAAGCAGCAAATTTTGGCAGCATATTCAGTGAATTCTTGTCCAACTTCAATCTCTATAAATACGATTAAAGAGATGCCAATTTATGAAGCAGTTGGTGATAATTATATATTAATGTAATCGTGCATTCGAAATGACAAGAGTATCTGGGATCATATTTTATTCTGAGTCTAACTGATAATAAAATCTTTAAGCAGTCAACACCTCATCTTTCGGCTTTCCTTCAGGAGAAGCATCAGGAATCAACTCAGCTAGCTGGGGCGGGTCATCAAAAGGGTCATCCAATATATATGTGTGCCTGATCCTGCTCAAAACAATAGGGAACCACACTGAAAATAAACAAGAGAGTGACATAAGGTAATCCAAAGAGCGAGAGAGTGGAATAAGAATGAACCTGATGTTCTTATAGGGTCTCCCCTTCTCATCTACATAGGCTTCATTAATCCTAGTGAATGTCTCAAGGCCTTCTGCAACTTCACCAAACACCTAACAATGATGAATAATTTGTTAAAACCCATTTACACCATTCTACATTTACAACCACATATCAATGCCCAGAATGTACAAAAGTAGTGGTACATTCGAATAATGAAATGACTTGACAAGACTACCCTACACGTACTCAATTAGAATTGATTGAACCAATAGGCATGGACTCCAGGATGAACAAGATTCCAAATAGGTATTTACTAACTGAAGTCGCACAATTCTACACGAAGATGTAATAAAAAACACACTGCCAGGTGATAAAGGAGCCTGATCAAAATTTTAGTTTTTGCAAACCCCAATCTAACTGCTGCTTCAATTAATTTCCGATTACTTACTAGTAATCTGTCTTAAAGGTCCAAATGAGAGGTTCGAGGAGAACATGGTCCACAGAGAGGAAAGCTGCAAAAAAAGTTAACCCCAAATTTTCCATTTGGAACATTGCAATTTGCAAAAGAACCTCACTGACTTGCATAAAATGATTAGCAAGAAATCAAAGGAGCATGAAATTAATATTCTCCTAAAAGTTCAGAGGAACATATAAAAAAGCAATTCACTCAACTCAGCACAACGAAAATTTGCTACAGCACAATGAGTCAAGGAAATGACTACCTTTGTACCACAGGGACTCTTTGATTTGCAGTTTAGTTTATCAAGTTTCAGATGAACCGTCTTCTCTTTCCAATTTCTATGTACAACTAGGTCTACCATTCTTTTTCATTCTCAGACAATTGGTCTACCATTGTTTATTTTAGTCTAACATCAGGTCAATCCTTCTCACTGGTATATCAACAAGACAGCACCACGAACAACTAAGGGTGAATATGGGAAACTCTGCAAAACAGATTTGGACTCGCAAAATCCTCTGAATGACAGTTTTGATGTTTGATAAAATTATTTTAAAGCCCCTCGAGGCCAAAACCTTCCTTTTCACAGCCTATTGTCTAAGGCAGCTATTTACCTGCTTTCTATCAAAGTAATTTGGGAGCCCAACATTATCCAAAATGGCCCTGAGCCTCCTCAATGTGCCTCCTATGATATCCTTAATGCAGCCAACTGCAAAGTCCCAGCTCTCCTTTATTTCTAATTCTGTTTCTCACTTCTGCAGCCAAAGATATAGAACACTCTTCTTTTCCACTGACATCAAATTTGCACATATCACTTCTTATCTCACCTTAATTGGTCACACTTTCACATACTAAAACTGGCCTCACTCTTGTCCTTTCAACAAAACTAATATACTGATATTGTTTTGGGTCCTAAAGATGTCAAAATCACAAGCTGCAATTTCCAATCAAAAGATCTTTCTATAGAGCTTCCTATTGAAGTTTGTACATCCTTATTTATACCTCTTAGTTAGTGAATGTGTTTGGAGATGCATTATGGAGCAAGTAGGGAAGACCAAAATCATAACTCAGGCTCCACGAAGAATGTGAAAGACTAAATTTTAGGGGTAAGATCATCTGTGGAAAAAAAATCCATCTCATTTCCCTCCATCTCAGACAGGATAAAAATATATAACAACAATTGTGCGACTAAAACCTATCAAAGACACAGCATAGAACTCAAGAGTGAGGACTGAGGATGACCAGAGAAATCACATCAGAATCTCACTGTGTGCTTTCCATTGAGATAATCCAAATCATCCCGCAATGTGAAATAGAACTGTAAAAGCACAGGGTTAGTAAAAGCAACATTTTGGGTATATGGATGAAGAGTGAAACAAAACTTCAACTTAAATTAACAATAGTCATTATCTTGAGCTTGTGAGTGCTCATACAAGTGTGACAAGATGTGGAGAAAATGCCTTCAGATTGAAAACTGTAGATAAAGCAACTGCATTGAAAAGTGCAACTTCCTGCCTCCTTCGTATCCGGTGCATCTCATTACCAAAATAACACTCCACGGCATAATAAAGTTAGCTGAGAAGCATTGAGATTTTCTCCTCCACTTGCCATGGCAACCGTTCCTGTCTTGGAGTGTTTAAGATCAAGATGAATCTCATCCATGAAAAAGCGAGCCTGATCACCATAAAGAAATCTGAAACAGAACGATTTGTGCAGTTATGTCAGGCGATTCATTCAAAATCACATCCATTGCTATGAAAAGAAAATGTAAGAAATGCTTTCTGATCTTTGTTGACAGACTTTCTTGCTCCAAAGAATACAATTCATTGTTTCAAGTATTTATCACTGTATTAAACTGAAGGATACACGTGAGACGACACATATATATTCACAAAATACACTGAAAGAAGAACACCTATTTTGTTCTTAATTTTGGGTTTACTTCACACCCTATAAAAGTGAAGAACTAGACTCCTGTTACTTTGCACGAGAAAACAAAATAGGAGATCTAATTCGAATTAATCACACTGCGTTATTGTTCTGACCCAAAAGGAAAGTACCTCCACCATTCCATTAATCAACATAAGGTCCTTTTAGTTTAAATCATAGAAGCGCATGAAAGACCACAAGACTGAACAGCCATAGCAAAAAGCCAACAATGCAAAGTCACTAACTTATAAACAGAATTGCCGCCTGTTCCAGTCCCAGTGGGGTCGCCTGTCTGTGCTGTGAAATCCTTCTGCACAGTGTGAAACACACCCATTGTAGTACTTGATCCTGCACCAATAAGATAGCAAAGGGAGGGGGGAAAGGGTTAACAAGGTGCTCAAAATGTGTGAAAATGGCCAGAAAAGATCCTCAGAAGCCTCTACTCTTCAACAGAAAGACGGCGCACGTTATTGGTAATTATTCTCAGGAGTGGGTTCATCCCATGACTAACTTTCTACTCGTCACCAAAACATGGAGAACCGCCAACACGCACGCCCTGCTTCCCGAACAAAATATAGTGCCCCAGTATCGACCTCAGCAAAAAATTCGAAGGCAAAACGAGCGCGCTTTACAACGGCCAAAGAAGATCGATCGCGGGAACAACCTCGGAAAAGCGAACGCGTCCAGAAATCGATGGAACACATTTACCAAAGCCAATATATAAGCTCACGGACAAAGGAGATCAGAAGAAAAATAAGAAGAAGAAGAAGCAAGCGAAGGTCGGAGGAGGGCAGGACGTACTTGCAGAGCTTGAGGAAGTTCTTGCAGGTCAAGGGGCACCTATCGGCGTGCAAGTCCACCACGATGTCCCCTAAACTCGTCACGAGCAGCACCGACATGTTCGCCCGGCCTTCCCCCGATAAAAACCTCCGGCTTTGAGGATGGATCGACGAGGACGGTGTTTTGCGAGAAAATGAAGGTAGAAGGGGGAAGGACGGAGAGTGAAGTCGAGGAGGAAGGAAGGGCCCTGGGCTGAACCAAGCATCACAGCCTCATGCATTCGGAAAGCCCTGCGAAAAGGAGCAGCAGATCGGGCCACATCTTCGGCCGAGAATCGATCACACAGCGAATCCGCGATCGCCGGCAGCTAGGCGAGGCTCGCCGGGGGCTGGGCGAGCCTCCGGTGAGCTCGCCAGGCCTCGCCGGTGACTAGGCAAGCTCCATGGCGGCCGGCACCGGATGGCTGGGGTCGGTGACGCGAGTTTTGAGAATAAAATTTTTCCAAAAGCGATTCTATTTTAAAATTAGGAATGAAATTTCTGCTATTTTGCCGATTATCAAACGAGATGTACCCAGCCATTGCACCTTTCCTACCATCGATGCCAACACCAACAGTCAAATTTTGGACCCTCGTTGATCTTGCTACGTGTCGCCTCTCAAGCAATTCATCATTACTCACTTCCGTTCCCCAGACACTCACCAGCCGTTGTCCAAGCACACCATAAAAGGCGACCTCCAAAAAAAAATTCTCCAGAACAGAATGGCGCAGATATGACCTGTTGGAAATGAGAGGCCTTTCTATTACAGACTTGGCACCGAATACTATCAAACCCTGAAGACTGGACGGAAGCCCCACCACAGAATGATAGCCAACACAAGTAGCATGAAGCATATGAATCCGAGAAAGAGTAGCCAAATTAATTGGAGAAAATGTGACATTTCTCACATTGAGCTTCAAACTCTCCAAATTAGATAACTCCTCGATCCACTTTATCTTTGGAGCTCCACGTCTGAATTTTAACAACCGATGAGCCTTGTTTTCTATAGAAAGATTAACTAAGCTAGTTAGGTATGAGAGGTCAATGGCGTTCCACAATAAATGGGATGCGAAACTCAACTCCTTCAAACTCATGGGGAGCTCGGGGAACTGTTCAAATTCATAACAAAAATCTAAACGAAGTTGTTGGAGATGATCAAGTCGATTCATAGTCATGGCCAATCTCCTAATCTTGCTTCCTCTCAGGTCTAACATCCTCAAAAAGGATAGATCCCCAATTTCACTTGGAATATCCCGCTCCAGATTTTGGCAAAACCGGGCTGTCAACTCTTCAAGATTCTCCAACATCCCTATGGTCCTTGGTAGTTCTTTTATCTCGGTCTTCTCTAAACATAAAATCTTCAACCTTTTGAGATTCCCAATAGAAGGTAATTAGTGTGATTGCCACGTTTTCTAATTTCAATACCAGCAGTGATTTCAAGTTTCCGATGGTCCTTGGTAGTTCTTGTATCTCGGTGTTCTCTAAACATAAACTCTTCAACCTTTCGAGATTCCCAATAGAAGAAGGTAATTCTGTGAATGCCACGTTTTCTAAGTTCAATACAAGCAGTGATTTCAAGTTTCCGATGGTCCTTGGTAGTTCTTTTATCTCGGTCTTCTCTAAATATAAACTCTTCAACCTTCGAGATTCCCAATAGAAGAAGGTAATTCTGTGATTGCCACATTTTCTAATTTCAATACAAGCAGTGATTTCAAGCATTTTGAGAAGTCGGGGTCCTTTTCAAGCTTTTGCAATTGGTAATTTGTATAACTTTCAAATTCTCGCTCACCTAGAAAAAAACACAAGATTAGCCAAGTCAAGAGAGGCAAATGGGTCATTTGGTTAGTGAGACAAATAAGAGAAAACATAAATTGCAAGGTGTGATGTTGTACCAGGCATGGCTCCCATCCAGCCCAATCTTCGGTAATTTTACTTCCTGAAAGCTTGAGCACAACTAGTTTCTTGAGACATAAATTCGTCGCGTTTAATTCCGAAGGGCAATCGCTCCAAGAGAGCCATATTAACTTGGAGAGAAGATTTTTAAAATCCCTACCATGTTCCCCCTCTAATTCCAAGAATTTCAGATTGGGCAACTTTGAAAATTCTTCGCTTGTGAAATTGTGCATTTTGGAGAGTCCTGTTAGTCTGAGTGCTATGACTTTGTTTGTCCCCTAGTGATAGGAAAAGCATAAGAGCATATTTGAACTAGATGACAAACATGGTGTTATACAAGTATGAGAAGCTTGATTATGTTTAATAGTGAAACACACATTATTACTTTGTACATATCTAAATGCATAAGAAAGAGCATATTGGAAAAGATACTGCTAGACCAATTTGTAACTGTGTCTTGATTTTATAACTTGATTGCAACTCTGTGAATCAAAACTTGCCTACTCCGGAGCGTGTGAAAGCCCGCTCTGGAGCATCCCTTTATTAGGTTTCAAATGAGTTTTATTACAAGATGAGAACATGGAAGTTATACTCATTTTAGGTCTCTTTGTAAATTCCAAACAAAGGATCAACGTACAAGAAAATTTTATTTGCATAATACACTAATTTGAAATGTTAAAGATGGACCATTAGTTACCAATCCATATATTGTAGAAAAGTTCTATTGGACCATACGCATAAGTGGACTAATATTAATTGCTCAATCTATTACAAATCTAAAGTCCGGGTTCGTGGACGATGTCTCATTGAAGAGTAGTGCTGCTAATGGTTTTCAACTTAGCTAAAAGGAATAAAATCAGCCTTAGAAAGCTTTGATAGCCTAAGTAGTCGCAATCTGGATCTATTTTCATATAATGCGTTGAACAATTTTTTTGTATACAAACATATTCCTCTAAGTTTTTGCTAATAACTTACTTACATCTTCTTGATACGATATATAATCATATTACCACCAATGAACTCTAATCCAAATGAGGTGCAAAACTCAACACCTTCAAACTTTTGGGGAGCTCAGGGTGTTCAAATTCATAACAAAAATCTAAACAAAGTTGTTGGAGATGAGAAAGCTGATTCATAGTTATGGCAATCTCCTAATCTTGCTTCCTCTTAGGTCTAACATCCTCAAAAAGGATAGACCCCCAATTTCACTTGGAATATCCCGCTCCAGATTTTGATAGAATCGGGCTGTCAACTCTTTTAAGATTCTCCAACATCCCTATGGCCCTTGGTAGTTCTCTTATCGCAATCTTGTCTAGATATAAAATCTCCAACCTTTTAAGATTCCCAATAGAAGAAGGTAATTCTGCAATTTCTATGTTTTCTAATTTAAATACAAGTAGTGAATTCAATTTTCCGATGAAATCTGGAAGTGTTCTAGGAATACGACAACTGATAGTAGACAAATAATTCAAGCCCTTCATCTCTTCAATGGATTGATGAAGTTCTAGAACTGGCATTGTATCTATTTTCAGCGTCGAGAGGGACTTTGGACTGCTTAATACAAAAGGTACCACAAAAAGGTCACAATTCTCTCTCAACTGATCACCACGAGACATGATTTCCAAGTACTTGAGGTGCTCTAGTTTAGAGAGAGAGCCAGCAACCACTAGCGAGGTTGTACAACCCGCAACAACTAGTCTCTTCAAATTCAAGCATTTTGAGAAGTCAAGAGTCCTTTTCAAGCTTTCGCAGCTGGTGATTTGTATAACTTTCAAGTTCTCGCTCACCTAGAAAAAAAAAAAAAAAAACCAAGATTAGCCAAGTCAAGACAGGCAAATGGGTCATTTGGTTAGAGAGACAAATAAGAGAAAAATAAATTGCAAGGTGTGATGTTGTACCAGGCAAGGCTCCCATCCGGCCCAATTTTCGGTAATGTTACTTCCTGAAAGCTTGAGCATAGCTAGTTTCTTGAGACATAAATTCGTTGCATTTAATTCCGAAGGGCAATCGCTCCAAGAGAGCCATATTAACTTGGAGAGAAGATTTTTAAAATCCCCTACCATGTTCCCCCCTCTAATTCCAAGAATTTCAGATTGGGCAACTTTGAGAATTCTTCGCTTGCGAAATTGTGCATTTTGGAGAGTCCTGTTAGTCTGAGTTGTCCCCTAGTGATAGGAAAAGCATAAGAGCATATTTGAACTAGATGACAAACATGGTGTTATACAAGTATGATAAGCTTGATTATATTTAATAGTGAAACACACATTATTACTTCGTACATATCTAAATGCATAAGAAAGAGCATATTGGAAAAGATACCGCTAGACCAATTTGTAACCATGTCTTGATTTTATAACTTGATTGTGACTCTATGAATCAAAACCCACCTACTCCGGAGTGTGTGGAAGCCAGCTCCAGAGCATCCCTATATTAGGTTTCATATAAGTTTTATTACAAGATGAGAACAGGGAAGTCATACTCATTTTAGGTCTCTTTGTAGATTCCAAATGAAGGATCAACGTACAAGAAAGATTTATTTGCATAATACACTAATTTGAAATGTTAAAGGTAGACCATTATTTACCAATCCATATGTTGTAGGAAAGTTCTATTGGACCATACGCAAAAGCAGACTACTATTAATTGCTCAATCTATTACAAATCTCAAGTCCAGGCTCGTGGACAATGTCTCATTGAAGACTCGTGCTGCTAATGGTTTTCAATTTAGCTAAAAGGAATAAAATCAGCCTTAGAAAGCTCTGATAGCCTAGGTAGTTGTAATCTGGATCGATTTTCATATAATGTGTTGAACAATTTTTTTGTATACAAACGTGCTCCTATAAGTTTTTGCTAATAACTTATTTACACCTTCTTGATATGATATATAATGATATTACCACCTATGAATTCTTATTCATTCCTCGTCTTTTTTCTTTATCTTGATCAAAAAAAGAAAAATTTCCTACGAGGAACTAACTCCACAACCGTTGGCAAATACATGGTTTATTGCCAAGGAAAAGAGCAAGGTGACTATAGTGATACCTCTTTCATTTGAATCACGTCCAAGGCAGTCTTTGGTAACCACAACCTGCTACGATTCCCTGGAACATTGACGTCTTCGCATCGGACAATCTCTCTTCCAAGATCTCTCACTTGATCATGCATCCACAGTCTATTCATTTCTACTATTTTTATTAAAGACATACGAATAAGGACAAGTACTTCACATCTTGGGAAATAGTCGGAAGCTTTCCACATATAGTACGGACATATTGTTTCTTCACCAACGAAGTAACATGCGATGTCAAGAAAGATCTCTTTACGATGAGGCTCTAACATATCGTAGCTGATCCTTAATTTATTAACGACTTCCTGATTGGGCACCAAATCTAATTTCTTCAACGTGCCTTTCCAAAACTCTTTGATTTGGCCACAAAGTGAGGAACCAATAACCTCGAGAGCTAATGGAAGTCCACCCGTTTTGTGAGTAATTTTGCATGAGATATCATAATAGGCACACGGTGGGAAATCCATCCTGAAGGCATGTCGACTAAAAAGCTTAAGAGCATGGGAATAATCCAATTCTGTCATTTCATACCTCTTAAACTCTTCATAATGTGCTAGGCAACTACTCTCTTCCTCCTCCTCTTTGATCGGCAAAAAATTGATGTCCCTTGTTGTAATGATGATTTTGCTTCCAAGACCAAACCAATTGCTCTTTTCTGCTAATTTAGAGAGCTGGTCCCACTTATTAACGTCATCTAGAACAATGAGAACTTTCTTATCACGAAACCTTTCTCTAATTATGCTAATCCCTGCATCAATGGAACCAAGGATATCTCGAGAATTGCCCTGGAGAATTTCTGATAACAACTGTTCTTGTAACTTAATAATCTTACCACATTGCGCTGATTCGCGCACGTCCGAGAGGAAGCTACAGCCTTGAAATTGATAGGAAATTCGATTAAACACGGCACTTGCAAGGGTTGTCTTACCGATTCCACCCATTCCATGGATGACCAGGTAACAAACATCAGGAGAACCTTTGTTTAACAAGTCAATGATAGCTTCCACATGATCATGAATCCCAACTAAATGATCCGGCAAATTTCTCATTCTTTTCTTCAGCCTAGTCAAAACATCATCCCTAATAGCGTTGATGATTTCGCC
This sequence comes from Eucalyptus grandis, assembly GCF_016545825.1. NCBI lineage: Eukaryota > Viridiplantae > Streptophyta > Magnoliopsida > Myrtales > Myrtaceae > Eucalyptus > Eucalyptus grandis. The sequence continues at coordinate 17,656,755 of NC_052617.1, read as the reverse complement.
ATGCCTGCCATATTGAACACGAGATCTTAGCGTGAGGCGGATGACAGATAAACTCTCTAGTTAAGGATTATTACAGACACGAAACTAGCTGGATTTTCGAATGAACGATGTTTTACTGAAAAGGATATAACTATCTTAAGTAAAAGGAAATTCCCACTTACGAAAGAATCAGATCTACACTATACTGTGCTTGGATGAGTGGCTCGGGAAAGGAAGGCAATAATTACAAGGAAAAAAGAAAGAAGTGAGGATTAACTAATATACAGTGCTTGGTAGGAGTAATTAAAAGAGAAAGAATGACAGAAAAATTCTGTTCCTTATTCTCAGTTTCGCAGAGAACTGCAGAAAAAATCAACTCTAAAAGGATCTCAGTGGATAATAGCACTCTTTGTTTTGGGGGCAGTAATATGGCATTCACACAGAGGAAAGCATCACGAGTACGCGTCATCATATCAATCCGAAATGCACTTCTCCAATGAATATAACTAATTGCGCTTTTAATTGCCCGGAAAATAGAAAAGAGAAAGCAGATACCGAATCCACACTCTTACCCTCTGTTCTTCAAGCCCCATCCCTTGATTCTTGCAACCTCTGTCAGAGCCTCCTCCCATTTGCGAACATCATCACGGCCAAACTTCTCCTCGTGCTTCCTCAAAGCGTCAAGGTATAATGGAGTTTTGAGCTTCACATCGTCAGGATCCACGTCGTAGAAAATAGGTAGGATCACTTTGTCTTTCGCTTTACCCAAGCACTCCACCATGTGCTTGAGCTCCCGAAGACACCACACACTGGATGCGTAATTCCTAGAGAAGATGGGCACGAATATTTTAGAGGATTCGATGGCATGCAGAAGCTCGCCTCCAATCTTTTCGCCCTTTCGGATCTCTTCGTCATCTTTAAAGACGCGAATCCCAGCTCCAACCATGGAGTGATAGAGGTAGTCGGTGAAACCGAGGCGGGTGTCGGGGCCTCTGAAACTCAAGAACACCAACTCGGCCCCTGACGACGGATCGCCGTGGTCAACACAAACGAACACGGTCGCATCGGACAAGGCAGTCTTTGGTAACCACAACCTGCTACAATTCCCGGAACATTGACGTCTTCGCATCGGACAATCTCTCTTCCAAGATCTCTCACTTGATCATGCATCCACAGTCTATTCATTTCTACTATTTTTATTAAAGACATACGAATAAGGACAAGTACTTCACATCTTGGGAAATAGTCGGAAGCTTTCCACATATAGTACGGACATATTGTTTCTTCACCAACGAAGTAACATGCGATGTCAAGAAAGATCTCTTTCTGATGAGGCTCTAACATATCGTAGCTGATCCTTAATTTATTAATGACTTCCTGATTGGGCACCAAATCTAATTTCTTCAACGTGCCTTTCCCAAACTCTTTGATTTTGCCACAAAGTGAGGAACCAATAACCTCGAGAGCTAATGGAAGTCCACCCGTTTTGTGAGTAATTTTGCATGAGATATCATAATAGTCACACGGTGGAAATCCATCCTGAAGGCATGTCGACTAAAAGCTTAAGAGCATGGGAATAATCCAATTCTGTCATTTCATACCTCTTAAACTCTTCATAATGTGCTAGGCAACTACTCTCTTCCTCCTCCTCTTTGATCGGCAAAAATTGATGTCCCTTGTTGTAATGATGATTTTGCTTCCAAGACCAAACCAATTGCTCTTTTCTGCTAATTTAGAGAGCTGGTCCCACTTATTAACGTCATCTAGAACAATGAGAACTTTCTTATCACGAAACCTTTCTCTAATTATGCTAATCCCTGCATCAATGGAATCAGGGATACCTAGAGAATTGTCCTGGAGAATTTCTGATAACAATTGTTTTTGTAACTTAATAATTTTACCACTTTGCATTGATTCGCGCACGTCCGAGAGGAAGCTACAGCCTTGAAATTGATTGGAAATTTGATTAAACACGGCACTTGCAAGGGTTGTCTTACCGATTCCACCCATTCCATGGATGACCAGGTAACAAACATCAGGAGAACCTTTGTTTAACAAGTCCATGATAGCTTCCACATGATCATGAATCCCAACTAAATGATCCGGCAAATTTCTCATTCTTTTCTTCAGCTTAGTCAAAACATCATCCCTAATAGCGTTGATGATTTCGCCATGCCTGCCATATTGAACACGAGATCTTAGCATGAGGCGGATGACAGATAAACTCTCTAGTTAAGGATTATTACAGACACGAAACTAGCTGGATTTTCGAATGAACGATGTTTTACTGAAAGGATATAACTATCTTAAGTAAAAGGAAATTCCCACTTACGAAAGAATCAGATCTACACTATACTGTGCTTGGATGAGTGGCTCGGGAAAGGAAGGCAATAATTACAAGGAAAAAAGAAAGAAGTAAGGACTAACTAATATACAGTGCTCGGTAGGAGTAATTAAAAGGGAGAAAATGAGAGAAAAATTATGTTCATTATTCTCAGTTTCGCAGAGAACTGCAGAAAAAAAATCAATTCTAAGAGGATCCCAGTGGATAATAGCACTCTTTGTTTTGGGGGCAGTAAGCAGTATGATATTCACACGGAGAAAAGCATCACGCGTACGTGTCAGCATCTCAATCCGAAATGCACTTCTCCAATGAATATAACTAATTTCTTGCCCGGAAAATAGAAAAGAGAAAGCAGATACCGAATCCACACTCTTACCCTCTGTTCTTCAAGCCCCATCCCTTGATTCTTGCAACCTCTGTCAGAGCCTCCTCCCATTCGCGAACATCATCACGGCCAAACTTCTCCTCGTGCTGCTTCAAAGCGTCAACGTATAATGGAGTTTTGAGTTTCACATCGTCAGGATCCACGTCATAGAAAATGGGTAGGATCACTTTGTCGTTCGCTTTGGCCGAGTACTCCACCCTGTGCTTGAGCTCCCGAAGACACCACGCGCTGGATGCGTAATTCCTAGAGAAGATGGGCACGAATATTTTAGAGGATTCGATGGCACGCAGAAGCTCGCCTCCGATCTTTTCGCCCTTTCGGATCTCTTCGTCGTCTCTGAAGACGCGAATCCCAGCTCCAACCATGGAGTGATAGAGGCAGTCGGTGAAGCCGAGGCGGGTGTCGGTGCCTCTGAAACTCAAGAACACCTCGAACACCTCGAACTCGGCCCCTGACAACGGATCGCCGCGGTCGACACAATCGGACGCGGTCGCCGCTGCGTCTGGTGAGTCCCTGTTTCTCTCCATCCCCCTTCAGGAGCTCGAGATCTTCACCGGATGTGATGGCAGCGAGACGTGGAGTCCTCCTTCCCGAATCTGATCTTGGGTGCTCTCAAGAGGAATCAGGGAAGCGACGGAGGAGGCAGGAGAAGGAGCAATGCGCTTTCAAGCAGTGTATTTTCTCCAGATTGGCGAGCCTGGAGCCCTCGCTCGCCGTCGATCGGGCGAGTGGCGAGCTAGGGCTCGAGCTCATCACTGATCAAGCGAGCGGTGAGATAGGGCTTGTGATTTGTCTATGGCTGGTCCTCGCCGTGAGATGGAACTAGAAAAAGAAGAAAAGAATTTAAACGTTTAACTTTTTTAAATGAGAAAAGAAAGCATAAAAAAAAGAAAAAAGATGAAAATGTTAACGTAAATACGAGACAAGAGGATTGAGTGAGGAAAATATTTCTCTTTTCTAAAAGGTGAAAAATATTCTCCTCTATCTTAGAAGATTCTTTTACCTTCATAGAAAATATTTTCCCTAATTAATTCATTTTCTGTAAAATCAATATCAGAAAATTCAGAAATTTATTTTTGAAAATTATTTTTCGTGAAATGAACGAAGCCTAAATAAAATATTATCAAAACTAATGATTCATTTTATTTATATCAAAACTAATGATTCACTATGGATGACGATCCTAGTCAACCGAGTGGAAGAAAACTGAAAATAAAGTTTTTCTTTTCGTTCTTTAGCCCATAGGCTTTTCTTCTTGAGCGTGAAAATAGCACATTTATCACCAAGTATTTATCAAAAGGTTCTCAATGTCATGCAGAAGATAAGCACGAAGAGAAGCAAGCTCGTTGCCTAGGGTATAACTTTCTCGCTTGCTTCTTTAGCCCGTCTTGTATTTGCTTCAAGGACGTTTTCCAATTGAACTAGAGTTAAAAAAGATGTATTTACGTTCTACTGCCCCAAGACTGATCACGATGGGCGGATTTATTTACACGTGAGCTTCATTAGTTTCAAGAAAAATAAATGATTTGCAAAGCATTTTTCTAAAAATTATTATTCATATTGCTTGAAATAATTAACTAATAATTTTTTTCATTATCGATAATAATTAAGGTCTAAATATTTTAATTTATTCATTTTTGTAAGTAGTAACACAAGACATCAATTTTAAGAAAATATTTTTGAATTTTTCATTATCCGCAAAACAAATGCACTCTGTGATCTACGGTCATTTTCCGAAACCTTCACCACGAGACATAATCAAAGAGAGAGACTGATGAGTGCAAAATGACCCAATCAAAACCAGAATTTTAGGATATGGTCAGAATCAGCTATTTAAAGTCATGCAGCACCCCGACGGGACAGCATTAGGCACCCATCCCTACAAGGGAGCTCTCCAGTAGAAGAAATGTCTCTGTACTCTGGCCCGCCCTTCATCTCCTCCTATCACCTCGATGGCTTCTGTCCCGATGACTTTTGCCATCTGTCTCTCCACTTCTATACTTTTGCTCTTCCCTTCCACCATTGGAGCTATCCTTGTGTCCACTGCTTCTCCTATAACTAGGGTCATCCCTCCTTCCTCTTCCATCGTCATCTTCATCTCTAGTTCCCTTCCTAGATTCTCCATATCCTCTCCTATATGCATGGTGATCATCATTGGAATCTTTTCTCCTAGCAGCTCCCCCACCCTCATGGCCATCATCATAAGCAGCACTCTTTCTCCTATAGTTTTCATCACCTCTCCTGTCTCCATGAGTCTGAACATCTGCTCTTCCCTTTCTATAATCTCGATAATCACCTCTCTTACCATCTCTGTCTCTGTGACTCTCCGTATATTTCTCTCCATCTCTTTCCTCTTCCGGAAAATCCCTGTCAATCCTTCTCCTACCAGCCTCACTAGCTTTACTGTCTCGACTCATCTCATCCTCTCTATGCTTACTTCTTTCACTCTGCCTATGCTTATCCACTGAGTGCCCTCCCTCTCTATCATTGAATTTTGTTTCTTCTACACTTTGCCTGCTCATCTTATGTCTATCATCCCGGTCATCTCGTCCTCGCCTTTTCTTTCCAAGACTTGGACTTTCTGGTGCATCTTCATCAAAGACCATTTCATACCTAAAGAGGAATAAGACTGTCAGAATCACACATGGGAAGGCTCACAAATGCATGCCGGCCACACATGCATATCCACAGAGAGAGAGAGAGAGAGAGAGAGAAGGAGAGAAAAGGGAGGAGGGGCACTGTCAGGAACAAACCTAGAGTCATCTCCACCCCTCTGTGCGTTGTCCTCCTTCAGAATGTACTTTGAAAGTGGTTGTCTAGTGGAGCTTCCAGGACATTCCCTGGCCATGTGATCAGGAGCCCCACATTTAAAGCAACCTTTTCCTACGGCCAATAATCAAAGAGCTCTTCATTATAAAAAATAATAAATACAACAACGATGTTGATTATCATATATCCACATTAACCATAGGATCCAACCAATGTTAATTATCACATATAATAAAATTTGAAGGAGTTAAGCATAGTCCCCATCAAATCCTAGAACTCATGCAGGAAAACATTGTATTTGAATGAGTAGCAAAGAAAAGTTAAAGCTTCCATAAAGCAAACAAAAGGAAATTTCCAATCTGACAGCTCGAGTCGCATATTTTGTTGGGGAGAACAAAAGAACATGCAAAATAACATGTTTGACTCTATCATGATAAAACTAGGCTCAATTTAAGGCCCACATAACCTGCATTTACTAATTTAACAGATCCAAGCTCACACATTTTTGAAGCAGCTCAGCATGGAATACTTCTTGCAGTACATGTGCTTGTTCGACCACTAAAAAAACTTTTTTGCAAGTTTTCGTGCACACCGTTCTATTTTCTCCTGAAATTCTACCTAGACACTTTTAACTCAGTGAAACACAACGGTCTCAAGACCTTGCCACTGCTGACAACTCCTAAAGCTGCATATCATAAACTACCAACCTTACCCACAGAGAACTTGTACAAGTCCTCTACCAAGGGCACTTAAAAGAGAAAATGCACCAATTCCTCCCAGCACCCAGCAAAGTTGGATGTGAACATCGCCATTCAAGAAAATCAAAGCCTGAAAGCAGTAAGGAACTCCACTAAGTTTGAGTGCATCCTTACCTTTAGCTGCTTGGCTATCTTTTCGTTTGAACTGGGACCAAAGTTTTGCAACACTCTGGCTGAAATCCACCTTTATCCTCCTATCATCAATCAAGGCATTGTCCATCTGCCATGAAATAGCAGACCAAGAAAAAACAGATAAGTCACAGGCAACAAGAACTCATTTGACACATTATGGATGACTACTTAAATCATAGAGGATGAATGATGCTAACACTTTCTAGTTACAATCAAAAGCAATCAGAATTAAGAATATAATCGAGTCACCCATCCCAAGATCAGGATAAACAAATGTGTAAGTTCATGCTTTTCTAAGGGGATCTCCATAATTGTCCTCTTTCCCCTTCATTTGCTCTTCTAGAATGAGCCATTTTGACATATTAAATACTTCCTTGGTAGAGGAGATATAACGAATATATACCTTTCTATCCTATGAAAGCAGTCAACTGTTGCAGACGCATCTCCATGGCTAAAAAAAACGTGTACGTTTCACATTTTTATGACAACATAAAGAAAGTTACACAAAATAAGTTGTACGTGAGTCACGTTACTCACGACATGCTCAAGCTTGGCGGCCATATTACTCAGCTCAGATGAATGGGTTTTGAGTTTGAGTAGCTTGAATAATGGACTGAATCAGTGCCACTCGAACTAAAAGCTCCTGAGCCTAATCTAATAGTTAAAAATTACATGTTTTCTTCTTTTCTTTTTCCCTGTTGGCTCTGTTCATTCGTTTATGTAATCTAGCATTATGGCCCCAACCATGCACAGGTCAAGTTCTTTCTTCAAAATTCCTGTTCAAGTTAGCTTTTTCATGGTATTCTTAATTATAACTAGAAAATTTACCCAAATCAAGTTTAATTATCACTTTTCAAGGTCAGAAGAACTCTTTGACCAAAAGAGAAAAAGGTCAGAAGAGCTCATATAAGCAAGATAGCAATCTACTCTATATACCTGGGGAACAGAATTAATGCGGACACAGATTGTTTCACACCCAACAATAAAATTCTTTGAAGTGCAAAATTCTGTAGACAGTTGTAGATGTTCAAAATAGGATGCTAGACAAGACAACCAAGTAAGTTGAGCCAAGTATAAGATAACTAACTATTAAAGGCCTACTGAAGCGGAAGCAGGCAATGTTGATTAATGTTCTATTTTTGGCAGAAAACTAAGTGAATTTAAAAGGCTGTTTTTATTTTTATGAAAATGACTTTAATGAAATGAATTTCCTAACTTTTCATCTGTTTGGTTCCCAAAAAGTGGATAACCAACAAAAAAGATTTTATGTCAAGGAAAACAACTGTTTTTAAATTTGAGGAAAATGATTACTCCAAATGGAACAAATCATTTTCCCAAGCTCCTTTTCCACACAATATGAAGAGCCATTCTCACGAGAGGATTTATAAGCACTTAGAAATTAACTTTGTCAATTATTTTTTTTCTATTTTTTTGGCATCTTTCATTAGGTTGCTTCATTTTGATAATAAAACTTGAAATTTGTGCTTCATTTTGATAACAAAACATGAAATTTGTGCTTCATATATTAGTAATATTTTAGACAAGGATTTCAATATCCTCTTAGTATCTAATTGAAAGAATATTTGAATATTGAACCACGCCTTTATCTAACAATTTAAGCTTTTAGAACAATTGGCGATAGTCCCATGAAATCTCCCATGGTATCAAAGCTGGAGGTACCATACCCCATTTGCTTCCCTGATCAAATATATGCACGCTTAGTACTTGACTAAGAGTGAAAATTAAGCGTAAGGGGAAGTGATAGAATATTTGAATATCAAACTATGTATTCATTTAACGGCTTAAGCTTTAAGAACAGTTGGCAGTGGTCCCATAAAATCTCACACTTATATTGGGAACAAATACAACTATAATGGAGAGAATAACTTTTAAAAGTGAGATCTAAACATTGCAAAGTTTTTTCTGTATACCTCCAAACAACTGAAGACTAATCATTTTTCTTGAAAATAGTTTTCATAGAAAATTATGAAAATTTGTGATACCACTATCAATTATACTAAAAGCTCAAGCTGTTAGATAAAGACGTAACTTTAATATTTAATTACTTTAATACTCTCCCTCACACTAAGTATGGTTTTTTTTTTTTTTTTTTTGCCAACTACTAAGCATGGACATATTTAACTGGGAAGGCAAATGAGGCCTAGAAAGATTTGAACTCAAGACCTTCAGCTTTGATGCTATAGGAGAATTTGTGGGACCACTACCTACTATTCTAAAACTTAAACTGTAAGATGAAGGTGCGATTTATTTTTAAATATTTTAACAAAAGCATTTTCCTCCAATAAGCATTTTCTATTAAAACAAACACACCCTAAGATATAAGTACCCTCAACCTCTCATCTACTTCTTTTCATTCCTCTTGTTGCTCTTGAAAGTGGCACTTCAAGCAAGAACTTCATTGAGATGAAGAACAAAAGTCTCAAATGCCATGACAAGAAGGGAAGATAGAGAAAACATCATCCAAATTGTCCTCGCCAATGACCCAATCGTCTTCTGGAGCTAGTGTAAATCCCTAGCTCTTTGAAGTTTTGATGCAATCCTGCCTACTTTAAGGTTGTATGAGACCTAAGAGTTAAATTTGCTGAAGTGGAATCACAATAATCGAGGAATGATCCCTTTGCAACGAGGAAGGTAAGTGACATCGCATAGGATACCTCAATTTTTATAGACAACTATTGGCCAGACAGCTTTGATGAGGATAAATATAGCATGGATTAAGAAGCTTTCAGGAGGTGTTTGCATAGATTTTGTACACTCAAGAAGTGAGAATCAGGGTTGTTCTCATTCTTTGTACTTGTAAAGAGAACCATCAATCTGCAGATGAATAGAGAAACTCCAATTCTTAAAGGAGAGCACATGCCAAGAATGCATCACAACATCCTATGAACCTCATTCTCTCCACTTTAGGGAAATTGAAGTTAGCATTCCAAATTCCACCTAGTCAAGAAAGGAAGTGGTGAAACTTTTGAAGCGCGGAGATGCTGTGAGATCATATTGAGGTGTACTTGAACAAAGCTCTAGTGGCTGAAGGTTCCAATGATATAAGAACCAACTCAATCTGGTTTCCAATTTATAAATATTGTGCACTGAAGCATGGGCGGAAGTAATATGGAAAGGAAGGAGACACATTGGTTGGCAGAGGATTAGACAGGTTACCTGTCAAGATAATCTCAATCCAGCAATGATACGTAGAATTTTTTTAAACAAGATGGGTGGTGATCTAATGGGCTTCTGAATAACTAGTTCTATCGTCTCTTTCAATAATTACCACGGAGGAGTAGCTCTTCTCTTAGAACCCAACAGAACTTGAAAAAAGGTAGCTATATATTTTGTTAAGATATAGACTATGCTAAGATGGAACTCCATTCAGCCAGAGAGCTTTCTCCTGCACAATTTGGTAATACTTCCCACACAGGTACGTCAACCTGGAAAGCTATTAGGCAAAGTTTAAGTTCCCAATACAATGACTATTGTTTCACTTAGAAAGGCTTCTTTTGGAATGACCATAAATAGTATCTCGACTCAGAAGGACACAAATGCTAGTAGTGATGTTTCCACACGGAATTGAAGCAGATTCATAGACCCTCATCATGTTCACCCTTTTCAGGATGAGATGCCCACAGAATTAAATTTTTGAGCTCCTTTTCTCTTGGTATATCTAGGGAGGAAATGCAATGGGTGGAATTAGAAGGTAGAAACGATAAAGAAACATTCTCATCTACTCTATTGTGCACAATAAAGGAAAGAGAGGAACAACACTGCCTTAAAATTCAAAAGGATAAAGAAACGAACAATTTCAGGAAAGTTACGACCACATACAGAGAAATAAAATGCGCAAATGCATGAAAACCCCTAAACAAGAAACAAAAGTTAATCAAATGGAACATATAGGACCGAAATATGGAAACTTGTACAGGTATTTGAATCAACGTACCTTAAAATATGCCTGCTCACATGAATCTTTGTTCTCGAACTCTGGCAAAGGAACATTAACGTAATTATTGTCAGTTCAACTCATCCTTTTGTCAGAATCGTTATGTGACACAGGACTAAATAAGATGAGAACCAAAGAATGGAATCTTTGGCTTATGAGAGATTAAAGATCTTATAAGACATCGTTGTATCTCTTACAATTTTCATTGTGCACAGATTTAATGTCGAATTTCACATAACCATCAGATTTTCTTAAACAAAATACATTTCATCTAGTCACTGACACGCATTAATTGCAAAAAAAAAAAAAGGTCAGATTCTGATCAAAGTTTGTAAACTTGATTGTGACAAAACTGATGCAATTTACCATTCTTGTACATAAATACTAGATATTATCTTTTTTTAGCATAATTTGAAATGAAATTAAAGGATGAAGAAGTTAGATTTTTATTTTTCTTTTTTTATATGCAGTGCCTTTTATTAAGAATATTGGGGAAAGAAGTGGTTATTGCCCCCAATGAAGGATGAGATAAGAGAAACTTGTCTAAGATGATTTTGATACGTAAGACAAAAGACTTTGGATGCTCAGATGACATTTTACTATAGGATCAAGATTTGGGTTGAAAGAGTTGGGGAAAGTATGAAAAAGATATGGAAGGAGACGATGAAGAAAGATATAGAATATGACTTGATACAACATCGACCACAATAACTAAAAGGATCTATATAGCAGACCAATATATTAAGATGAGGCTTAGGTCCTTTGTTGTATGCAATTCGTATTATGGCCGGTACGCTTGAAGAGCAAATTAATTGAATGTATAAGTAAGAGCTAACACGAGAGATCTGAAATCTTGTGAAAATCTTCAAAGCTAAACGCGATCAATAAAGAACTTCATATTGACCCATTTCTCATATTGTTCATTCACAGTCCTTGTTGCTTTGTCATCCTTTCTCATATCAACAGGGTTATCTACCATTGTATTTGTGCTAATCTTCAGAAAGTCATTTGATTTTTCTCAGCCTAGAAAGTCAATTGAAGAAAGACAATTCCAGAACAGAATAAATTTACCTATGAATGCATAGCATAAACTATCTCCAGTCTTAAAATCACGGATAACGTCAGCCCTGTCAAATTTGTCATTATTAGCTTTGCATTAAGAATCAGCCGTCTGAAGCAACCGCCAGAAGCGTTGAACAGAAAAAATAGAACAGGCAAGCGAAGATGTACTTACGATACCACGGTTCCAAATCGTGAAAAGATTGTATGCAAGTCCTCATCCTGCATCAAGTAATGGATTTGACAGTGAATTCAGATATAAAGTGTAGTGACAGGCAATAACCATAAAGAAAAGGAAAATCCATCATCAGTCAATAATGATGTGTGGTAAAGAAAAATTTCAATATGATTATGAGAAATCACCCCCTACTAGTCAATTAGTGAACTCACTTCGGTAACTGGATTCAGTTTACAAACAAAGAGCACATTATCTGGAGGCTTAATCTCAGCATCAGGAATATCTCCAATCTGTAATTTAGATAAAGAGAAGAGTATTCTTTGTCAAGAAGATGAAGACAACATCTGGATACAGCATGAGAAGCTCAAACAACCTTCAACAAAAGGGTACTAAACATCTCAGATTTACTTACACTCTCAAGCACAACTGCACGGGAGTGTGCTTCCTTTGCACGAATAGCCTCCTCAAGCTGAGCCGGGCCTAGTTGCTCATCCATAGGTACCCAATCATCTTCAAGTCGCACATCATTGACCACCTGCTTCCAACATACATAAACAAGCCTTATGCTGTTAGACAGACATGAATCATTCCAAATAATTAACTTCTAAGAGGGTAAAAGAAATGGCAGAGCACACACACTAATTTCATGCCAGCATTTCTTTCAAGAAACTTAGAACTAGAAAAACACAACTAATTTACCTCTAGCTGTCATAGAGATAAACCACTCCTTGCATTTTATCAGATATTTACTCATTAAGCAGCAAATTTTGGCAGCATATTCAGTGAATTTTTGTCCAACTTCAATCTCTATAAATACGATTAAAGAGATGCCAATTTTGAGGCAGTTGGTGATAATTATATGTTAATGTAATCATGCATTCGAAATGGCAGAGTATTTGGGATCATATTTTATTCTGAGTCTAACTGATAATAAAATCTTTAAGCAGTCAACACCTCATCTTTCGGCTTTCCTTCAGGAGAAGCATCAGGAATCAACTCAGCTAGCTGGGGAGGGTCATCAAAAGGGTCATCCAATATATATGTGTGCCTGATCCTGCTCAAAACAATAGGGAACCATACTGGAAATAAACAAGAGAGTGACATAAGGTAATTCAAAGAGCGAGAGAGTAGAATAAGAATGAACCTGATGTTCTTATAGGGTCTCCCCTTCTCATCTACATAGGCTTCATTAATCCTAGTTAATGTCTCAAGGCCTTCTGCAACTTCACCAAACACCTAAAAATGATGAATAATTTGTTAAAAAACCCATTTACACCATTCCGCATTTACAACCACATATCAATGCCCAGAATGTACAAAAGTAGTGGTACATTCAAATAATGAAATGACTTGACAAGACTACCCTTCATGTACTCAATTAGAAATGATTGAACCAATAGGCATGGACTCCAGGATGAACAAGATTCCAAATAGGTATTTACTAACTGAACACACTGCCAGGTGATAAAGGAGCCTGATCAAAATTTTAGTTGTTGCAAACCCCAATCTAACTGCTGCTTCAATTAATTTCCGATTACTTACTAGTAATCTGTATTAAAGGTCCAAATGAGAGGTTCGAGGAGAACATGGTCCACAGAGAGGAAAGCTGGAAAAAAAGTTAACCCCAAATTTTCCATTTGGAACTTTGCAATTTGCAAAAGAACCTCACAGACTTGCATAAAATGATTAGCAAGAAATCAAAGGAGCATGAAATTAATATTCTCCTAAAAGTTCACAGGAACATATAAAAAAGCAATTCAATCAACTCAGCACAACGAAAATTTGTTACAGCACAATGAGTCAAGGAAATGACTACCTTTGTACCACAGGGACTCTTTGATTTGCAGTTTAGTTTATCACGTTTCAGATGAACCGTCTTCTCTTTCCGATATCTATGTACAACTAGGTCTACCATTCTTTTTCATTCTCAGACAATTGGTCTACCATTGTTTATTTTAGTCTAACATCAGGTCAATCCTTCTTGCTGGTATATCAACAAGACAGCACCACGAACGACTAGGGGTGAATATCGGAAACTCTGCAAAACAGATTTGGACTCGCAAAATCCTCTAAATGACAGTTTTGATGTTCGATAAAATTATTTTAAAGGCCCTTGAGCCCAAAACCTTCCTTTCACAGCCTATTGTCTAAGGCAGCTATTTACCTGCTTTCTATCAAAGTAATTTGGGAGCCCAACATTATCCAAAATGGCCCTGAGCCTCCTCAATGTGCCTCCTATGATATCCTTAATGCAGCCAACTGCAAAGTCCCAGCTGTCCTTTATTTCTAATTCTGTTTCTCACTTCTGCAGCCAAAGAAATAGAACACTCTTCTTTTCCACTGACATCAAATTTGCACATCACTTCTTATCTCACTTAATTGGTCACACTTTCACATACTAAAACTGGCCTCACTCTCGTCCTTTCAACAAAACTAATATACTGATTGTTTTGGGTCCTAAAGATGTCAAAATCACAAGCTGCAATTTCCAATCAAAAGATCTTTCTATAGAGCTTCCTATTGAAGTTTCTACATCCTTATTTATACCTCTTAGTTAGTGAATGTGTTTGGAGATGCATTACAGAGCAAGTAGGGAAGACCAAAATCATAACTCAGGCTCCACGAAGAATGTGTAAGACTAAATTTTAGGGGTAAGATCATCTGTGGAAAAAAAATCCATCTCATCTCCCTCCATCTCAAACAGGATAAAAATATATAACAACAATTGTGCGACTAAAACCTATCAAAGACACAGCATAGAACTCAAGAGTGAGGACTGAGGATGACCAGAGAAATCATATCAGAATCTCACCGTGTGCTTTCCATCGAGATAATCCAAATCATCCCGCAATGTGAAATAGAACTGTAAAAGCACAGGGTTAGTAAAAGCAACATTTCGGGTATATGGATGAAGAGTGAAACAGAACTTCAACTTAAATTAACAATTGTCATTATCTTGAGCTCGTGAGTGCTCATACAAGTCTGACAAGATGTGGAGAAAATGACTTCAAATTGAAAACTGTAGATAAAGCAACTGCATTGAAAAGTGCAACTTCCTGCCTCCTTCGTATCCAGTGCATCTCATTACCAAAATAACAATCCACGGCAATAAAGTTACCTGAGAAGCATTGAGATTTTCTCCTCCGCTTGCCATGGCAACCGTTCCTGTCTTGGAGTGTTTAAGATCAAGATGAATCTCATCCATGAAAAAGCGAGCCTGATCACCATAAAGAAATCTGAAACAGAACAATTTGTGCAGTTATGTCAGGTGATTCATTCAAAATCACATCCATTGCTATGAAAAGAAAATGTCAGAAATGCTTTCTGATCTTTGTTGAAAGACTTTATTGCTCAAAAGAATACAATTCATTGTTTCAAGTATTTATCACTATTAAACTGCAAGATACACGTGGGACGACACATATATATTCACAAAATACACTGAAAGAAGAACACCTTTTTTGTTCTTAATTTTGGGTTTACTTCACACCCTATAAAAGTGAAGAACTAGACGCCCATTACTTTGCACGAGAAAATGAAATAGGAGATGTAATTTGAATTAATCACACTGCATTATTGTTCTAACCCAAAAGGAAAGTACCTCCACTATTCCATTAATCAACATAAGGTCCTTTTAGTTCAAATCATAGAAGCGCATGAAAGACCACAAAACTGAACAATCATAGCAAAAAGCCAACAATGCAAAGTCACTAACTTATAAACAGAATCGCCGCCTGTTCCAGTCCCAGTGGGGTCGCCTGTCTGTGCTGTGAAATCCTTCTGCACAGTGTGAAACACACACCCATTGTAGTACTTGATCCTGCACCAATGAGATAGCAAAGGGAGGGGGGAAAGGGTTAATGAGGTGCTCAAAATGTGTCTGAAAATGGCCAGAAAAGATCCTCAGAAGCCTCTACTCTTCAACAGAAAGACGGCGCGCGTGATTGGTAATTATTCTCAGGAGTGGGTTCATCCCATGACTAACTTTCTACTCGTCACCAAAACACGGCGAACCGCCAACACGCACGCCCTGCCTCCCGAACAAAATATAATGCCCCAGTATCGACCTCAGCCAAAAATTCGAAGGCAAAACGAGCGCGCTTTACAACGGCCAAAGAAGATCGATCGCGTGAACAACCTCGGGACAGAGAATGAGCTCAAAAATCGATGGAACACGTTTACCAAAGCCGATAGATAAGCTCACGGACAAAGGAGATCAGAAGAAAAAGAAGAAGAAGAAGCAAGCGAAGGTCGGAGGAGGGCAGGACGTACCTGCAGAGCTTGAGGAAGTTCTTGCAGGTCAAGGGGCACCTATCGGCGTGCAAGTCCACCACGATGTCCCCTAAACTCGTCACGAGCAGCACCGACATGTTCGCCCCGGCCTCCCCCCGACAGAAACCTCCGGCTCCGAGGACGGATCGACGAGGGCGGTGTCTTGCGAGCAAATGAAGGAAGAAGGGGGAAGGACGGAGAGTGAAGAGAAGTCGAGGAGGAAAGGGAGGGCCCCGGGCTGAACCAAGCATCACAGCCTCATGCGTTCGGAAAGGCCTGCGGAGAGGAGCGGATCGGGCCACATCTTCCGCCGAGAATCGATCACCTAGCGAATCCACGAGCGCAAAGCTGAAGAAGGGCTCCGTTCGTGCAGATCTGGGCCTCATTTCACCCAACCAAACCGAGAGGCCTCACGCAGATTTGAAGAGAACAAATTGTGGTAGCCATTGAGGAAATTTTCATTCACGTTTTTGTGGGCAATGAATATATTATTTATCCATTCACTTTTATAAGAAATATGAACAATCGTTTTTAGGAAAATATTTCCTAAATCATTCATTTTTAGCGAAATAAACGAAGATTTAATCGATAAAATATTTGATTGTATTCATGTTATCACTATATATGACTATCATTTTATGTTAAGGAAAAAAAAAACATTTAGCCAAAGGAAATGGTTGTATTTGAAATTTTATATTTTGAGGAAAGTAATTGATCTTCCACTATTTGGTTGTGAACATGAAAATGAGAGGGAATTAATTTTCTAATATTTGGATTTAGCTTCCAATAATATTTTCCTTAAGGATAGATTATATAAATCTTAATAAATAGGGATGAGCATGGTTCTAAGGTGGAAGTTGGAATCAAAAGGTTGGACCGGTAAGAACCGGTTTGGTTCTAGGGAACTTATTTTAATGGATAGGTTTCGAGTTCTAGGTAGGTGGAACCTGAATTAAGCTTTTGTATTTTTATTGGTTTATACCTTCTCATGATCTTATAGTATTTCACAGCGTTCAATAATGTGTATAATATGAAACAATTCGTTTAAGCTTCCATTTCATGATTGAAACTTCTACTTTGTTTATGTTTCATATTCTTCATGTATTTAAATATAAAGTATGGTTAGTAGATTCTAGCGATAAGTGGTGGTCTAGGTTCCAAAAATGAGGAACATTTTTTCATAGGTAGATTTCAAGTTTTAGGTGGAACTTATATGGAATTTAGAACCATGCACCCCTATTAGTAAACTAAAAGAAATTATATACTATAAAATAACATACGAAGTGATGAATTCACAATTTTCTTTAAAGAGAACATTGAGCAAATAATAAAAGGTCGAGGAACGTCAAATGAAGTACTTTTAATAAGCAACTATGGAATAAAGAAGCCGTAAAGTTGAATAAGTATATAAATGAGCATACATGAAAGTTACTTCGTTCGTCTTCTCTAGTTTCAAAAATCAGTGTTGGAAAGAAGTGAAGTGGTAATTACAATCGCCATTTTAACGTATACCTTCTGTGCACTTCATTTCAACGCCTTGAAATTAAGTTTTAAGGGGAGAATCAGAGATAGAAAGTATTAATTTACAACACATGAGAACAGGATTTGTTGATTTATCAATAAGAATCCGAGAAAAAGAATCTTGGAAGCTATAAAGAGAAAACTTTATTGAAACCCTAACTTTAGTTGAAGTTAAAACTTGATTGAAACCCTAACTTTAGTTGAAGTTCTTTGATGTCCCGCGCCACTCTTATCACAAGGGAGAATTTCCTCATTTTAAATGCTTTTCACTTGACTCAGCAAATTCAACATCCCAAACACAAAAAAAGTCCAGAAAACATTTTCATGGAACTTCTTTTAACGAAATAAACGTGCCCTACTATACTATTGAGTCGAGTTAATGGAACGGTCTAAATTACTAGTCAATAGCTTCTTTCAAGCTCACATGTATTGTTCCAGGTTGGTAAGAAAAGGTGACAGAAAGTGATTTGATTTTGGGGGCATCGCCAATCTGATCGAAACGAAAGGGGAGTGTACCTGTAGATTAAAGACCCAACAAATCTCTGGCTCCAAATCTCAACTTGCTTGCTTCTAGAAACCATATTAATGTATACACACGATTGACACGGGAGAGCGAATATCTGTTCATATCTGATAAAGTGATCAAGTGGAAGCTGAAGAAGGGTTCTGTTCGTGCCGATCTGGGCCTCATTCCAACCAACAAAGCCAAGAGGCGTCACGCCTTTGAAGATTTGAAGAAAATAAATTGTGGTAGCCAATTGATGTAATTTTCATTTATATTTTGAATGTCAAACATTTCATAGAATTGCGTGATGATTATCTTAAGCTCTATTTGTTTCACGAAACATAAGTGATTTGGAAAATATTTTCCTAAAAATGATCGCTCGTATCGTTTAAAATAGTTCGTCAATTTAAAATATTTTCATTATCGTCAATAATTTATATCCAAATATTTTCGTGGGTGATGAAGATATTTTTCGTTCATTCAGTTTTATAAGAGATATGAACAAATATTTTTGAAAAAACATTTTCCAAATCATTCATTTTCAGTGAAACAAATGGAGTTTTAATTAATAAGATATTGATTTTATTCATGTTATCAGTATATACGATTGCCATTTTAGCTTAACAGAAGCTTATGAGCTTCTAAGAAACTTTAACTTAGAGAAATTGAAGATAGAAATGGATCACAAAGGGAAAAAAAAAAATTAGCCGAAGGAAATGGTTTTATTTGAAATTTTATTTTTTAATATTTGGTTGTGAACACAAAAAAGAGGGAATTATTTTCCAATATTTGGATTTTACTTCCAATAATATTTTCCTTAATAACGTAGATTATGTAAATCTCAGTAACTAGGGTTGAGCATGGTTCCAAAATGCAACCTGAAACTAAAGAATTGGTCCGGTTGAAAGTTGTTCAATTCCCAATTCCAAATTAAGTAAAGAAGTTTTCAGATTCCAAAAATTGGAGAACTTGTTTCAACAGGTAGGTTTCCGATTCTAAATAGATGGAATATTGAATAAGTTTTTGTGTCTTTCTTGGTCTATATTTTCGTGCGATCCTACGATATTCTATAGCATCCAATAATGAGTACATAATCTAGGAACACTACTTCAAGCTTCTATTTTATGACTAGGATTTTTATTTTGTTAATATTTCATATTCATTGTGTGTTTAAATATAAGTTGTGCTCAATGGATTGTAGTGATAAGTAATGGTCATTAAATATGATAATTTACTCTAATGAAATTCAATTAACAATTTAGATAGAATCTAGGTAGACCGTGAAATTTGACATTGGAATTTGTGATAGGGTAAATTCTAGGGTATGCAAGATAGTTTTCAGATTTCAGAAAATGAGAAACCCGTTTCAATGGATAATTTTTATGTTCTAAGTGGAACCTGTACGGACTGCTCACCCCTATTAGTAAACTATATAAAAGAAATTATATACTATAAAATAACACATGAAGTGATGAATTCACGATTGTCTATAAAGGAACACCGAGTGAATTATAAAAGGTCAAGAAATTTCAAATGAAGTACTTTTAATAAGCAAATATGGACTAAAGTATTCAATTTCTTCATTCGTTTTCTCTAGTTTCTGAAATCAGTGTAGGAAAAAAGTGAAGTGGTAAATACAATCGCCATTTTAACGTATACCTTTTGCGCACTCCATTTCAACACCTTGAAATAAAGTTTTAAGGGGAAGAATCACATATGGAAAGTAGTAATTTACAACTAATGAGGACATGATTTGTTGATCTATCAATAGGATATGAGAAAAAGAATCCCGGAAGCCGTAGAGAGACAACTTTATTGAAACCCTAACTTGTTTTGAAGTTCTTTGATGTCCCTCGCCGATCTTATCAAGGGAGAATTTCCTCATTTTAAATACTTTTCACTTGACTTACCATTTTCAACGTCCCGAACGTAACAGAAGTCTAGAAAATATTTTCGCGGAACTTCTTTTAATGATACAGACACACCTTAAATTACTATTGAGTTGAGTTCATGGAACAGTCCAAATTACTAGTCTATAGCTTCTTCGGGCTCACATGTATTGTTCAAGGTTAGTAAGAAAAGGTGACAGAAAGTGACTTGATTTTTGGGGGCATCGCCAATCTGATCGAAACGAAAGGGAAGTGTACCTGTAGATTAAAGACCCAACAAATCTCTGACTCCAAATCTCAACTTGCTTGCTTCAGGGAATTCTATTTATGTACACACGCGATTGAGAGGGGAGAGCGAATATTTGTTCATATCTAAATAAAGCGATAAAGTGCGGTCTATCCATCTTAAAAAATAAAACTTAACGACAGATTCACGTCCACCGGGCAACATGCGAGAACATGAGCTTGTTGGATCCTCTAGACACCACTTGCAGGGAGAGCGACAGGGACAAGATTGCGTCTGAGCCTAGTTAGATATGCAACACGGGATTGATGATCGATCGGTGCGATTAACTGCGCTAATCGACGTCTCGAATACTCCTGGAAGAATGAACCGGCCCCTAGTTTTCCACTACTGAGACAGATGAAAGGGAGAAGAGTGGAATCTCTTTTTTTTCAAGATATCGGAAAGATGGTCCGAGATTATTTGATGCCTTTCTCTTTTCTAACTAAGCTTTCTTGAACTCGAGGGAATCATTCAAACTATCGCGTGAAAAGGCTAGGCGAAGGAAGAGAGAATAAAGAGAAAACTCGAAATAGCCAGCACCCTCTTCCGACATACATTTAGAAATTAAGCCGTAGCTTTCTCTTAGCGCAGAACAAGTTATATTCCCCGGTCTTCAAAAAAATTAAGGTTTCGAGCTTAGAGATGCCCACAAAATAATAAAATAACAAGATCACGGAACAAGATTTTTAGCACGTGCAAGGAAATACCGAGCCAAGATATTTTTACTCTCGCCTCTGTGATCAATGGGAACATATTCCATTCCCTGGAAAAAGCACTCTTCTCAAGCTCCAATCTCTGCTTCGACAGTACTCTTGCAAATGTAAGCTGAAGGGACACCATTAAACCTTGTTAGTGGAGGAATGATCCAATGATCAATTACCATAGGTACCTTCCATCCGGCATGTTTTGGGATTTGGTTTCAAGTTAAGAGTTTGGAAATGGGTTACAAGTATGGAATTGCATTGAGGATCTTGAAAATTCGAACATGCGACTTTCGACTACCATATGGAGTTTTTCGTCGCTATCATTGTCCATAAACATCTCAAAGCTTGTCCATAGTCAAAGTACAATTATAATCGGTATTGATTGTTCTAGTGATTTGTAAACAAGATCAATCGTTCTGACATATGCAGCGATCGAAAATGTTGGTTCAGCTCAAATACTATTAGCTCTCATCTCTTTTGCAAAAATATAAAGTCTAATGAAACGTTTTTGATATTTTATGAGCACTTGAAGTGTTCGGTTATCTTCGCATGTTTTATCAATTATAGATTAGTATTTTCTTATTTTCTCACCTTTAGGCTAACATATATACAGCCAATAAAATACTACCCAAACACGTATGAAATAAATTCTGTCATTGCCCTATTGATGGGATGTATACATAAAAGGCCCCTCTTCCTTGTTAATCTTTTATTTTTATTTTTTTTTGGGTTACCGAATCATAATTTACAAGTTGGTTCAAATGAACAAGGCCATGTGTTAGATTCCTGGTCTAAGCAATAGGTTAACTCTTTTGGAGGTCCGACTGGGGCACACCTTTGTTGGCTTTTTCCAGGCTAAGAATAGAAAATCACGTGCAACCCTCCATGTACATATAAAGCTTCCCTAGTTTTCAAACAGCTTTTCTCTTTGGCATGCATGAACTCATACTTATCGTTTACACCTCTTGGTTTTGTTTTACAAAAAAAATGTAATGCAATATTCTCTATGACTATGGGTGGATTGATATGAATTGACAAAAGTTGCGAGGGCTCCTTGATTTTGGACAAGAAAGTAAATGACAAAAAAATTTAAGATACGAAGACTAAAGAATATCATGTTCAATCATGTAAAGTGCCTAAATGTAAAGATAAAAAATAAATTTGCAGAAAAACATTGAGTTCTATGATTGATTGATGGTCCTTTATAATGAATACACTAGGAGTATTTATAATCATCTACAAATAGTTACATACAACGGTTACTAAATTCGAATAAAGAAATAACTTCCTAATACTATTGGAAGTTATAAAAAGTTACATGATTTCCTATTATCTAGTAACCCTTATCTATAAGAAATTATACAAATCCTAAAATAGCAACAATAAACATAACCACCTAACAATCACGTTTTTGTGTTGATTGCCTACAGTTGATGATTTAGTCAATTAACTTCTTAAGTCGTGATGAAAGCTCTTGTCGTCAATCTACTGTTGTGACGAAATTGTCTTTATCCATTGAGCTTGTCACTTTGTCAATAATAATAAAAAGGAAAATGATGAAATAATTGTCCATATCTTGGGGTGAGAGTAACTGCCCTCTCATTGCCACAAATTTCTTCAAGAAACCTGTTTTCATTCTCAATTGACAAAATTTGTTTGAAAAGAAATGTGGTGTCAATGGCACCGTTAGAAATTCTATCTAATAGTGCGGTTATAGTAGCACCATCCTGAAACAAGATTAGTAATTTTTGGGTGTTAATAGGTTTCAAACGAATTCCAAGTTGCTGACAAAGAACTTCGTCGATATCCCGCAATTGAGCAAGTATCTAGGGTTGATATCTATTTCATACTAACTGAAATGACAGGGAAATCAGAATATGATAGATCTCTCATAGAAAAAGCATCCCCCGTGGGCTTGGCCAAGGCACCTGACGAGTTCCTCCTGTTTCCCTGCCCAGGCAAAAGAGACATTGAGGGAACATATGCTTCTGTTACAAACTTTCGCTTCTGTCGTTTCATATGAAGTCTATACGAGCGTGTCTCGCAGTCGGAGGTTCTTTCTCGTTTTTCTTTTCATTTTACAACAGCACGAGTCAAACACCCATATCACCCATCTGGACATCATACCTTGGCACCTGCATGCACACATACAAAATCAATCCCATAGCTTTAACAGAGTTAACGAATTGGGTTTCCGTTTGAACGCGAAATTAATCCCTTATAGTAGGCCCGTTCTATTATTTTGTTTAACACTTACAATATCGTCGTATGTTGGGTAGTCTTATGTATTTCTGAACTTGACAATCATCTTAATTCCATTAGTTTAGACTGCGTTTGTTCGTAAGTATAAGAATTGGGGATTAGATAGGATAGGGAAAAAATGTCTAGTGGCTTATCATTTGTTTAGCAAGTCACTTGCATAAAAGTTTGACATGAACATCCTTTTAAATTCAACAACCAAAATATCAGAAAAAAATTGGATTGAAGAAAAACAAAGCATTGAAACCGTAGATCTGCAAGCAACCATCGTCGGACCTCCACGAGATAGACAAGACAGCTACCACCACCATCGTGCGGTCGTTGTCGTCTAGGAGCTGTGACCACCTCAAGGCAGTCGCTGGTGATCGCCGCAAGGCAATCCCAACCACAAGTCCAATCATCAGAGCCACCGGGGGGCGACTAGATCGCTTTGTGCGAGAGAGAGCGAGAGAGAGATACGATAGGAAAGAGAGAAAGACGACCACCGTCGTTACCGAGGGCGCCACTCATGTGCGACCTCTAGGACAGTGGCACTGTCCTGTCTGCCCTGCTTTCTCGCTTGTCGCCGACACAGCTGAGAGCGCTGCCCACTTCCTCTCTTCCCCCCAAACCTTGCTTATGCTCAACTTTTTACTCCTCTCTGTTTTAATTTCACTCGTTAACGAGTCCCAAACTCGTTACCCGGGCCTATCCTACTTTGTCCAATCTGAAGCTAGCCACTAAACAATAGATAAAATAATTCATTATTATATTTAAAGTAATATCGGAGCGACCAAACATACTAGTAAGCCGCCACAGGAACACCTATCCGCTTAAGAAAGAATCTCCAACTCAAACTTTTTCCGACTCCCTAATCCATTAAAAATATAGATTTGATAATCATCATATTGCTAAGGGCTCTTTGTTATAACTAGGGTCACCCCAAAAAAAAAAAAAAAAACGAAAGATTCTCCTTTATTCCGGAAAAGTAGTTGCGTGAATCAAGAGCATGTAGGGCGAGTCCTTGCTAGAGTTAACATGCGCCCCTTCCAGCTTCTTTAAGCTTTTGGGGGTCCTTAGCTTAGTAAAACAGTCAAAGATATAGAAGGCTTGTGACCTGTTGGTCTTTGCTTCTTGCTTGTGCTTGTCTCTTTTTCTTCTTTGTTTTCTTTTTTGTTTCGGCTCCCTAACAATCTCTGTGCGTAGCGCCCTGAGAGTGTTTGCTTTGGAGCCGGTCCTGTATTCTCGTTCAAAGCTATAATACCTTTTACCTTTACCAAAAAAAAAAAACAGTCAAAGATATTCTGACGCCGAAATTAAGCACTGTTTGCTCCACCCACTTGCTTTTAGTGTTTAAGAGCCCTTGACGCCGCAACCCTATATATGTACAAATCCCACTTTAAATGCTTACCCAGCACAGCACAAAGGCAAACCATTTAGTATAGTAAGGCAACCCATCAAAGCACTTCTTCTCATCGCTTCACCTTACAATTTTTGAATGGCTTCTATTCCTCAATCTTACTCTCATTTCTCAACCTTTGTCGATGATGATCTCTACGCTCAAGAGTCTCTAGCTCAAGTTGTTGAAGCTGGAAGAATTGTGGGAGGTCCATTGTGGGGTGCTGAAGAATTATTGCCTCCCAGCGGGATGTTGTCATCTCAGCAATACCAGAAAGCCGTCTCTTCTGTTCCGACATTCCCGACATGTGCAGCTGGCTTCCATGAAGAAAAGATCATGCCTGCATTCCCTGGAGCTGTGATCAACTATGGATCATCATGCGGGGTTGTCGACAAACCTCAAAGCTTCGGCAGCTTATTGTCCTGTGATGATCAGTCCTATGTCTGCGAATTATTAGGGAAGGAAGCCCGCCCATTCATGTCTGGTGATTTCAAGCCAATTTACCGTGCCGCTGGAGATCATTGCAAATGGGTATGCCTTTGCTTTAGTTAACTTCTATATTTATATGCCTACACCCATATACCAATCCAGACCTTGCATGGACATATTTGTTTCGCCTCTGCTGTGCGCGTCCTTTGCGTCTGTCAGAAGAATACTCTTACGCCATTGACTACTAACGATTGGTTGAATAAACACCATTTTTCTCACAGAATATGAAGCTTCAAGAAGAGCCATCACCTGAAGAATGTAACCTCAAAGTTGGGAGATACTCAGTGGAAGAAAGAAAACATAGAATTCTCAGATATCTGAAAAAGAGAAACAAGAGGAATTTCAATAAAACAATTAAGGTGACTCTTTGCACGAGCTCCACTACCACCACATGCATGCTCTTATGACTAGTTTCATTTCACACGCGTTACTTAACTGCTTCACATAAGGTTGCCGATAATAATAAGTCATCAAATTGATTTTAGTACACTAACATATTGCGTACGAACATGCAGTATGCATGCCGCAAATCCCTAGCAGACAGAAGAGTTAGAGTACGTGGGAGATTTGCGAGGAACAGTGATTCTTGTGCGGAAGAAATAGCAGCAGCAAAGAAGAACGAGTATCCCCAACTAGAAAAAGACTTGTTCTTCGGTGATGATGTTCAGGTAGTTGACTCATCTAACTTCACACGATAATTGAGCATATAACGTCAATCATTCATCACAAGCATTTTGCATAATGCGCATCATCATTAGTCCATTAAATAATAATATATGGAGGCGGATGAATTCACAACTTCTTTTTTTAATTTTCTTTTAATTGTTGACAGATGAAGCAAGACGAGGAGGATGAGTGGGTGCAGGAGGCATTGGCAGATCTACTGTATTTGCCATATGCGTCGGCGGGCGATAGATATCTCGGAGCATATGAGAACATGCTCTGAACCTCGAAGTGAAAGACATTTCCTCCACCTCACAGAAGCTGCCCGGATCCATGCGATCTTAGCATTTCCTTCTATTGAATCAATATATGATTCTATGAGTTTATCATATAGTTCAGTCACCGAAGGATTTGATGAGTAGGACCTTTATTTTCTGGAATATCTGAAAGATGATTTCCTATCTAGGGTTTTCCTTAATTTCCCCATTATTGACAAAAAAAAAAAAAAATCGTCTTATTAGGAGATTGGCTTCTGATTTTCTCGTAAGAAAGTCGACGCTGTTTCCCGCATGGGCTTGCACACTCCTCTCTCTCTCTCTCTCTCTCTCTCTCTCTCTCTCTCTCTCTCAGATTTTGCTTATCAAAGTAAGAATATTGCGGGCAGTCCGTATCGCATGCAATCGCTAAGAGCATCACGCTTTATTCCATCCAGAAACCCAGAAAATACATGCGCGGCGGGATCAAACTAGAAAAATTCCAAAAGTTTAAGGCATTCAAATCAAAACGACAATCGAAGTTATTGTATGCAAGCCGTTGCTCGACATATAGTAAAGATGCGTCACTCTAGTCTAACGTGAAAGTTTTATGAGAGAGAAATGCTTCGATATTCAAATGACGTTTAATGACAGAAGCTGTAAATTTTGTACTCCCTTAATTCCATATTCGAGACTCTTCTATGTTTCAATATGCAATAATGAAACTTGAGCTCCCGCCATCACAATCATATCTGATAGTGACTAGTGACTTCAACCCGTATTAGGATATGGAATGCACCATTTGAAGGTGCAACGTGGTGTGGATTGATGGAACATCAACATATATTTCACATATCTGGCAGAAAAAAAATGAACACTAATAATTTACCTATTTTCGATGCCTCCATAATGTTTTGTAAGCCTTTTTAAACATGTTGGTAGAAATGTATAACTTTCTTTCTGAATTAAGTGAGTTGCACTTCTTCAAGTTTCAAAGTCTCTCCGAAAGTGTGAATTTTATTTTGAGTTACTTAATTAGTGTCTTAATAACAAAACATTACCCCTTATTTTCATAGAGTCTACCTAATAGAAACCCAAATTTCATTGCAATTTTTTGAGGCCATGAATGATCTTGGAATATTTGAACATATATATACGGTTGATATTCTCTAAAATTTGAATGACTGTACCAATCATATACAGTTACTTTGACTAAAATATACCCGAGTTTTAAGAAAGTTCAGCCCTCCCCCACTCCCCCTCGCAAAAAAAAAAAAAAAAAAAAAAAAAACCTCCTTCTCTCTCATCATGATGGTAGCACAAGTTGCCTCTTCAATTTTTCTTTCGTTATGTTTTTTCGTATTAAAAAAGAATGATGTTATTTCCATTTTTATCAATAGGTATTCGATGAATCCAAACGCTCGATGAAATAGCATGTTCCAATACCCGCTGTCATATTCAAATAATTTGACAGGCAATGCATAGATAAGTCCATCTACCCTATCTTATCTGATTTAATAAACAAATACTTAATTCGGCCAAAAGCAAGTAAGATGGGTTAAGATGGGGATTCCATAAATGGGTAAAAGGAAGCTGTGATTGATATTCGAGATCCTAGCTCTTGATCCATACCATCTTGAAATCGAGTGGCTCTTGTTAAAATTAAAGCTCTTAGAGAGGGACACAGATTATTTCATGTATCTGGGTGATTTAACAGCCAATTGTCAATTATATATATGAACACTCAAAATCCAAGTATTTGAGGGTGAGGAGCAACGGATAGTTGCAAATTATCACATCCGTGTCAGAATGAAGAGGTGGGAAGCATACGCCCAAATAAACATGGTCTACGTATGTATGTTTTTTGAGTGCTCTTCTGAAGCCTGTTAATGAAAGAAATCGGAGTGTCTGCAGTTTTACACTCATTAGGGCCTCCATGGAAGTCAAAACGGACATGACAGAGGAATAGGAGCAAGAGCTACCGTCTTCACATGCTTCTATTGGTGGTGGGAAAAAATGGCAAATGGGTGTCACAAGCAGGCATTCCTACGGACGTAAGAAAGCACTCAGCCCATAAATGACAGACATCCTGTCAAGGTCGAGGTCGTGGTCCCTCTCTATTTATCGTGACTGTAAGTCTACAACGTTTGTTCACATCTAACGAAGATCGAATTTTCTCATTGAATGATAGTGATAATTGGACACGATGCCTTGTTTCAAATACAGTAATTGGTAGCTTCCTAATGCATTGACCGTGATAAGCCTTCGGGGAATTTAAGTTGCCAAAACTGTTTAAATTAGTTGTATGAAGAAACCTCTAATCAACTGAGAATGGTTCTTTAATAGAACTCAAATTAGATAGCGTAAGCATTCCTTATTCGCTCTTGCTCCCTTGTTTCCTAGAAGTACATGTAGTTCTTTCTTAACATTTGTCTTAACCTTTGCCGATTCAAACACTGGGCAATGTCACATAAAAATACTGCGTGAATGTCATGATATCGCATCATATTTCTCTGCTAAATACGGCTAGACAGCGAAGGCCCTTTCGAAGAAAATCACAATCAATACATTGATACGAAAAGTCCAAGGAAGTGGAATTATGTTCGAGAGAGAGAGAGAGAGCCCCCCACTTCGCCAGTGTCCTCTGGAGCGGAGCCAGGGCTAAAGTGGGGCTTCCCTCCGGTTGAAATTGGTGATGGGAGTACAGCTTTGAGACTTCCGAATATGTTTGCTTAAAAATGATTGTTCTAAAGACAAAATTCACAACCAAACTCAAACTCTCACTCGACATGATAGGCTTGAAGATTCGGTCGGTCATAAGTTGGCTTATCAACGACTTGTCTCCTTGATATCTTGCTTGATACACATCGATCGTCACTTGACTCATAAACATCGAAACCTTTTCCTCTTAGCTAGGGTTTTCTAGTAGGGGCAGGTACTTCATACAACAAGAGCGACTAGCTTCTTGTGTCCCTGCAAGCACTGCTCATGGTGGTGCAATCTCTTCTAAAGGTCAAAAGGGGAGGTGGTAATACATGCCAACAGTCATGGCACTTAGCTCAGACAACCGAAAAAGCGAGATCGGATCACACATCATGGATGACGAATTTTAGGTAGAAGAAAGGAGATGAAGGGGGCCTTTCGCTTGGACATTCTACCACTCACCTCCCTCCTATTGATTGCGATGATATATGTCGTCCCTCCCCATTCAAGCCCCACTTTGCTATGTCACATTCTTTTCAATTGCATACGTTCGTCGTCTAGAAGATCATAACTGGATGTGGCTAAAATTCTCCTGGCATAGAACATTAATAAAGTACCATGTCATATTCATCCAAAGCCAATCATCGTGTACTAAACACTATAGACTCTCTCTTTTGCCGCCATTTCACATATAAAGCTACTTTCATTTGCCAAGTATTATTTCGATCAATTAGCTACCATCTTATATTAATTTACCCATGGTAAGCTTCTCATATTCAAAAACAAAGACCGAGAATTCATTAACGTGATTTCGCGACTTTCTCAAATGTGAACTCTCCCAAGCCTATATCAATCGCAATTTTGAAGTTTTAATTTAATCAATTTAATCAATTTCACTTGCGATTTAATTTAATTATGAGTATGAAAGAATAGTTTACTTCTATAAACTAGAGATATCATAGATATGGGAACTTGGTTATGCTAGATAATCTAATGCCCTTTCATTGCATTTTTTTTTGTTTATTTTCAAAAATATTTGCAAGTAATCTGAGTCAATTATAAGCCTAAACCACTAATGTGTGTGGGGTGATCACATAGGTGCGCAATTAGTTAATGTAACACTCAACCAAACAAAGCAGTAAATAAATTGCTAGAGGCAAAACCTTATGTCTCGAGGAAAGCATGACATCATTATGATAATACCCAAGGTTGCGTTTGGTGGTCTAGTTTTGAGTTCGGATAGGATATTAAATTATCTTATTCGGTGTTTGGCGATGTTCTCTGGACCGAATAAACCTGAATATAGCCAAATAAAATGCTAGATAAGAAATTTAATGTGGGGTGAGAAACACTTGGATTGGACATAAAATGTTAAAAATTAATTTAACAATTCCCACGAACTAGAAAAATCCTACCTTAGACAAGACTCATTGTTATTGTCGTTTCTCATCGGTGGCACCCCATCAACACTCTAGCATCCATCTGCTATGACAATCTCTCATTCCGACATCCTCGAATATCCTCCTCAGTGCTCTTACTTGCGGTTCACTTGGAAGGTTAGGGCTCACCACCTCATTCGTAGCTCCCTCTCTTTGTCAATCAGTTTTCCAGCTTTTCCACCATCATTGAATCATCTCTTGGTTCCTCTCTCTACTTTATATTTGATTACTCATTCTCGGCTTCCATTGTTCCATGATCTCTCTAGTGGTCAACTCTAAATCAAGTGTTCGTCAGGTGTTAGCTAGAATGCCAAAGAGAGATCCTCCTTGCTTTAATTTGAAATTTTGCTTGAGGTCATGTTTGTTGAAAGTCATCAAGCTCATATGGTCCTTTCCTTCTTCACGACAATGGTCAAGAGGGTTTGCGCTGTCATGTATGCGAGAAGCCAATCAGAGACGAGATATCCAAAGATTTTCAACAATAAGGATTTTAAAGAATTTGTAGTTCTATCTAAAGGTTATTGATTTTCAAAGATTCCAATTCCTATCTTAAGTTACACCAAACAACTAATGTGATATTTCTATAATCCGTAGAATATTTGGAGGATTTCAAATACCCTTTATCTTATTCTATCACAATTCAAATCCAAATGACCAAACATAGCTCAAGTGTTATGCAAGATATTGGCTAAAAATATGCATGACCTAAACATGATACTAAATGCAATGAAAATCAATTACTTGGGATTTTCTTGCTTAACAAAAGATTAAACTATATGCAATGCATGAGATGCAACTTAATTCTAGGTTTTGTTTATGTGATGTAAATCTAACTAATAACATGTGACATGAATTATCTAAATGCAATTTATATGTAGCGTCATTCTAGTATGAGAGGCAAAAGATTTGAGAATTAATCTAATATATGTCAGCTTAAACCTGCAATCACTCAATGATATTAATGTCATGACAATATGATGACGTGGCAACAACGACATGATGACAATAACACTACAAAGATGACATGGCAACAATTAGGTGGCAATGGCAATACTACTTCTATAGGAAACATGGGTCTTATTTTATTTTATTTTAGTGATTTTTTTAAAGATAAAATAGGAAACTACTAAAAATATGTGACCACCTAACTTAAATTAGGAAATAGTTTAGATCAAATCATAATCTAAATCAATTAATTTTTTAATTAGGTATATAGTTCCTGAATATGGAGTCATGAAACTAATGTGAATGCACTCTATTCTAAATACAATATAATTTTTGGGTTTCCCAAAATAGGAAAGTTTCCAAAATTTTAGTAATATGCAATATATAAACCCGCATTATTAGATATTGACTACATTTAAAATACGAAACGAGGGTAATCGTGGATGCGGTCTCATTTCTTAAAGATCAAAACCTCAATCATCAAGCATACGATTCAATGTACCAAACTACATAATTTTTAGTTGTGGGATGCCTAAATAAGACTAATTACTATTTAATTTGAACGCAGTTTATGCAAGCTTAATTACTATTTATTGAAAATGCTTCTAATATATTGTTTTACAATTCAATAATATATGTTTTTGTTAGGTGTCACTAATATTTCTATGCAATGAATGCTCAAATAAGTCGTAAAAATTTAATTGTCAACAAGTAAATAAGTAATTATAATATAATTGTTGATGGATAGATTGGTAGAAGGACAAACACTGGGAGATTAATGTGCATATGTTAAAAAGTCCAATTCAAAAGTTTAATATCGGGACATGGAAAAACATGACCTGAACCGTGAAATAACCGCCAAAAAAGAAGAAGAAAGAAAGAAATCGATTGAAAAATGATCAACAGCAGAGATATCCAAATTGGGTGTCTTGTTGGGATTAGCTCATTAGCAGGCCTTTTTGTCCAGGCGGATGGTTGGGCTCTATGGATGGGCCGACATGAAGCCCAAGCCCACCTTCTCTACTTTTAAAATGACTCGGAAACAAACTCGGAATCCAATTTTTCTGCCTTGTCGTACAGGAGCGGAATCCCGTCGAGTCGCCGGTCCGACGGGATGGCAGCATCGGAGGGAGACCAAGAGAAGCAGGAATTCCTGAAAGAATTCGGGGATGGCTATGGCTACCCCAACGGCCCCAAGTCCGTCGATCAGATTCGAGCTTCCGAGTTCAATCGCTTGGACGGTCTCGTCTACTTGGATCACGCCGGCGCGACGCTCTACTCCGAGCTGCAGATGGAAGCGGTGTTCCGACAGCTGACCACCAACGTCTACGGGAATCCTCGTATCCCTCTCTGCGTTGATTCCCCGCATGTGCTTTTTTGCATCTTTCGATGCCCTCCTCCGGATTCTTTTCTTTTTTTTTTTATTTTTTTCCTTCACTTCTTTTGCCTTCCCCCATAAGCCTGACGAGTTGGTCTGTCATGCATTGGACTTTCTGGGTGGATTGGCTGATGATGAAAATCAAATGGAAAAGCGGTCGGATGCTTGATACGCGGGCATTTAGGATGGTTCAATTCGCGGAAAATCAATGATATGAAAATCATTTTTTAAAATATTGTCATCGTCCAAAAAAATGTTTAGACACGAATTATTATCGATGATAAAAACCTTTTTCATTGATTAATTATTTCAAATGATATAACAGATAATTTTCAAGAAGATGTGTTCTAAATCATTCATTTTTCCTAAAACAAATGGAGTTTTACTTGAAATTCGATTGGTTTGATTCGCCCCATATAGAATGAAGCTATCATTCCTGTAGTACTGGTTTTAGGGGAGTAAGAGATGGGCAGTGATTCAAAGTAGTTCGAGTAACAACTTCTAATGGGTTTTTGGCCATTTGTTTTAGTGATCGGACAGTTCAAATAATTTCAAGACAACCTTTTCTTCACCTTTTGGAAAGGTATTGACCGTGGAAGCCGAAGTTAGGTGAAGTGGCTGTTTAAAGCATTGAGTTTGAATCGATGGTAGTGACAGCACTCCCTTTCTACTCTCTGCTGATTAAAGTCTCTTTTTACCACTGCTGTGATGGGAGTAAGCTATCCTTTCATTTGTACTAAAGTAGTTCTTTAGGTTTTCTTGGTACTTATGGCAATTGAATTACCAAGAACGGAATTCTGCCCCGTCTTTGATGTGGAGGGGAAGTCTCTTTGTTTATATATAGTAGGTTTGACTGGTATGAGTTCCTTAAGTACAATGTAGATAGCCAAAGTGATTCGAGCATTGCAACAGCTGACATTGTACGAGAAGCTCGGCAACAGGTATTGTATGTTTAGCCAAGCTGCACTTTTGCCTGGCTTGAATGATTTTTGAAGGCTTCTTCACCCAATACTCATGTTGGTTTGTTGTGGAGGATAGGTGCTTGAGTTTTTCAATGCATCTCCTAAATCCTATAGATGCATATTCACTTCTGGGGCAACAGCAGCTCTGAAACTGGTTGGAGAAGCATTTCCTTGGAGCGATCAAAGCTGTTTCATGTACACGATGGAAAACCATAATAGTGTCCTTGGAATCAGAGAGTATCCTATCATTTTATACTGTTTTCATCTTTACAGCGCTATGCTACAAAAAACATTCTTTGTTGTTCATACACGAGTTCCTACATCATAGGCATTTATTGATCTAGTATTGAAATGGGACATAAAAGGAGAAGAGGAGGGGGAGGGGTTGAGGGGAGGCTTATCAAATAAAATCCTGTTATCATCAGAAAATTGTTGGTGCTTCTTTGATATCTTCTGCTATGGATAAGAATTGTGATATTGACGGCCTCGAGAACGGCCTAGTGGTCATGCTTTCTTCTTTTATCTCCTTCTTCTTTTTTTTCTTCTTTTTTTCTTTTTTTTTTTCTGCGTGTGTTTGGGGGGGGTGTTACAGATCTGGTAGCATTGATCTTCACAACCCACTTATTGTGACGGCCGAAGCGCGGAGGCGCATTTCCTGTCTCACATCGCTTAGGGGGGAGTCTGGGGCTAGTTTATAAGGCTTAGGTCCCTCTAATCTGTGTGACACGTTTTAAAACCGTGAGGACTTAGTGTCTAAAGCGGATGATATTATACAATGAGGCCCGGGTTGTTACAAATGGTATCAGAGCCGACTCTTGACCGTGTGTAGGGCCATAGCGAGGACCCTGTGCTTCCAAGGGGGGGAGAATGTGACGGCCCAAGTGCGGGGGCGCGTTTCCTGTCCCACATCGCTTAGGGGAGAGTTCTGGGGCAAGTTTATAAGGCTTAAGTCCCTCAAGCGGACAATATTACACAGTGGGGCCTGAGTCATTACAATTACCATTGTAGAGGTTGTGACTAGGCTATGAAAATATTAGCCTCCTCTATAAAGGCATTCCAGCTTTAGAGGCAGGTGAATGAGTCGGGAAGAAGGTTGACTGTTAGGATGGGATTGGATTCTACTTGAAGCACTCCACCATGAAGTTGAGTCCAGTTTGGATAAGCAGTGAAACTTCTACTGCTGGCAGGCTTTCAAGATAGAGATGCATTACTCCACTTGGGAAGGGCCTTACCTTGTGGGGAAAGAAAAGAAAGGACCTACTTTTGGCTCCAATTAATAGATGCCCATCCTTTGGAGAGAAAAGAAGTGGAGAAATGGAGACACTGCCATTTCTGCTAATCATTATAAAATCGAGCAATTCTCCACATGGTGAAATCTTTATTACTAAGCTATAAAAGCAAGCTCTCGAATATTTATGGTTGGCAGGGATACACAGTCCAATTTTCACACTTTCAAAGCTCCTGCTTTTCTTGGCTGCTAGGCAAATTGATGCCCTGCCAAAGTTATTTTTGTGATTTTCTTTTCTTAGTTTAGAGCAGTAGCATTCATTCTTGTGGATTTGTTATCTTTCATATCAGTGGAAATATTTAGTTCATGGTTTTCATGCGGAGCACTGGCATATCTTCTTGTAGATGATTTTTCTATGATTATGCAGAGCACTGGCATCCATCCGCGTGGATGTTTCAATTTTTATTCTATCAGCCAAAACTTCTAGTGAATATATGATTGATGCGATGATTGACCACAAAGTACTCTTAATATTTTTCTCTGGTATTCACTTGTGGAATTGTGGACTCCGGACTAGGAGGCTTTGGTGGGGTATCAATTATCAATACCTAGGCACCATACAGGGTTATTGCTACATTAACCTTTTCTCCATTTGGCATATTGTTGCAATGTGGAACCTCAAATTGCACCACAAAGTTGAATATGATTGCCACAGATGACAAAATCCAGTTTCGACATGCATGACCTTCATAATCTTTTAGATATGCGTTGGAGAAAGGTGCTGCAGCATGTGCAGTAGATATTGAGGACAATGTGCATGACGGAAGATGTCCGGTGAAGATTTCACAACATCCGCTAAAGAGGAGGTTCTTTACAGATGATGAACCTGCAGGTAATTCTGAGTTGAACTGTTATGGCCTGTTTGTTTGGTATTAATCAAAAGCAAACTTTTTGCTTTTCCTGCCAAAATCTAAAACATTATCTAAATTTAAAAAATTGCATTTAACCTACATCTTTATAGATTGTGAAAATTTTAGGTGTTTCAAATGAGAAAAAGAAGTCAAAGTGCAGGAATCCCAAAATTTTGATTAAGTAAAAAGCTAAAAATAAAAGTCAAACCAGACACGCTCTTAAAACTTGGGGTTGAATGATGTTTAATTTGTGGGACAAATTTGATAGTGTCCAGACTTCTGTATCCAGGGATTGTTCTGATTGATTTATCCCCAATGAGGTTGATATTTTTCACTAAAGTGAGTTTAGAAAATTTTGAATTCTGCTTGCACTGCTAGTTGAGGGTGATGTGCCCTAGGGCGGGATCTTTTTATCATATAGTCATTGTCTCCTGGTGCCTCACTTGTATGGATGTGCTTACCCTATTACTTATCCCTTATTCAATGGGATTTCTTGTGAAAAGAATCACTAAGGATGTGGACGCTTCCTTTTCCTCCAATATCACCTAGTTCTGGGTCTGTATGCCACTCCTCTGGCTTCTGTTATTTAATAATATGCTGCCAAAAGTGAGAATCTTTGGTAAAGCTTTTTGTCTTTCATGATTGTGACCGGGGTAATCACTATGTTTAATTAACACTTGACGGTCATTAATGAAGAAGATATTGTACTAACTGCTTCTTTTGAAGCCAAATTATGTGGGTTCCCTCAAATACAATTTTTGTTTGCCAAGGCATTGTCAGTTTCAGCCCGTATGGCCATTTCTTTGATATATATTTAGGATTCAATGTGAAATGCAGTTATAAGCAGCTAACCCAGTGGGTGTTTCTAATTTCTTTTGTAGACTGTGAATTATATATATGCTGCTTATTTTTTTAGCAATCAAGCAAGCAGGCATTATCGAGCTATCTGTTGAATAGTTCTTTACTTTGCAGGAGCTGCTTATAGCTTGTTTGCCATGCCTTCAGAATGTAATTTCTCAGGGGTGAGATTCAACCTTGACTTGGTTAGCATTATTAAGGAAGATTCAGAAAGAGTACTGGAAGACTCTCATTTTCACAGGTTTATATGTAAAATCATATTGATCTAATCGTTAGGTTAGCATCATGAGTTCCTTGTGCTCAGTATTCATAATTTATAGGTGTATATATATTAATATGTCATCTTACTTCCCTGTTGGTCTCTTGACCTCACCAGATGGAAGATTTTAAGTCAAAACTGTACTATTGGCCACTTCACAACTGGCTGGGCTTCACCTCAGCCAGCTTCACTTCCCACGATCTGTCGGGTACTAGAAAGAATAAAGAAATGAGTTTTCTTAAGAATGGTTGATTAAATAAGAAGTTTCACTGGTAGAAGTTGAACATGGAGCTCGCATATATATCTAGACTGGTTAGCTGAATCATTGATTTTCTTGTTTATTATCCTATGCTGCGCCAGGGGCAAATGGATGGTTTTGATTGATGCTGCAAAAGGATGTGCTACAAGAAAACTAGATTTATCTAAATGTCCTGCTGATTTTGTTGTCCTATCATTCTACAAGGTACATTTACTAGATCTTGTTGGGCTTTAAAGAGAGAATTTCACTCATCTGATCCCATCCTCTTTCTGTGTCTTCTTCAGTTATTTGGCTATCCAACAGGACTTGGTGCTCTCATAGTCCATGAAAGTAAGTTACCCATGGATTGAAATTATCATGAAGGAACGACATTCTTCAATGCAAAATTCAACTTTTGGCTAGACACTATATTCCACCTGTAGTTTGATTTGAGATGAGCCATTTGAATTGGTCTATTCCCTGATATTATCCTTCAGTGATTTGAACACCTTGTTTTATATATTGCATCGGTACCTTGAATATATTTCAATAACCTTGAAATTAAGAGTTTTTCTTGAGCTTGTTCTTGTCTTCCACAGAGGAAACACAATTATATGTGTATTGTGTGGTACATAAGCCATAGCTGCAGACTTTGATTTCTGGTCCAACTTCCATATATGGGAAGGGGCTGATGCCTCTCCTCCACCATTCTTCAAAAAATTTTGTTTTTTTAATTATCGTTCTTCAAGAAGTTGACTTTGATTGCCAGGAGAATTAACAATTTCTTAGATTAATATTTCTTTAGGCATGTGACAATGTTTCCTAAAACTACTGCATTAGCCACTATACTGCTCAGGATGTTCTTTAATAAAATATAAATTTTAAATCCATTGAAATATAAACCTTGCAAGTACAAAGAAATGAGTCCATGTGTTCAATGAACTATAATTTGTTATAGTTTTACCTAAATGTCCCTTTGATTTTGTTATATCGGCATATCGAAGTAGGCACCTCTAGGTATCCATGAGCACATATTGACACCTAGATATTTGAGTATGGAAGTTAAATTGTTTGATCAGAAGAATTTTAGCTGCATAACTATTTCCAAATCAGGTTTTTCTCTGTATTTTGTGTAATAATGGCCACATAATGCAACCAAAGTGCGTTTTTGTTTTGTGTTAAATGTTCTATTACTACCCTGTATCTAGTAAATATCTGGATATTCTTCCTTTATAAATATGCCTATCTGTAATAGAATACTAACTGTAAAATATAACATGATATTTATTTTATTTATTTATTTATTTTTTCTTTTGTTTACTGTTGGTACCTTTCAAATGGGGAAGTTGTTCTACCTTTTTAATAATAGGTTTGATCTTTTTTCATTTTTCCAACGAGAAATTATATTTTGTCCCACTAAATTGGGTCGGCTTATGAATCCTTTTATGCCATAATTGCCATTGTGCTTGATTCTGCATTAAGTCTTTCTTAAGTTCTAGGTACTCCATATCTTTCTTCATTGGCTCCTTCCTCCTCTTTTGCTCCTCCTAACTTAGTGGGAGCATCAGAAGCCTGCCCTTTAATGCTGTTAAGCAATCATAAACGAGTTTCACTTATCCTCAATTGAAGTTCCACCTACTTTTCCTTGGACGTGTTTATTTGTGATTTTGCTCATCCAATGAAGCCTTCTTTTCTCCACTATACTCATTATGTGCATATATTGGTGTCTTACTGCCCATTCTTGTGTCAAGGGCAGCCTTATAATGTTGTGTAGAAGTTTCCCTGAAAGCTAAAAGGGTTTTAAATGGCCATACAAAACACCAGAAGCACTTTTCCACTATATATTTCGTGCTCAATTTAAATTATTTGAACGTGTTGAAATGAATGAGTTTCCATTTTTCCCTTTTCCTATCTATCTGTACAAGGTATGTTAGCCCATGAAAAGTGAATATAAATGTCACGAAAATGTCATCCTCAAAATCTCCGTCGTTGGCTGCATGGGCTCATCTCATTTGAAACCACTAAATTTCAGATTATATTGTTCTTCTAGAATTGCCTGTGATGCAGATATGTTGAGTCAACTTTGCGGAGAAGTATTTCCTTTCCTTTTCTGTGCATCTCATTACAGTTATATCTAGGTTTGTGTGTAATGCAGATGCATGTTAATAGTATTTCAATATATTGGAATTGCCACAGTTTAACTGATGGAATGGTTGTTGTTTGCTGAAGATACGATGTGCTGCATTGTGGTTTATTTGACTGCTTTAGGTGACTAGGCTTAAAATAAGCACAAGGGAGTATGCACATAAAGTAAAGAGTGCTAAAGAAGAGCCTGATAATTATTAAATATTTGCTAATTTTCTTACTCTCTTCTGGCTGTGTTGCAGCCGCTGCCAAATTGCTGAGGAAGACCTATTTCAGCGGAGGTTTTTATCGCTTTCACGTACAGCTTATGTGGCATCAAAGCCTGCACTTTCTGATTGCAAGTTGTTTACAGGAACTGTTGCAGCTTCAATGGCTGATGTTGATTTTGTTAAAAGAAGGGAAGGCATTGAGGAGTCCTTAGAAAATGGCACCTTGTCATTTCTAAGCATTTCATCAATTCAGCATGGTTTTAAAGTGCTTAATTCTCTCACTATGGAAGCAATATCAAGGTGAGTGAACATCAATTATCTATTAAGCATCTCTGATCACAATGTGCATCAATGGAGATTTCCCTTGGTTATATAAGCTTTTTGTTGTACCATGTTATAGCCTGAGTTAATGTCATTATCATTGGAAGACCTTTTATGCCCATTTAATTACTAAGATGGATCTTCCTTTATTGGTTTCATAGTCCAAAGCAAAGGAATATAATTCCCAGAGTGTACGCAGACTAAAGTTTAGGCAATCAAAGAACATTCAATAGAAAATTCATTCAAATGCTTTTCAAAGTCAGCAATTGGCCTGTATCCCTGTTTGACAATACATTTTTCCCTGCCACCTCCTTGTCGAAGATTAAATGATGCCTTTTGGCTTGTAATTATTAATTTTAAAGCTTGATGCAAGATGATAAAGATCTCTTTTTAATTAAAGTTTTCCCATAATCAAGGCCACCATTTCTGCCTGAAACAAAATAAAAGCAACAAAAATGATAAGGATTCAATGATGAGAAACAGTCATTAGAAGACTTCTCAAGGTTAGCATCTTCTTCACTAGGAACATAATGTATATTTAGCTAGTTATCTGACAGAGTGGTGGTTGAGAATTTTAGCATACTTCCTGACATTGATGATCTCTAATTCAAGGTTGGCAATAATAAAGCTTTTGGTTGTCTCTGCCTTCTGATCATAGAGATCGATCCTTACTATCAATTTGATCAGAGAAGGAAAAAAATCTAAAATCAGAAAATATAATGAATTTCTGGTGATGCATTGCTCCTTAGTTCCCAGCAATACTGCTGATGTGCACCTATCATCTCTAAGGTTTCTTTGATATCTTGTTGGAAGGAACCTGTATTGAGATAACTAAACTCTCTCTCTCTCTTGTTGACTTGTTATTGCTCTGTTAGGCATACAGCATCACTTGCCGCATACTTGAGGAAGACACTTTCGAACTTGAGGCACAGAAATGAAGATTATGTTTGCATTCTTTATGGAGGTCAAAATGCAGTGGTAGGTTTCTCACCGAGAGAGATGCAGTGAACTTGACATTATGGATGTATAATCTTCAGATGTTTAGCCTCTGTCTATCCAGACAAAGACAATGAGACCCCCTTTTTTTTTTTTTGCCGAGAGCTTATATCTGTTAAGACGTGAGTTTTATTCCTAATTCAATTTGATTCTCAAGTTGTGGTTCTTCTAATTTAACCATTTTTTGCAAGTTCATGGAGAGATGTTTTTCCTTCATCTTTTAGTGATTGAATTGAAAACATACTTGAAAATGCCAGCTCTTGATGATTTATAGGTTATGCAGTCATTTAGGTCCACTTTTCTCTTTTCATGTCAAGGTTTAACACTGAGAATGTTAGTGAATTTCTGGTGTTTTTTGCATTTGGGATTACTTGCAGGATATGGGTCCTACTGTGTCATTCAACTTGAAAAGACCAGATGGCTCTTGGTATGGATATCGTGAGGTTGAAAAGTTGGCTTCTTTGTCTGGAATTCAACTACGGGTAACCTTTTATTTACTCCTCTGATGATGTCCTTCTCTCAAGATGGAAATTTTACTCGTGTTAGACGGTTATGTAATAACTAATGTACCTTCTTATCTCACAGAATGGCATTAGTTACTGCCTAGTGTCTAGTATTGTCAATTAAATAAGGTTATTAAAGTACACAGACCAGTTCTACTATGGCTTGTGTAGATGATAAGGTTCAAGTATGTACTCTTAGAGCCTCTGCCTTTTTCTTTTGCATCCAGCGTGCCATGATTCTTCTTCTTATTACTGATGCACTTTGTTTTTCTCAGAAGAGATAAATTAAGCCTGTTGTGGGATTTTTCTGTTTTGCCTGAGGTGCTGACATGATGTTATTACTCTTCCTTTTTGTGTAGACAGGTTGCTTTTGCAATCCTGGTGCATGTGCCAAGTATCTTAGTTTATCTCACCAGGACCTTCTTTCTAACGTGGAGGTACTTGTTCTATGTCTGATATCTGCCTGACAATGTAACTAAGATAGCTTTCCTTTCTGCAAGCTGAGCAGTTAAGAAAGTTGAATTTACCAATTGTTAGGTTGGCCATGTTTGTTGGGATGATAATGATGTCCTACATGGAAAGCCTACTGGAGCTGTTAGAGTATCCTTTGGTTATATGTCAACATATGAGGATGCGAAGGTACATATGTGTTCTGTTTATATGTCTAGATTGTAATTGGAGAAGCTCCTGTGTGTTGGAATCTTTCAATTTGTCCTTAATTTAGTCATAACACACTTTGGCCTAACATCATTCTAATTTTTGGTTCAGAAATTTATTGATTTCATTAAGAAGTCTT
Organism: Eucalyptus grandis; assembly: GCF_016545825.1. Classification (NCBI taxonomy): domain Eukaryota; kingdom Viridiplantae; phylum Streptophyta; class Magnoliopsida; order Myrtales; family Myrtaceae; genus Eucalyptus; species Eucalyptus grandis. The sequence goes on along the minus strand of NC_052617.1, from coordinate 17,615,085 downwards.
TTGTATGTACACGGAACCACCCTATGAGTTTGTATAAGTCAACAGAACAATCCAACTTTTACTGGGGTGAGGGCCTCTCTCTCTCTCTCTCTCTCTCTCTCTCTCTCGTGGGCGCGCGCAAGTGCAAGTGCACACGTGTAGACATGTATACCCAGTATCTGTTCATTTGTGCACAGGGCTTGTTTTGATGTTGCTAGAGTTTAGCATCTTGAGGATGTTGGTCCAAATCAAATTGCTCAGCTCTCGCCACCTGTTTTATGACATGAAATTGTTTATTCCCATTTGAAATTAAGATCTTTATAGACTTCTCCCCATGCTTAAGAGTGAAGGTTCCTTTTTTCATGTTTTGCACCTTTTGTTCATAAACAATGAAGGAATATCTGCATATTGTCCTGATTTGACGAAATTTTTCATTTATATGTTTGAACTTTTACAGAACCCTATCAGGAATGTTCTAGAATTAGTTGAAAGAACAATTGTATGACTTTCATTAGTAATCTGACGCATTGGCAACCATTTTTTGTCTTGAGGACATAAGCATGAAGATGTCTTTTCAAGTCGTAGTGGAGTCATTGATCAGTGCTTATTCAATATATGTTGTGCCAGTAACTGTGGAAATAGTCTTTATAAATAAACAAGTAGCCAATTTTTTTTCCCTTTTTGTAGCTATATATTTTGACGAGTTATCTTCCGAGCTTGCCTGATATTTTGTGAACTGCACCTAGTTATATGGGGAATCATTTGAGGGCTATTGACACTGCATTTGCTCTTTCAGTGGCTGTTTTTTCCTTCTCTGTAGAATTGTACGTTTCTCCAAAAGATGGTGCAGCATGGAGTGTTTTATCTCCAAGAGAATGAGACATTGCATTGATATTTAATGTTTAAGACTTCTTCACTTTGCAGGCCTTAAAGAAATGCCACAGAATGTTGGAATTCATGTCAAATCTATTATTATCTACCCAATAAAATCATGCACTGGATTCAGTGTTGAGAGCTGGCCTCTTAGCAGTACTGGTGATCTTTTGTTTCTGCTCATGTTTATACATATTGCTAACCAGTCGCATTACTATCTAAATTCTTTGATCCTACAAAAGTTGGTGTAGCTGTGAGGGACGTTTCTTTTGTTAGTAATTAATATTGAGATGCCCATGCTTACATGGCAACATGATGCTACGGTCACACATGAAACAATTCTCTTCTCACCACACTGTAGCTACTTGAACTTCAAAGTTTATTTATAACCAGAGTAGCTGCTCTGAAGCTACTGCAATTTTCTAGTTGGCCAAAAGAGAAGCTACTTTGAATTTTGAAGTATATTGATAATTCTTTTACAGGGCAAGGGGGTATGGGAAATTAATTTGAAGATTTTTATATCTGTTTTGAGAGGTGGATCATTTTCCAGTTTCCAATAATTTTAATTTCTCTGGAGTCTGGCTTATTTTTTTAGAACAAGCTGCAAATGCTTGACCTTTGGGCATTCAATGATCATGTAGCCTTCCATTGAACTTAGGCCTTGTCAATTTCAGTGCACTTCTCTGTGAAGTTTAAGCTTCATGTAGTGTTTGGAAAAACCATGGAAATAAACTAAAGTAAGAAAGTCTCTTGCTTTGTCAACATCGAGCAGGTCTTCTACATGATCGTGAATGGCTTCTCAAAAGCTTGGCTGGTGAAATCCTTACACTGAAGAAGGTAAAGAGTGTCTCCTTCTGCTATTTTATACTCACATTGAAGTCTATAAACCTTTCAGTAAGTTTCTATGTCATGCATTTCTGATTTTGAGCTGAAAATTAGCAGCTTCAGCTAAACCAGTTATGTCGGTACAGCTTCAGACAACCACTTCTGTTGTATTGCCACAGGCAGTGCTAATCCAACCCTTGCACTACTTATAGAGTCTAACTGGTGAACATGGTGGATGAGTACTGGTTGGCCTAAAATTGCTAGACCCCATCCACCACTCTATCCCCAAATTTCTTTTCATGCACCATGTCGACATAATTTTGAGAGTAAAACTCTTGCCATTAAGATCACAAATTAGGCCAATGCATTAGTTTGCATGGATGAGTGTTAATTTAAAAATCATAGCATGGTTATAGAGCTGAACGTGAGTAAGAGCATGACCTTGTGGGAGTTATCTAAAACATCAGTTTTGCATTAAGCTTGAAATATAAATAGAAATGAATCTGTGAAAGTTTTGTGCTCACAAATCTCTGCCTTGGTAAAGAATCTTCTTATGTCAAATAATGAGGGAGAATAGGTTCCTACTCCTTTTCCCAATCCAATTTTTTCCTTTTTCCACATTTCTTTATCTTAGCAACAAACGTTTTTTTTATCTAGCAATTCATCACACAACACAGAATGCTACGCAAGAATGCCACGTGATCCCAACATGAAGTCTAGTTATATTCATATTTATTGTGTTCAAGTAAGATATCTATACATATTTACTTATCTATTTTTGTGCTCTTAAACTAAACTGAATTGTCTACATAGATAAGATTAAAATGATGTTCTTGTGGGAGTCTTGCTGGCTTGATTGGGTTGCACAAGAGACCTCTCAATAGATTGGACCAACTATAGCCATTTGTAGGTTATGTAGATCTTAATCCTGGGCATCTTCTTTCAGTTTCTAGTGGCCGATATTTATACCCCAGACTTTTTTTGGTATATCAATATGCACAAATGGCAATTTCTGATGTGTCACAAAGACAAATGGTAGACCTCAGCGTGTCATGTACAAAACCAGGTCCTTGTCAATTATATTATAAGCCCACTTGATAAAATTATTAACCAGTTCGAGTTAACTTATAAAATTTGAAATAAATAAATGTAAATGGTAACTGAAGATAGCTAGATTTATTGTCATATATATTACAAGATATATAAATTGTTCATTTACGCTAGAGTCAATCATCCAAATAATCTATCTATCTCCATGCATGTGAATTGATGAGACGGTTTACTTCACCATGAAAAGTAAATTATTAGCTACATTTGATACATGAAGTTTCAGTTATATACTCTTAGAAAATTTTAAATTGTGTCTCAAAATTATAATGCATTTTTAAGCTCACCTTACTGAATAGAGACAAAAAGAAAATGTCTTCCACATGCTCTTCCTTAGTATTATATAATATCTCAACAGACAGAACACATACAAATTCTTTATTCTGTCTATCATCTTAAAATATCCTTTATGTTTCTTTGCTAAGAGATTATTCTTGTGCAAGTGAACTTTTAAGCCCAAGGAGATTTAGTTAAAATGATTGCATATTTTCTCATTGAGCCAAAGTAACAGGTTAATAACTAGTAGTCTATGAGACCCTTTATTCATATATACTTATGATAGCACAGTGGAACTTTAATTTTGGTTTTTATCCATATAATCACAATCCATTCTTTATTGTTCATTTTGTAGGTTCCTGAATTGTGCTCTATAAGTGCTTCTATTGACCTCAATCAGGCGCTTTTGATTGTCGAGTCGCCTCGTTGCAAAGAGAAGCTGGTGATCAATATTAAGTCAGATTTATATCATCACACAGAAGAGATTGTTTTGCATGCACAAAGGTGCAATGTCTACTGAACCATGACATAGCTGGGGAAAAATTGCATATCAGCGGAGACCACAATTTTTGCTTACTGTTAACTTTCATCTATTATTTACAATACAATTAGTTTCAGAAGGGGGCCTAATTTCACAGAAGCATGTTGCACCGTTCTCTTCTTCTATAACTCATCCTAAAGTTATTTAGTTATACTCTTGTCTTCATAATTATGAACACCATGGGCTGACATTAACTTTTTAATCAAGGTATGTAGTGCACAGTTATGATGAAGACGTTAATACGTGGTTTAGCAATGCCACCGGGCGACCATGCATCTTACTACGGAATTCTATTTCCAATAATCATGTCTGCTTCGAGAGGGAAAATAGCGTGGACATGTGCCGAGATGTGAAGAGTCGGTTGCATTTTGCCAATGAAGCTCAGTTCCTGTTAATCTTGGAGGAGAGTGTGTCCGATCTTTCTAGCAGAGTGAAGTCAAGTACAGTCTACGTTATCTCTCAAATCCTTTCTTTTTGTGACATTAGTGATCACACGCTGCATATATAGAAAATTTCTGTCCGAATAGAACTTTCCTGGAATGCTTTGTAGATGGACCTTGGTTATTGTTGAAAGTCATAAACAATAACATTGAAGTTTAGATGGCTAGAGTAACAGATTGAAGGTGGGTAGAGCGACGGAATTCCTGTTGAGCATATAAATGTTATTCATGAGTTCGCAATACTAGTTAGTTATTTGTTTATGAATTTTGTTGGGGGTAACTTTTTCTAGTAAATGGACAGCATTTGAAGTAATCCAGGTTCTCATTTCCCGCATGTTTATATGACTGGAATGGCGTATCCTTGATCTCTGTCAAGCATAACATTTGATTATCAGTTGTTGGTGTCAACAGATGCAAAAAATGTTGCTCAGGGAGCATCACTGAACATAAGCTCAAACAGATTCCGGCCCAACCTCGTCGTTGCTGGTGCGGAGCCTTATGCTGAAGATACCTGGAAAAATCTTAGAATTGGGGGGATATTTTTCACTGTAAGTTTTTGGCTCATTTGTCGGAATGAATGTCTTTTATTTTTGAGGTTGACAGCTATTCAGTCCATTTTTGCTGTAATTGTCCCCTCTTCAGTCGCTAGGTGGTTGCAATCGTTGCCAAGTGATCAACTTAATTAACGAGGGAGGAAGAATTCTCAAATCAAATGAACCGTTGGGCACTTTAGCATCGTACCGGAGAGCGAAGGTAAGGCATATAGTGAAATCTTTGTCCTCTATTCTTTCAGAAAATTGCATCGCAGTTTCATCTTGCATCAAGTTTTCCTTTTTGCAGGGAAATATTCTGTTCGGTATACTTCTGAGATGCGAGAGTGTTGACGAAATCGAGCTGGGAAAGGATCTGTGGCTTCGAGTGGGAGAGGAAGTGCATCCAGATGAAAATTTGAATGGACGGCAGTCCCCCCAAACTCCCACCTCCGAGCTACAGATGATGTAAAGATGGAGATGGGACTCCGAGATTCTTATGGTGGTTACGACTGGAACTGTAAGCAGGCGCTGAATAATTCGACAAGTTCTTTTTGGAATTTCTATGCATGCAATTCCCTCCGCACCCCAGGATATTCTCATAATCTTTTGTATAGAAATTTTGATACAATTTCGTTTTTCTTTTATCTTCTTTTAGACCCTTGGAATAATTTTTAGGTTGGGCAAACCAAATAGAATAATGACCTTGGGATGTACCAAGTCCGAAACCAGGTGGGCTGGTTTTTGTCCCATAATCCCCCACTATTATTATACACCTAATGATATGTCATATCTGTGCACTTTTTATTCCGTTCGGATTTTTTTAAGCAGAAGAAATCTTCTACGCCATAGAAAGATATATCTTTTAATACAATCCTTATATGACAAGTGGGTCTTTTCATTGCATAACTTTGTCCTCAAGCTCGAGGTTAGCTTTACGTGTTAATCACGTTTGAATAATCAAAATCCGGAGCAGAATGCACTCTACTGTTGGTTAATTTGAGTGATTTGTTTGGGTTGCATTGCGTGAGAATGGCCAGTATGTAACTCCCATCCCAATAGTCAAGACACAGCAGTTTAGGTTTCATCTCTCAGGTTGCACTAATAGCATATGCTTATTCGGTACATTTCCCTTGATACTGGATCATCAGTAATGTCATGCCTTCCATACGACATCTTCATTGCCTTAAGATTAAACCTTCCATACTATATATCTTCCACATAAATTCTCCTCCCAGTTTGCTTCTTTCTTTTTCCTTTATCAAACGAGGTCGGTCTTACGTGCTCAGAGCTGATGAATTAGTTAAAGGTGGACATAAGCATGTATTACTTCGAGCTATCTATTTTGACCTGGTCTTTATGGTTCATTATTATTATTATTTCTAGGCACACGAGATTATTTCCAAGAATTCATGACATTGTCATATCTAATGATTCAAATTAGTAAAATTGCAATTACTTGATTAAGCTCGTGAGCTACTCAACATTAGCATTTTCATGCTTGGGCTCGATTCAATTGAATACTCGAACCTGGCTTGAAATTGAAAAAATCTATCCAAGTTGATAAAGTTCACAAATAGCTTGACTCTGACTCGTAAGTAGCTCGACTTGCCTACTTCCTAATGGAGTTCATAGGTTACGTACGTCTTACTTTTTTAGGTTGGAGTAACTCGAGAAAGGAAAGTAATTTTTAAGACTATTCGTTTCGTGGAATTTTTTTTTTTTTTTTATTGAGAAGGAGTTTCATCATTTCCCGCATTTGGATTATTTAGAAAAATAAGTCAACGGAAAACCTATACCAAAATTCAAGAAAATAAATTTCTATTTTAAAAATAAAAAGTCAATTCCAAAATATGACTGAACATTAGTAATTGGCATGGGAACCTCAATGCCAAAAACGAGGCCTCAATGGCCAAGCTCAGTCTCTCAAGGCCACGGTTGAGATAACAATGCCCGTGCCCAACTCCCCAATGGTTATGCCTAGGTGCTTGGCCCCAACACCTAAGCTAGTGGTGCTCAGGCCCGAGTCCATAAACGATGGGCTGAGGTCCCTTGAAGTCGAGCCCATGACCCCAATGCCTGTGCTTGGGTCTTTGACGGCCATGCTCAAGTATCCAGCTCATGCACTCGAGTCACTAGCTCCTTGGCTCGAGTCTATCAAGGTTGGGCCTAAGTCCCTCGAGGCTAGGCCCAAGACCTCAATTCTCATTCCTAGGCACTCAGCTCCCGTGCCCAAGTTATTGCCACTTTGGCTTAGGTCCCTGATGCCCTTATTTGGATTCCCAATGATTGGGTCCAAGAATCTTGACTGTAGTTATTAGGATCCTGTCATTTGGGCTTGGAAATCCCGTCAGTTGAGCGCAAGTCCCTTGAAGCTAAGGCCTTATGCCTACTGCCTTAGCCATGGTCCTCAACACTTAGGTCTAGGACTTGGAGGCTAGTGTCACGGGTCGGTCGATTTCAATCGATCAAACACTGTGCGACCTTAGGATGGGTGATCCTAAGTCAGCCTTATCACACACACACACACACACACACAATACAAAGGTCGACAGCAGCACAAAGGAGCAAGTGTTTTCACTATGAATGAGCTTAGCTCAAATGAGGCGAAGGGACCCCTTTTATATAAGTTCAGATCTAATACCAGCCGTTGATTGTCCCTCCGATCCAACAGTGGAGTTTAAACGATGGCCATCATTACAAATCAACTTAGTAGGCCACTCAATGGTTGCAAGCATTGGGAAACAGCCGCTGGAGCAAGTCAGAATCAAGATTAGGGTCAGCATGGGCAAGTCAAGGCCAGCATGGGTGTCTGACACGGAGCAGGTGAACCACTCCAGGCTTGTGCAGGGGCTGGCTGAGCATTGATCAGGAGTCAGTTGTTGGTCGTGCATGGATCATCCCCCGTAACGCTCAAGGACAGATTAGGCACGGATTGCGGATTGTGCAAGGGCTGATTGGTGGATCAGTTACGGATTGATCATAGATCGAGATCGATCGAGGATGTAGCGCATTGATCAGGGACGTAGTGCATCGATTAGGGACTCATTAGTGATCGATTAGGGATCGATTATGGACTGATGCGGGATCAGTCAAGGACTAGTTAGGACAGGGATTGATCAGGGATGTTCTTGGCAACGCCCTGGTGCATGACACGGCCGAGCATGGACGGTCTTGGACATGCTTCGTCTGTCAGCCATGTCACTAGGCTTAGGTTCCTTGAGGCACACCCAAGACCTTAGCACCTATGCCCTAGTCTTCAACAGTTGTGCCCAAGCTCCGAGACCTTGTCCTAGTGGCTAGATCCAAGACCTCCACTCGGGCTTGAGTATCCAAGGCTAGGCACAAGACCTAAGTACTTGAGCTCAAGTTCCATAAGAGGAAAAAAATTGTCTACATTTTATTAATATTTTTATTTTATGTAAATCCAATTTGATAAAATTTTATTCAAAATATGATGATATAGAATAGGTAACTTACTAATCACACAAACATTGCATGTCTCTTTAGGAAAATAATAGTAAGTTTTCCTGTGCAAATGATGGAAAATAATTTCCAGTAGATTTGAATGGAACACCGAAAAATACTATCACTTTCTACGAAAATGACTTAGTGAAAGATATCTTCCAAAAATGTCAAAAAAACTTCCATGAAACATGGGGAGCATAAGATGGGAGGCTTTTGCTGCGTCTTTTGCCCATCCGTTACTCCTCTTCTGACTTTTTTACAATAGGCCAGCATTTTCCATTCTTCCACGTCTCAAATAAGTTTTATTTAGCTAAATACCTCGAATTGAGGACTTGTTTAAACTGCGAAGCATCTGACTGGCTACCTTATCTCAGATTTGTGGAATCGTATACGGTACAGGATGGGTGGGGATGCCTAGTCAGCATATCAAGTTGAAACGCATGCTGACTTTTAAACCAACCAGACCAGAAGCCTGGGTCAAAGACTCGAAGCCAGTCTCCTAACCCCGGGAACAGAGATGGCACACGGTAAAGAGTAGCTACCTTCTGATTGCTTTGTCTCGTGCTACTTTTAACTTGTAAAGCGGTCGTCGTTTCAACGAATTGGAACATTCAAAGAGCTGTGTCATGTTGGACTGAGAACCTTGACCCTCGACCTTTTCATCGTATCTTTCCATCTTCTGGCCTCTCTTTTTCCTGTTCGGTTGACCGGACCGGTTCTTGGTTCTGGAGTTTGGGAAGTTGATTCTTCCGGGTCTTCTCCATTCCATCCCCATCTCACATAAATAAACAATTGTTGTCTTGTCTCCTGAGCACAATAGTAAACAATTGGCGATATATATGGGAACTATCAAACCCCCCCTTTCATGGTACTATAACATGGTTTTTCAATGTTCGCGGTCCTTAGTTCTTTGAGAGTACTAATGTAATTTTATATTTTAAGGTCAGCGCGTAGAAAATTGTTTTTCCTTTTCTTGGTCGCCTGCCTAGTTTGTTCAAGGAAAAAAAAGAAATCGTCTCGGAGCACATTGGAGTACAAAGTTAAACAACAGAGAAACCAGCCATTTCAAATATCAATCTCCTAGCCCATACGGCTCTCTCTCGCATTTCAATTAAAATAATTTCCCGAGTCACCCTCTCGGGAGCTTGTGCCATCGAGCTAATTTGCATGCATATGATACATGTGAAATCTGCCAATTTACATGCATCCGATACATGTGAAACCCGAGGTATGTCATAATCACGTCACACATTGAGTGCATTTTGTTCAGTATTTTGAAAACCCATTGGGAAAATGCATAACAGTTTAGCCCAAAGGATTTTAGGCATATGCAAAGGCTGTTGGTAAACTATGATTTGAGAAACAATTTTGAGAGAAGTGCCGTTTAGTAGAAAACACATTTGAAAAGTCCTTTAGGTGATTAATAATTTAAAAAAAATTATTTGTTTAAAATTGAAAAAAATAATGTATGCAACTTTTTAAATATAATTTTGACAATAATACTAAAAAATGAAATGCATATATAGTTTTTTTATTAAAAAAGACCAAACTCTTCATTGGAATTTTTTAGTTTTTATTTGCATAAAATTGAAAAAAAAAATAATGTATGCAACCTTTTAAATATAAATTTCTACAATAATGCTAAGAAAATCAAATACATATATATATAATTTTTTTAAAAAGAAAAGACCAAATCCTTCGTCAATTTTTTCTAATTTTTATTTATTTAAAATTGAAAAAATAATATATATGCAACTTTTTAAATGTAAATTTGAAAATAATGCTAAAAATCAAACATATTATATTTTTAAAGAAAAAAAGACCAAACCTTTCATTGAATTTTTTAATTTTTATTTGTTTAAAATTTTTAAAAAATAATGTATGTAACTTTTTAAATATATATTTTGACAATAATGCTAAAAAAATCAAATATATAAATAATTTTTCTAAAAAGACCAAAATATATATATATATATATATATATATATATTAGTGTTTATATATATATTTGATTTTTTAGCATTATTTTGGCATTTAAAAATAATAATAATGATGGCAAAATCATAAATTTGAAAAATGAGTGAGGATAGTTTTGGAAGAAAAAATAAGTTTCAGCATTTGGCTAAATCTTTGAAAGTTCAATGCTAGTTCCTATTGGCATTGGGCTTAGCATTGGGCTTTCGCTCTTCCATGCTGATTCTCACTTGAAAATTACTTCAAAATAGTTGTCAAACGGTCCAGCATTTCTCCAAAAGACTTTGGAAGCTGAAAATCCCTTGGGAATGCTGAATCAAACGCATCCACAATAGTCTTGTTGGCTTATCAATCGGGGGTCTACCTTCAAATTTTAATAGAGGGGGCAATAATAATGTATATCTCATTTTCCATATTTAACCATAAAAAGGCTCTGCTTTCTTATTTGGACTAGTCCTCATCCCCGTTTGCGTGGACTTGTCTACTTACGATTGTTCATGCTGACCTTAACATTACGTCGATATCCGTATATACATATTCACCAAATATCCTCACTTTGGACCATGCTATCGCTTTAGCTCTTCTCTTCATTGCCACTTCAATTACTTCGGAAATTCAAATACGTCTTTCAATACGTCGAATTTAAGAAGACAGAAGTACGGACGACAAATGCAATGGAATAAGCTTTCTTTTTCAATTTTTATTCTGTCCATCGCTGGTAAAGATAATATGGGAACGCACCTTCGTTTTTTTGGAGGCGCCACGGTTTCAGGCTTGCCGACGGGAGGAGGAGGGCAGCGGCAGGCCAATTGGCCGAGAGGAAAAAGAGAGCCGAGGAAAATTAGGGTTCAGGAGTTCTTCTTTTGTCAACCGTGGATCCGATTCTGTGCTTATATCTCGGCTTTTGTCTTGAACAATGTCTCGATGCAGAGATAAATAATGTTACGAATGTCTTGCATGTTGAAAAAATGACGAGGAGAAGACTAATAAGGGCATGCCGTGAAGCAAAAGAGAACTTCTTGTAGATTGTGAGATTGATGAAAGGGACGCTCTCCATTTAATGACTTCTAAATAAACGGAAGGAAACCTTAAGAGACGCGTATACAAGTCAGAGACTTGACCTTAACCGGTTCATAAGGTTTTGCAGGTTTTCCGTTCCATTCCATGAACCTCTCAATAACCGATCTCATGCATATCCCTGAATTGTCAAAAATAAAAGCAAAAATGGGGAGGCATGACGAGCCAGGAGGTCAAGTAAGGATTTTAATCCAACCTCATTATTTCCCTGCTTACAAAACAAATCACAGGTGCTTGGAAGGAACCATAGTCAGACGATGAAGCCGGGAACAACTCTTTTCAACTTTGGGTGGAGACGAAAAGCTTTTGAAGCGGTCAATTGGTGCGGCCGTGGGGCCGGTGTCAGCCGTCGACGAACTAGAACCCTTTGACAATCTCGGATGGAAATTTATGCGGCCAGCAATTTTTCGAGTTCTTCAGGTTATGAGAAGCTATTCTTGCTTCTGCTTCTCATTACTCTTACCATCAATTGCTCCATATCAGAAATTATTCTCAAAAAGCGGGCTGCCCTCTTTATGGATTCACAAGGCTAGCTATAAATGGCAGTGAGACAATAATAATTAAAAAGGAAATAAAGAAAAAGGAAAACCCAATTCCAACAGATGATACTGCATTTTCGGTGCGTTCCGCATATTGTGACTTGTGGCTTGTCCGGTTGTAGCAATCAAAGGCACGTGAATAGGCACATCTTTGAACCCTAAATTTCCCTGTTCCGTAGGGGAAAGGACTGCGGGAAAAACAACCATCGTCAACGTCAAAGAGGCAACTTTGACGTGGAACCCTCGATTGAGCAATCTCAGGATGCCTAAAAAGAGACTCGGGGCTGCCTGTTACATCTTTTTCTTCCTCCTCCATCAATGCTCAAACCGTTCGAGACATATCGAAATGAATGGTGAGCATCGATTCCTAAACTCTAGCACCGTCGATCCATCCATTCTAAAGTCAAAAAAGTTACCCGCGTTGCTTAGGGACACACGCACTGTTTTGACATTTCGTTCCCTTGAATATTGGAGCTCGCACAGCCACCGTCAGGCGCCTGAAGAAGGTATGCACATCTGGCTTTTCCTTGGGACTATCTTTGGGTTGGTCAAATATTGTGCCGAGGACCTTCTGGAAGCCCCCTCCATTTCGTACGTGGACAAGCCATTATTTAGAACGAAGGTTTCAACGGAGAAGAAATCGTTTGCGTTTGATTGAGTAATACTTTCAACGCACATGCTCCACAAGGGACAACGTTTTTACACCCTTTGGTACATGTTTCCAGGTACGTCAAAGGGTGCGTAGATCTTAGCTTTTTTTAATTTTGGAATTGTAAATGGATGTGAATTGATCTCATTGAGAGAAAATTACCAAAAGATTACCACGTCAGCATTGACCAGACAGCAGCTAAATTTGGTCGGATAGACTGAATTGACACAAATACAAAAAATTTAACACTGAATTGGCGGAAAAAAATTAAACCTGAATTAGAAAAATTGCAATAGATTTATGGTTATTTTGATGATTTTTCCATCTCATTTAGATAAACAATCTTTATTACATTTATGGGTGTACTGGAGAGACGATCTTGACTTTAAATCCACCCCTTATTTCCTGTACATAGTCCAATCAAGTCAATTTTCATCTCTTTGAAAAAGATTAGCCAAAAAGAAGGTGTTTTATTAATATTACCCTCGCGACCAGAACGAACAATGCTCTTGTATAGTGTGACACTGGAACGGGCTCGCACATTTTTCAAATCCGCCACCATAGAAAAGTGGCACAACTCCGGTTAGGCCACTTCACCCTTTACCACTTTTTCACATGCTATCTATACGAACACAAATCATAAGATCGGACGCGTCGACTACAAAACAACACACGGTGCATCGTGGCGAACGTTTGGGAGTTTTTCTTGATACATTAGTTTGGTGTATCTTAAGATATGTTTACAAGGAACATTAAAACAATCACTTTATTTATTTCGAGCCCCTGTCTTGATTTATGCATGACCACTGCCATGGATTCAATGAAAGATTATAGGAGTAGCGTACATATGGTATGTTGTTGGAAGTCGTGACGAAAAATCAGTGCCTTGTAAAGAAGGGAACTAAACATTTTAACTACTCCTTTTAGCTATAACTACTTCATGCGTGATACTACTATATATATACACGTATTTCAGTAGGCAACACATGATTCATCCGTAAACACCTCGAGCCAAATCTTATATGTGGCAAATATAATGATACTACATAATTTCTTGGCCTTAACCTAATGCAACGACTAGAGCCTAAGTGATGGTGCTAGATGAATAATAACACATGATGGTCTCTCACCTTTCAACAAGCGCAGTCAAGTAATCTACTTTTTTTTCAAGGGGAAAATATGCAACCAAGTCTTCTTATTCTTCAACTCACTGTTATACCTAATTAGAATTGATTTTGGAAGAAACTTGAATCACTGTGTAATGGGCCATTTGAATATATTTATTGCTCTTTCTTAACTTCATCTGTGAGATTCTTTAAATATACAATGTGGAATTCTTCTTCGATTGTATCCGTATCTCACCCATGCAACCTATCAGCTTACTTCAAAGACCATTTCTAAACGATTCTGGTAGATGCCCTTGGACGAGGCCCGATTCCAAACTCCCTCCCATTTTATCAGTGGGTGATGACATGCTTTTTTTTTTTTTAATAATCCGACCAAATTCTCTTCCCACTTATGTGGACCGTTTCTGCGCGTAAATCGTCTAAAGTAAGGGTTGGTCCGATGCTTCTAATGTCATCCGCGAAAAGCCAGTAAATTTTCTCCCCTTTCGGGCCCAGCCTTGCCATTATTGGTGGCTTTGACTAGTTCATGTTGTAGTTTGAAGGGCGCAGGATATGGGACAAAACGCTTCAGCTTCAGCGGCCTTTAAAAAATTCCTCTGTGGCTGCCCCAGAGGCTCCAAAATTGAAAGACTCGTTCCCACCGCTCAATATCTGGTTCAATATTATATTAGCTGATACAAGCTAATAGTCAAACCTCTTGACTTTGACCTTGAAATTAATCACTCTTTCACTAACTTTGCGTTATAAAGAAGTTTCTCCTATTCCTCAGAAGTGCACTCCTAATGGTGATCTCTTCCCTGAAAAAGAGAGAAAATAGCTATAGGGCGAAAAAGGAAAATGGCATCATTGGATGCAGCGAACGCGAAGCCAGATGATGAAGTTCCTCTGCCGGGTTTTCGATTTCACCCGACGGATGAAGAGCTGGTAGGGTTTTATCTGCGCAGGAAAGTTGACAAGAAGCCCATGAAGATCGACCATCTCATCAGCCAGATCGATATCTACAAATATGACCCCTGGGATCTCCCAAGTATGACTCTTCTGTTTCTTGCTGGTGATCTTTCAATTCCGACGACACATGAAGTGAAATCCTGGATCGTTTTCTCGTCTCTATTCTATTAGTTTCTTGATGATTTCATATATTCATCATCTACAGTTTTAAGGTTTTCGCGTGGCTGGTGGACTTAACAGGATAATCTACGGTTAACTTGCAGACTAATGAAAATATGGTGGACAATAATATACCGTCATGCTGAAGTACTTTGAAAACAGATAGTTTTTTTGCTAAAATACTGAGCTAATAGAGAGAAAAACCCTAATTTTAGTTGAGATGCGGTTCTTGAAGATCACACATGCTATTTCCAACCAGATCAACCGTCTCATGAACTTACCAATAGTCAAGAAAGCTATATTGTTTGATTGAACTTTATGTAACTATCTTATACTAGCTGAGTTCCAAAACAAATGTAATCTTTCTTTCATTTGAAGCTCGCAGTTGAAAGTGCTAAGAGATGACTTCATAACCATGAGGCAAGTTTGTATTCTGTAATTTCTACCTGCGATATGTCCTTATTATCCATGATCACCTTTGAATGTTTCTAAGTTTCAAAAAGCCCCCAAAATCAATAGAGGTAACAAGTAGTCTAACTGTTGTAGTCTCGAGAGATGTTCAGATAAATAATAAAGGTTTAGCAATTTTTTTGTATTTCTCCGCAATAAATATCTATGCCCTTCGATCTTACCAAAAAAAAAAAATATCTATGCCCTTCGACCCGTTTCAAAGGATGGCTGGGTAAAAAACTAGTGGTATTGTATCCAATAGCCTTTCTGGGGTTATCCATTCTGATGGAAATGATGATGATATATTTCTAGAACAATTACATGATTATATGAGATCTATCTATTCTCACTGAAGTAGATTTTCATTTGCAACAGAAGCAAGTGATACAGGAGATAAGGAGTGGTACTTCTTTTGCAAGAGGGGAAGAAAGTACAGGAACAGTATAAGACCTAACCGAGTCACGGGGTCTGGCTTTTGGAAAGCAACTGGCATCGACAAACCTGTGTACTCTCATGGAGGAGAAGGCCATGAGTGCATTGGACTCAAGAAGACTCTTGTGTATTATCGTGGATGCGCTGGGAAAGGAACCAAAACCGATTGGATGATGCATGAGTTTCGTCTTCCCATTGATAGCCCTAGCCCCAACAGTAACATCATCAATAAATCCATTGCTCAAGAAGCTGTAAGTATCGATGTAATCTGGCCAGAAATCTCGATCCTCTAGGCTAAACCAAAGTTTCAAACGTGCAAGAGCTTCGAGCTCAAAAAGGGTCAGATTTAATATTTTGTTTCCATTTAGACAACTAGAAAATAAAGCAAGGGTTATTAAGACTAGCTTACAAAATACTAAGTGATGCAACAAACTTCTATGGGGTGTGGAATAACGTTCATTAGTTCAAATATTCGCTGGCAATCTCTACGGTTTTATTGTATTAATCTTGTGGAAGAATGCTGGTATTGTTCTTAACTGGTTGACTTCATGGAGTTGTTCATACAATTGAGCTTCTGATTAATTTTGCATGAAATTGCAGGAAGTTTGGACGGTATGCCGAATCTTCAAGCGAAATGTCTCGTACAAGAAGTACACCCCCGATTGGAGAGAGCTACCAAGCAAACAAGCTACAGCAAAAGTGGGGGAAACAAGCAGCTCTAAAACATGCAGTGTGGAGTGCAGTGACCAGGAAAGTTACATCAACTTCGGTGCTCCTGTAAATGTTACTAACTATCATCAAAACGAAAAGAAGCCAGTCGTGGTTGGTCATCATTCAACCGAGAAGAACCAGCATCAAATGCAATTAGGTGCCTTAGGAGCATTCAGTTCGACTTCTTACTTGCAAGCTCCATCCGGAGCCTCGTCTTCCAGCCATTTTAGCTCGCATGTGATGGAGCCCCTCAATTATGAGAACTGGGATGAGCTTAGATCTGTCGTAGAATTCGCTTTTGATCATCATCGTCAGTAGTCTTTGCGCTTGTATATACACATATGTAGCTTAAATTATAACTTCGCTGGCCTTGCTTAGTACACAAAAGTTTTTAATGAGGTTGTGTTGTGCAGGAGATCATTACAATCTGAATCTTACATACTTAGCTTTGCTGTTATGCATGTTTTGAAGCATTGTTTAATATACTTGCTCATGAGCTTCACCTGATTTCTGAATGGTGGCTTGGCTCCCTGATCTTGAAAGATATCGATGGTTTCTGACTTGTTGCTGTTCCACTAATATTTGATCTATTTTTAGATTATGGTAGGTCATGAATGAGGACTCTCTTCCATATATCTTGTATTGCAGAATTTTATGGTTTGGTGCTCAAATTTTGGATTTTTTTTCCATGCTAGTAAATTTTAGTATGTGTCAGTAAATATAAAAAAGATTGTCAATAAAGATTGATGGCCCTCTTACTGGTATTTTATTGGTAACTTATCCACATTGTTATGAAATTGACAACTTTTTTTTATATTTCGCAAGGTAAATTTTTTTGTATTTACTATTTTAATATGTATAACTTATAAATGCATGAAATTTATAACTTATATAAAATACCAACTTAAATTAGAGTGATTAACCAAATTTTATCAGACTAAATTCTGAATTGGACTGGGATTACCAACTCTAATTTGCATGACTCGCCTTTTTTTTTTGTTAAGCTCTTATATTCAATAAATCTTCTTAGAGATTAACTACCAAAATTAGCATGAGTCCTCAACTTTTCTTTGATTAAGTTATCAACTAGTTTTTGGTTATCAATTCTTATTTGAGTTACTTAACAAGTTATTTATTTTTCTTAGGAAACATTTCTTTTGAATAACAACTTTTCTCATCGTTTACCAATTCTTGTTGTACCTTTTTTTGAATTGAACCTTATATATACCGACTTATTAAAATTACTATCTTTAATTTAGCAGCTTTTCTAAGTTTTTACAATTAAATTATCAACTATTTTTTAGTTACTGACGCTTTATTTTTTCTGATAAATCAACCTTTTTATTGAATTCCTTTATCAGCAATAATATCGGTAAGTCCCTAAATAAAGGTTAGTAATTTTACATAGTTGGTAAATACGGGAGTTGATAAGAGATTGAATAAAAGTAGTAAACAATAAGAGAAGTTAGAAATTCCAGAAGTTTGTCATTTAAAAGTTAATCAAATAAACTCTAATAACTAATTCAAATATGAGTTGATAACAGAAAATTACTTGATATTTAATTATAAAAAGAGGGTTGTTAAGTAAGGCAAATGAAAGTGGTGAGTCAATAAAAATTTTAGTAAACCAAGGAAAAAAAAAGTTGATAGGCAACTCAAATAAAAAATTTGTTACACATAATTGCGTGTTAACTTAATCGAAGAAAATTTGTTATAAAATCTATGAAATCACGAGGAATTGACCAAATAAACTTCTTAACCAACACATATAAAAATTAGCAACGCAAAGCCTGTTGTTAACTTAATTTATGTCGATCACTCCAATTGATGTTAGTAATTTTTAAAAAGAATGAAAAATTAAACGAGTTCGTAAGCATAACATATAAAAGTTGATGATGTAATAGAAAAGAACATTTGGTAATCAATTTAAATGAGACTTAGGGCGCGCATGACAAAATTTCTGACTAGAAATTGATTTCTCAATTTATATTCCATGGATGAATTTCTCAACAAAGAAACGCGTTTTATAACGATTCAAAATTTATATTTCTAGAGTAAAAATTCATTTGATAAGAGAATACAAATTTCTATTTCTAAGAGTGGCGATGGCCGGCATTCGGTGGCTGGAGTCTAACGTCCGACGATAGGCATCCGACATTTGGCGATCAACAGTGGGTGATCGGAGTTGGGCATCCAGAGTTCGGTGTCTAGTGTCTGACATCCGAAGACCGGCGACCAATGGCTAGCGGCGGGTGGCCAATGGCGAAAGTCAACGGTCGGTGACGGGTGGCCAAGCCGAAGGCCAGTGGCCGACGGCAGGTGGCCAATAGCCGAAGTCTAGCAATCGGCGACCAGCAGTTAGCAGCGAGTGGCCAACGGCTAAAGTCCAATGACCGGTGGTGACTAATGGGAGGTCAGCGGGGGACATTCGATGGTCGACAGTGGGCCTCCGGTGTCTAGTGGTTGGCAATGAGTGACCAACAACCAATGGGCGTCCAACATTTGGCGGTCAGCGATCAGTGACGAGCGACTGGAGTCCAATGGCTGACTTATGGCGTTCGGTGGTTGATGATTGGTGGCAAGCGACTGATGGCCGAGGCCGGTGGCAGGCGGCTGGCGATCGGTGGCGGGCGTTTGGCATTTCACGAGTAGCGGGTGGGCGATGGGCAATGACGAGAATGAACGATGAAGAAAGTTTTGATTTTTCATTTCTGTTCTAGAAATAGAAAAGCTAAAAATTTGAACTTCTAATTTCTACTCCAAATCTATTTTTGGAATAAAAATTTGTTTTAGAAATAGAAAAATGAAATTACATTATCAAATGGATTTATATTCTAGACCTGTTCAGAGGAATAGTGAAATAGAAAAATAGTGACGTTGTCATGCGTGTCCTTAGTAAACCAAAACTAGTTAGTAATCTAATGGGAGTATAAATGGTAAGTCACACTGATAAAAATTAGTAGATCTATTTAATAGTTAAAAATTGTAAGGTGTTTGTAAAAGAAACAAAGAAAAGTTAGTAACGATGATAAAAATTGGTAAACTGAAAAGGAACTAAATAAAAGTTGATAAGTAATTCAAGGAGGAGTTGGTGATTAAAAAAATAGATGTTAATTTAATTGTGAAAAAAGTCAATATGTCAATCAAATAAAAAGTCGATAAATAGAATTGGAAAATTTAACGAGTTAATAAGAAAAAAAATTAAAAGTGGATAAAAAATGAAAAGTTAATAACTTATAATCTATGGAAACAAAAAAAGTCAGTGAGTAACATATAATCTATCGAGATATCAGGCGACGGGAATTTTCTCTACTAACAAAATTTTGATATCTACCAACTCAATCAAAAATCACCATAGGAAAACACATCTATTTCCTAGAATGAAATAGTAAAATTAGGGGTGATTGGTTCCAAAGTTAGTCGATTTCCACCTTGAAACTTGGAATCAGACTAGGCAAGGTTGGTTCTTTGTTTGTGGAGCCGGGGATTGGCTCATCAGGTCCCAAAATCAATGATCTCTTTTTGTTCTTTTTTTTTTTTTTTGGTAAGGATTTTTTTTTGTTTCTTCTATTCCCTAAAAGTGGGAGTTTCCCAACATTGTAAGAAAAAAATAATTAACTAATTAGAGTTTGCTTCAAAATAAAAATTAAAAAAATAAACAAAAATTAATAAATCTCGGTCCATCAGTCGGTTCAGTCCGATTCCTTAGGTCAAACCGATCCTCCCAGAACAGGTCGGATCGGTTCGATTCCCAGATTAAATCGAGACTGATGCACACTTCTAAGTAGAATCGTCTATCAATAAAACCTTCACTTCGTGAGCTAAAGGGGGAAAAAAAGAACCAAAAAAATAAAAATAAAAAGGGGGTGAGAGGAGAGAAGTGGGACTTTGCCCTAAGCAAGCATCCCAAAAAAAAATGTATTGTGCGTGGGTCGAAAGCAAGGTTGGGCTAGCAAGGTTGGGCTTCAAAAGAGAACATCTAAAACTGGAAACTGGGCTCGGAGGCGAGAGAGATCCCCCAATCCTGGGGGCCCAAAGCAAAAACGCAGCGGATTGACGAGAGGAGGATTAGGGTTTTAGGAAGAGGCGGCATGGCATATCCGTCGCACATCCGCTGGATATCCACCTCCCCACTATATAAATCTACACCCTGTGGCTCGCAGCATCGCTTCCACTCTCGCCGCCTCTCTCTCTCTCTCCTCTCTCCTCTACCTGGTACGCCTTTCTCTCTCTCTCTCTTCCTCCCTCCCTCTTTTCTTCCTTTTCGTCGCTGGATGTTAAACGGATCTCCCTGTTTTCTCCGTCTTCTCGGTGCGTTCCGATCGTTTGTTTTTGTCGTGTTTTTTTTTTTTTTGGCTTCGGCGATTGAATCTCTGCTGGTTTGGCCTCTTTTTCCTTCTTCCTCTGTGTTATGCGGTGGTGTGTTGTGTGGTTATACGGGTCGGATCGACCGTCGTAGCCTCTCCTGCAGCTTTAGCTTGTTTGGATCTGATGCCTCGCGTGTTTTCTGATGCCTGTGATTTTGCGAGTTTTTGCGAGCTTTTGCGATAAAGCTTGGTCCTTTAGATTGCCCTAATTATGCCTATCCGTTAATCGGGTCTTTTCCGTGTTGTGGGATCTGGAATCTTGTGCCTTTTGCTGCTTTTGATGTTCGTTCGCCTCACGATAGTGGTTAGGGTTTCTAGCTTATTGGCTGATCTGTTGCCTTTTTTCTGTCGAGTTCTTTTATGGCCGATTGTTCGACCAGAAGAATTGAAAAAAAAAAGAAAAAAAAAGCTTTTTGTCGAATAGTTTCGTCTTGTGATTTTCACGAGCTTTATTGGCTTCGTAAATTCCGAAACTTTAATATGTTTTTTTTTTCTTGGTTATTGTTTTGGCCTCCCGGATATCACACTCGTTCGATATCTTGACATGACTGCAGCGTGTTCTATTTCGATGTCTATGTGGTTGCTCTTTATTTTGACCTTGTCTCAATATGCGTCGCTAGTGAGCACTTTGATGTTAGATCCTGTGGGTAGTAAAAACGAGTGTATGGAGATATATTTTGCGTGTGGTTCTGGGACTTTTGCTGTTGCTATTTATTATTAAGTTCGCCCAATATCGTTTGATCTCCCTGTCTTTGCAGATTTCTTCTATTTTTTGAGGAGGAGTGCCTTTTAAGAACCAGTCAAGATGGTGAGTTCAGTGTAAATTTATTGTTTTTTTCTGGAAAATAATCCATTAACTGTTGATGTCTCTGTTTGGGTGCACAACTGAATGCGGTCTTTTTGGTGCGTGCAGGTGAAGTTCACAGCTGATGAGCTCCGAAGAATCATGGACTACAAGCACAACATTCGGAATATGTCTGTCATTGCCCATGTTGATCACGGTATGTTTCCCATGGTCAATTGTTTTGACAGTGTGGATTGCCTCTCTTTGACAGTTAACTAGTTTTTGAATCAATTTCACGAATTATCTCGTGTTTCACCAGTTGCTTCTTTTTAGTTAGAATACACTGTCAGTGTTCTCAACATAGTAGCCCTAGTTGATAAAGAATTTCTCTGTTATCTTTTCTGTATATCTCCTCTGCACTTAATTTGACTGAGGTGATCTTTTTTTTGACTTTGCAGGGAAATCCACACTCACCGATTCCCTTGTGGCTGCTGCTGGTATTATTGCCCAGGAAGTTGCTGGGGATGTTCGTATGACAGATACTCGTGCAGATGAAGCAGAGCGTGGTATCACGATCAAGTCTACTGGAATTTCTCTTTACTATGAAATGTCTGACGCTTCCTTGAAGAGCTACACGGGAGAGAGAAATGGCAATGAGTATCTCATCAACTTGATCGACTCACCTGGGCACGTGGACTTCTCATCTGAGGTCACAGCTGCCCTCCGAATTACCGATGGTGCGTTAGTGGTTGTGGACTGTGTTGAGGGTGTCTGTGTCCAGACAGAAACTGTTCTTCGTCAGGCTTTGGGTGAGAGGATCAGGCCTGTCTTGACTGTCAACAAGATGGACAGGTGCTTCCTCGAGCTGCAGGTTGATGGAGAGGAGGCTTATCAAACCTTCCAAAGAGTTATTGAGAATGCCAACGTCATTATGGCCACCTATGAGGATCCCCTTCTGGGTGATGTCCAGGTGTACCCGGAGAAAGGAACTGTTGCTTTTTCTGCTGGTCTGCATGGTTGGGCCTTTACTCTCACCAATTTTGCCAAAATGTATGCCTCCAAGTTTGGTGTTGACGAGTCAAAGATGATGGAACGTTTGTGGGGTGAGAATTTCTTCGATCCTGCCACCAAGAAATGGACTACCAAGAACACCGGTTCTCCTACATGTAAGCGTGGATTTGTCCAGTTCTGCTATGAGCCAATCAAGCAGATCATCAGTACGTGTATGAACGACCAGAAAGATAAGCTGTGGCCCATGCTGCAGAAGCTTGGGGTCACCATGAAGTCTGATGAGAAGGACTTGATGGGTAAGGCATTGATGAAGCGTGTGATGCAGACTTGGCTTCCTGCAAGTACTGCTCTGCTGGAAATGATGATATTCCACCTCCCATCTCCTTCTAAGGCTCAGAGATATCGTGTTGAGAACTTGTATGAGGGTCCCCTTGACGATCAATATGCCACTGCTATTAGGAACTGTGATCCCGAGGGACCTCTCATGCTCTATGTCTCCAAGATGATTCCCGCTTCTGATAAGGGAAGATTCTTTGCTTTTGGTCGTGTTTTCGCTGGCAAGGTGTCTACTGGTCTGAAGGTCAGGATCATGGGTCCCAACTATGTCCCAGGTGAGAAGAAGGATTTATATGTGAAGAGTGTCCAGAGAACTGTTATTTGGATGGGAAAGAGGCAGGAGACTGTCGAGGATGTGCCGTGTGGTAACACTGTGGCTATGGTTGGTCTTGATCAGTATATCACAAAGAATGCCACTTTGACAAATGAGAAAGAAGTCGATGCCCACCCCATTCGTGCCATGAAATTCTCCGTCTCTCCAGTCGTGCGTGTTGCTGTTCAGTGCAAGGTGGCTTCTGACCTTCCCAAGCTCGTGGAAGGACTTAAACGTTTGGCCAAGTCGGATCCTATGGTGGTATGTAGCATTGAGGAATCTGGTGAACACATCATTGCTGGTGCTGGAGAGCTCCATTTGGAAATTTGCCTGAAGGATTTGGTGGATGACTTCATGGGCGGCGCTGAGATTGTGAAATCTGATCCAGTTGTGTCTTTCCGTGAAACTGTCTTGGAGAAATCAATCCGTACTGTCATGAGCAAGTCGCCCAATAAGCACAACAGGCTGTACATGGAGGCTCGACCTTTGGAGGAGGGGCTTGCAGAGGCCATTGACGACGGGCGTATTGGTCCTAGGGATGATCCCAAGGCTCGTTCAAAGATCTTGTCTGAAGAGTTTGGCTGGGATAAGGATCTTGCCAAGAAGATTTGGTGCTTCGGTCCTGAGACCACTGGACCTAACATGGTTGTTGATATGTGTAAGGGTGTTCAGTACCTCAATGAAATCAAGGATTCTGTTGTCGCTGGTTTCCAGTGGGCATCAAAAGAAGGTGCTTTGGCTGAGGAGAATATGCGTGGTATTTGCTTTGAGGTCTGTGATGTGGTTCTGCATGCTGATGCCATTCACAGAGGTGGTGGCCAGGTCATTCCAACTGCTAGGAGGGTTATCTATGCTTCGCAGTTGACAGCCAAGCCCAGGCTGCTTGAGCCTGTCTACCTTGTCGAGATCCAAGCTCCAGAGCAGGCCCTTGGTGGTATTTACAGTGTCCTTAACCAGAAGCGTGGGCATGTGTTCGAGGAGATGCAGAGGCCTGGAACCCCTCTGTACAACATCAAGGCCTACCTGCCTGTTATCGAGTCCTTTGGTTTCTCTAGTACATTGAGAGCTGCAACCTCTGGGCAGGCGTTCCCTCAGTGTGTCTTTGACCATTGGGATATGATGATGTCTGATCCTCTGGAGTCTGGGTCTCAGGCAGCTCAGCTGGTTACTGATATCCGCAAGAGGAAGGGCTTGAAGGAGCAGATGACCCCGCTGTCAGAGTTCGAGGACAAGCTGTAATTGCAGGATGGATTGATGAAGCAGTGTCCGTGGCTCCATGAGCTAGTTCTCTTTTCTTGGATACTGTCCCTTGTGTAGTAGTAGTCACAAACTTTCAAGTTTAATTGCTCTGCTTGTCGTCATGTTTTGAGTTTTGAACATTGTCCTGGTGTCTTGAGAGGTGCAATTTTTATTTTCTCATAGGTGGTTTTGCTTGTTGGAGCTGATTTAAGAGTTAATGGTGCGCCGTAATGTACCAAGATCCAACGCAACTTATATTGTTAACTCTCCTACCAGAGTATTTTTGCTTCTAGAGAGGTCTATTATTATGAATAAGTTTTCTTTTGTTCTCCATAAATTTCTCCATAAGAAGCGAGTCTTTCTCGAGAGTTTTAGAGTTGAAAACGATTGATGTCCGAGTCATCAGCCCTGTCGCGGGACTCGTGACCAAGAGCGGATCCATGTTTTTGGTGATTGACCAGTTGTCGAGGCGAAACCAATTTGAGATGTGCGCTCGACGAGAAGCATACCCCATGTTACTCAAAAAGCGTATAAACGTCTCTTGCTTCCCTTTCCTTTCCTAATCGTTGTTGATGATGCGTTTCAATTCAGGACCCAACTTTCTCTTATGCGTGGCCGCAACGAATTGTGAGGATTCAAAAGAGAAACCCACAAACAAGCGTGCAGAGGGCCAGGATAAACAGGATTGTGAGCTCAGCCCTTGCCTTCTAAATAGCAAAATTTCTCCCGCCAAATAAAAGAACGATAAAAAGGACGACCCCCGAGGAAATTGCGTACCCAATTGCCAGAATACGGTTTGTTATAACGGGACTTGACCGACCAATTATTCGGTAAATCCTTAAGTCCTGACGGGTTCAAGAGCAAGGGTTTTAACTAAACGACATGGTCTCACAAACAAGAACGGGCAAATGAATGCTCAATAGGCATTAAGTTCCTCAATAAGTTGTTCATATAACAAGCAAACTACTATAACTCCCCAAAATTGGGTTCAGGACCGATGCCAAGGATGACTCAAATTCCCATTCAGCACGGTTAACTGATCCATATCTCCACATTCCTTAAAATGTTTCATATTTGGCCAGAGCAGAGTTGTGGTGCTTTCTAGTGTCACAAGTCACGCCATGCCCCCGCATCATGATTTCTCTGATCCCTCTGACTTGGACCGCTTAGACTTTTTCCTTGACGGTTGTTCTCCGGATGAAGCAATGTATGTTTGCGGGTTGATGTTCTCAATGGACTTTTGCTTGCCAAAATCCTTCACCTTTTTCTGCAGCCATTGTTGTACCAGATGTCAATTAATCTAAGAAAACTGCATAAACCATGAAGGGTGTTTCTATATACTATGAAGGCATTCATTTGATTCCCCCTCAATAAGAGCACATAAATCTACGGAGGTCCTATAAAACAGGTGCAATTATAAAATGTAACTTCACAACCAACTCAACTCTAGCTTTACCTTAAGGGACTTGGCAATGGCAGCAACATCAGTTTGATCACCTCCAGCTTGGGCAGAATCTTTCTTAACTAGTTCCTGTTGTCGCAAAACCACCATCAACAAGTCCATGTACAAAATTCTAACAAGAGACTGACAGGAAATGGAATGGCCTCATCTTAAAAGACCAGGTAAAAACTGTTTTGAGTCGAACCTCAGGGGGCATAAACGCAGCTTCTCTTTTCCTTTTGTTTTCAGCAGTTTTTTCAGCTTGCTTCTCCTGCTTCTCTCGCCATTGCTTTTCAGACTTCCTTTTGTCACTTAAGAAATATTCACCACTCTCCAGTTGCAAATCAATCTGGCAACATAATCGGATATTAAGCAAATGAAGATTGGACAACAGATAAGACTGAACAAGCGGAGTTCAGCACTGGTCCAGGGCCAACCAATCTGTTCAAAGATAATTAGCAATTGCACAGGGATACATACACATCAATCTGGTCAAAAAGCCAAGTAACCAACAGTTTACGGGGAGCCCCCGATAAATCATGTCAAATTTCAAAAACATTTGTAATGATACATCCTGATTATTTGCACATCAACAATATTTTAGATGTTGCATATCACAAAGAATAATCTCACCTTACTAGGTGGCTGAGGAGGAGGAAATGGAGTATATGGTTTCTTCTCTTTACTCTTAACCTTCTTCTGTTTGACATTCTTCCTGAAAATTGTGACCCGAGATGATAAAAAACATCACAAGAACATCGGATGGTGGAACACTGAATATAACTCGTTAGTGGAAACGAAAGAAGAGGAAATCATACTTCTTGAACTTCGGAAGAAACCTATCCCAATTTTCATTAGCAAGTGCAGGATCTCTTTCAAGTTCCTTCTTCACCATGAGAACCTAACATAAAAGGGAGAAGGAGAGAGCGTAAAATAAGTTCTGATGACAATAATAGCTAAAATCACATCATCTGTTACCTTTATGTGGTACAAAGGATGCATTTTGTTCTGGATGCAGTCCTCTACAATCCTCCTGACTTGTTTTAATCCCTTAAATGACCCCATCGCAGCAACCGTGTTTCCCTACAATTATAAAGGCAAAATGAAAAGGTGTTTCTCCTGCATGTAAGAGGTGCAGACACTGTCAAAGAGTATGCTAATTGGAAAACAAAAACAATTAATTACCTGTACAAGTATATAGCAGCCGGTCACAATCTCAAGAGCCTGCACACCAAGTTAAAGATTAAGAGACATAAGCCGAAAAGAATTTTAAAATCATACACAGTACTTGAAAGGGAATTCTAATGTAATATGGTTAACCAATGGCTTCAGCATGAACATAAACCAATCATTCAAACATCCCCCCAAATAATCTTCTTTATCGTTCAAGCTTAAGCTCTTGAATTTTCAAATACTGAGGAGGACAGACAAATTCTATCATTCAAACAGGCCGAAATCATATACTGATATACCTTCAGAGTGGACGAATTGGGGCCTACAAGATGCTGTCTCCGTTTAACAAATCGCTCCTGCATAAGCCACACGACGCCAATAAGAATCTCACATGTAGGTATAAGTTCGACATGGTGCTAAGCAACACGTTTACCAAGCCTGATTCCAGAGAAATAAAAACTAAGCAGGGTCTACCAATAGTATTTCAAGCACATCATGCAAGAATGAATCGTCATAGCAACTTCCCACTTTCATTCTTTAAAGAACCAACAAGTATCCGAATCTTTCAACAACCAACTTACAGAAAACCAAAGGAAAGAAGTTCTTATTTTTCTTCCCCTTTGATCGCAAGCCCGTTTAACACTGAAGCACGACAGTGGTTTATAACCATGAGTGAATTCTCCCAAATTGACATGCACAGAGCCAATAAACCACAAGATCAAGCCATTGAACATTGAACAGAATAAATATGCATCCATGATCAATTGTTCAACCGAGATGTACTACTTAAGACATACAAGCTGACATTCAAGCGCGCCAATACGTTGCCAGTTATCAACGTATTGGCGCCTAGGAGGGAGGCCTATTTTCAGATATTCGCCGCTTTGTTCGCGAAACAAAAGATACATCAGCATCACGCACCTTATTCCGGACCAAGTTGCCAATTTTGATAATATCACACTGCACCTCATCATCTAGTATCTTTATGGCCTGCGCGAATGGAAGATGCGTTCGACATAAGGGCTCAGAGGAATATCATCAGTTCGATTGCATACCGAGAAGGACGTCTTATCGAGCGAATGGAGAAGGGGATGACAAAAAAAAAAAAAAAAATCCATACTTGAGGGGCGGGGACACTTCTAGAGAGGAGCTTGATGAGGTCTCTAGCTTTGATGATGATATAGGGGTCCCTCGTCTTCCTGGTAGTCGAGACCGCCATCGACCCTTCAACCTAACCACATCATAGGATTATCATGCGCGGTTGAAGCGGGAGAAGAAGGAATGAGGGGAAGGGAGGGGAGGGGAGGGGAGTGGGGGGACTCACGAGGTTGAGCTCGCAGGCGACGCCGTACTCTTTGAGGGCGGACTTGACGAGGGGCCAAGCTTCTTGGAGGTACTTCTCGCGGTACTGCGGGAACAGCGTGGAGAAGGAGCTGACCTCCAGCATGCCCCCCTCGTTCCACGACGGCTCGAACTTCTCGATCTTCCAGTGGTCGATGTTCGGGTCCTCGTCCCACGGCTTCGGCTTGTCGTGCTTCCCCTTCGTCTTCCCCTTCTTCGCCTGCAGCTGCTGCTCTCCCTCCTCCGCCGCCATTATCGCAGACGCAGAGACACAGCGCGACGGTCCAGAAGGGTCTGCACAGGGAGGAGGCGTTCCGGTCTTACGTCGACGGCCGCCGCGCAGGGATGCGCCTAAAAGGGTAGGGCTTGGCTTGGGCTTGGCTTGGTCTTGGGCTTCACAGGCTCAAGAACGAAGCCCGTTCTACTGGACTCGCTAACCATTGGGCCTGCACTGCACGGCCCAGTCCGACACCCAGACTCCTTTCTTCCTCCTCTCTTCTCCCTTCGATCGGCCGTCTCACTCCATCGTCTCACTTCACTGCAGAGCAAAAACCCTAGCTACACCGGCGGAGTCTGCCGAGAGTCGCCGTCCGATCATCGCTCTCGGCCGCGGAGTTTCAATAATGGCGAGAAAGCGAAAGCAGGAGCCGACCCCGAGCGCTTCCGCCGACGCGAGTCAACCGCCGAAGAGGCAGCAGCAACAACAGCTGATAAAGCAAGAGCAGCAGGAGGCTGCGGCCCGAGAACAGCACGCCGTTGATTATATAGAAGTAGAAGTAGAAGAAGAAGTCGAAGAAGAAGTCGAGGAAGAAGTCGAGGAAGAAGAAGAAGAGGAAGAAGTTGAGGAAGAGGAAGAGGAAGAGGGGGAGGAGGAGGAGGAGGAGGAGGAGGAGGAAGAAGGGGAGGAGGAGGACAATCAGACCGCTAATGAAGACGACGACGACGACGAACCCATACAGAACCTTCTGGAACCATTCAGCAAGGACCAACTCATCTCTCTGCTCTTTGAAGCGGCAGCTCAGCATCGCGACGTGGCTGATCGCATCCGCCAGATGGCCGATGTGGATCCAGTGCACCGTAAGATATTCGTCCACGGCCTTGGATGGGACGCCACTGCGGAAACCCTAACCAGCGCATTCAAACAATACGGTGAAATTGAGAACTGCAAGGCCGTCTGTGATAAGGTCTCCGGCAAATCGAAAGGATACGGTTTCATCCTTTTTAAATCGCGCCGCGGCGCACGCAATGCCCTGAAGGAGCCCCAGAAGAAGATTGGGAATCGCATGACTGCGTGCCAGCTTGCGTCCATTGGCCCCGTGCCTACTCATGCGGGAGCGCAGTCAGCCCCTTTGCAGCTACCGCAGCAGCAGCAGCAGCAAGTGTCTGAGTATACGCAGAGGAAGATTTATGTGAGTAACGTTGGGGCTGACTTAAATCCGAAGAAGTTGACTGAATTCTTTGCAAAGTTTGGTGAGATTGAGGAAGGGCCATTGGGGCTCGACAAGTCGACAGGAAAGCCGAAAGGTTTTTGCTTGTTTGTGTATAAGACGGTTGAGAGTGCCAAGAAGGCTTTGGAAGAACCGCATAAGAGTTTCGAGGGTCATGTGTTACATTGCCAGAAAGCTGTCGATGGACCAAAACCTGGGAAGTCTCAGCATACGCAACATCAGAATGCAAGCAACCATTCCCAAAGGAATGACAGTGCAGGGTTTGCAGGTGCAGCTGCTGCAGGACTTGGGCAATTGAACCCTGCAGGAATTGGGTTTGGCCAGGGAGCTGCAGCTGCACAAGCATTGAACCCCGCACTTGGGCAGGCACTTACTGCTTTGTTTGCGACTCAAGGTGCTGGATTGGGGCTAACGAACTTGTTGGGAACTCTAGGATCAGCCACGGCTGTTAATCCAGCCATGCCTCCTGCTGGTCATGGATTGCAGGCAGCCTACGGAAACCAGATGAACATTAGCCCTGGACTAATTGGAGGAGGATATGGAAGTCAAGCTGGATATGCAAACCAGCAAATGGGTCAAGGTGCAGGTAGTAGAGGGCATCATGCCGGACAGTTTAGTGGCAGTGGACCATATATGGGTGGTCATTAGACCCTGAGAGGTATGAATATTGGTTACTCTTTTTGATAGCCTTACATCTTTTGTTGAATTAATCATATGAGCGATATAAAAGTCTAATTTTTTTGACAGTTTAGGAAGTGATAAGGTCTAATTTTAATGTTGCTTGATAACTTAAGTGAGTACAGAAAGGTAAATTTTAGTTTATTATAGGGTGCTAGGAGTGTGACAGATAGGCAGCCCGTGTATGAAAAAAGCTTAATACCCCCAAAAAGGAGCTCATCGCTATGTCTAGCAATGTCTTCACGCCAATTAATAATTTTCCTATGACATAATGGAAAATTCTAACTGCAATTTAACTAGTGCAAGATTGTTCCTGCTCAGAGTGTCTCAGTTCCCCCTTCCCTTCAAGCCCAAATGAGGAGAGAGACTGCGAAATCCTTCTCAAACAAATGGATCCGTGAACCCTGCCATGCCCAAATTTCATTGTTTAACAGAACCTTAAACCAGTTGAAGCAAAGATTGCTGTCCATATTTCCTTGCTAATGAGCAATGAAAAGAAGGTGAAAAACAGTCTTCTTGCTCATTGCAGATTAAGCGACTTTTTAACTGCAATTGACCCCCCTCTGTAATATGGATAGGAATCTGCTCCCAAGTAGTCTCTTGCACCAAAAAGGAGACCTATGTGAAATAAGTGCATGCTTGCCACCTGAACCCTCAATTTCTTCCAAAATTTTGTAAAATAATTTCACAGAAAGGCTCTAGAAGTTTTATTGTTGGTTTCCTTTCAAATGTAGGTGAGAATGTTTTTTGGGATGTTCTTTTGGGGGTGGCGTGGGGGTTAGGTTGAAAGAGTTTAAGATAATTTTTGCCATTAACTTGCATCCGACATTCCATTTCCATCCTGGCAAAGTTTCCTTCATAAACCAGATATATATGCTGAGAACTCTTAAAAAATAGAGGAAAATTTTGCTTGGTAGATAAGCAGACCAGACATTAGGTGGCAACTTCATGATTCATGGCATACGTCTGATTGGATTGATTGGGAAAGGACAAAGCATTCCTATAAAATAAGCTATTTTAGAAATGCTCAGGAGCTCCTTGCTTACAAGTCTAGCTAGCCTCCATGTTCAGTCCTCTAGGACTATTATGATTTAAATTCAGCATGTAAATAGCGATCTTCTATTGGTTAGTTTGATTGATAAAAGGTGCATCTTTCCTTTTCACTAAGGATAAAGTCCATACTATTGGTCATCTCTGTTGTCTTTTCTGACTTCTATAAGGTTATTTGTTAAGAGTGTTTCATTCACGACATACTTCACATATATTCACTTTTTTCCTAGTACTGTTAATTTTTGCCTCGCATCTTTTGTTGAATAAGGTTGAGCTAGAATGGTAGAATTGGTTTATATGATATGGTATGGCTGCTTTATGCTTACTGTGCTCAGTTTTTTTTTTTTTTTTTTGTTTCTCTTGAGGTTTTCTTTGAAAGATTACTGTCAGTTTGGTTGAGAAACAAGCTATAGCAATCATTTTAAGAATGGTATAGCTGATATCGATATTGTTTCCTATGCTGATATCCTCTTGAATGACTACTTTAAAGTGGTTGTGCCCATTTGTTCCATCAGTGCACACCTTATATGGTTTTTTCTTCTTCTTTTTTCTCATTGTGTGGATTCTGCTTTGTTGTAACTGCTGATTGGCGGCTTTTCTGCAAGCCATCAGTATCGGCTGGACAGGAAGTAGCTATGCCAGTTCAATCTTTTTTATTTTGTCCTACTTTGGATGCAGATTAAAGTTATCTATTGAAGCTATTCGTTTATAAGTTAATTTTGTCTGGAGAATAATCTATTATATCAATTTTAGTTTTGGTTAACTTTTTGTTCAAGGGCAAGTCAGATAGACTGCTATAAGAATAAGTCAAAAATAAAAGCTCAATTGGAGATAAATTTCTCGTCGAATCAGTAAGATGATGATCTCTTGGAGTGTAAAACATCATTCATGCGCTATTGCAGCCATCGAGTGTAAATGGTTGTTTCCACCTTAGTAATTGGTATGCGATCAGAATGTATTCAACTTTACTTATTAAAAAATCTTAGAGCAATCAAATATAAAACCTTTGGCAATATTATTGTTGCGAATTTTGTGCAATTCATAGTTGTTAATTTAAAAGGATTTTGAGTCTGCTCTTCTGGATACAACCTTAGAGTTTGTCTTTCATTAAATACCGATTGGAAGGGGTTCAGCAAGTGGTCTAGTTGGGCTCTTTTGGATTAAATCGTAGAGTTTGTCATCCGTTAAATACTGATTGGAATGGATTCATAAATGATTATTTCTATGGAATTTTGGTCTGTATAACTTTTAAATATTGTTTAATGACTTTTCTGTGCTTTCATATCGTGTTATATAATGTGATGTTATAGATCTTAGGTCAGCGGTCTGAATAAGAAAAAGAAATGGTTTATTATGCACCATGTCTTGGCTGAGAAACTTGTAGAGAATATTTCACATCACTAGGAAGAAAAAACGGCCAGGGGAAGGGTTTTACTCTTATTTTCTTTTTGATTTTGCATAAATGGTATGCTTTCGTATTTTCTGTTGGTATTTTGCCAGAAGCTCAGGCTTATTCAGCTGTTTTCTCAACATGGTAACAAGCTGTCTTTTCAGAGACATTCGGAATTAATTTGAATTTAATTTCAAAGTAACAGAAAATTCAATTGAGTTGGGCGGATAACTAGCATTCAAACACTTCACTTTGTTGACAGACAATTTCACTACCATTTGCTGCTGTTGCAACATTCTTTTGAAACGATATCAGATTCTGAAATACTTTTAGCAGTGTAAAAGTTTTTATCGTGTTTTACTGATTCATTTTGCAGATCCAACAAAGGTGCATCAGTCTTTTAGTACTGCCTTGGTGATTATTCTGAAGTTTCAAGGGCTCATGCAATCGCCATATTTCTGCTTATGATGAGATTGTTTATCAAAGCTACCAAGACTAGAGTATTTAAAATGTCAAATGGAGCTTCCGATTTTATGTACTTGTTTTTACATAATCTTTGCCATTGTGCTTCTTCTAAAACACCCAGTGTTTTGAACTTTTTATATGATTTTAGTAAAAATTATGTAGTAAATTCCCAAATTTTTTTTTTCTGTGTTTGCGGTGTCTTCAAACTGTCCTTCCTATGGATATTATAGGACCTGCATTAATTCTCTCTGATTTGGTTTTCCTCTAAACCTGGCTTGGAGTCTATTTTTGTAACTTTACTGATGTTCCCAAATGACGAATCTTTTGCTTAAAGGAGGGTGGCTAGTTCTGATTGTCCTGGGGTGGTCTGATATAAATGATATTATCTTTTCTGATGTAGAATCTTCAAACTTAGTTCTAATGTGGCCGGCCATTACCTCAAGCTAAACATTTCACACCCAGAAAAGTGCTGGATAGTCATGTTATAAAGTGTGCTGGGATTTCTATTGATGATATGATCCTCAACGAGCATCTGTTTCATGGCAAAGTGTTATGCTAGTGGCAGTTAATGTTCTGTTACCAGCTGGGCTAACAGTTAAATTCATGTTCCTTTTCTGTTTACGGTGTGATCAATTTGCTGTTCTATTATTTAGATTTTCTTTTCTTTTTTCTCCCCTGTGCCAGTGTGTTTTGTAGAATTAGAGTGTATTATACTTGATGCTTGGATCTGATGTTATCTAATGGGTTATAAGTATGGACTGTGATCATGTTTCTGCAAGAAGCTGTCCTCATCATCTTCGTCTCGCGGACTGTTATTCCTTTGTCATTCCTGCTGTATGTGGGTTTCTCAGAAGCGATAATCTAGTGGAGAGAAATTGAAGATATCTACTATCGGGTCCATGAACTCAAAGAGGTCATGGCGGGAATTGAGTTCCCATTTTTGGAAATTGAATATGTTCAGAAGTTGAACTCTCATGCCGATGATTTTTTTTTTTCTTTTGGCATGTGTGGAAGCTGTAATCCGCAATCTATGGATATGCTGTGAAAAGATTGTGTTAAAATGTTGATGGACTCCTCTCTATAGAAGGATTTAGGTAGATGATTGAATTTATTTGAACCTCAAACGTTCGTGTGCAATTATTAAAATGTCTTAGCTGGTTATCCTTGGAATATATTGAAAAATGGCCAGAAACAATCAATGCCTGAAAAGATAGGGCCCCTGACGAAGTTGTCTTAATTCAACATCCCTGAGAACTGTGTTATGTTTATTTGCCAATGACAAAATGCAAACGAAGGGGGTCAAATGATAGTTGTCGTTTTTGTCCATTTTCATTTTTAGTTTATGTCATGAATTATTATCGTTCCTAGTTCTTATTTCTTCTTTTTGTTTACTTTGTCTTGGTTGAGAATAAAAGTAAAAGAGAAGCTGCTTTCGTGCATTTAGCGGTTCAACCAAAAAGTTTGTTAATATGCGCTCCTGTGATCCCTACGAGTTTAAAGGCAGGAACTCGCCACTGCTTAATCTGCTTATGTTGACAGTATTTGTGACAAGGGGCTTTTGTGCCTATCCAACATAACAATCTCATTTCTATGTAAATGAAAAACGCGAGATGGATATTGCTCCTGGATTCTGGAAAGGACAAGGATGCGAGGGCAGTGCTACCAAATCTGAGTATATGGATCTCTGCCCTAGCTGAGGTATATGGCTGAGCTAATCGTAGCTTTGAGGCATTGTATGGACCATTAAGAAAGGCAGTCTATGTTAGAAGGGATGAATTTCTTAAAATAAGATGGAGCCTTGTATATGTAGGAGGCAGACTTGTGTAAAATCCACTGGCCGACTTGAGAAAAGATGTGGATATGCTGCTTTTGTCGAAAGAGCGCGTGAAGTGTAGTAAGTGATCGTCAGGTTGGAGTCTTGTCTGAACGTCACAAGATGGTCGGATGGCCCCGTCCTCGGCCTCGGCAGGTGCGGTGGTGGGGGAAACATCTTAATTGGAAAGTCTCCAGAATAAGTACGACGATTCCGATGTAATGTCCTTTTCGGCGCAATTGATCGGAGTTTAGCGGTGAAATGTGCATTTCAATGTGCATGCTCCAGTCTGTTCAGCCAAATATTTGTGCATGATCATTAGTGTATGATTGAGGGAGGCTTTATCGAGCCAGGGGCACTATGGGACGTGACTTAAGAGTTGTGGCCCATTACATGCTAGTGTTAGAATCTCTAAAATCTCATATACAGTATCGATACTTTTTCATCAAGAAAAGTGTTATTCGTGCATTTTATGAATTATATATATTTTTGACTTTCTTTAAATTGATATGTATTGAATAACATTAAGGAACGCATACTTTACTCAACCAACAGCGTTATCTTTTTTCCTGCTTCCCCGATATCTCTCTCTGGCCCTTAATTTTTGGGTTGCATTTTGAATCAGTCGGGTAATTCAGTATCTGTTGCAAAAGGGATATCTTCAAAATATCAGTCAAAATCCATGAAAAAATCACAGTTAAGACAATGAGTAGATTATGTATGAGCGACGATGAAAAGAAGATTACTGGATAAATACACTTATGAGGGTCACGCAGCAAACAACGTCGCTTAACACTTGGTGGATGTTCGATTCAAGGAGCTTTTCATTCAGATATTTGGTGATAAGACCATGTGTGTTGCGCACAATGGATTTGGCCAGGTTGGTGGTACCAAAGAGACTTAAGTCGTCTGGATCAAATTGCATTTAACGAAATGACATTGGCACGTGTAGAAGTTTTATACGGAACCGATACTATTCAGCTTTAAAGATGCGTCATATGCACAGAAAAGAAGAATCAGGAAAGTGGAAGAAAGGACACGGGCAAAGCAAAAGGCGTTCCCCAATATGCATTTATCCGGTCCACTCCGATAAACCGATCTCCTGTCGGTTGTCTGGTTCGATTTCAAGTTCGGTCACGAACTTTTTCACTGTTCCAGATGCAAAACTTTCAAAAAGCGAATAGGGAAAAAGAGAACAAGACTCCAGCACAGTGATTTCATCTTTTTCGCTGTTGACACCGACAGGGATTTAAACTCCCCTTCAGTTTTTTTTTTTTTTTTTGTAATCGCTTTAAAAAGTTGGAAAAAATAAGTGCAGAGCATGCTTAAAGTCCCAATCCGGTCTCACCGCAATCTATTATTTACCTCTCCACCTAGAAGATCCACTCCCATAAAAGAATTGCACTGTAACGTGTCCCCACCACACCAAACGACATGAATGACTTTAATGCACTTGCTTTTTCAGTGATGCCTAGGCTACACAACAAGTCTTTGCAAGCACAATAACACTTCATGGTCCACTTTTTGACAGGGAGAGAGAGAGAGAGAGAGAGAGATTTGCTCCTTTCACTTCAGCCAACCCAACCAAAATGGGGGAGGTTGGGCAGGACCCAGTGGATGGATGAGTGAGACATGATAGTACAAGCACATGAATCTTTGAGTTAGTGGTTGAAGCTGATGTCCACACCAACACACCCTCTAGAAAAACCTTGAAAGCCATAAAAAAGAAACAGCTTTAACAGCAGATCTACTCTTTTTTGAAGTCTCTTTCCGGTGACTTTGCTAACTCGCTTTTTCAGAAAGATATTATCAAATTGGCGCAGTGGGAGGTTCTAGTTTCAAATATGCAATGGATAATGTTCTTATCTTTGGCCTCACTCCACTCACGTCCCACGCCAAAACATGTATCCCCCACCCAAGGCTTGGTAAAAAGCATACTCATGGCAGGCCTTTGAAATTCCCGCAATAAAGCAAAGTCTCAATGTGAAAGATAATGATATCGATTCCTTCTAGGTGCATTCCTCAAATATGCTCTCTCTCTCTCTCTCTCTCTCTCTCTCCCTTGACCCACCCACATTGCCCTTTACATTGAAAAATACAAATAGTCACAGTCCTGCCATTCTCCCACCTCCATCAAGTAGGAAACGAATAACCCACAAAAGCTCTCGTGGGGAATCTTTTGTTGTCGTTTTTTTCCTTAGCTCTTTGTATTTTCCCTTGTTTTGTTTTTTCCACCCCTCGAAGCATGCATAAATTTAAAAGCTCGATATCATGAGATTGACCCATCGATCGTCTTTTGGGCCCCGGCGCTTTGAGGGCGGCTGAGGAAATTCCCAATTGGAAAAGTCTAAAATCTTAATTAAGGCGCTCGCTGTGGTGGTCCAATCAGGGGTGCAATGATGACTTGTGGAATGGGGACATGGCGTGTGTGGCTATCCAGTGCAAAAAACTTAAAAACAAGGAAAGAAAGGGAAGAGTGGATCGGCAGAGGACAATGAAAGCGACGCTCTCAATTATGAAATGATGGACTGATGCAAAAGAGGGGGGTAGCCCCCACATCTCGCAATCATCTCCTGCCTCATCTGATAGCTTTTTCCCATTTATAATGTTGTTGTACCGTCCCTCGCTTGGCCTTCCCTCTTTTAAACACGCACACAAACCCACACGACGCAGCAAAACCAAAGAAAACGTAGAAAGAGAAAAAGTAAAAGAAGAATACGAATATAATGTGTGCGTTGATATCAGAAGGTGGACACAGCTTAGGCGGACAGCCATCCCCATCGCCCACTTGTCTTCCCTTTCGCACCAGAAGCAAAAGGGCACATCTCGTCTCCAAAAGCATGCACGTCGCTTTCCTCTTTGGCAAAATCAGCTTTTTTCCCTCTCGAAATTTGTCATTGTCCTCGACGTCTGCGTTTTAGGAGGTTGGCTGGCTCGGTAGCCTTGGTGTACGCGTGACGGTCAAGTCGGAGCAGGCCCTACTCACATTCAAACGTCCTTTATTGCAAGGCACTCATTTTGATGTGCCCTCTTTTTTTTCCTTTTTAACTCGTTTTCTCTCCATCGTCAAAGGAAAGTTCCCCCTCTTCCCAGTCCCCCCCGACCCTTGCTTTTCCCCTCCTCGGAAGTTTTGGCTTTGACATTTAATAAGAATATTTGGGGGATTTCCATGTCTCTGCGTCAAGCAAGGTTTAAGCAAAACTCGATCGCACCGGGAGAATCAAGAAGCCGTTCTCTCAAGCCTCAAAACTGCTAAATTCCGGAACAAATCGTGGCTCTAGAATACGTGCACGTCTTTGCTAGTAATACCATAATTGTTAAATAAAGAAGGTCCGTTCCGGCGAGCAAGACCGGGACTGATTATGGAAAACTAACACGCATGTAATAACGACGGCAACCAAGTTGGGATAACGCTAAACATCTTTTTATCATGCCTACTTAGTCAAAGGGGTTTGAGATGGGGCCTCTTTGTCTTTGTTTCGGGATTATCGATACTTTAATTATGATTCGGTGATTTTGGTAAGAGTGCTTTTAAAAAAAATGGTTGATGATCCCAACGTGCAATATGCCCAAGACGTGACCCACCCCCATCAAGACAAATACAAAATTATATATAGTTGTCATCGAAAGCGCCAAATCATGTTCCCGAAGATACCGTTTCTTTTTATGCAACCGGGATTAGAATAGGGATTCCACGGTGAGGGCTCAGCAAACACAGCACTGACACATTTACACTTGAAATGTGTTTGGCTAAGTACTATCTAAATCGTAGGGCGAGGTTCTTCCCTTGATGTGATCTGCAATCCCATTGAATTCCCTCTTCTTTATATGAACTTAGTCAAACTCGACCCGATTTATGTTCCGAGTCAAACTTAATGATCACAAAGGACAAAAAATAAAAGAAAAAGAATAGGGAATCATTAACGCGAACACTCGGAGCTGATATTTCAAGCACAAAAAAAAAAGGGGGTAGGTTGGTTGGTCTCGTTAGGTCCACGAAACATATGATGAAACGATAGCATCAAATGCCAAAGCCAAAGTACATTAGGGAATTGGCAAAAGGTAGATCTAATAATTTACTATCATTATAACAAAGAAAAAGGAAGGAAAAGAAAGGTGAAAATGGAGGATGAAGTGGCGAGAGTTGATATGATATGATATGATATGATAGTATCATGAGATGTTACATGTACAAAGTATGGAAGCAAATGACAAAACACAAGAGGGAAACGCACTCGATCGATGTTTCGCCCGATGCGGACGGGGCCATCATTTCGTTCACCTCCCATTTGAATACCAAAAAGAATCCTTCTTCGGACCGCCCCGTGGCAAATTCGGACAAGAAAGACAAAAGCAGAATCGTCCAATCAAGCCCCATCGATTGCTCCAATTTCTTATCATTTCTCCGCATCGTAGGATTAGGAATTGCATCATCATTTCCTTCGTTTTTTTTTCGTGACATCTTTTTCTTCCCCCGGAAGAAATTGCGGAGCATCATTGCATGTGGCAGATTTGCCGATTGACGATGCACGCAAAAGGACAGGCCATTCCCCATGTGAATCCTATACATCTCTCTACCTACCGAATAACCTATATTTGAAGGGCTTCAAGACCCCGTAATTTTATACTTCATGTAACCCCAAACGAGATTGATTTCGTGGGCCTGTGCTGACAAAAGTAAAAAAAATACGAATTTACTCGCGAGATCTGACATGGATTCAACCAAACACAAATATCAAGTCAATTTCTAGTCACATTGTTTATTTACTTCAATAGTTTAATAACATCCGCATTTATGCATGAGACATGAAAAAGAACGTGCATCGATAAGTACGTTGATACCATATAAGAGACGTTCCATCTCAATAAAAAAAAAAAAGACAAATAATAAATTCATGGGTTCTTCACATCATTGCCAACAAAGCATGTGCTATTGTAAGAATAAATAATCGTACCATGTGAGGGGTTTGACGACGAGCGCACGCGACATGCAATTAGAGCGCTTAATTACAAAGAACAACCCACGAATAGATTCCGTCGTGCTAGATGAAGCCCCTAACTACGAAATCGAAATACGCAAATACGAGTTCGAAAAGAGGGGAGGGGGAGAGGGAGTGACACAATTATTAGAATCTTTAATGAATGAAAGGGAGTAAACGAGGGAGGAGGGGGCGGGACATATGGGCGGTGGATGCGTATGGAGCCCCGCCATTATTGATGATCTCTCCTAGTCAAATAAATAAATAAATAAAAAGCAGGCGACACACCCTCCAACCCCGTCAAATCGTCCAATTGCGTCCATCCATCGTGATTTCCGACTGCCATTTTCGCCCCGAAATCAGATGATGAGAACAAAAGAAGGGAGAAAGGGAAAGGAGGGAAAAGGAGAAGGTGGAGAGCAGAGCACATCGAAAAGATGGCAACTAAAAAGGGGATCCTCTTTCCACCCTTCCCTAAACTTTTCCCCGTTTGGATTCCTAGGCCCCTTCTAGCACCCTCCCCTTTTTCAATTTTTTTCAATTTTTAAATCGCGGGTGTTTATGTCGAGTAATTATAATACCCATGAAGTCCCATGAACAACAAAAGAGCTCCTACTTTTGTACGCATTGTTCTATAAAATCCCAGTCGGTCCAGATGAATATCAGCATATTATTTGCCTCCCCTATGATCCTCCCCCCTCCGGTCGATCAAAGCAAAACTAAAGTCGAAGGAGAGGGTCATTATTGTCGCTGTCCAAAGTGGGCCCCCGTTCGCGATAGGCGATGCGCATATCGAGCAGTAGCAACTTACCTTAATCTCGTCAATCAAAGACGACAGCAGCAGCAACAACGACAGCTCTTAATAAAAGATGACGATGACAAAAGAGGACGGAGAGAACTTGGGGCTGGAATCAGATTCACGTGTTGCAGAGAGCATGCCGGGTCGTAAAGGAACCAGATGGTCCTGATCCGGTGGGGTCCACACCCCCTCCCCTTCAAAAAATAAAAGTTAATGAAATCCGTCGAATAGTCCAACTTATTATTTTATATTATTATTATTATTAATTGATTTCCCACCCTTCCCCTGTGCGTGTTGTCGCTGTTAGCCAACACTGACCATCAATGCCATCCTTTGGGGCCCGTCGTTGAATTTCGCATTTTTACACAGAGGAAAGGGGGAATTCAATGCTCACTTGCGAAACCGCACGATGCAAATCTGGCCCCGGAAAAAGAATCCCATTGAATCGGTCCGCACATACACACAGACCCAAAAAATAAAAATAAAAATAAATATGGGAT
Source organism: Eucalyptus grandis (assembly GCF_016545825.1). Taxonomy (NCBI): domain Eukaryota; kingdom Viridiplantae; phylum Streptophyta; class Magnoliopsida; order Myrtales; family Myrtaceae; genus Eucalyptus; species Eucalyptus grandis. Next base: position 17,573,853 of record NC_052617.1, on the reverse strand, counting down.
GGGATGCCCACGACCAGTCCCTATCCGAAAAGACGATTTTTTTTTTTTCTCAATTTTTTGGGGGTTGCCGTGGAGCTGATTCCGATGTTGGGGGGATAATGAATAAAAATCAGCTTTGGGAATTGTCCACTCTCCCTTTAACCAATTCCCTTCCTTTCTCCATATCTCATCAACCCCCCCCACCACGGGCCCTACTCCCTCCCTGCGCACACGCCAATCCAAAATAATAATATAAACGTACACGTCCACTTCACCAAATTCAATGGCAATTAAACTTCCTTGGAGATTGACGGACGACAGAGCGACGTAGCTTCCTCTCTCCTCTCTCTCTCTCTCTCTCTCTCTCACAAAATTTGCGCATTCATCTTTCCTCTTTTTTAATTTTTTGATTTTTTTAGACTTTTTTAATTGAATTTCGAAGTGGGTCCTCCCGTTCCATCCCATTCGATGGTTGGCATCAATGAATTGTCTTGTTCTCAAGTGTCCCTATTCGCTTTTTCAAAATGATCCTCTGATGATTAACCTAAAGCCGATTCAATAGCGAGGAGAACATCTTTTATTTGTGGAATGAGGTCATATCTTCGTCTCTACTCACGAGGAAGGTGCGTCGGCTTTTTCTTTAGTCCTCACCCATCGTCATGCCTCGAATCTTATGCACGCACTCGATAGAAAAATCCTTCTACAAGTGTTGAATTTGGAATTAGGTGAAACGTCAGATTGATAAATCTTATCCAAATGTCAAACGTAATCCTCATGTTCCACCAAGAAGCTAAAAGCCAAATGACTCGATCAAAACATGAATGTCGACGTATATGGCTCCGATTCCACGTCACATCCGGCGCACGATACCAAAAAAGAATGACAAGGAAGCCTACGGTGTCATCACCCCTATGTATTTAAACGCGATCAGGCCTAGTTTGGCATCAAATGACTGTCCATTTAGCGCAACAAGAAAATGACTCGACCCAACCGAAATGTCCGAGCCGCCTATTAACACAGGAGTTAGGAAAATGGCAAACAAGATTAGGCAGGCTACAAGTCGATATAGGACGTGGCCAATTGCGTCTTTGTCAACATACGGTAAAACCCCCCAAAAAGGGGCATGGAATCCAGGCTAGAAAGCGACAATAACTTCAGGGCAAAGGCAATGATAATAATAATAATAATAATAATAATGAGGGGGAAATTGGAATTGGAATTGGAATTGGAAATGGATGGAGACGAAGAGATTGACGGTGGGGGGACCATCAAACGACACAGAGACACTCCCAGGAATTAGCACGGCCCTCGCTGTCCTCTCCATCCGCTTGTCTTTACTGGCCATCTAAAACAACCCCACTTCCTCCACAATCAACTTTGGCTCCACGCTTCGGCCACGACATCGACGCCCACATCGGACATCAAACATTTGATGAATTATAATGGGAAAGAGAAAACGTCACTGATTTTTAGACATTTTCAACGGATACGAAGTCTCGTGCTCTCTTCTGTTTTTGGCCCCCCACTCAAAGGAAAAAAGGCGTGGGGGGACGGCAACAAATGCTCGTGCCTCTCTCACCTTCCATTATCGTCCCCAAAAAAAAAAAAAAAAAAAAAAAAATGAAATGAAAGAGATAGAGATAGAGATAGAGATAGAGAGAGAAGAGGTGATTGGGGTTTTTATGCAATGAGAGCGACAGGGGAGACAAAACAACAACGTGATTAGGACGACCCTCGTTCGACCAACCACTCCCCTCACCTGGTCCACCTCGCAACTCCCAACCCACCACTCTAATCCTTTTAACACAGATTAAGATAAAAATATCACGGGGTTTCAAGATTTGCACCCCCTCGTTTTAATAATACAACCCCCCACCCGATTATCATCATCATCATTTCCTTTTATTTTAATTTACATATCGAAGTGAATCTTTCCCCAAATCTAATCCACCCAATAAAGGCTGACGTGGTTGCGTAAAGAAATGACAAATGATGGTTGTGGGGACAGTAACCCATTCACCTTTTCTATTTTGTCTGCTTAATTTAATTTTCGTCCGATGCAAATTGTTCGTGATAAAAAGGCGGGATCAAGTGCTGCTTTTGATTTTTACAGAGGGGTTGCGGGGGATCATAATATTTAACCGGATGATGATGATGATGGCGGTGGCGGTGGAAGGGGGGCAAACTGCACGAGAAACAGCGACATTTGCGCGCGTCGGACGCGTCAGCCCTTCGGGCCCCCCTCCCTCGCTCCTCACACGTCGCTTTCGGCCCCGTCCCCACCCCCGTTGACCCATTCTCTCGACCGGGCGCGTAACCGCCACCGCTCCCCCCGGCGCACTTCCGAACTGGCGTCCCACGATCTTCTCTGTCCGATAGACCCGCCTCCGGGACCCATCTCTCTCTCTCTTCCCTCCCCAACAAACAACAGACGGGGCCCAAAAAACATAACCATTTCTAACATGGGCATTCATCATCATCATCTCCCAACACCCCACTAAAAATGGGTCGTACGTTTTGCCGATCGCTCCAACGGGTCGTACGTCGCCAGACATATCCCACCATCTCGTTCACGCCACTCATTTCACTCGCAAACGGACGGATCGTCCCCGTCCCCTCCCATCGAAGGAATCGACTATTGAGTAATGACACGGACATTGCAGAACGAAAAGCTCAACTCACCCCCAGGCAACCACCGAGTTGGAGAATCGAAAGGGACGAGATATATCTGCCAAAGAATTAATCAAATCACGAGACCCACCGGAACCACAAAAAAAAAAAAAAAAGATTATGATCCGAGAGATTTCTATCTAACTCCTGGAAATATTTCTTCAGTTTTTTTTTTCCCTGGCTTTTTCGAAGAAAAAAGAAAAGTAAAAAAAAAAGAAAAAATGATCTAGGATAGATTAACATGGACGCTGCCGGACTTAAGAGAGTTACAGAGGGGACAAATATCGAGGGAAGAAGACCCGCACACCGCGCACAAGCACAGGTGCCGGCACGGCAACAGCAGCACGCTCGCCTCCTCCTTCCCGCACTTCCGGCACCACGTCGTCATCGCCCGCCCTCTCCTCTTATCCTCCTCCGCCTCCCCCGCCGCCGCCGCCCGCCTCCCGCTCTCCTCCTCCTCCTCCTCGCCTTCGCAATTGCTCCCGCAGCACGACGCGGCGTCATCGGCCTCCTCCTCCAGGGAGGCCCCGCCGCGGGGGCGGTCGTCCCTGCTGACCTGCGCCAGGACCTGCTCAAGGTTGGTGCGGAGGACGTTGGCGGTGGCCTCGTTGGCCTGGGCGAGGTCCCTCCATATCTGGTTCTCCACGCACAGCGACTTCACTCGCTCCTCCAGCGCCCAGTTGAGCTTCCCGATCTTCTGGATCTCCTCCTCCTTGGCCCTCAGCCTCTTCACCACCTCCTCCTCTATCCTCCCAACTATCCTCCTCGCCTGCCTCTTCCTCCTGTCCTCTACCTCCATCCTCACCTTCTCCATCTGTAATCAATCCGCGAATTAGCATTACAAAAAAATGAACCTCCGTCCGTTGTAATCAACCGACAAATATATATATGTGTATATATATAAAATAACGCCCTGGGGACGCCCGTGCTTACATGGTGAGAAATGAGGCGATCGATGTCCAATTGCTGCTGTTGCATCTGCAGGGACAAGTCTTCCCCGAGAAAAGAGAAGCAAGTGCGAGACTTGTGGTCCGGAGACGGCGTCCCGTAGGAGAGGACGGGATTGATGGAGTCCCTGCCTCGCTTCCTCGATACCGCCGGTAGGTTGTAAGAGAGGCCGCTGTCGGACGGCTTCATAACGGCCTTGGGCGGGAGGGAATCGCTGAGAAGAGAACCATGAGGTTGCAGGAGGGGCAGGGAGTCGGTGACCGTGGTGGTTCCCGACAGCGGCAGCCCGCAACCGAAATGGGGGCAGCGTTGTAAGCGTCCGGGATGGCGTCGACCGGGTTCAAGAGCTCCCTGCTTCCGAGAAAGTGATGGAGGGCGAGGAGATTGAGATGCGCAGAGCTAGCATCGACAGCCATCAGAATTCAAAGGGGAGGGGTTTGGTGCAGGCTCTCGTGCTTCTTTGCTGTGATGAGATGGAAGAGAGTGGTCGTGAGAAGAGGGGGAGGGGGGTGGTGGGCTTAAAAGAGAAGGACGAGACGAGGAGGATATGGACAAACAAGGCATGCATATGCACAGATAGAGAGAGAGAGAGAGAGGGGGGGACAAAAGAAAACACGAAACCAACGCACTCGATTCTCTTCGTTTACCGACGCAAAGTGGAATAAATACAAGTGAGGAGAGAGAGAGGGAGGGGGGTTTTTGTGTTGGTGGTAAAAGGAGTTTTGTCCATAAGCGCGATTCGGTTGCTAGAAACGCCCTTGTTTTACTCGACTCTATTATGGCGTTTGGAGATCCGGTCGTGGCCGTAATTCCAGCGACATTACAGGGGCGTTTCTTATTCCCCTCCCCCTTTTCTATCGTAGTGGACGCAAAAAACGTTTTCCTTTCTCTTTTTATTTTCTTCTTCTTTTTCTTTTCATTCGATAGAGACAGAGACAGAGACAGAGAGAGACAGAGGGAGAAAGAAAAAACGCATTGGGAAGTATGGGGGTAAAGATTTTTTTTTTTTCTTTTTTTGCGATAACCGACAGAGGGAGCATCGGCCACGTACGACCTGCCGACGGGACGGCTGCATGAGCCCGCCACGTCGGCTCCTCAAAGCCCTCTCTCCCTCTCTCTCTCTCTCTCTCGATCTTCTCTCCCTTCCCACGCTCCGTACAGGAAAACGAGAACGGGCGTGGGCCCGACGGGAGCACGTGCGGACAGGCCCTCCGGCTTAAGAACCCGACAAGGCCAGAGGGTGCCTCCCCTCGGCCACGTGCGGGGCGCCACCGTGGCCCCCTGCCCTTGCAGAGCGGCAAATCCCCCCAACCGAAATGGTGGAATAATTAAAATATATTAATTTAGAGAGAGGAGAAAAAGGGAGGGGGCCGTTGAGAGAGTACGGTGTGGCCAGGGGGAGGGGGTGTGTTGGAGCTTGGCGGTATGCGGCTGTGCGGTTGAAGCGGGGAACCTCGACCCCTCATGCTAATCGCATTGGGAAGCGTTAACCTCTCCGGTGAATCCGCCACGTGGGCGCCCTGCTCATCGTACGGATCTCTCTCTCTCTCTCTCTCTCTCCTCGATCGGGGGGGTTTGTAACTTGGTAGCTGTTACCTTCGCCAGCGCTACAGAGGGTGCGTTTGGGAAGACTTTGGGGAAAGTCTTGAGAAAACGCAAAAGATCTTTGAGTTAAAGATGTTTCAAAATGCAAAATGTGTTTGGTAAATTTATTTGTGAAAGTCATCAAGATACTTGTGCAAAATAGTGTTTGGGTAAATTAAATTTGTAAAATACTTTTATTATTAAAAAAAGGAAAGTTGGCTGGCCAAGGCTTCGCCGGTGACCGCCGGCCAAGGCTTCGCCGGTTACCGCCGGCCAGGCTTCGCGCCGGCGAAGGGTAGGCGATCCGGCGAGGGTCGCCGCGACCCTCGCCGCGCCGTCGCGCAACCCACCGCGCCGCGAAGGTCACCACGAGGTCGCGGAGGATCTGGGTCGCGGCGAGGTCCTGGGTCGCCTGGGTCGCCGCGACCTCCGGCGACCTCCGCGACCCAGATCTGGGTCGCGGCGAGGTCGTGGGTCGCCGGAGGTCGCGGCGACAGACCTCGCCGCGACCCAGGCGACCTCCGCGACCCAGATCTGGGTCGCGGAGGTCGCCGGAGGTCGCGGCAACCGACCTCGCCGTGACCTAGGCAACCGACGCGACCCAGATCTGGGTCGCGCGACTGATCGGCGACGGTCGCCGGGGTGCGGCGACGGTTGCCGGCCTCTCTCCAACCCGTTGCCGACCCATCGCCACCTCGCCGGCCGAGTCGCCACCTCGCCTGCTGACATCCGAGAATTCTCGACGAAGAGGAAGATTGAACAGTGCGATGAACAGTAGAGAGGGAAACAAATGCAAAGCCAAAGCTGAAAGCCCAAGGCACCCCAAGAGCTGCCTTGGGCTTTCAGCCTTCAGAAGGCTGGCTTTGGCTCAATGGGGCTTCTAAAATATTTGCCAAACGCCTGATATTTGGCCAAAAGGCCTTTAGGTGTCTAAAGACACTTGGGAAAGCTGTTCCCAAACGCAGCCAGAATCGGCCATCGGGTTTTCCGGTGGATTCGATCCCAGCCGTTCGAAGTTGCCATGAAATCTCCGACGCGATGATGCGATGCGATGCGATGCGCCTTTGTTTCTGTTTTTGTTCGGTTCGTGGACAGTCTTTCTCTCTCTTTTTCTCCTTTCTTTTTTTGTTTAACGTTTATTAAAAAATAGCCCCACACACACACACACACTTTGTCGGGGACCCACCTCGGCTTGTCTGGTTCGGCAGTCGCATGATCCTTGTTTTGACTGCGAGTGTCGTACACGTGTATCTCCCTCACGCGCATTCGGTTTCTGGTTAAATTTTATTGATTGATAATGTACATAAGGGGACCGTTGAGAAAGGAAGTAGCTACCTCACCTGACGAAAGGTGGCGTGCAATTATGATCGCGAGGTTTCGCCCTCGGACGTTTATGTTATCTTAAAGCGTGTAGTCACGAAATTATAGGCGTAGCCTCGGCCGATGAAAAAGGAAAACTTGAATTTCGAAGTGCATCTCATTTTCCGCTCGTGCTAATGCCCAAGACTCCCGCGTATATTGCTTGTTATTTATTTTTTCGGTGCGGATCGCATGGTCATCTGTTTTTGCCGTAAATAGCAGTTATTGAAAAGAGTTGTCCGAAACGAAGGCGTTACGTTTTCATGAAACTGCATTTAGAGAAATGATGTTGTGCAATGGCTGGTGGATGCGGTGTACGGTGGGATACTCGCTTTTCCATCATTTGCATTAGAAATATCGAACTCCTTTCTTACCCAAATTCAAATAATAATAAAAAATAAATAAAAAAGGCGCATCATTTCTCGACATAGGTTATACAGATAGCAATTACCCCCACGCGGCACTTGATCTTGTGTTTATTAATGTCTTCATTGTAAGGATGGCTAACGTTCTAACAAATTTGAACTAATTAGGTTTTTTTTTTTTTTTTTCTTTGCGAAAAATATTCTCTGGATACACATTTTTTTTTGTTCATTTTTCTGCATTTAAATCATTTAGAAAAATGAGTTAACAAAAAGCCTATACTTAAATTAAAAAAATATATATATTTTCTCTACAAAAAAGTAAGAAATTGTTTTCTAAAATACAGCTAAATCTCGATGCTTGAATTAGAAATTTAATGCTTGGGCATGGAAATGCAAATACTCATTCCTGTTCCCTGTCATTTAGAATCATGTCACCAACCTCAAGCCCTGAACATTGGTACACCGTACACGTGCTTGAGTCCCCTTGCCTAGAACCAAGTCCTTGGTGCTTATGCTCGAGCACATCAAGGCCTAGCTTGATGTCTCGGCACTAGGATCAGGTCCACATAGCCCAATGCAAGACCCCAATACATGTGCCCAAATCCCCTATGCCTAGGCCCGGGCCCATAAAGGTAATGCTTGGATCCTTAGTGCCCGTGCACAAATAGTCTATGCCTGAGCTCGAGTCCATTGAGTCTAAAGCCAGGGACCCCAACGCTCATTCCCAGTTCCATCGTGGTCAACCTAGGAATCCCAATGCCCATTTTTAAGTCTTTGATTTCGTGTCAAAGTCCATTGAGGCCGAGCCTAGGACCCCGCTAGCCAACCTCAGGTCCATAGAGGCAAAGGCCTAATGCGTCGAGGTTAGGCTTAGGACCTTAATGCTCATGCCTAGATCCCTCATGCCCGAGCCTGAGCCCGAGTCTAGCTAGGTCGAGATCCAAGACTTGAGACCCTATTGCGATTGCCTAGGTCCATTGAGGCTAAGCTTGGAACTTGGTGCCTAGACCTAGGTCTCTAGCACCCAGACTTGGGTCCATTGAGGCTAAGCTTGGGACTTTGTTACTTGTGCCCAAGTCCCCCCCCCACTTTAATGCCAATGCCTATATATCTCTTGTAGCCAAGTTTGTCGAGGTCGAAGTCTAGGACCCTAATGCTCGTGCCTAGGTCCATTGAAGCTGGGCCAATGACACCAATTCCGGTGCCTGGGCTTGGGTCTATCGATGTTGGGTTTGTGTCCTGGTCACCAAGGGTCGTAGGCTCGATCTCAACTGGCTAGAGCCTAGTCACTAAGGGCCTGTGCCTAGTAGTCAGGACTTGAGCATAGGAACTAATGTCACTAAGCTAGCCTCAATGGATTAGGGCTTGAGCGTCGAGGATCCAAGCCCAAGATCCATGGACTTAGGGCACTGGGGTTATGTGCTTGACCCTTATGGACCTAGGCCGAGTGTCAAGGATCTGAGCACAAGCGCTAGGACCTTAGGCTCAGCCTTTGTGGACCTAGGTTGGGGCGCCAGGAAGTTGTGCATAGATACCAACTTCTTGGTTTCGGCTTCCATTAACGTGGGACAAGTGCTTGTGCTCTAGCTTGGGACCCAAGTGGCCTTACCTAGGTCCCTGATGCTTAGGTTGAGGTCCGTCAAGGTTAGGCCCAAGATCCTAGTGATCGTGCCTCATTTCTCGATTGTCCATGCGCAGGTCACTAATATCTGAATAGTATATGTGTATTTAGAAAAATCAAATTATATTTTTCTTTCTAAATGACGGAAATATTTTCCAATTTTTTTTTTTCAGATTTCAGCCAAATATAAGAAAATGTTTATTGGAGATGTAATATTTTTTGTAAAATAAAAGGAGTGTAGGTTTTGCTGTATGTGTGCCGTTACAACAAATAAGTGAAAATAATACAGGATTTTCCATATCATCCTAGCTACTAAATTCCTGCCCTGTAATCGGAAGGATTTATTGCATGCATTACATGCATTTTTCCATCTTTACATGATATTGATCATTAAGCTCAGGTTTACTGGCTACAACACATGTGCCTAACCTATTAAAGTTAAGGTTTCATGATGAGCTCGACTATGAAGTAGGAAATAGTAACCCTCAACCACTTCTTCTGATGTTAGAAGAAACTTGTCATTTTCGTGTAAAGCTAGGACGGTCCAAATTGATTTTTGGCCAGACTCTCTTGGCCTAATCAAGTCGAGAGTTTCAGCTTTGTTGTCGACGGCTAATTGTTTGCTTAACGATGAAAAAAGAAAGAAACAAAGAACTTCAGATGAAAAGACGATTTTGCCTGATAAAGAAGAAAGAAATGAAAATCAACGGGGACATGCTGTTTCCAAGCTAGTTCCGGATTAAATAAAGCCTTTGATTGTGGTTGAGTTCTTTCACCTTATTTCGCTTACAATTATGTGTGCCCTCAAAAGTGGACAGTCTACACGCACCTCAGGAATCAGAAACTTGACCGAAGCCAGTGTCGGGCGGTCTATACACGGACGTGATCATCTGCCACATCAATTAATAAGCCTACATAATTCTCTAGCTGCTCGATTCCTCCACTGTCGATATCTTAACCTAGTCTATCCACTAAACCCCTATGTGGCTACATGCCGATCAAGGCGTCATGAAAGATAATATGGCACTTTCTTGAAAAGCAAGTGCATTATAGGAGCGTACCATTTAAAGATGTTCGTGTACATCGTAGGTTTAAAAGATAGAGTCCCTCTTTGCCCTTTTCTTCGGGCAGGCTTTGTCCCTATCACGTGGAATAATGCTAGGTTTCTTGAGGCTAGTCTCGAAAATAGTAGTTTACTAAATGAGTATCGGAAGTGGGCTACTTATTTAATCGCCCATTTCTTTTCCAGCTTTGTCTGTTAAATTATTTTCTATAATGTAGCATTATTCTAGGCTGTGATCCTACTGTCCTACAGGACGAGGTGGCGTATTAATCCATAAGGAAATCGAGTGCTCTCCAATTGCTAGGCATCGGCACCGGCAAAAATGTAAATTTATTCACTGGATGCGACCCGCATTGACAAGTTCGAGGCAATCTATATAGTTTAGGTAAATAAAGCGACTTAAACATTGGCAACAGATGCATATCGATATGCATCGGGCAGTATGCAGATCGGCCTAACTTAAGGAGACAATTCCGGCTGCCTTATCAACAAAGAAGATGCCATCGGGTTACTATGTCCTTATCAAATTACAACACTCAAATCAAGATCGCATGAGATACTTTTCGAGTCTCTTTGATTTGAAAGTAGTTTTTCCTTTGTGTTTGATGCATGCACGTAGCAAGTGCAATGGTTTTTGGAGAGCGAAATACGCTATTAACATGGTGTTTGAATTTGCCATCAACTTGGAGTACAACAAGGATGAGGCAGGTTCTGATAGAGATTCCATGCATATCCATGTTCGGTCAAGAACATCGTGCTTTGCACTCAAATGCCTCGATTTCAAATAATGTACTTGATCTATTTTATTCCTTAACGGCTTTACCTGATAGATTAATTATCTCGTGAGTGATCAACTCAGAGAAAAAGATTATAAGTGCATTCATGAAAAGTCCATTTTATTTAATCGAAACAAGGTCGAAAAAATCATAATGTCATAAAAACAATGCAATTTCATTAATATGCTGAGAAGAACTGACATTATGAGTATACATATGGAAGCAAAAGTTCCTTAGATTCACGAAGTGACGATATGCATGCTGCTAGGATAATGAAAAAGTGACTGGAGAGTCGAAAACAATTTTTCATGATCCACTTCTCTAATACCTGAATCCTTGGACTCCAGAAACTCTTCAAATGAGGAGTGTTTGCCCGTGGTTATGCTCAGGAAAAGTTGGATGAACAATTTGTTTTTGGACGGTAGATGATAAATTAACTACAGTGAATAAAGTAGAATTCTTGGAAGGTTCTCAAAAATCATGAAAAGCGGGGCTTCATAGAAATCGTTGAAAGTAAACATTGAGAATTGGCGGGTGCATCACAACCCGACAATCATTCAGATATTTGCTTTGTGGAAAGAAGAGATACAAACTCAAACGGCCCTAAGATCCGTTCCATGAAATTGCATTGATCTGTCCTGATAATTCAGGACATCCTACAAACTGGAAAGGATAAAGGGAAAGAACCTAATGGCAATTGCGTACAAGTTGGGCGAGAGTGGGAGATCTTTTTGTGTCGTGTCGATTCCCTCTTTTCGAAGGGCAGACTTTTGTTGCAGAATGCCCTCGCTTGACTTGTGGAGCTTCTTTATCTTTTCGTCCATTCAACTTAAAGTTGTTCCTCTCGCATTGTACGTACTTTTTCCTCTCACCAACCGCAGAACAACTCTCTCTCTCTTTCTCTCCTGAGGAACCAATTCATAAGCTACATGTAAAGCTTTCAGTTTCAGATGCTCAGAAAAGTCGAGACTTGAGTGGCAATCAGGCTCACTAACTTATTGGGAACATTCATTGCATCGTATGCTTTCCTTTTCCTTATTTGCTTAATTAGCTTTACTGTCAAGAATTCATGGATGATGAACACACGCATGACCCGTTACCCATAGAAAGAGTTGGAAGGGTACTGAAAAGGAAAGGCAAAAGCCAAAAGCAGCTTGGCTTATTCTTTGGTTCTTATCGGGGTTTCCACATGGCTTTGCATGGCTCTGACAACCTTACTATAATAATGTTGGGTGGAGCCCGACTCGGATCGACTCTCCACCATGATGATGATCTCTTTGTGCTGAAGACATACCTTCCTCGTGCATAGCATAGTATACAAAAATTATGTATCTCTGCCAATTATTATTATTAATTTTAAAAAAAAATATTTGACCGTTAGGTGGGGACTCAGACTGGGAAAGAAAAAAGAGATGGGAGGACCATCATGGAAAGATGCATCTGATTCCCCTCGCCTGCAAATGCTCGTGGCAACACCACCCGATGCACTTAACTCCAGCACTCCTCAGCATATTGTCCCCACCTTCACTGTCTTCTCAACCGGATTTCAAACTAAGGGGGAATGTATTTTAATATTTAGCAAATCACAATAGTTGCAACCATCATGTTTCTCAGCGAAACTTTCGGCGTATAGTAGAATATCAATGATGGAAAGTTGATTGATTTTAAGTAGAGAAAAATGATATCCCACATCATTATTGACAAAAGAACTGATTGTGATTAGGAGACAATGAGTAATGTGAGACGATGATGAGGATCAAATGGCGGGGCCAATGTGCAATAAATTCAACAAGAAGTCAGCTTGGTGAATTTGCACTTGAGGATGTTGAATAGGCTTGATCCGGGTCATCAACTGGAGCATTCGTTTGATCGTCACAGTGTAGTTTTTGAAAGAAATCATCTTATTGGTGACTTTCGTATCGACCATCCTTGAGTCGAACAAATAGCAAACAAGTGCAACATGAGTTAGCAGAAGCTTTTAATCTAGATATATCAATTTTTCATGGATATAGTAGGGTGTGACGAGTATCCTCGAAAGAGAAATAGCAGGAACTGGGCAATGAAATCTGCCCACGAGATGGACAAAGATGGACGATCCCATCTGGTGAAATCCTTAAATATGATATGAAGAGGGTTTGCCCGTCGTCCACTGCAGGAGCACTCATCGGGACAAGACAACTCACTTTCGCATCCTCGCCCGGTTCGTCCTTGCAGCATTGTAGAGAGCTCTGCGGTTCCAGTGCGATTTCTGCTCACCTCCAAAACTCCAAAATCTTTACGGTAAAAACCGGCACGGACGGACGTGCATGGGTGGCAAAATCTGTACGTAGCCAAGGGTGCGTGCGACAGAGACTAGTGGGGGTTAGGGCATTAACTGTGGGTGAAGGCTGTTTCTGCCACCGAACACCATGAAATCCGTGGACCTAGTGGAGTCTGGCGTTCGATCTCGTACCGACAGGGTGAACAGCGAAAGATCTTATTCACTACCTAACTCGAACTCGACATTGATGTGAATCGACAGCGCTCGTCCTCGTCCTGGTCCTTGACTCGGACACGCGCGATCCTACTCCCGGCATTCCGTTGGCCCACCGGGTCTGCGGATCACGCGGATCTGGCCCACCGTTAAATAATGGGCCGTGGGCCGTGCACCTTCCAGTGAATCCAAATCCAATCGCGTCGTTCGTTCCGGCCCATTTTTTTCCTGCAAACCCAGTGGGCCTCGTCCAAACCCATCGCCACGATAGGTGGTCGGGCTTTGAACTCGAGCGTGATTTTTTTTTTTTTCATTTTCGTTTAGAAGGAGCCAGTGGCCACTTCAGGGCTTTATCATTTTACTTCTTCTATCTTCTATCTTCTATCTTCTATCTTTCTATTTTTTTACGCCACAAAAAAATCTCGGGCGCGCGAAAGGGGAATGGCGGTGGCCACGGCGACGGCGGTGTCACTCCCGGGCTCCGCCACCATGACTCTGCTTTCCGGCGAGCTCTCGCGTGCGGGGGTGAACTTCCCTCGACTCGAGGTCCCTCGCGCACGCTCTCTCCAGGGCGGATGCCGGTGGAAGATGGCGGCGTTCCGTAGCTCCAATTCGAAGCAGACCCACCGCGTGATTCCTTTCGCGTATGGCAAAGAGGTCGCCCCTCTCTCTCTCTCTCTACACTTAATTGGTGGCTGTGTTGTGTTTTACCCTTGTTCCGGTCGCGTTCGTTTCGTATTTCTCATAGAAAGGAGTTCCGAGTACGTGCCACACCGCGCCTTCCTCTTGAATATGCAGAGCAAGGAGAACCCCGCTCAACGTTACGATTTCCCAGATGATGGGAACCGTGTTTCTGTAGAACCTAGACCTTGTTATTGTGGAATTTTGTGCCTGACGCTAATCACATTTGTCCGAGTGATCCCTCTAATCCAATCGAAAAGATTAACGCCTTGAAATGTAGTAAACGAGGACGGCACTGGGGATGCCACAATTTCCACCACTCCATCTGGTGGGTGGAAGCTAGTCTGTACTGGGTATATTCGTATTCCCGCGTCGCATACTTCGCATGTTCTTTTGCTTTCCCTGGAAGAGGCTGCGTTAGTTATTGTTGTTATTATTCTATTCATCTGTTTGAGCTGTGCTTATTCTTTGTAAATCATATACTATCGACAGACATTGGCTACGAGCTGGGATATTTGTTGTGCACGTCAGTCGGTGATAGTCTCTGGTTTTTGCAGAACGTGAATGAAGATACCGATGAGATGTTCGATGAGTTGTTCAATAAGTACGGAAAAGTGGTGTTCAAGAGAAATGACAAAAGACCTAGCGCCGAAGTTGATGATGATGCGGAAAGTTTATCGTGTAAGCTGATCTTGCCACATATGTTATGCGCATAGAGAAGTAACAAGTCGGCATATCAGGTAGTTCACAAATGGAAAGTATCTTATGCAATGGTGACACCACCTGTCTCGCGGACGTGGAATGACTCAGTCAATCACATGTTTCCATTATGTTGCTGATGTGATAACCTCCCATTTTGTGGAACCTGGAATTTGGAGGGATGTCATTGGGTGGTGATACTGCATAAGCTCGACTTGTGATGTCAACATTGCACGAGATACTTTATTCTGATAGGTAGAATCAACATACTTCTTTGCCCTAAAGCGCTCAGTGATTTAGAACCTCTCCGGCTGAGTGAAGATGTTTCAGTGTTTCTTCTTAACTGACAAATAAGGGGGCAAGATTATTTGACTGCGATTTTGTAGTGATTCGGTTGCTTCATGACTTCCTGCGGTCACTTTTTCTTCCCCACTTACAACATAATAGTAGATGTGTTTGCTTTTCTAGATATTAAAAGCATAAATTTCTTCATGATATACCTTTTCAAGTGGGGATTATTCGACATCAATTGATGAGTAGAAGCTTGAAATCACTAGTTCATCTTATGCAGAGAATCTCTTTGTGATCTCCAACAAATCTTTGAACAGAAAAAAAAAAGAAAAAAGAAAATTCGTGTTGAAATCCCCGAGGATGACTAAATTTACAAGGAAAGCTTGTTTGTGATGCCAATTACTAAACCAAAAGAAGTATGAAAATGTCTAATGATGTTTTGCCTTCCAATCTTTTTTGTTTAATTTCTTTCTTCTTTTTCTTTTGAGGAGGTAGGAGAGAACATAAAAGAACCACAGGATGGTTTCTATCCACCAATTCTTTTAGATAAAAATGAAGAGGGGTTAAGAAAAAAAATCATGGAGAAGGAAAGCTGTTTCTCTTTATCCTTGAGTCTGTTCTTTTAGCAGAAAATGGCTCCATTAATCAGATGATTGTACTGAAAATGTGAAAAAAGTATCTGTCATAGTTGATCTTTAATTCTTGTAATATCCTAAATGTTCTACAGCTTAGTCAAAAGGTGTCAAGTTTGAGCCTATTTTAATTGATTTAGTTTTGCATGGATCAATTGATAATTTGGTTTTATGCTATCTAGTGTATTTTCCCGCCTACTAAGTGTGGTTAGTTCTACTATCTAAATATTGAAAGGAAGCAGTACAGTTGCAGCACTTAGCATGTGATTTCTATTTGACCAAAGAAAAAAAATCTTATTTTTTACGAAACCAAAACATGTAATTTCTTCTCTATAGATACTAAAGATTATAGTGTGAAGCTCAGTTGTTGCTCTTCGTTTTTTCCCAATATGGTCCTCTAGTGATCATTTTCTGCCATTTTTCAGTTGCGGTGGCAATGGCTAAGGTTGCGAGTGAGGTGAAAGCAGCAGACATAAAAGTCCTCTTCGTGAAGCCTCTTGTGTATTGGACCCGCTTTTTCATCATTGCCACAGCATTTTCCCGCCCTCAGATTGATGCCATTGGGTAAGGGCTAACATGAAGGAGTATTCATCAATTAATGGACTGGCATAAATAGCTGCCAATCGAGATCTCTATTTTGTGTCTCTTGATGTCTTCCCTTTTGGTCTCACTGTCTTAGGTCAAGAATGAGAGACCTGGCAGAGAAGAAGTATGGGAAAGTTCCATCTGGAGACTCAAAACCTAACTCATGGACACTTTTGGATTTTGGTAAGAATTCTTATTTGATAGCAGCTGTTTCAATGAAGTAAACATGTAACAGTTTAGGAATTCTTAGTTTGCTTCATGTCATAGTTGAGTTCACTGATTCTATGCAGACATTTTTCCTTCTAAGAGATCGATCAAATGATTTAATTTTCTTGTTTATTTCTTACCTGTGTAATTTTTTAAAGAAGCTATCATCACTGATAAGCAGTTTATGATATGATGGAATTATACTATTGTAAGGCCAATTTGGCTTATCTTCTGACCAAAAAGAAATAAAAATCTGGGTTAGCTCCTTTAATCTTCTTTTCAATTACACTATGAAACATTCTGACTAAAACTTGTCTTGAGTGGTATCCAACTTCTGTCATGGGTTTAAAAAATAAATCTCGACAATTTTCCATGCTGTTAAGAATGGGTAATCTGAACACTCCATGGCTATTTATGCTGACAATAATCTCCATCTTTTTGTTACTGGCCTCTATTTATGCTACATGAAGGTGCAGCTGTTCTGCTACATGATTGACTATTTAAAAGAATGATAGCTTCAATCCCTCTTGCTGTTTTTGGTTGATTTAGAATAAGCAGAATAAGCATAATAAGAGAGCTTTCACTGGAGAAAAGACACCTGTTAATGTATTTATTGAAAGTCGGATGAAGTCTTACACTTTTGGTGTAGTGGAAAGTTGTGTGAGGATGTAAATGCTTTAATCGAGATTGTAGATGATTTGTCTTTGTACCCAAGTTTTTTAAGTAGTCTCTTCTTTTCCCTATTAAAGGAAACTTCAACTATTTGTAATGGAAAACATATATATGGAGGTACCATAACTTTTCTGGCCTTATTCTCTTCAGAGGCAATAATTGAGTGTGAGGTTTTTGTGAGAAAAGAAAGGACAGATAATTGTAAAAAAGGTGAGTAAAGTTAAACAAAAACTGAGATTTGTTGATTTTTTTGGCTTGACTTTGGTTGAGGAAAAAGCAAAACCTGTAAGTTTGTTTGGCTTGTAATTTTTCTTTGAACCAAGCAAAGCTAATGAACCTGGACATCTTACACATTCTTATCTATTTGTTGCCTGTGCTTTAGACACATACTTGCATATAAATAAGTATGAAATCTGTTTCTTTAGAAAAAGAAGAAGAAGAATGGTATGAAATTTACTTGCCACGTATGTTCAAAGTTGCCAGGGATACTCATCTGGAAGCTTAAACATGGTATTTTAAGCTGCCTGTCTTGTGTTTAACATCTGTGTGAAGGCTATTTTCTTGTATAGCTCATTTAGGATTACCGACAGACACCTGTTTCATTAATTTTTTTGGTGGTTTGATTTATTTCAGGTGACGTGGTTATCCACATATTCCTTCCTCAACAGAGAGAATTCTACAATTTGGAAGAGTTCTATGCTAATGCAACGCCTATTGAGTTGCCTTTTGAAAACCAACCGCCACCATTCCGTCCTTGAGAGGAGGCGTCAAACTCCTTGTTTGAGGATTAAAGAACTCATGCCAATGCAGTGCATTGGTCAACTTCACTTGGGCCGGCATTAACTTTGCTTCTTATTGTTCTGTCAAGTCAACCCTTTGACATGCTTGAGGGCTGAAAGTCTGTCAGGGTTCTAAGGCATAACCTTCCGGCTCAGATGGTCCACAAGCATTCGGAACATGATTAAGCCAATGGGGATTGTGGAGGAACTGGTCTAGGTTTCATTTTGGATGTGCAAATTTTGCAATCAATGCTGTGCTGTTTTTTACTACTTTGAGGGTCAGCAAGGTTTGTAAGTGATGGTCTTCCCGTAACTGTCGGGCTTGGATATGCTTATATGACATAGTTGTGGTTACCTTGTAGGTGGTAATTTGTACTTCACAGTTGCCTTTCGATATGTCAATCTTATCTTGCCCCTTTTCGCTAGGCTCTGCGCTCTCATGCTTTTTTGATGTTTTGTGCAGAGAGAGAGAGAGAGAGAGAGAGATTTTTGGCCTAACGATCTATCATAAGGTTATCGCAAATTATGTAGTAAAGATTCTCCTACTGAATTTGTCATATCAATGGTTTCCTACTAATGCTTTAGTAGCAAAGAGAAAAATAAATGCTGCACCGTAAATGGAGTTTAATATGAAACGGAGTGCAACGGCAGAGGCATGTAAAATAAGACTTGATTTGCAGAACTTTCTTCTTTCCCTCTTTGGTCGGAGGCATATGAAATCCAGCTATGAGACCATCCAGGATCAAGTGCCAGATCCAGTACCCGTCCATGCTTTCTTAGATCTTCAGAAGCTACCGTTAGTTCTCTCTACTCACGCAGCAAAAAGCAAAAGACATAGCCATTCAATATACCAACAAGCAGAAACACACCTAATATAAAGAAACCTGAGAAGTCCACTTTGAATGAAGGGCTTTGCCACCATTGATTCCGCAACATCACTCTCCAAAAACTAATTAATTGGTTTCTAAAAGGGCAGAGAACGGAGAAAAAGAAAAGGCAAAAAAGCAAAATGAGAGAATACCCCTCCAGTTATTTGTCACGTGAATCCCTCTAAGCCCACTAAAGGGCAGTACATTCATCATGAAATGACTTGTCCAGTCATATGAAGCTAAATTACAAGTTATTTTAAAGGAACATTTGTACAGGAGTAATGAACAAGAAAAAAACTAGCCTTGAGCTGAGCCATGCGTGATAATCCAGCTCCATCCTTGACATCTCCATCAGAGCTTTAATAATCTCTTGAGAAGTTGCATTCCTGAGGCCGCAAGAGCAGCAATAAAACTCAGGATGCAAAGATAAAATTCTGAAGGAGCGGTCACCATGTCATGCGGAATCACCAGTTAAAAGCTAGAAACTAGTCTGTATCAATCACAAGGAGATCACAAGTTAATTGCAGGCTTGCAGCTGGGTGGCCACAGCAGAAACTATGGAGAGGGGTTCCTGCAGAGTTCAAGGTAACTTCATGTTCAGTTAGTAGAAACTGAGGAAAAAAAGAAGAAATGCAATTGCCAGATGGTCCAAATATTTGTATGAGAACCCTAACATCACATTAGACAGGACAAGCCATTGACTGAATATATGCATAACATAGGCAACTTTTTCTTGAGAAGACCAATGCAAAGTCATTTAACATCGCTATTTACATCATAACAGCATCAATACCCTTTGTTTAATAGATGTATCTTCAATCTGAATGTTCTGTATCAAAATGTGTTTTGACTGATGAGAGCCTCCTAATTAGTTCCCTTGCAAATGTTAATTAAAGAAAGAAAGAGACATGACAGTTCCAGTTAAATTTCATCACTAAAATGCTCCTTCCCCAAATTATTTTGAGCCGAAAAGGAAAAATAACATCACGCAGACAAATATCAATTCACAGAGCATTCTGAGAAAGATGACTACACATTCATTTGCTACACATATATTGAGTGCGTGAGCAGGTAGTCACTTTGAAGGCAACCAAATTAATCTTATAAATGGCATACATAGTCCATACTCTAACTAAACAAAGAACTGACTACTTAATTATGAACATGACAAACTAAGATGTGAGCATGAAACATGGCAGAAGAGTTACAGTTAAAATCAGCTGAATGTTGATTGATCTGCCCAGGTTCAGTGAGACTTAACTCTGTATCATTAGTTGCTGTCCACCCAGGTTCATATGCTTTCAGAAATTCAACCTTTGCTTTATTAGGTAGATCATGGGGGTGGACAAATGGAACTCCTGGTGGCCACCCAATTTCCATTCTTATATTTGCACAAGGGCTATCTAATGAGTGAACATGAGTCTCGCAGTCCTTCAAGGTACAGAACCTCAGCTTGATGCCCCTTTTATCTGCGATGTCCTGAACTCTTTCCTTCAAAACTCTTTGAGCTTCAAGGCGCAATCTTTTGGAAGGTGGGAGTGGCTTGCATTTAGAGCTATTCTTCTTCCGTCTCATCAAGGGCTTCACAGATCCTGTACCAGCATTTCATCGATCCAAGGACCTGCTGTTAAAAACCTCTCACTAAGAGCATTCACACAAGCAGCAGTCAACGTCAAGATTGTCCATACAAAAAAAAATCAACAAGGCGACAAAAACCTAAAATAAGGTCCATTGATTATAAGCACAACAGCTCAAGCACATATGAAGTCAAGTAAAACTTGATGCATTCACCAAGGCAGTATCCACTTCAAAGTTCGATTGCAGTAACAACAGATTGCCAGGATGATTAAAGGTATATGAATTATTTAAACAGTGGAGAACATGGCTATCTACAGAAGTATCATCATAATTAACAGCAAGAAGTTGATACCGATATACATTATTTGGTTTGTTATATAGTTGATTTATTTGTGTTCACCTTGAAAGGAATGAGAAAGCATAAGCCTTAAGCTACAGGGGGAGAAAATCTTGAGCAAGAATGAAATGAAGAGCAACAAAAACTATTAAACAACTTCAATTATCAGTTTGTTAAATTCATGAGTTCCAAGTTCAGCCATAAAGTAGCTGAAACTTAATAAGTAGTCTAAATTTTCATAGTTCATACCATCTTGAGCTGTAGGAAGTTAAAACTTTGGAGACTATGCCTGTTGAGGAGCTGATCTGTTGGGTGGGATCTTTGCATGAAATCATCAACTGGTACTGGAAGCTGGAATTGAGCTTCAACCCCATGACCAGCTGCTCTCATCTCAGAGCAGCTAAGACTGGTCATTGACTTAGGCATGAGCTTGAAAGCCAATGAACACCTTCCATACATGTTAGCCTGCATGTTAGTGATATCTGTTTTAAGCAGAGCTGGATTCACATAGCCAGCTGTTGCTTGATAAAGTGCAAGTCCAGGGAAAACAACTGCTTCCTGGGGTCCAAGGTCTCCATCCACAAGAACCCATCGGCCTTGAAAGTCTCTTACATGTAAACCTACTTTATCTGATTTCATAAGAGTTATTAAACTTTTTTCAATCTGCTGATCATTATCAGAAAACATAACTGATTGGCCATCATCTTGATTTATCAAACTAGGGTGTTGTGCTCCTTGAAATGATGGCCTTGCATGACAGCAAACAGACAATACCGAGGATGATATTTCCCGACTTCTCAAAGGGACATTATCGAGAATTTCAGAGAAAGGAGAGCTCCGCAAATTTAGGTAGAAACTGATGGCATCCAAGATATCCCTAGCTGCTTTTCCCAGAAGAGAAAATACGTCTGGAAGACCTGCTGGTGGTAATTCCATTGTGTTTGGGTCAATGGGTGTTAGGCCAGGTCTGTAATCATAACTTTCTTGCCACAACTGAGGATCTGCATAGTAACCAGACGTCTTGCACCACTCACGAGTTTCATTGGTGTGAATCATATCACTACCAGGGTATGACGCTCTTTGATGGAAATAAAGGTGAGCAGAATCTAAACCAGATCTCAAAAGAGCCCCATCACTAGTTGAAAATTGAATAACTGCAGCAGAATATTGAGCGAGTGATTGTGACAGGGTCGAGACAGAAATTTTGTAGGAATCAGTAGGGAGCCCTTCGGAAGGTACAAGATCAGCAAGTTTCACACGGCCCAAGGATGGCAGGCCATTGCCTGCCATGAAATGCTCCAAGATACCTTTAAGGACAGGAGGAACTCTGAACCTATTGACAAAACACACACACGGAGGGCGTCAATTTCTCACAAAAGTTGCATGCCATCCCTCCTCAATGACATGAACATGAAGGGTAAGGAAACAACCACCCAGCAAGTAAGCAAAATATGAAACCATTATTCGCCATCACTTCACTTCAAGACTTTCCTAACAGTTCTCCCCAAATAAAAAGTGTCAACCCCACAGAGAAATTGCATATTTATCAGTGAATTATCTTAACAGCGATACATCCCCCATCAAAATAGCACTACTCTGAAGTAAAAAAGATAGGGCTAAATCTTTCTTGTGTCCCTGGGTAGAGTCGAGGGGACGTGTCCCACTACACCATTCATTTGTAAATGCCTTTCCTCATAAGCATTGTCAAGCCAAGCCTATGTGCACTCATCTTCATTGACTGAGCTCCTACAAGAAAAGAATTTCTTCAAATTCTATACAGAATGTGCACTCCTCTTGGTCTTCTTGCTCCATTCATATAGCACATATCTGAAGCAGCAGAGGTTGCTCCTATTAAACTAGTCCTTCGACTCTAATTCATTTTCTACCAAAGCCCATGTCCCATTATAAATCGTCAAACAACTAACTCCCTACCCATTTAAACTCAGAAGCGAATGACAATTGTTGGAGACCAAAGGGGATAAAAAATTTCAAACCTCTCCCAAAAGCATCTTCATCTTCTCATCAATTCCAGCAGCAGGATAGCATTCGAAAATCAGCTGCCTGAAATCATTTCCATAACACAATTAACGACCACGAAACCCAAGGAAACGTAAAACCCAACAAATTTTCCGAGGCACACAATCGTCGTTTCTGCGCAAGAAATCTCGGAAAACTCAAACCCCGAAGTTGAAGTTGAATTGCCAGTCTCGATACGCACAACAGTGGCATAACCCAGGAAATTTTAGCTCATGACTGCTGATTTCAACAGCAGAAAAGATAGGAGCAGAAGGAAGGAAGGAAGCTTACCCTTTTGGCTGATTGAGCCAGAACAGGTAAAAATCACAGCTTTTGACCGTTCAAGATGACAAGAAGCAGATTGAAGATTAGGGCTTGGCAGAAATCAGAGGAGACGGAGAGGGATTCGTCCCACATTCGAAGTGTGCTCCGTGATCGATTGTGGGTTCCGTTCAAGTTCGCTTTTTTTCCCCCTCTTCCTTTTGAAAGGAGAGAGAAAAACAAGAACTCGGAAAAACGTCTTCCTCTTTCACATTCTTCTGAGGGGAGGCCAAAAAAATGTCTTCACTTGCATGATTTTTCTCGAGATGTCTGACTTTTAATACATACAATCAAATTCCTGAAGTTTTAAATTGATTTACCTTAATATTGTCTTTGATTACAATTCCAATAATTTTGATCGGTATAAATTATTGTCATCTATAACAGGAAATTATATGTTCTCGTAACTGAAATTGAACGAATTGGTTGGAAAACTGATTTCAAAATGGAATTTACAGTTGTTAGAATGAAGTTATGCTAACAATTGTCATAATTTTCGTTAAAAGTATTAATTTAGCTTATATGAAATGATTTCCTTGGAAAGAATTCGTTAGGTTTTTGGATCAATGGCTTACTTTTTTACATATTGTGATTAGCCTAAATTTATCGTAAATCGGTTTCTATGTGTTTCATAATTTCTTTTTCATGACAAGTAATCTACTTTAGCTGTAGATTTCATATTATGAGAATCCAACCACTCAGTAAATAAAAAAATAAATTTTGTAGAATATTTTTGGTTTGTAAATTACCTATTGTTCATTAAATAGTGATTGTCCGTTTGGCATGGTAATTTTATAAATATAGTTTGCATACTACTCTTCGAGGTCTGTGAAATAATCTTTTGTTTCGTAAATTCCCCTTTTGTAAAGTAATTGCAGTAATATTTCATATTGTATCATAGTTGATAAATAATATTCATAAGTTACCTTTTGCTAGTAAAGTATGTGCAGATTGATTGTAAAATAATCTTAAGTACCGTAAATTTCCTTTTTCAAATAAATTGCGGATTACATCATAAATTTTTAGATTAAGTTTTTAAATTACCCTTTTGATACTTTGCCCAAGTTAAGTTTTTTAAATTTCCTTTTTCAATAGTATTCATGTTGGATTGGAAATAGTAAATAGAGTTCATAAGATACCTTTGGTTTTGTAAATTACCTGTTCAATCGTAAGGTTTTTCGTAGTAATATTGCATGTCATATCATAAAAGATAAATAAAGCTTGCAAATTACTTTTAGGGTTTGTAAAATACCTTCTCCTTTCATAAATTACTTGTTTGATTTTGCAAATTAAGCAAGTTCTTTAATCCTTTATCTGCAAAATGCTTTTAATTTCATCATTACCTTTTGTGCAAGTAGTTTTTATAATGCAAGAAAAATCTTAAAGGTCATAATGACTTTTATCTGATTGTAAATGAACTTTAAAGTGCCGTAAATTGTCGCAACCTAAATTTTATAAATGGGATATTGCCGTGTTTTGCTTGAAATGGCAACCTAGAAGGAACCCAACCATGACACCAAATTTTTTTTCTCACATTATTCCTTCTTTCTTGCATCGACAAACATGTCATTAAAATTTGTCAAAATCGGAGACCCTCTTGAACCTCGATCGGAAAACTCACAATTCTTATGCTTCGATCATACCGATTTGTCAGTTTGAGGATCAAATTAAACGAATCATGACAATTTATGGACCAAATTGGGAACTTTTATCTCGGTCTTGCCACCCCCATCTTCACCATGCTGTTTCATCTACCAAACTTGCCTTGGACATACTTTCATCCTCGACCGCAGTAGATTACGAAAACACTCAAAACAAGGCATTAATGATTAAAAGCTTGCATCAAAATCATTGATGGAGAAACAATGAAGGAACATAATGATTAATTTGCAAGAAATTCCACGGTTAACCCGCCATGTTTTCTGTTTATGCCGTCACACTGTGATGGCCCAACGTACCGATCATAATCCTGTTATCGTTTGTTACCGCCATCACCCCCGGAGGATACGCTGAGCTTGGCATCTGTTCAGACATGTATGCAAATTGCAGCCTCATATGCCACAGTCAATGCTTAAAAATTTACTGATCTCCCGTCCGAGGCTCGCACAATCATAACGTGGCTCTTCCTCCAGTCATGTTCGGGAATGTCGACTTGTTTTCTCGGTCTACTTTCTAAGCATTTCTCTGAGCTGCTATACCGATGGCAATGGGCTTCGCCACACCATCTCACTTATTTAAAGCCACTACTTGGTCTTGACCCACAAATCGACGCAGTTCAATTAAAAAGTGCAGAGTCAGAGATTAAAGATTCGCACCATGGTTTTAAGATGCGAATGGAGATGTACAATGTCATTTCAGATCTCCAGTCTCACTACATGCATCGGAACGTTTCCTCTTGGCCTCGGTGTCACCCAACTGCAATGAGACACAAATATCTTCATCGCAGTTGTTTCTCAGTGACGATAGATTCTGAGAAACCATTTTGTCGGACAGATTGTTCTGATGGAGTGGAGACCGTCTACAGAAGCTTGGAGGAATAAACTCGTGTTCAATGCTTGGACCAACCTTGATTCCATCTTCTATAGTGAAGTCGGGATCCATCAGGGACGGATTCATCTCAGAGCTGCTCGGTTCTAATTCCAGAGGGATGTGCTCTATCTGAAGACCAAGGGAATCTAGTTTCTCATCAATTTTTTCCTTACCCGTGATGCCATCTGGGGGCGATGAGTCACCAACAGTTGAGCCAATTGCTGTTGCTGAGGCAGCTCTTTGTTCTTGCACTGCCACTGTGAACCCAGGGAAAGCAAATATGCATAAGAAAACTATGAATAAACCCGAAGAGCTATTAAGCATTCAACCATCAACAGTACACCAGCTTTTGCATGTGTATTTTTACCATGTGTCTTCAAGGGTTCCCGAGCAGTTACCCGCATTTTCATGATAAAGTGCCGTGGATCTTTATTAGTAAAATAATGGAACTCCAACATTGATTTAGTACTCTGCCCAACTGAGATGTTTTTGTCTCTCTTTCTGAAGAACAACCATTTCTATTTCTTAAAATTCTGGCCAAAAGAGAAACAAAAGAACACCTTTCCTAAAGATGCAACCCAGTCTTACTGGGAATGCTGTCCAACTTTAGGTTCATAAAACAAGTGTTCCTAGAAACAAGACGGTATTTTTCTTTTAATCTTTGATAAAGTAAGAAAACATTACAGCTAAATTCAAGATCCATACAAATATGAGCCAGTAAAATGGAAAGGTGCCTTTGACCAAAAATAAAAAATAAAAAATGGTAAGGTGCCAATGTATTATACTGCCAAATGACAAACCTTTCAGCCCCTCATTGGTTGTTATTAGATCAAGTTCAAGAAGATTGAGGAGACGTCCAAGATCTACTCCGCTGGTCCAATTTTCTGGAGGCTGGCCAACTTTTAGTTTTAGCCGTCCCCTATTAGCCGTTCCTCCCCAGATAATCCCAATGGGCCGTGGTTTCCCGCTGCCCTCACCCTTCAATATTATGAGACTTCCACTGTCTCCTTCGAGATCAAAAGTTTGTTGATTCTCTCCCACAACAAGGAAGTCAGTTAAAAAGCAGATCCCTTTCTCATCATTGTACTCAAGAGCATAAGCCAAAACTGTTCCAGTGGTCAGGCCAGAACTTCTCCCAACCTTCATCACTTGCCTCCCAATTATGCTACCTATTGGAGCCTGCAAATCTATAATCTTGACATCACCAATTTCCCCCATGCCCCTTACGGATGTAGTAACAGTGGACATGTCAAAATCATCAGCGAAAGGAATGAATGCCCCATCAGCTCTCACAAATGTCTCTGGAAGTAGGAAGCCTCATTAGTTAATGCACACAAAGAATACTAGAAGAATATCTCAATCAATGTCCATTGGATCAAACTAACAGCTCCTAATCTAGGATGAAAACTCATCAAGATCATATTGAACAGGCAACATAGGTTTTCACACTGATTCAATAAAAGTGTTCGCGTAGCACCCTAGGAACGTTGCTTCATGAATAGCCAAATTGCAAACCCGTGCCCAAGATCTCTCCAAGCTCACATTCGATCGACTATTTGTATCAGTAATATGAATTTATCAATTGGCCCAATTAGTTTTCCAGGTTCCAGTTCAGACACCTGTCCCCTGTATTAGATTATGCTGACCATAAGTCATCCTGTTTTACCGAAAACTATTTAAGAGAGCTTCACCAGTTTGCAGTTACACTACAACAGTTAGCACAACTCACCCACCAATTGCTCCTGAGACTGTACATCATCCTCAAATCTAAAATAGAGGCACGATTTACATATTTGTTGCATTCCCAAGTAAAGAAATGCACATAGTTTGCCTGCAAATGCTTCAGACATTGCACAGACTCACAACTGCAAGTCATTTTACCTGGATTTATCCCGGCAAAAATGCCATACCAAAGTTCATCTGTGATGAAGGAAGTTGCCCTCTCAACAGCACCTAGGTATACCCCAGGCCCAAGAGTTGGAGGCAGAGGATGAAACATTTTCTGATTTGGATAATCTAAGTCAACAGCAACATGGCGATTGGTGAGAAAGCCAACTTGTCTACTCCTGTCTGGCTCCTCACTATGGCACCCAAGGTTCCATATGTCTCTTGGCTTGCCACCTGAGCAAAAACAGACATAAAGCAACAACTTGAGCACATTGAAAAGAAAAATTAAGGTAATATGAATCTAAAAAGTAGAATATAGTGCTAACACTTGAATCAATACTGACAGAAGGCTCTACCTATCTACTATGATGAGACACATTAAGCAGGAAATCACCACTGGAAAGGAATTATAGCCCGTGACTTTTCCAACAGCAGGTTCAACAAATAGCTGGTATAAAAAGAAAAATTTCACTAGTTTTCTCCACCACCAATTCAAACCCATCATCAGGAGTCTCCATTTGTTTACCAGCAAATTTAACTGAAAAATTGGCCTGTTTGGGTTGGTTTCTGAACTTTTTATATATCCTTTCCAATGTGATGTTTATTAATACCTGACGCCTTAAATCTGTTTAAAGTACATAAGTACTAACATTCAACTTCATTTTGAATTTACTATTATTTCTTAATTTAGTAAAATAATTTTTCCATCTCAGTGGAACACCAATAGGGCTGTATATCCAAGCAAACAATCTATTATATCTAGCCAAGAACAAGCCACTGAAAGTAAAATAAGGAAATTTGAGTCCAAAAGCCAATTATCAAGATGGATGACATGTGAGGAAAGTAAAAGTATCTGAAGTTTTGCTAGAATCAGCAGGGAGGATATTCACAACGTAAGATAGGAAGGATACTCCGACATGCAACTTCAGCCTAACTCTCTCTTCCTGTCCTTTAGCCAGTGCATTATAAAGAGATATGGGGAACCAGTAGAGGGTACAGCATGTCATGTTTGCCATGTGGCATAAAAATTAAGCTACATATATGACTCTCTCAAATCTTATGAAGGTAAAAAATAGTTGTAACTGAAGTTATACGCATGATTTAAAGTCTTTTTTTTTTTTTTTTTAAGGTACGGAAAAGGGCTTAAAACCAAATACAAAAATTAAGGTCAAGAATCTACTATCCCTATTTTATGACCTAATAAAACATGAAGTAATTCTGTAGGCAGCAGTTGAAAGAACGTTGTGTCCAAGCACTCATCAATTCCAAGATTAGCAAGCCAATCACTAGGACGATTACCTTCATGCAATCAAAATATTAACTGCCACTTAGAACCCTAATGCTGTTCTCAGCCAAAAAAAAAAAAATCTCAAAAGTAATACACAAGATTTTAAAAACTCAAAACTCAATGCATGTGACTCTAGCATTCATCAGATTTCAGTCTAGCAAGTTGCCTAGACAAATAGAAGAGAAATTGTATCACAAAAAATAAAGACATAATCTCAATCCACTATAAAGATATAACAGAACCAAATTGAATTACTCAAACAAAAACCTCAATTCAGAGTAAGAGAAGTGAATATCTTCTAATCTTTAATAGTTTAAAAAAAAAAAAAAAAAAGTAAAATACAGGATATTTTTCCATCTAGATTCAGATTCATTTATATGTTGGGAAGGCGCAGAAACTACCTGTGAGCCTGAACCAATGCATGGATCACCTCCACGCAAGTCATCCACAATCTCAGTGTATAACTGCTCTTTAGGAGCTGGCTCAGGTGCACCAAAGTATGAAAACTCAACCACATCAACATCACACCACACCCCTCCAGGTCCCTGATTAAAGGTTGCACTGAAATTTTTATTTACAACTTGACAGAAAAAGGAGGAGGTGACAAATTTTCACCTTTCCTACCCTCAATGAAAATGGAGAAGGACAAATGATCAAATATACTTCTCTGACCTCTAGAGCAGTTGGAAGACATTGGATGGGGCTAAGCCACTGCTTATGGACTTTCCTAGAGACAAATACGAGAATGGCCGGTATGTTAGTCAAAACACCACGTCGAATCCGAAAACCAATGGCAGTGCCAAGACTGTAGCAGCGCAAGATTTTGCTATGAAATGCTCTTATGGTCATGAGTTCGAGCAATGTGTTAGCTTGCTGGCCTTTCGGCAACCGGCCAAGAGTTTCGGGTAGCACCCCTTTCTGCAAATTTGCAAAATAATTCGCACGCTCCTCAGCACAATCATTCAACCGACTTGGCCATGAGAAGTAAGCGGCGGCATTGCTCTCACAGTGCTGTCCAGCCGATGCAAACGGTTGGAGCATTGGCGGACTGAGTGAAGGAAAATTAGAATGATTACAACAGCTCCTTTCGAGATCTAAAGCCGACTCTTCTGATGGCGTTGAGCCAGAGCAAACAGCCCTCAGATGCATTTTAGTCCGCTCCATCCGTCGGTCACGATGCACAGGCTAAGCTAAGCAAACCAAACTGAGATGCCGCAGCGTGTGGAAGGAATAACTTCAGGAGCAGAGGCTCATGGGAAGACTAGAGAACAGATGAGCAGACATACAAAGCTTCAGTTAATTGCCAGAGTTCCAATATTCAAAACAAGCACGAGCTTCCATCCGAGAATCAACAAAAACACAAGAAAATAATACAAGTCACTTATCCTGTAAAACCAAGCAACCACATCAGATAATCGCAACACAATGTGCTGTACCTGCCTAGGTCTCAAGCTATGCGAACTCCCACAAAGTCAATCCATAGGCCAGAGGCCGCATGGGTAGAACGGAGAATACAAGAAACCCAGAAGTCTCTTTAAAGTGTTAAAAGATTATATACGGACAAATTGCAAGTACCCACGAAGGGAAGCGTGCTGATTGCCAGCTTCATTTCGCAACCCAAGAGATATGGGGGAAAAAGAACACAAAAAAAAAAAAGAAAAAGAAAAAGAAATCAGATACAGCTCAGCCTTCTACTACAAAATGCACCACCGAAAGCAAAACATTCCACCTTCCCACTCAAACCAACTGCAGACACAACTCTCGGAACCGGTGAAGCTAAGGCGAGACCAAAAGCCCTAGGAAACAGGGAAACACTCCAGTTCACCAAGTGAAGCTTCTTACACGACCCAAAAAGAGAACCCAAAGACAGCGAGCCCAGAACGGTCTCGGAAGCAGAGCCGGTACCACCACCGCGACCCGCGATGGCAAAGGGGCAAAGGCGACGCAGCAGAATCCGAACGGCGAAAGTGCGGAGAAGAGGAAGGGGAGGACTACTACTCACTCGATCGAATACAAGGAAAAAGGCAAGCCCCGGGTGCTCATTCAAAGCATGTTGCTCCTCTCCATTCGTGGCTTTCGCAATAAGAAATTCGTCAATGAGTGCGGGGCGTGTAGCCCATTTGTCGCCACGCCCTGGGCATCATCAGTGCCCGCCTGTCCATGGCTCTCCGGGTATACAGAGAGCTCCTCAATGCTTAAAGCTACTTTTCTTCGCCATATAATATAATATAATGTGATATAATATATACATAGATATGTAAAAGAAGCTGCTTTTACGGATGTCGGAACTTGGAAAGACGGAGGAGAGAGAGAGAGGGGGCAGGAGGAGGAGGAGGAGGAGGAGGAGGAACAGTGCTGATTTCGTTTCGTTCACGGGAGGAGTTGTACAGTGCGGCGGGGCTCACGATACGGCTCCTGATCAGCCAATCGGGGGCCCCACTGCGTAAGTTTCGCTTTTTGATTGATTCTATTCGATTTGATTAAGCCCTTTCCCATCTTGTCCACCCCTGACATCTTCTGCTTTTCACTATATATGGTTGTTGCATGGAGGACTTGCCGCCATTATTATATGTACCAAAAGATTCTCTTTTTAAAAAATTGCCCTGAACGAATTATATAAGTGTCGGTCCGCTTTTGAAATTTTTAACTTAATCCATTTAGTTTTAAACATTTAACGATTAGTCGATATAATCTTTTTAGCTAATTTTGATCAATGATCACTGAGTGGACTATTATTTTACATTTTTTTTATACTTATAAACTTTTTCCTTTTCTTTTTTATTCTTTTTTCATTTGTTGCTAGACTCGACTCATGCAGAAATGAATGAGAGATACATATTCGATTGAGAAACTAGATTTTGCGTGATGTGTTTAATTTGAATGAGCTGCGTTTTCTATGCGGTCATTAGGATTTTCATTTGTTCAATAGTATTCGTCTTTTTTCTTCATGAATTTGAGGGATGGAGATATGAAATGTGGATGTTGAATGAACAACTACAAAGTAGAAATACAAAGGATTGCATTAGCATAGCGCCTCCAAAGCGCATGCATCTTACTACTGTGCTACATATGCGGCTTGGGAACATGAAACCTTATTTTCATTGAATTTGTGGATAGCTCATTAACACTATAGAAGTTCCAAATATGTTCAATGAAGCATAACGCACATACCATATGCACTTGGTTTTTTAGATATACAAGCTTGAACTCTCTAAGCATATTAGAGGGAAAAGAGATACTACAGGAGCCATAATTTTCATACAATACTTACTTTGATGTCATAATTTTTGTTGGATCATTTATACTAAATTGAAGAAAAACAATCATTATAGTGTCTTTGGTGATAAATTCCAGCCAAAAGTCCAAGGTGACATCTGTAACTAAATGTTGGAAAAAAGTCACAAAAAACCCCAAATTATGTCTACTGTGATACAATATCTAAGCTTTTTCTGTGATATAAAAAATCATAAACTATGCCAAGCATGACCCATTAACGCTATATTTTTTGACATTTAAAACCTCAAATTTGACACATCTACCTTATGTCAATATTCTATTCTCCAATTAAAACAATGTCATTTTTTTTTACTTAAGTCATGTGTGTACCATGTTAACATCGTTTGTTTTTTAGCATTTAGGCAAATTTTAATAATTTTTATTGACAAAATACTAATAAATGATAAATGTGTCACATATGTATAAGTGTAAGATTTTGGTGTCATAAAAAAATTAAAGTAAATGTATCATAATAAATATAATTAAGAGTTTGTGGTGACTTTGATCGTTAAATGTTTATTTCGGCGTAGTCAACTTGGAAATTCCAGCGACTCTCTCTACTTTTAAGCAAACGACGACGGTCATCTCGCCGTCCGTTCGCCGCTTCAAGGTCATCGACGTTGTTCCTCGCGCCGAGCGATCCTTCGGAGGTGGGACGCTCCGTGGGAAGATTGCGAGCAAAGTCAAAGGCGGGGACAAACAGAGATTCTGGTCACGCACGTGTCGGCGACTCCTTCTCTGGTCTGTGACAGAATCACTTGGATTGACGGCGGCAAATGATGGCCTCCTCCACCGCTTTGCTTCCCTGTTTTTTCTTCTTTATCTCACGATTTTTCCTTCTCCATTTTTTCAAACTGAAATCATTCACTTTAGGTATCGAGTGTTCAAATTAGGAACTTCGATGCTCGTGGTTGCTGCCCATCTGGTTCACGATCTACTCTTCTCTCTGGTCTTCCCTTCATGTTCAGGCTCAAATGGTGCGCTCAGAATTTGCTGCACTTGTGGGTTGGGGCCGGTCACCGTACCAGCATCGCCACCCTCACATACCCGGCAACGACCGCCAGCTTGCTAAGTATGGGGCAGTGACGCCACCTTATAATCCAAAACACTGAATTTATTAGATATTTTGGCAATTTTGAAATATTTGTTAAAAATTATGACCATTATGAAAATCATCATTTTTATAATTGTTTTATAACAGTAATATGACGGCTTTATAACGTGCTTTTATAATATTGGATTTATTTTTCATAAACTATTCATTATTTTATAATGACTATATAACGATCATATTCTTCTTTAAGTACCAATTAATTTATAACGGATTTCATATCTCTCTCTCTCTCTCTACATATAAATACATATAAATAACTACTTTGAACATTATTGGAAAGCAATATTGTTATATCAAAACCAAAATTGCAATGTTGGATTTTTGTATCCTAAATCGCAATTGGCATTGTAGTAGTCATTTTTTTTTTTTCCAAAGATGGCACTAAAGTGATCCAGCAAAAAGATTTGGTATCGAAATACAAAAATTATGGCACT
This sequence comes from Eucalyptus grandis, assembly GCF_016545825.1. Taxonomy (NCBI): domain Eukaryota; kingdom Viridiplantae; phylum Streptophyta; class Magnoliopsida; order Myrtales; family Myrtaceae; genus Eucalyptus; species Eucalyptus grandis. The sequence goes on along the minus strand of NC_052617.1, from coordinate 17,540,820 downwards.
TTTATCTTTTTTTGCAAATTAGACTCTATTTCTTTTGTTCTTTCTTTTTTTCTTTCTTTCTTTCTTCTTTGGCATCTACTAGTGCTCTCTCTATCTATATTCTCTATATGATACGAAAAATGAAGCTATAATAATGTTCCTCCTTCTCATTTCCCTTTTGAACAATTCATCGATAATTTAAATTAAATAATTAGGGATCATTGTGTGTTCTTTATCATTATTGCCCCTTGAATTGTTTTTGTTTTTCTTTTTAAACAATACAGTTAATTGTGTTATGGCCTATGAGCATCGACACTCTCCGAAAGCTTTTGTGTCATGTCCGATACTCCAATACGTGTTTGATACACTCGACACTTTTCGACACGTGGTCAACTCTTCTCGACACGAAATTTCGACAAGCATAGGGTCAATTTTAAAAATTTCAATATTTGAGGGATCAAAATGTAAAAATATGAAAAAATAATTAAAATAACAAAAATAAAGGGGAAAGAATAAAATTCTCACTCTTGAGTTTCCCACTTATGAGTTTTGACCTTCTGGTGAGTGATGATGGAACGTCCCTCTTCTCGCCGACATCACTCCTCTCGCCAGCATCGCTCCGCCACCCTTGTGGCCCGCCCCACTAGCTGCCATGAGTCAGCCGCTCCGCCCCAAAAAAACTCACCCGAACTCATCTCCTCCAGTGTGTGTTTATGTACCCATTTCGCAACTTGATTTGACTAATTGGGTTTGGAATTTTCTCGGAGGGTCGCTTGTCATGTGCAAACTTACCCAACTATGTTGTCTGATGGCCCTTTTTAGGAGATCCCATGTCATTGTGTGGTTGTATCTGGGAAAAATGTTAGACAAGGTCAATGTTTGCCTAAGGAGTCAAATTTGATTGAAACTTGGAATTCAAGTAGTCTCGTTACTTTCGGAATGAGACCCGATTAGGAAATTCCATCTTTTTGCTAGTTTGGGATTAGTGATTTCATGACCTTATTGGGGGTAGTTGGCTTGGCTCATGGTAGAAAGATTGATAAGGATGAAGCAAAAGATACCCAATATTTGTATGATTCACAGATTCTTGACAGCAGACTCAAAGTAGTGATTTTTTTTGCTTCTTTCCGCCTCTCGCAAGCGTCGCCTGTAAGTTATCTCCTTTGGTCTATGTCATTGGCTTGTGAGTTATCTCTCACATTTTCCATGGTAAATTTAGTGATTTCCTTTTCTTTTGGTTGTACTTCGAGAGTTCTTGTCTTGGATTTTCATTTTCTCAAACCTTATTTTGCAAAGGAGCTCCAAGCTAGTCTCTATCGGGAACTTTAAACTCTGTCTAGGACTATAAGAAATCTCACTAATCCTACGACAAGTATAAAAAAACAGGATATGTTCCTTCGAGTTAACTCTTTTTTTTTTTTTTTTTGGGTAAAAGTGAGAATTATATTGAGCTTTAACCAAACTATATAAGAAGTGAACCCGACACCAAAACTTACACTCGTAATGACAAGGAGTCATGGCGAGTGGAAGGGTGTTAGGATGAAACAAAAGAAAGCCAAAACAACGGCTCACACAGCCACCAAAACGGCAATGAGAAACAGCCAAAAAACAGTGGCAAGAAACAAGCAAAGCACTGACAACAAAGAAGGAGACAGGAGGGAAGGAACCGCCAGCAGTCGGAGCATCCCTCGAGTAACCTTCGAAGACAAAGCTAACTCCAACTACCAAAACTCCCAGCCAACCACACCAGCTGCTAGTAGACCTCCAAGGAAAATGTTGAAACAGCCCAACCTTCGCCTCCAAAGGAACACAACCATGAGAGGGGAAGATGCCCAACTCAGCGAAGCAAACCATAGCGAGGCGCCAGCAACGACATCAACAACCATGAAGAAATCGCTAAAGAGGAGGCTCCGAAACCCTAGAATAGAAAATGGATGGGTCAATTCCCCAACTGCGCTGAAACCTCTTATTTCTTAGATTATCCACAACGTTCCTAAATGTCAAGGCCTTATCCCTAATGATCTTAATGAGGTGGTTTTTCAAGGCCGGAACCACCAAAGTATGGTCTCTAAATAGAATACTATTCCTTATCTTCCAAATCCCATGGCAAAGTGCACCAAAAGAGAAACGGGCAATGCGGTGATAAAAATCCTTGCTTGAAAGATACTTCATAGCTCATTGGAGATCGTTCGACCAAGACCTATTTCGCCAGGAGAGATTACATCTAGCTGCCCAAAAAAAAGCAAGGCTTGTTAAGATGCGACATCCAAAAAATAAGTGATCGATGGAATCCGGCCTTGTATTGCAAAAGGGGCACGTCCCATTTTCTATCCTACCGTACGATAAAAGAACTTGGGTAGGACCCACCTCGCTTGTGGGTGCGCTGGCTTGGGCCTTTCCCCCTCTAATTGCAAAAAGGGGGAGGTTCGACTCCCGGCGTGCGCATTGCACGCCTTACTTGTGATGTCGTGGGAGGTGGGTTCCTGCAGTGCCGCCCGGGTTTACGTCACCGGCTGTACGGTGGTTCTCGGGTTACCAACCAACAAAAAAAGAACCTGGGTAGGAAGCGAGTTCTTATTAACTCTTTTTGTGTTTGCAATTTTTTGAATTTCTCGTTTAATCTCTGTCAAATTAAAATAATGAATGATATTAACAAATGTTAGATTAATTTTTTTAGTATATATTAATTATATGCTCTCTTTTTTTGTATTTATATATAAATATATATATTTAATATATAACGTGTCGGAACGTATTTGAATTCTCTATTTTTTGATAAATGACTTATCGACGTGTCATGGTGTGTTGTATCGTGTGTCTGTATCGATGTTACATAGGTTATGGCTACATTAATGGTGCCACTTGCAATAGTTTTTGTTTACTAAATCTTCTTTACTCAAGATAATTTGGCATTTCGTTAACTTTATTAGGTCACCTTTTAAAAGTAAATCCAAAATTTCATAAAACTTGTTAATATTGAATGAGTAAATTTGAGTGTCTTTGGTCCTAGCCATTCTATCTTGTTCTATTTTGGCAGGACTAAGGATCGACAAATGTGAAACTTGTTTAGCATAATTTTTGTCACATTTATTTCAATGTTTTCATTTGAGTCAGATTGATTCTCCAACTCATGTTTTTTTTTATTAAAGCCATATTTTGTGCAATGTTTTTAGGTGGCCCTTTAGGGGGTACATGACAACTGCCTATTTCTATTCCAAAAACAATTTTTCTATTCGAGACCTGTTTCTAGAATAGAAATCCGTTTGATAAACTTATTCCATTTTTCTATTTCTGGTTTGGAATAGAAATCAGAAGTAGAAATTTTCTACTTTTCTATTTCGGGAACAGAAATGAGAAATAAATTTTTCTCATCGTTCATCAACCAGTCCTTCATCTGTTGCCGCCAACCAACATCCGTTGGTCGCCGGCCCCGCCATTGCCGCCACCGCCGGGCCGCCGTTCACCGCTATCTCGCCGGTTCCGCCGCTGTCCGAAAGAAAGAAATTTTGTGTCATTATCAAACGGTTATTTTTGCTTAGAAACTCTTTTAGAAATAGAAATAGAAAATTTTATTTATGTTCCTAAACTATTTCGAATTTAATAATTGTCATGCATGAGTTTTGTCTTTAAAAAGTTGTTTGTACCTAGATACTCACCTAGCCAATTGAAATAAATTGACAAAATCTTGGCATTCAAATATTTATCTTAGATTGAATTTTAAATTCATCAAAACCAAACTTGTGAAATCTTTTCCGATAGTGAAGTAAATAATTTATTCTTAGTTTTCTTAAATTGAGCAACCAATTGATTAATCGAGTCATCGATTAATGTGACCGATGCCTTGGGTTTTGTTCTATAAAATTGAGAATGAAATTATCTTTCTATTTTTGCCCAATTACCTACCAAAGTAGTGAGATAGCTAGTATAAGCACCTAGAGGGGTGAATAGGTGCACAAATAATTTCTCGAGATACGGAAGCGATTCTAGTCAAACAATAGAAATGAAGTTCTCTTTGATTAATAAAATACGATCAAAGTAAAGTAAAGAGTAAGGAGGAGAAAATTGAACACAAGGTTTATAGTGGTTCGGCTTATTCCAAGCCTACGTCCACTCTTCCGCACTGACAGCCCACCGGCTGGATTTCACTATAAACAAAAGAGAAGTTACAGCACAACTTTTCCTTGATTCCACAGTGTAGATGTTCTACCACACTTTCTCAAGGTTTCTCACAAATATAGACTCTCTTTTGTTTACAAGATTTCGCTCAACAAATGAATTGACTAAGAACAAGGAGCTTCAGACTTTGGAATTTTTCTATCATGCACACTCTCGAACAACTGGAACATCTTCTTTATATACTCCTTCATCCCATCATACCCGTTGGCACTTACCAAAGGAATTCCTCCAATCTACCCGTTGGATGGAATCAATTAGGAAGATCATTCGAGCTATTAAAGGAACATGTCGATAGCCCATCAATCCTGTTCGCCCATACAATCAGGATCTCGGTTTCCATAAGTAGAACCTTCCAAGTATACTTTGCCAATCATTGGATCCTTAATCTTCGAATCAATTATGATCAAATAAAGGATTCCGTCATGTCATATCCAGCCAAGAGATCTTCTCCGCCGATAAGGTCACATCCTTAATAAAACATCAAGTTATGGATAGCCTTTCTTCAACGGATTAGAAACGCCAATGAGGATAGACTTTGAGTCTTGAGTCCGGCTGTCCGGAGGTCTTCGACTTTAAATAGCAGTCCTGCAAGCCTCGCACTAGATCGATGCAAACGTTTTGTCAACTTCAAAACACTTCAAGAGGATTTCTCCAACAATCTCCCCTTTTTATGGTGACAAAACTTTCCCGCGCAGATTTGGACAACTTTGACTTGCAAAACATTTCTCAAACACATATGCATATCTTATAGAGATAAATGGCTAAATGAATAACACTAGAACTACAATCACGTAAAATAGGTTAGTCTAGTATGCAATAAAGCCATCCATAAGATATCAATAGTAGTTAATAATATAAGCAATCAAATCCAAATCCCAAATTCAGTCCACATCCGAGACACACAAGTCAAGTCAAGTCAAACATCAAAACAAACCAAACAAGCCAAAAGCTCGACAAATTTAAGTTCAAAGTTTTCAAATCTTGCATCTCTTCCCTTTTGTCAGCATAAAAAAGGTTGAGATGAAAATGGAGTGGAGTCAAGAATGCTTGGGAACACGAACAAGCTGGAAATCTCCCATTGACTAAACGATGCCTTCTAACCTTTTCAAGTCTTCCTTTAGTTGTGCAACATCCTCACCCTTAGCATTAGCCTGAATCTGAAGAGAAATGGCTTGGATCTAATCATTCAATGAACCCGAAGAAGCTTGACCATTCGTCGCAAGTTCGAACTTCGCATCCCAATGCATATATCCGACCTTGCATCTCCAAGAGAATATCCATAACTCGCGAAAATCTGCCGAATTATCGTTTGACGGGCATCGGCACGATCTCGATGGAGTAAATGCACGATGGCGGATCAAAGCATAATCACGCAGATTTGGCGATGAAACATCATGACCATCCTCAGAAATTGAGAGGCATAGATGTCCTCTGGATCTGCTGGAGAGCGACTGACTCTCTCACTAGTTGCAAGATATGAGGACATTCCTCTTTTCTCTTGATCTCCCCCTGTTTCCATGCCTTCAGGTGGAGAAGAGTTCTCCTTCTTCTTGATCTCTTTTCTCCTCTTCTTCTTTTCAACTCTCTCTTCTCATCATCTCTTTCTTCTTCTTTTCTTCTTTCTTTCCTCCGTTTCTTTTCCTCGGCTTCTTTCTCTTCTTTTCTTTGATCCGCTGTTCGAGTCTTTCTGAAACGTAACAACTCAGATTCTTCAATGCCATTGCAGAAATAGTGATGTTTTCATCATCATCTTTATCCTCAACGATAAGAGCTCTTCTTTTCTTAGATGGAGCATCCATGGGCTCATTCCCTTTTCTTTTTGCTGCAGAAGAGATTTGATGAGTTTTGACTAGAGTCTTCTCCTTGAATTTCTCCAACGCCTTGCTTAGTTCCTTCGTACGCATTTTAGTCACCATTTTCAGTCCTACCACCATATGATCGCATGATCGAGCACAAAAATTTGTGGAGGCTGAATGTTCGATGTCCGAATAACTTCGTCACAAGACCCGGATAAGGAAGTTGACCTCTGTCCTTCATCAATGCTCTATACATGTGGAACATAACAGTGTGAGGAAGAGAAAACATTTTCCTAGTGATGATGGCATACATCAGCTTTGCCTTTGAACTTGAAACATTAGTCTTGGAAGTTGATTTCGGTCTGAGACAATTGATCACAATCTTGTGAAGCAAAATGTTGAATGCACTCATCCTTAAGTAGGAAATCTTTTCCTCTGTTCTCCTGTCCTTAACAAGTTCCAATGTAGCACGAACAATAGAAACTTTGATCCGTTGATATCTTCCTCTCTCAACTCCTAACACATATGCTAGCATATCCATATCCACTACAAAATCTTGATCTTTGACACTGAAAGAGAATCTATTCGCATCCAAGAAACTAAGATTTGAATAGAAATATGCAGTTAGATGAGAATAGGCCTCTGTGGTGTCAGAGCAGAATTTTTCAAGTTGAAGATAACCGAACTTTTCCCTCAAGTTCACATTCACAAAGATCGTAAAATCAAAATCCACACTCCTAGGTTTATCACCCCACGCTTCAGCAATTTTGAGTATAGATCTTTCTGTTCCTTCGATCTAAACAACTCTCCCATTTTTCCATGATTTTCCACCGCAACACCCATTCTCGGTTGAAATTGGCTGTACAATTTGTCATCATCATTCCCATCCATCGGATTAAATCCCCAATCACGAGGATCACTTGGGATATTCGCAAGGGTTTCTTCTGCCACCCCTTTACGAGCAATTCCCAAACTTTCCATTTTTCGCAAAAAGATATATTCATTTTCATATCCTTTGTCCTTAAGAAAATCATCAACATAGTTCAATGGAGTACCGGTCCATTTTAAAGCACGATACAGCTTATAAATAAAAGGGGGCCTTTGAACTCTTACAGGATCTGCATCTTCAACGATTTCTTCCTTTTGTTGATGATCAACACCTTGAGGACTAGATGGAGGAGAATGACGCCGCCGAGAATGTTGTGGGCTCTCGCCGCGATTTGGAGACACTTCTTCTTCAGTGAGATCGAGGTGCGTAGGCCCCTCACTCATTCACCGTGGTCCCCCTTGCGATCCTCGAAGACTTTCTTGAAGACGACATCTTTCTTAGTCTTTGAAAGATTCCTTGCTTGACTTTCCCAAGAAAGATGACAACTTTTTTTCGAAAATTAAACAAGAGAGGAAAATAGAATGGAAGATTGGTGCTTTTTAGGGTTTTGGAGTTAAGCGAAAGAAACCGACTGTATATAAGACAGCCGAAAGGAGGGGATACCAAACGTCGTAATGGAAAGTGAAAAGATGTCTTAAAAAAATAACTGCATTTTTCGAAAATGGTCATTTCAAAATAACTCCTTTTTCAAAAGGAAACGTTGCAATAATCACGTCAATTAAAGATAGCGGTTGAGATAACAATAATCAAACACGGTTGATGAACGTACCTTTTCAAGATAAGATTAGAGAGAGAATAACTTACAAAGTCTTAAGTCAAAGTCTTATTTGTCTGCGAGTTTGAGAGTCTCTAGACTTTAACTTCTTCAAACCTCAAAATGTTGAGTCCGGGAACGGATAATTTCAAATTGATTTTTCTCCAAAAGCTTTGTAAATATATCTGCCAATTGGTTCTTTGAGTCAACAAACTGAATCGTAATTTTTCCATTTTGAACATGATCTCTAATGAAGTGATGTCGAATCTCTATATGCTTTGCTCTTAAGTGAAGAATTTGATTTTTGGTGAGATTGATTGCGCCGGTGTTGTCACATTTAATCTCCGTGCATGAATCTTCAATTCCAAAGTCTCTTAGATGTTGTTTTATCCATGGAATTTGTGAACAACAACTTCCGAGAGCTACATACTCGCTTTTTTGTCAGAGAGAGCTATCAGAGCTTGCTTCCTTGAAAACCAAGACACCGTCCCCGTTTTCAAGTAGTTGACAGTGCAACCGAGGTGCTCTTTCTATCAACCCTGCATCCGGCTAAGTTCGCGCCTCGAGTATCCAAGAAGAGTAAAGTCTCCCTTTTAGGATACCAGAGACCAAAGCTTGAAGTTGATGCAATATATTTGATAATACACTTTGCAGCATTTAAATGAGATTCTTTAGGTTCGCTTGAAATCGGGCACAAATGCAAACACTAAACAAAATGTCGTCTAGAAGTAAGATAAAGAAGTGAACCGATGATACTCCCCGTATAACTTTGGTCGACTTTCTTTCCTCCTTCATCTTTGTCTATCTTCAAGGAACTTGATATTGGTATATCAGCCTTTTTGCAATTGTCTAGTCCAAACTTTTAACAATATCATTAGCATATTTTTCTTGATGAATAAAAGTTCATTCCTTCAATTGTTTCACTTGAAGTCCAAGAAAGAAGGTTAACTCACCCATCATGCTCATTTCAAATTCATCCCGCATAGTCTTAGAGAATTTCTTGCATGACTTTCATTAGAGGATCCAAGAATAATATCATCGACATATATTTGAACAAGCAGAAAACTCTTGCTTTCTTTTAATAAAAAGAGTAGTGTCTACTTTACCTTTAACAAAACCATTTTCAATTAAAAACTTACTCAATCAGTCACGTACCAAGCTCGAGGTGCTTGTTTTAAGCCATATAAGGCTTTTTTGAGTCTGAATACTGAGTTTGGTTTCCTTGGGTTTTCAAACCCAGGTGGTTGTTCCACATATGGATGAATCCATTTAGGAAGGCACTTTTGACATCCATTTGGAATAACCTGAAATTCTTATAACAAGCAAAAGCAAGTAATAATCGAATTGCTTCTAACCTTGCTACTGGTGCATAAGTCTCGTCATAGTCTATCTCTTCTTCTTGTGTGTATCCCTTGGCCACGAGTCTTGCCTTGTTTCTTATGACTTTTTCTTTCTTGTTCATCTTGTTCCCGAAAACCCATTTAGCTCCAAATGAGACTTACCTTTGGTTTATGAGTCAATTCCCGACATCATTAATACCGAATTGCTCGAGCTCTTCTTGCATAGCTTCAATCCAGCTTTCATCAGATAAAGCTTATTCTATGCTTTTGGGTTCTATTTCATAAATAAGAGCCACATCATTAGACTTTTCGCGCCTTTTGGATCTTGTGCGAATTCCTTCATTGATATCGCCAATAATAAGATCTTTGGGATGACTGGACTTATGTTTCCAATTGCTGGTTAATTTGTCAAATTGATGGTCACTTCCTTCACTTGAATCTTCATTGGTCACTTGTTCTGGTCCTTCAAAGTCTAAGCTATTTCGAGATTTAGACTTTGTAGAGTCTCGGAGCAAGTTCGCATTCTTCAAGATGAGTCTCGAATGGATTCATTTTGCATAGAATCTTGGAATTTAACATTCATTGATTCTTCCACTATTTGAGTCTTCTTGTTGTAGACTCTGTACGCTTTGCTTGTTGTTGAATATCAAAGGAAGATGCCTTCATCTAACTTTTCTTCAAACTTACCAACTCGTCATTTGCATTTTTCAGTATAAAACATTTGCATCCAAATACATGAAAAATATGAAACAATAGGCTTCTTTTCTTTGAATAGTTCATAGGGGGTTTTTTCGAATAGGTCTTAAAAACTCTATTAATAATATAACATCTTTGTAGAAGTTGCTTCAGCCCAAAAACGTGAAGAGATATTGCTTTCTATTAAAAGAGTTCTAGCCATTTCTTGAAGAGATCTATTCTTCCTTCTTATACTTGAAATAACATAGCCATTTTCATTTTGAACCTTTTAGCAAATTTTTAAAGTAAGAGAAAGTTTCAGACTTACTTGCCAAGAAATATACCCAAGTAAATCATGAGTAGTCATCCACAATTACTAGGCAGTATTTCGACCTCCAATGCTTTGTGTTCGGTTGGTCTAAAAGATTCATATGCAGAAGCTGCAGTACACGGTTAGTGGAAACTTGATTTATTGGTTTAAAGGAATTTCTGACTGTTTTCCCAATATATATGGTGTACATAGATTAGACTTTTGGTATGATAAAATGGATAGACCACGAACAAGCTTCTTTGCTGAAATTTTGGCTATCTACTTCATATTGATATGCCCAAGGTTTTCGTGCCATAAGTTTGCTTCGTCTTGGATTGAGATTAGACATTGCGATTCATCCGGTTTCACATCTAAGAGGTAGATATTTCCATGTCTTCGACCCATGAATGACTCGAGTAAAATCTTTACTAATTCCCGAACATATTCCCTCTTGAAAGTTGATTTTGAAACCAGTATCACATAGTTGACTAATACCGAGCAAATTGTAATTAAGTTCTTCCACTAAGGAAACATTGCCTATTATGAGGTTTCCAATCTTTACAGTTCCAAATCCCACAATTTTTCCTTTGCTGTTTCCTCCAAAATAGATTTTTCCACCATTTACTTGAACAAGCTTTATGAAGTAATTTGAGTCTCCTGTCATGTGTCTTGAGCATCCACTATCCGGATACCATTTTACATTTTTCTTGATAGTGACCGCATTTAAAAAAAGAAACTCAAACCTTCTTTGGTACCCATATTTTCTTGGGTCCATTGGTGTTAGTATGATATGCGGTTTTTGCCCATACCTTTTTAACAAGTTTCCAAATCATAGGACATTCTTTTTCAAAATGATCTGCATTATTGCACTTTGAGCATCCGAGAGCATTGCGACCTCTTTGGTTTTACAAAGATCCTTTTAAAATGATTTTTGTAAGCATCTTGTGTGGGTCTTTGTTTGATTATTTCCTTCACTTTAGGAAAATCAATTAAATGAATGGTTTCAAAATCATTCCCAAACCAGATTTATTGAAATAAGGTCTTTGAACAGAGAGAATTTTTCAGTTTCTCGAGATCCTATAGAAAATCTTTTGGAAATATTTGAGATATCACTTTTCAAGAATGCATTTTCTTTTAAAAGATTATCTTCACTTTCTTTAAGAGAAGAAACATTCTTGTCTAAACATTTCACTTTTCCATTCCAAAATATTTTCTTGTTGTTTTAGAGCAGAATTTTCCTTCTTGAGTTCGGAAATTCTTTTAAGAGAAGTTTTAAGACTAAAACACAATTCATCAATGTATTTTGAAACTTTAATAGGGATTTTGAAGTTACTTACCTCAATTTCTCTTTCGAATCTCGAATCTGTCTCGGAGTTTGAATGAATCCGATTGTGCCATTAGACATATATTGGCATAATTATCATCACTTTCTTTACACTCCGTATCACTCCAGGTTTCTGCTTTAAGAGCCTTTCGATACTTTTCAGTTTTTCCTTTCTTCTTCCTCAGAAGAGGACAGTTGGGTCTGATGTGTCCATTTTTCTTACATTTAAAGTAGACTACATCTTTGTTTGATTCATCATCCTCAACAAACTTAGTCTGTTGCTTTTGAAAACTTTGTTTCTTTAGATTGAATCTTCTTCCTTTTATGTTCAGCTTTCTAAATCTTCTTATCATGAGAGCAAGCTCCTCATCATCCATATCGTCTTGTAATGCAGTAACATCATAATAATCATTAGATTTTAATGCAATGGATTTCTTACCTTTAGGGTCTTCGTCTTCATTGATTCGTTCCACTTCATAAGACTGAAGAGTCCCGACCAACTCATCAACAGATAGTGGTATGATTTTTTGGGTCTCTCTGATTGAGGTCTTTATGTGATTCCAATCATTGGAGAGTCCACGTAGTAGCTTGTTTACCTTAATGGGATCAGAAATTGGTTGACCTTGATTTTCAAGACCATTCACGATTTCTGTAAAACGACTAAACATATCAGTTATAAATTCTCCTGATTTCATTTTGAAGGATTCATATTGATCGAGGAGAATGTTGATTCTAGTCTCTTTTACTCGATTGGTTCCTTCATAGGTAATATGTAATCTATCCCGAGACTTATTTAGCTGTAACACAAGAAGATATTATGTTAAATTCAGTAGGAGATAAAGCACAATATAAAGAATAAATTGCTTTTGCATCAAGAGCTTGTCTCTTGATTATCTCTTCCCGAGTCATTTCGCTAGACTCAACAAGCATCTTTTCCTCTTTCCGAGACGGATGCAGCTTTAGGAATGATTCCTTTTTCTACAACGTCCCATTCTAGAGGATCCTTTGATCTTAGGAATGCCTTCATCTTGTTTTTCCATATGTTGTAATCCTTTCCATCAAAGTAAAGGTGTCTGGTATTGCTTTGCCCTTCTACCAGCCCTGGAGCCAACATACTAGCCATGGATCTTTAACTCTGAAGTAAAACACTTCAAACAAAGTGAGTACACAAGCTCTGATACCAATTGAGATAGCTAGTATAAGCACCTAGAGGGGGGTGAATAGGTGCACAAATAATTTCTCGAGATACGGAAGCGATTCTAGGCAAACGATAGAAAGGAAGTTCTCTTTTGATAAATAAAATACGATCAAAGTAAAGTAAAGAGTAAGGAAGAGAAAATTGAACACAAGGTTTATAGTGGTTCGCTTATTCCAAGCCTACGTCCACTCTTTCGCACCGACAGCCCATCGGCTGGATTTCACTATGAACAAAAAGAGAAGTTACAGACAGCTTTTCCTTGATTCCACAAAGTGTAGATGTTCTACCACACTTCCTCAAGGTTTCTCACAAATATAGACTCTCTTTTGTTTACAAGATTTCACTCAACAAATGAATTGACTAAGAACAAGGAGCTTCAGACTTTGGAATTCTTCTATCATGCACACTCTCGAACAACTGGAACATCTTCTTTATATACTCTTTCATGACATCATACCCGTTGGCACTTACCAAAGGAATTCCTCCAATCTACCCGTTGGATGGAATCAATTAGGAAGATCATTCGAGCTATTAAAGGAACATGTCGATAGCCCATCAATCTTGTTCGCCCATACAATCAGGATCTCGGTTTCCATAAGTAGAACCTTCCAAGTATACTTTGCCAATCATCGGATCATTAATCTTCGAATCAATTATGATCAAATAAAGGATTCCGTCATGTCATATCCAGCCAAGAGATCTTCTCCAGTCGATAAGGTCACATCCTTAATAAAACATCCAGTTCTGGATAGCCTTTCTTCAACGGATTAGAAGCGCTCAATGAGGATAGACTTTGAGTCTTGAGTCCGGCTGTCCGAGGAGGACTGCAAGCCTTCGACTAGACTGATGGAAAGCGTTTTGTCAACTTCAAAACACTTCAAGAGGATTTCTCCAACAAGTAGGTGGTAAATTAATTTTCAACATAGACAAAAGAAATAACTAAGTTTTAAAATTTATTTATCCTTGCTTCCCACACTAGGTTGTAAATCAAACCACGTGTTTGATGATCGATGGCTTATCCTCCTGGTAAAAATGGCGAAGTTAGACGTTTTGAAACCTATTGAAAAATGTTGATAATCGACCTAGGATGTGGTTTCCTATACACCGGTATGATAACACTTACGCCATCCCCAAGTGTTGTTGAACTTTTCGACAAATTGTGCAAGGCTAGTTGTGGATTTAGTTGGCCATCTCATCCCCAAGCGGCGATGCTGTTTTCTAAGATTATATATGTTAATTGACATGTTAGGCCCAAGAGGAATATTTGTATTGGGTGGTATCAATGAAGTTATCGAACTTACATTTTCAATATTTGGCATTGAGCTTGTCAACCAGTTTAATTTGCCAAATTATTGTTATCAATTTGATTATTTTGACCAATTTTAGCTTGATTATTACCTTAATAAAAAGATTCAGGCCTTTGCATCTTTCTTTTGGAGGTTTGACTACTTTAACCAATATTATTAGCATCCATAAATAGAGACGGACTAGGAACATACCTGTTACTACCGGATTGACTTGGAATGGTGGTGATGGATTGAACGATTTTGGCCTCGACAAAGCATCATTTACAGCATTAATGATAATTGACTTGATCACGTCCGACGTGCAATTCATGATGTACTTAGTCATTTATCACTTTGCCATTATTCAAGCAATTTTCATGTTGGAATTTAGAGCAACATCTCTTAATTGCTCTTTAATAAGATGCCATTGCAGTGGCTGAGGACTCTGAATGTGCGACAACATCATTTTCAGTTTGTGATATTGGATTGTTGCTGCCAGCAACATTATTGAACTCTTATTGATTTATGGTTCTTATTATCATATATCTTTGAAAAGTGTCAATGGAATATCTTTCAAAAATATGGGTGAACTAGCGAATGGTCCTTCATTTGCTTTTTTGCATAAGAAAGTAAATGACAATGAATGTAAAAGTCTGAAAACCAGACACAATCGCGGAAAACTATTTAAATTGCATGAAAATAATGATAAAGATAAATTTGCAAAAGAATGTTGACTTCGGAGATCTTTTACAAAGAGAAAGATGTGGCTAATGGCTATATGAAAAGATAACTTCTTTATCCTATCTTTAGGACAAATAACTTCATGTTCCTATTTGTAGTTACAAGAAGTTGTAAAAACATTTATTGAAAAGAAGTCACAATATCCTTAAATAGTCGCAATGAATATAACTAAGTAGCATCACTTACCTTTTAGTATTGATTGGTCATTGTCAATGATTTCCTTGTCGTTATTCTTCAAGTTGTCGACCATCTCTATTATCGATGACTTATGTTATTCACCAAACTCTTGTTGTTATCGACTAAGTTTGTCAATTGTTGATTATAACCAAAAATTGATCATTTTGGGTATCAAAAGACCCAATTAAATCTCATTTTATGTAGAATGCTTTACAGGATGTACTTATAAGATTAGCAATCGCGGTGGGAAGAGAGAAATTCTTGAATTGAGTTTCTTATAGAACTTTTGATCCTTTTCTGAAGATCCATCTCCTGCTCTCGTGGGTACTTTTTATCAGAAATTTAAGGATTTCATGAAAGCGAGTCGAACCATTTTGTATTCTGCAGAAGCCCACAAAGTTGCATACTAGTTCACCAGCGGTGCTTGGGTAAAAACATAATTTCATATCATTCTCTATGGACTCTTTTCTTTATATGGTGAAGCTCACTTATCTGAGTAATTGGCAACAGGAGAATTTATCTATTATATTTGACTCGGCAAATGATAGAATTTATGCATACCTTTTGGTCCTTGTTCCCATTTAGCACCTTGAAACTTACTCAATTCCATAAGGTTCGAACGCTAGCATAAACCGACTGAAAGAGGTCCATCAAATTAGAGGTTTCCCTTCCGGAGAAAGCTCAAACTGTACCAATCCACAAGCGTGTTGTGTAATGCAAGCGATCAACTAAACAAACGCACAGTAATCATCTATATTTTTTTTCTCCCTTGAACTCAATTATACAAGTGCAGAGACTGAACTATCTGGAGGCCTGAAAAACATTCTAGAAGCCCTGTGAACACGCTGTTTCTTTTTTTTTGTTCATCGACCAATGAATAAAAGATCATATATGTCTAGAAAAAGAAAAAAACAATGAATTGTCCGAATATCTGATCCAAATTTATTCAAGAACATAGGGATCTAAATAGCAGAACCACGTACATGCCTGCGCCCGTATAAATCACATAGTAATATTGTGAGACAGCATGAATTCAGCACCTTATGCTATACACATGTAGATCCCACCCTTCCCTTTGCCGCCATAACTCGAGTCCAACTTGTGACCCACCAGATCCATGGGATTACTTCTTTCATATGGTAATTACGTTTATTGCTGTAGATCCACAAAGAAATGCCGCAAGCACTCGACGATTCAATCTTATAAACTTTTGATCAGGTGCATTCGGCAGTCTTGACCTAATATGAAACGAATCAAGATTTGAAATTATTTCTCTCTCTTAAAAATAAAAGAATCATTAATAGCTGGAGATCTAGATAAAATTTGCAGCGTAGGGAAAACGGAGCCCTTATCATCGTCAGAAAACGTAGAGCTCGGCCAGTTCTTCCAGCGACTCGGGACCAATGCTTGGGTCGGCATTGTCGAGCATCCACAGGAGGTGGTCGAAGAGAACCACTTCGCACTTCACCTGAATAACACCATCCCCGTCTCCTGGCTTCTGCTTCGACGACGAGGAGGACTTCTGGATGAGAGCGTTCAACAAGGGGTGGCTCAAGTGCTTGGAGCTGATCATGTAACGCTTCCTTGAGCTCCCGACAATTATGGTCTCGCGAGGCTCGTCGTCGTCGTCTTGCATGCCGCACCACAGCTCCACATCTCTCGCCGACTTGGACCTGAGGTTGCTGTAGGACAACGATCTCCCCAGTTGCCGGGACAAGCTCTTGCACTTCCTCAGTATCAGCTGATTGATCTTCTTCATGCTGTGCTCTCTCTCTCTCTCTCTCTCTCTCTCTCTCTCTCTCTCTGTGTTGGTTGAGAGAGGGGAGACAAAAGGGTGACTTGATATACACTCTTGATGGAAAGAAAGAGAGAAACAAAATTAAGTGGTGAAGGTGATGGTGTTGGGTAAGGAGTCATTGTTTTCCGGTGCTGGAAAAGGATGGGGTCTACACAGCTAAAACGCAACCGAACGTAAGTTGACGCAAACAAGTCATCTTTTCTCATCGCAATTTTCCTTCTGCTGTAAAATCGCACCAGACCCTCTGCTGGTCACCAGTCATATGCATCTGCAATACGCGACAAAACTCAAAACGTTACATTCGTGCGGAGAATCATCGGGTTCGATCGAGACATCTCCTTAATTTCTGATCTCTTCCAGCGGAAATTCATTATTCAGTTGCCTAAAAATATGGATTTTCGTTCCAATTTCATTAAGTGTTGTTAAGTGCCTAAAAATATTTATAAGAAAATTACTTTTTTTTTTTCAAATAACTTGTTGATAAATAATCAACACTTTTACGAAACCGTTAACTTCTTTTACTATCTTTCAAACTTAGTTTTATTTGGATAATTTACTCATGTTTTGAATTTATCAACTCTTATATGAAGATACCAATATAATCTAAAGTGATTTACTAAACTTTGTCAAATTAAAATTACGATCTACTTTTGAATTACCAACTCGGTTAAGTTACCACCAATATTTAGTACTTTTCTTTCTAATTCACTAAATTTCCTATTAAGTTACCAATTTTTCTTCAACTTGGTCAATAACCCTTTACATTTACTAAATCTTTTAAGATTACCTACCTGGTGTGACCCACCATCTTTTCTCCCATTAAATTACCACGTAGTATTAGGTCACCGACAATCATTACAGACATTCATATAGTTTTAATTCCTCAACCTTTCTTATTGTTAACAAACTTTGTGCATATCTTAATAACGTCTTGAATTTACTAAACCTTTTTTAGATATGACCTACCTTAATTAGAATCTTCCATTTTTTTATTGATTAAGTTACCAATTAGTTTTCAGTTAACAACTCTCATTCGAGTTACTTACCAAGTTTGTTTTCTTTTAATTATCAATTTTCTTATATTTTACTAACTTTCTTTTACCTTTCTTAGGTCTTAAATTTGCCGATTCTTATGTTAAACTACTGACTTTCATTTAAGTAACTTATCAGCTATTTTCAGATTAAGTTATCAACTAGTCTGGGTCATTGCCAACTCTCAATTGAGTTAGCTACCCACAATTTTAGGAATAAAGTTGGTAAATTACTAAATAAAGTTGGTAATAACATATGATAGTTTGTAAATTTAAAGTGTTCATAAGAATATTAAATAAAAGTTATACATAATAAAAAAAGTTTTGTACTATCAGATATAAGAGAGGTCGGTGACTAAAAATATATAATTGAACGTTCCTAATTAATTCAAGTAGGAGTTAGTAATGCATAATTAGTTGGTAATTTAATTGTGAATAGGGTTGATGAGTAAGGCAAATAAAAGTGCCGACTCTGAAAAAAATTCGTAAATTATAAAGACCAAATGAACATGAGTATAAGAAATTGAAAGAGAGATGGTAATCTAAAACTGGTTGATAACATCTAACTAATGACACCTTCTCGTTTACAGACAAATAATAATTCATGGATACTCTAATGTTGGTTGAAAAAGTGATATGGTAAGTAGCTAAGGCGAACTCTTGTAGCATGTTACTGTGTTATGTTACCAAACACTTGCTTTGAGAAACAACACTTTCTCTATTTTTCTGTGTCTTTTTAGTCAGTATACCAGCTTAGTGAATCAATCTTCATATTACTTATGCCGACTAATATACATCTCGACACATGAGTTACTTTTCATGGTTTAGATGATGAGTTTAGTTAGGATGTTTACGTTGTTCCCCATATTACTTGTCATGGTCTTTTGGAAGAAACATGAAGGACCAGACACCACGACATTGACTATGCTCTCATAAATTACATGCAATTTCTCTCATCATCGCCTGTTCACCTTTCATATTAACACAATTAAATTAGCTCCATTACTTTGGCAGATTTGACGGGCCACCTGCTCTAAAATAGGCAATTGACAAAATTTGAGTTAAACTTCATTTTAAGATTTTGTTCGTTTTGAAAAACAATTTTCGGAAAACGTTTTCCGGATTTTCCAGGCGTTCATTTCGCAGAAAATAAATTGAGTGGGGAAAACATTTTCTATGAATAAAGGAAAGACTTTTAAACTAGAAGAAAATGTTTTCCACTTTTCAAAAGTGAAAAACATTTTCTTCACTTATCTCTCTTATCTGACACCCCTACAAGCCCTCACTTCCCTCTTCTTTTTTTCTTCTTTTTTTAAAACTCAAAATATTTTTTTCCCTCCTCTTCTTTCGGCCAGTCACCAGCCGTGGCAACAGCCAAGAAGAAGAGAAAACAAAAAAAAAAAAAGAAAAAAGGAGGAAGAAAAAAATTAATAATCTATTTTTAAAAAATAAAAATAATGAGAAATTGATTTTAAAAATAAAATAAATGAAAATGAGTGTATGGAGGAAAATATTTTCCTTACCGAACAATGAAAAATATTTTTCACTTGATTTTCAAGTTTCACCCGAACACCAAAAATAATTACATGTTCTAAAAAATGGCTTCCTAGAAAATATTTTCTAAAAACGTCATATTTTCTACTGAAACAAACTAACCTAAGAGCTTTGGAGGACCCATGAGACTGAATGGCATACTCCCTTCAAAGTGGGGAAAATTGTCTAAGAAGTCCTAAATTTATTGTGTTTTTACCAATTTAGTCATAAACATTTTAATTATACAAATTAAGTCTTAACCTTTTTCAACTTTTGCTAATTGAATCTATCTACCCAATTTTGATGGAAATCGCTAAGTGGACACCAATTGTCCTAAGTGGTTCGAGTCTAATTAACGATGACCAACATGTGCTCTTGTGTTCTTCAGACTATTGATAAGCCAGATGGTAGATTTTCAACTTTTGGTTTAAGTCTCAAGTCTTGCTCTTCAAACATTTTCACCTGCATGTTAACATCAGTCGTAACCATGGATTAAGTCAATAACGATAGCTAGGGGACAAGAGTTTAGAAGAATGCATCTAATCGAGCTTAGCTTTCAAGAGGGAAGAGTTCCCCCTTATCTGCACCTTGCTTAGAAGCAAATGCATCCTCTGTCCACTTTTTGCGTCGGTGATGGGAAGGGAACTTATGTACTTAATTAGGATGTCTGTTATTCCCATGACAATGGCCCCACGAGAAAGCTGAGTTTAAATCAAAAGACATCATCATGTCCTCATTGTATCTCTTCTTATCTAAACTCACCAAATTCTTTATGCTCGAATGCTTGTCGTGATTACCTTCTTTCTAGTCCCGCGCTCCAATTCATCTTCACATCAACGCGATTGCCATTATATTTTCCTCCATCCAATTATTGATAGATTAATTATAACCTTCACCATTACTTATATTTATATTTACTTAATTTTGCATATAGATAAGATGCTCATAAATAATGTTAGTATTTAAAGTTATTGTAAATTATTTTCATAAAATATATGTCTACTTAGCAGGAAACTCAACTGGGCCTTATTAGATTTGTTAAAGTCATCAATGAGTTGATCCAAAAGGCCTCTGAGATATGAATCACGATATACATCTTCCTCAAAATTTTCTCAGGTGAAGGATTATCTTTTCAATTTACTTTTCTGTTGCAAATTCAAATAATTTCAGAGTAGTTTTTTTCTTTCCATTGTAGTCGGGCTTCTATCTTCGAGTTTCTACGAATGAATATTTCAAATTGCAAAGTCTCATGTCACAACTTCCAATATGTTAATATGCGATTCTGTAGCACTGAACCTGGGTATGTGATTCTGTAGAGCTGACCCTGTGGGACAGAAATGCATTATATAGCCATTTAAGCATACAGAATAATTGCATAACGAGATGAAGTAGCTTTGGCTTCGATGGATAAAATATAGATAATGGCTTCTCTGCGTACAATTAATCAATATAATCTCATGCTTTCTCTCGTACCTTGCTAGTGGATTAGGAGGAACTCCACTAGTCACTTACCATCATTATGGTAATCAACCCATCATGACCGTGGACAATGGCCAAGAACATGACTCTGTACAAAAAATCACCTCTCCCCATCAAGACTCCAGGATCAACCCACTCAGAATACTCCATGTCTATCTGCCATAACTCTCTCAGGACCTGCTTGCCACTGACAAAAAGATGTCCCAACAATCCCAACTTGACTACGGAAATTTCAGTCGCTTGAACTCATTCTTGAACAATCTCTTATAAGTTTATCTGTGAAAGGCAACGTAGTACAAAGGGTATTTCCAAATTGGGAGCTCGAGGTCATTCGGTGGGCTGAAGGATCCTCCTCCTAAAATCATTTGCGCCTGGGTTCCTGCCCCCCTGAGGATGCTCATCAGGAAGTTCGGTACGTGCTTGCCACTGTCATCATCAGTCTCTCCACCAACATCATGCGAGTGAACAACACCGAGACGCGGAAGAACAAAGTGTTTTCATCCTCCCTGGAGTCCCGTGAGGTAGTATGCAATCGCCCTGGGATCGGGGAGATCTGCAACAAATACGGCTTGGAGGAGAGTGCGTTCCTAATCACGAATGCCCCGCTTCCAAACTGTCCGTTTAATCTTTTTTGTGGACATTAGTTCAAGGTCCAGAAAATTGAGACGAGAAAAGAAGTATTCGTTTTTTTATTTTGTCGGGAATATAGTTTTCATTCATTAGGATTAAAGAATGAGCATGCATAATTGCAGCTTCAGAGCAAATGTGAGGCCAAACGACTTGAAAAGATATAAGGTCCAGTTGGCAGGAATGCTTTTTTGACTTTAGGATTTGGCAACTCAATCCACCACTTTATTTGCTTTTCCAATGCAGTGAGCCACTTTAAAGTCCGAATAATGCCTAAGCTGAGTCCGGGCTTCCTTGATATGTAAACTTATCTCCCAAGATGCTTGATCTTCGCTGGTGAAGCCTTTGATCTGAGTTCAGTTCAAATTAAGTCTTTGACCAGGTTCTGAAGTATTTAGGTTTCCAGCAGCGCCAGAGCTTCCACTGGAGCTGCAGAGGACTCCATGACCGTACGCGAGAAGCCATCCACGAGAAGACCCGAACTGCCACGACACATGGTCTCCACAAAGAAGAAAAAGCTAGCAATCGCCAGCAAGTCAAAAATGGACCGACTAAAGCCATGAAAGATCCTCTAGCTGGGAAATGTCAATGTCGAAATTTGTGAGAATTATCCTTCCCAGTGATTACCCACTATGTATATAATTAGGTTTTCCCCTCCATTTGCAGAGTACATACATGCTGACCCCCTACTTGGCATATACCTTAACTGAGCATAAGTAGATCCAATGCCGTAGTATATGGTTTTGAGACCGGAGGCCTAAGTTACATATATTGCTAAAAGCGAACAGTAGGAGTCTCGATCACGATCCATGTTCAGTGAAGATCTTCTAGTAAGAACAAGACACCGCGTCACAGATTCTGCATGGGCTTCTCTCTTTCACTGGTGCTCCGTGACCATGAGAACAGTTGGAGCAAACACGATCGAAATCATTGAAAATTTTGCATGAGCCAAGACAAAGTGTTGTTGATCCTGGGATTCCTCTAACTGTTGTGAGTCCCATGAGTAAATTGGCATGACTCTGGCAACAAGACTTGACGCGAAGTCCTGCGAGATGGTAAGTGATGGCTCTAGGCATTAGGGAAATGATTAGTAAGAAGGGCATGGATAACAGGGGTCTTGCCAGGAACAATTGCACTTGTTCAATTTAGTCTTTCCCTCTCAAGCACCTAGACAAAGGAAATGATGAGAAGTGAGGAAAGTCAGAATTTAATCATGAAGTTGCTTACATCTCATACAGGATAAATTGCTATTATCCGATCTTCAAATCTTCCATAAAAGAAAGCAAAATTCCCAATCGCCATTGTCATCAAGAACGAAGCAAGAAACATTAGCATTGAACTTCTGGCCTGAATTAATCAAACAACTTGCATAAGTCTATTAACATCAATAAGCATCACTGCGGTTTGAATTGAAACTTAGTAAAAACAACTAAGAACATAAAGCGTCTTGAATGCAAAGATGGAGCTTACCTGAATCAAACTATGACCTGAGGCGATGTCACAGAAAACTATGCCTAAACCTAATCCTAAAGGCTATACATATGACAATTGATAACACTCAACCAATAGTTTCCTGGATCCCCTTACAAGTTAACAAAGACCTTCTTTTAAGGACAGGGAATTGGGCAAAAAGCAAGCATGGCTGTCTTTGGGGTGCGTTTGGAAAGGCTTTTGGGAAAATTCTTAAAAAAGTGCCAAGGCTCTTAAGTTAAAGGAGTTTTTCAAAATGCCAATTGTGTTTGGTAAATCGTGTTTGTGAAAGTCCATTATGAAATACATTTGAGCAAAATAGTATTTGGACAAATTAAATTTACAAAAGACTTTGTTATTAAAAAAAAAGAAAAAGAAAAAAAGGAGATTAGGTGGCGACCTCCGGCGAAGAGCTACCGTCACCGGTGAGGGGTAAGCGGTTCGGTGAGGGACAAGCGGTGCGTTAAGGGTAGGTGTTCGACTAGGGTCGTTGTGCGTAAGGACGATGCTGTGAGGGTTGTTGTGACCCGAATCATGCGATCTGGTTGCGATCGAGGTGCCAGGACCACATCGGCGACCCTAATGACCTCCGTGGGGAGGTCATTAGGGCCACTCAATCTAGTCGCGGCGACCCACATTACGACCAGATCGTGACATTTGGGTCATGGCGACCTTCGCCGAACGATCGTGTGACCCACCGCATCGCGACCTCGTGCAAAGGTAGCAAGGGCCGCGCGATTTGGTCGTCACAACTCGGATCTTGCGACCAGATATGGGTTGATGTGACCCTTGCCGCGCCACATCCTTCGCGCGGCAACCCTCATTAGAGGGTCGTAGGACCCTAACCGGACCACTTGCCCTTCACGCACTTTGCCTACCCTTCGTCGGCAACCACACATAGATGTTGGTCATGTTTAGTAGAGAGAAGGAAGAAGATGAAGATGATAAACAATTATCGGGTAAAACCGGAAAAATAAATTAGCGAGGACAATTTCGAGAGAAAATTTTCACTAGTGTTGAAGGCCTAGGATGCCGGAGAAAGCCCCGAGCGCAGGGTTCAAAGCCAAAGCCCAAGGCAGCCCCTAACTTGCCTTGGGCATTCAGCCTTTTGAAGGCTTGCATTTGGCAAAGGTAAGTAAAAAGAATTTGTCAAACACTAAATATTTGGCCCAAAGACCTTTTATACACCCAAAGGGCTTTGGAAAGGCAGTTTCAAACGCATCATTTGTCTTGGCATTTTGTCAACCTTGGACAATGCCATATTAAACTTTAACATTCACCAATGCTGATGCCCTCTCTTTAGAAAATTGACATACGTGATAAATTATGCTAGTTACTTGTCCACATATCTCAGGTATTTGAAGTTGAATTTGCCTATAGATATTAGACGATGCAAAAAGTTCTTTCAAGTGGTGAATTTAATTGCTTATTGTGAGCTTTATGTGTTAAACTCATAGATAATCCTTAAGAAAGGCATCGTGATCATATGCTTAGTAAAAATATATATCCACAAGATTCGTGAAGTCAAGTTGAAATACTTGTAAAAGAGTATAAGAAAGGGCCAATTTATTTCAAGGTTCACAGCTTTCTCTTATAAGGGTATTAGCTTTACTAATTGAAGTCATCATGTCAATACATTGCGAGATTATTTACACATTAAATGAATTTATTACATCCTTGAATTGTTCCTTGTATAAGACAGGATTAACATTGTCAAAGAATTCCTCGGAGGTAGGGACTTGCAGCCTCTTGCAAATTAAGTTACTTATAGGGGCTCCTACTACCCTTAATTTGCGCTTTCTCAGAATTGTACAGTACAAGGCATATGTGACGCGTGATGTGACGGAATTTCATCATTTATATTGGACCTCAGCCCGTCTCGTCAGGCCCAGAGAGTGAATAACACGGCGGTTGTTGCTGGTGAGGTCTTTCCCACTGTCGGTCATATCTGGCAGCTTTGCAAGTCCCCATTAATCCCGCTTCTACCTAGTGCATGATTGCGAATTGGCATTTGGCTTCATAGTACTGACACACCAACGGTGGGAAAGCGCCTTCTTTATATTATATTTACCATGTTCAGGAGTTGCTTCAGCCTCCGGGAATCGCTACTTTCATTTTTATATCAGTTTCCGCATTAAGTTGGATGCGGACTGCGGAGTCGTTCGTCATTTGATTTTATTCTTTTCTGTCCTTATAGGCGGCCGTTTACTTTCGGGATTATATGGCGCAATGGCTTCGGTGGAAAACCAGCGGCGAGCTCGCTTGACAATCTCGATGTCAACTTCGGCCGACTGCGTCGCTCTACGAAGTGTACTAAACCCAACAAATTCAAGCGTAGAAACGGGTCCCCCTGCTTCCGATCTAATTACAAGTCGTATCCACATGTCGCTCGGCGCTGAGGAACTTGCCTCTCGACGCTGAGGAACTTGCCTCGTCAGTTGTCACGATGATATTTTTATATGGACCAAGAGTGAGTCGCTGGCGTTCGGTCAAATGAAACGGGCGTGACCTACATTTCCCTGTAAAAAGCTCGACTCCCAGTCGCTTTTGAATTATTTATTTTATGTTCTTGCATTAAGAGTTGTTGACAATATTCCTTCCCAATGCCCGGCACGTTGCGTAAGCCTTAGTTCTCACTTCTCGCTTGTATCGAATTTCTAATAGTCGCGACGTAACGAATTCGGGAACCAACAACGACGGCTTCGGTCAACTGGTATGCTCTGATCATTTTGATAAAAAAAGGAACTGATAGAACCCCATCCCTGATGGTGCAGCGGGCATCACTGGATTTCGGGTTTGCGATCTTATCGGGTTACACCGAATGGGGTTCCAAGTTCCAACCAACGGCTCAAAACTGAAGGACCACCATTCGCCGAGGTTGCTAGTGCCTAGGTGTGTCAATCGCGTTTTGAATCATGGAATTGACTGAGACGATGGTGGAGACAGTTGGAATCCCATGGCTCCCCCTCGAAAGAATACGTTATCATGAACATTTAAAAAAGAAAAAGAAAAAAAGTGCTGCTGACATGGTCAAAGTGTGCGAACGCCGAACGATCTCCATCACCCGTAGCCCCCTCTTCACGGACTTTAGCCGGGGAGAGAAAAAGAATAGCAAGCTTACATAGATTTTTAATATGTTTTTGTCCTGGATACCAAGCCTACCCGGGCCTTCCATATTCAAAGTTCATTAGCCATCCAGAAAAGACTAGTTTGGCAGGGATCACGATCTACCTAATTTTCACGCTGGAGTAGTTTGACTTGCCCTGAGTTTATAGTGTAACCCTACATTTTTTAGTGCTAATCATTGCAAGCATAGTTGAAGTCTCCCCTCCGATCCACATTATTATTATGCAGTTCTTTCTTTTCAGGCAGCAACGCGTTAACAGATGAATGAATCCAATTTAAGTGAACAAACTATTTCGGCTAATTATAATAGTTCGGATAAGATCTATTCATTTTGAATGAGACGAAACCAAGCAACAAGTAGAACCATCAAACGAATGGATCAGATCGAAAATGATTCAATCCGAATTGATCAATTTAACCTATTTTGATTTTATTTCTATGTAACACAAATCTAGTGATCGATATTCGACCAAACCCAACTCAATCTTAATCCATCTTACTATATATTTAACCCAAATAGAGGGCTAGAGAAAATCTTTAAAAGTGGGTTAAGTGTAAATAAATCGTGAATCAGTTTAACATCCATGTTATATTAGGCTTAATTATTCTAAATCCGTTTACTATGACTTGACCCATTAAATGTGCATTGAAAAATGGATTCATGATCCATTTTAACAAGTTTAGTGGCCAATGAAAAATTGCCATCTTTTGCATGGGGCATGTGGATGTTAAAATAGAAATGCCTTGTTCTGATCATGATGAGATTTGCTTCTCTGGCTGATCTTGGAATTTGCACTTGTTTAGATTTGATCCCTTGGTCACGGCAATTTCTGTGCTACATCATGTTAATCTCGGGTTGAATTCCCCAGAGAAAGTTTCCACGCTTGAATTGGTCAGCGATGGCTGGCTCAGTGGCTAGCCAACTCTCCCGTATAAAAAACACAATCATCTGCTCACCACAAAGCACTCATCTGCTCACCACAAAGCGATTCTCTTCATTCATCGCTTCCCCTGCTCTCTCTCTCTCTCTCTGCCTCAAACACCAAACGTTCTAAACATGGAGTTCCTGCTTCTCGTCTCGCTCTCCTCCGTCCTCGCCCCTCTCTCATCTTCCTCCTGTTCAAGCACACGTTGAGCAGCGGCCCCAAGCTCCGCCGGGCAGCTTCGGGTGGCCCATCCTCGGCGAGACGGTCGAGTTCCTCTTCGGGAATCCGGATAAGTTCGTTGGGGACCGGATGAGGAAGTACTCGTCGACCGTGTTCAAGACCAAGATCCTCGGCGAGAAGGTGGCCGTCTTCTGCGGCCCCGCCGGCAACAAGTTCATATTCTCCAACGAGCAGAAGCTCGTGACCGAGTGGCGGCCACACTCCATGCAGAAGCTCATGCGATCCTACGAGGCCAATTCGCCGCCGCCGCCCTCGGCCAACCCGAACGAGTCCAAGACCAAGGTGCTGCGCCAGCCCGGGTTCCTCAAGCCCGAGGCCTTGTGCCGCTTCATGGAGCAAATGGACTCGACCGCGCAACAGCACATGAAGCTCCACTGGGAAGGCCAGAGCAAGGTCCTCGTCTTCCCGCTCTCCAAGAACTTCACCTTGTCCCTCGCCAGCAAATTCTTCCTCGGGCTCAACGAGCACGACCGCATCACGAGGCTCGCGAACGAGTTCGACGACGTCTCCCTCGGGCTCCACTCGATCCCCTGGAAATTCCCGGGGACGATATTCTACAACGCCAGCCGTGGGGCCGTAGCGATCAGGAAGGCGCTCTTGTCGGTGATCAGGGAGAAGAAGGAGGCGCTGGCCAGCGGCGCGAGGTCGCAGGACATACTGACGTACATGGTGGCGGCAGCCGACCCGGCCACCGGGAGGATGATGCCCGAGACCGAGATCGCCGACAAGATGATGGGGCTGCTGACCGCCGGATACAGCACGGTCGCTATTGCCATCACCTTCCTCATGAAGTTCGTTGGCGAGAGGCCCGACATCTACGAAAAAGATTCTAGCAGGTACATTACCCCTAGGAGAAAAAACGTCTATGTTGAAGACAAATCGCTTGTTTCAGCGCAGCATGTCAATAATGTTGTCTAGGTCTAAGAAGAAAAATAATCTCGGGAGTGGCCTATGCGCGCCGTATTCCCAGAAAAAAAAAAATATAACATGCGAAGAAAAATCCGATTGCCCTGAGTAGATCAACACCTGAAGTTTTGACGTTATTTCTTTGGGTGGGAAACAGAGCAATTAGCGATCAAGAAATCCAAGAACCCTGGGGAGACACTGGCGTGGGAGGACATTCAGAAGATGAAGTACTCCTGGAACGTGACGAGCGAAGTGTTGAGGCTCACCCCGCCTCTGCAGGGAACTTTCAGAGAGGCCATGACCGACATCACCTACGAAGGCTACACCATTCCCAAAGGCTGGAAGGTGATTCTCGCTTCATAACTACGCAATTCCCGAATATCGACCCACATTTACATTACTAATTTCTCTCTCGTGGCTGTCCCGAATCGTTAGATCTACTGGACGGTGAGCAGCACGAACAATGATCCGACTTATTTCCCGAACCCGGCGACGTTCGACCCGACGAGGTACGAGGAAGGGAATGCAGCGCTGCCGCCCTACACGTACGTCCCCTTCGGCGGAGGGCCGCGGCTGTGCCCGGGGAAAGAGTATGCGCGCTTGGTCGTACTCACGTTCCTCCACAACATGGTGAACAGGTTCAAGTGGGAGCTAGTCGACCCCAAGGAGAAGATCATCGTGGATATGATGCCCACTCCATCGAAAGGGCTCCCAGTTCGCCTCATTCCTCACTCGGCATAGATTCAAATTACCCACATGCGGAGCCCCACCTAGCGTTCAGACGCAAAGTGTTACTCGTTTGGCTTTTTAGCTATTTTTAATTAATTTCTCTGTATAATTTCCAACACGCTGATGGGACAATATTTGGCGTAACGACAATTCTAGTGGACCAGGAGGAAATTTGGCAAAATGCGCGTCCATCATTCACTGTAGCTTCGCACCTGGCACAATCGGAATGCCAGACGAAACTTTAAATTCGGGTCCTCGGTGTGTGCGACTGCGATTTAGTGGAAGGAGAGAACCATAGTGGTAGTGGGACCGTCCCCAGGGAAGGCGACAATATCTCAGCGTCTGCGCTAGCGACTGCGCTAGGCACTGTTCTGGCTAGATCACAACGTCGGTACGAAAAGGATTGCTAGACGGGGGAATCTACTCCGTCCCATTAAATGTTTCAAATTGGTCGCCCTTTCACTTCGAAACGCAACGAGAGACCTTACCTTGCCATCGGAGGGAGATATGCGTCCTTAGAATATAATCCGAATATGTCGAGTATGCTGCAGTTCCAATGTCCTCTGCGTGTTTGTTTCCCCACTCAAATTTTGTTTCTCTTTTATTAGCGAAACCGAGGCTCCAGTGAATTTATGTCCGTCCACAAGCATAAGAGAAGAAAAAGAAGAAGAGAGGGTACGGGAACTTGTAATTTATTAACTGAAGCGAAACCCTTGACGGGAGCGGAGTACGTAAGAGAAAAGAGGAGAAAGAAAAGAAAGGAAAGGGCATGGACGTTGCTCAGCCGGTGCTTGTCGAGGTAGCACGAGTCTTGTCAGGGGCGTTCGAACCATCATCGGCCGACGGAGGAGGCGGAGCAGCGCTAGGGTTGGGTCGCGGCTGTGGCTGGGACGGAGGAATGTTGTGGGCGGAGGAGAAGAGGTCGACCCGCTCCGATTCAGCGATGTGGCCTCCCTCCAGGGGAGTCCCGTGCTTGTACGCGACTCGCAGGGTCTCATCTACGGCCAACTTCGCCTGCGCCGTTCCGTATTTGATGTCCTCCTTGCTCTTCGCCATCTCTCTCTCTCTCTCCCTCTGCCCTTCCCGGAGGGTAGGTGGACCGTGACTCCTGCCATATAGGACCTCCTCCCCAGTACGTGGCGGCCTCTTTGTCAGGTGTGATCACAAGTGTTGTCGAGGTAGGGCGACTGGTGGCTTCTCTGCTTGCGCCCCACGTGAGAGTGACAAGTTATTTTGACGAACGGACAGGGACAATTGCATTATTCTATGTCTACACTCTATGACAGGGACACGGACATGCGAGTATTATGATATTTCCAAAATACTTATGCAACGCAGTTACCCTTTGTCAAAATTTTGTTAGATGAAGAAGAAAAAAGGAAAAGGAAAAGGAAAAAAGGTATTGGCAAGCACAAATCTAAATTTTGGAATTTTTTTATGTATGCGAAACATTGACATAAATTTTAAGTTTTTATATTTTAAAAAAGTTTGAGATAAATGTGTTGTATGATTATAAGTTTTTGGCAAAAGTGTTATGTGGGTATAAATTTGAGACTTTTGATATCATAAAAAAAAAAAAAATTGAAATAAACATCTCGGAATGAACATAATTTATAGGCTATTCAAGCTAAAGTTTAGACATGAGCAAGTTTTTTTTTTTTTTTTTGGTCAAAAGACATGAGCAAGTTGAAAGAGTGCGAAAGTAGTGAAATGACAATCTTCGACATTTTACCTAGCTTTTTAATAGCGAGACCCAATTCTCAGGTAAGAATTTATTAGAAACCTGTCAGCGGCCGGTCCTCCATGTGTCGTAACTGTTGTAATTATGGTTAATGGATCAACGAATGCCAATAAATTAAGATACGTCTTTTTCATTCACGTATCTCTTTTGGATTCATGAATTTCTTAAACTTTTCCGTTCATGTATCTATTGAATTCATGAATTTTCTAGATCCATGTATCTTTTAGTTTATGTATTTATTGAGTTCATGAATCTCTTGAAATTGTTGGAATATAATCCAAAAATAAAACACAAACTGTTTATTGCAATCAGAACATGAAATTGGAGGTGAGGTACGGATATCCGAATCTCCTTAAGGCAATTAGTTCCCGCCAATGGTGCTCCGCAGATTCATGAACTATGCCTCCCAAGATACAACACCTCG
Organism: Eucalyptus grandis; assembly: GCF_016545825.1. Classification (NCBI taxonomy): domain Eukaryota; kingdom Viridiplantae; phylum Streptophyta; class Magnoliopsida; order Myrtales; family Myrtaceae; genus Eucalyptus; species Eucalyptus grandis. The sequence goes on along the minus strand of NC_052617.1, from coordinate 17,510,145 downwards.
AACCTGTTTGGATTAGCACTACGCAAACGGGACTCAGTCGAACCGTTCAATTGAACCAAAGACACTCAGAAAATTCAGAAGAGTAGAAAAGTGTATCGAGCCTTTTTGGAATCAGAAAGAAAAACCAAAAACCATTCTCGAAGCTCTTATGCTCCCATCTATTTATAGATATTTTTAGTTCATGTACAAAAGAGATACATGAATTAAATAGGCTTGGCATGTATCCACGAAATTCATGAATCAAGAGATACATGAATTCAAGAGATTCACGAATCCGGAGATACGTGAATTCAAGAGATTCGTGAACTCAATAAATACATAAACTAAAAGATACATGGATCTAGAAAATTCATGAATTCAATAGATACATGAACGGAAAAGTTTAAGAAATTCATGAATCCAAAAGAGATACGTGAATAGAAAAAGACGTATCTTAATTTATTGGCATTCGTTGATCCATTAACCATAATTACAACAATCCCCACATTAATGGATCAACAAAACATTTTTGACTCGAAGGAATCTGAGCATGCCTGTTGAAATAAAAACCGCATCAAGAAAGGTAGCTTTCGCTTTGAACCTTCTTTAGTGAAAGCTTATCGGACTTACTTAACTAGTCGATGGACTAAGCCTTGAATCGCCAGGTTGTTTGTGTAAGCCTAGACAATAAACCTCACACGGAGTATTTCCAATTCAAGATTGGTTCTCGGTTGTGTTCGTTCTTTCGGCCCCGAACCTCTCGGGATTCGTGCGTGCTTTAGAAAATCTAGCCTTTAAAGATTTTCATAGAGTCGGCCTCCACGCATATAGGTGCATTCCTATTAAAGATATCCTACCATATCTTACTTGGATGTTACATCCAAAGTTATAGGAATCATTAAACGCATAGCGTACCCTTGATAACGCCGTAGGAAAGCACTTTGTTGCATCATAGGAATGGGAGACAAAGTGCTCACACTAGAGTTTCCAAAATTTGCGTTGTCCTATTGAACCTAGTCCATGGGATCTCCAATCGCATAGGTTAGGTTTCCACCCCGGAATCTCTTTATTGGGTTAAGGCTTTTAAACCCATTCCCTCGATGCCAGTTTATCGCTCTCTTGACAAACCCTTTGTCAGCGGATCCGCAATATTTTCCTTTGACTTTACAAAGTCTAAAGAAATTATTCCATTTGAGAGCAACTGCCTTACGGTGTTATGTCTACGACGAATATGTCTAGACTTACCGTTATAAATCACATTATGTGCCCTTGCAATTGCCGCTTGATTGTCACGGTGTATGCAAATTCGAGGCATAGGTTTTGGCCACATTGGAACATCTTCTAAAAATGTCGAAGCCATTTCGTTTCTTCAGCGACTTTATCCAAAGCAACAAACTCGATTCCATTGTAGAGCGTGTTATTAGAGTTTGTTTAGAGGATTTCCATGACACCGCAGCACCTCCTAGCGTGAACACATATCCGCTAGTCGATTTCGATTCATCGAGAATCGAAATCCGGCTTTGCATCACAATAACCTTCCAAAACAAATTTGGATATTTGCCATATTGTAGAACATAGTCTTTTGTCCTTTTCAAATATCCTAATACTCTCATCAAAGCATTCCAATGCTCATGACCTGGGTTCTTGGTATATCTACTCGGTTTGTTTACCGAGTACGCAATATCGGGTCTAGTGCAATTCATGATATACATGATGCTGCCGATTACTTGAGAGTATTCTAGTTTGTCTAACACTATTTCCGGTGTTCTTTCTTAAAGTTAGGTGTGGAAGAAAAGGATTGTTTGCATCTTTAATGCCGAATCCTTTAAATCTCTCAAATACCTTTTCAATGTAATGAGATTGTGTTAAACCTAAGCCATCAGAATTCTTTACAATTTTGATGCCGAGTATAACATCTGCAACACCTAAATCTTTCATCTCAAAGTTCTTCTTGAGAATGTTCTTGGTGATTTTGATGACCTCAATGTTATCTCCAAAAATTAACAAGTCATCAACATATAGACAAATAAGTACATATCCAACTGTAGTAGATTTAGTGTACACACATTTGTCACACTCATTGATTTTATACCCATTTTGAATCATTACCTGGTCAAATTTCTCATGACATTGCTTAGGAGCTTGTTTAAGTCCATACAATAATTTGACAAGTCTACATACTTTGTGTTCTTGTCCTTTGACCTTGAACCCTTCAGGTTGTTCAATATAAATCTCCTCATCGAGATCACCATTTAAGAATGCATTTTTCACATCCATTTGATGTATTTGCAAATTGTATAGCGAAGCTATAGCAATCAACATCCTTACGATGTTATTCTTGTGACAGTGAATAAGTATCAAAGTAGTCAAGACCCTCTTTTTGTCTAAACCCTTTGGCTACAAGCCGAGCTTTGTACTTATCAATGGAACCATCAGCTTTAGTTTTTTCTTGAAAATCCATTTACATCCAATTGGTTTATTTCAGGTGGAAGATCAACCAATTCCCAAGTATGGTTACTTAGGATAGAATGGATTTCATTGTCAACAGCTTCTTTCGAGAAGGAGCATCGGAGATGACATTGCCTCTTTATATGTTTGGGGCTCACCTTCTAACATGTATGTTAGAAAATCAGGTCCGAAAGATTTTTCGATTCGAGACCTTTACTCCTCGAAGTTCGGCTTCTTTGGCCACAACTTCATCATTCTCGATTCTCGATTCTCTAAGCCTTTTCGAGAAAGTTCTCCTTGATTTCTTTTGCAGGATATATATCCTCAAAAATTCAGCATCCCTTGATTCTAGGATTGTATTAACATGAATTTCCGCATTTTCAGATTTATGAACCAAAAATCTATATGCGCTACTATTTTGAGCATAACCGATGAATATGCAATCCACCGTTTTAGGTCCCAACCGAGTTTGTTTGGAGGAGGAATTGCCACCTTGGCCAAGCACCCCACACTTTTAGAAAATTGTAGGATGGCAACTTTCCATTCCATAACTCGTATGGAGTTTTACCTGTCTTTTGTGGGGTATTTTATTAAGAATATAATTTGCAGTTAAAACTGCTTCCCCACAAGTTCTCGAGGTAAACTGAACTCCAAAAGAATGGCGTTAGCCATCTCCTTTAGTGTCTGTTCAATCGTTCAGCAACTCCATTTTGTTGTGGAGTATAAGGTGCAGATCGTTTGGAGAATTATTCCATGACTAGCACAAAACTCTTTCAAATTGATTGAAGGCGCATTCTCCTCCTCTATCCAGACCTAAGCACTTTGATTCGTTTATCAAGTTGATTTTCAACTTCCAGTTTTATACTTGACAAACATGCTCATAGTCTCATCTTTGCTAGTTAGTAAATAAACATAGCAAAATCTAGTACAATCATCCACAAATGTGATGAAGTACTTCTTTCCACCTCTACTTTCTACAAACTTTAAATCACATAGATCACTATGGATTAATTGTAGAGGTTCACTTGTTCTTTCAATGGATTTGAAGGTTTCTTGGCAAACTTGGCCTCAACACAAGTCTCACACTTGTAACGAGCATCTAACTCAAATCTTGGAATTAATCCCAAGTTTGCTATTCTTTTCATTGTACCATAGTTTACATGTCCTAATCTACCATGCCATAGATAAGAGACACACAAGGTGTAAACGAAGACTTTTCTTTATTAATAGTCTTTGGGCACACATACTTTGAGTTTACATCAATGACAGCCACATTGGCCTTAAACGGGTCATTACATAAGTACCCTTTCCCCACATACATCCCTCCTTTTGAAAGTACAAACTTGTCAGATTCAAATACAACTTTGAAACCCTTCTTGACAAGTATAGGGCCAGAAATTAGATTTTCCGAATATCTCTGTACATGCAAAGACATTCAGCGGGCGACCTCCTTGAGATAAAAACTTCAGGATCACCTTTCCTCTTAGTGATCTTTGCTGATGCGAGTTAGCCATATAAAGCTTCTCATCTTCTTCAGCTTTCTCATAAGATGAGAACATGTGTTTATCTCCGCATTGATATGATTTGTGGCACCCGTGTCTAGCCACCACCATTAGTGTTCGACACGAGATGCTTCGAGACATTACCACAGCAGGCAGTCTCTCAATATTGTCATGCTCTGTCCAAAGTCAGTTGCTGGGTTGCACCTTCGTTCTTGCCTTTTTTCGGGCGCTTCTTGCAATCCTTAGCACGATGGCCGGGCTTGTTGCATATAAAACACTTCCCTTGGAATTTTTGGAACTGCTCCTTTTGCTTGCCTTTTCCTTGAAAAGACATCTTCCTTTTTCTATCTTGCTTGGATTTGGAAGATTCCACAACGTTGGCCTTTGGCTCAGAAGAAGTATTCGCACTCCTTCTATTGTCTTCCTCGATCCTGAGGCGCAAAATGAGATCTTCAAGGCTCATCTCCTTCCGTTTGTGCTTCAAATAATTTTTGAAGTCGACCAGCCGGAGGTAGTTTCTCAATCATGGCTGCCACTTGGAATGATTCACTAAGTATCATTCCTCGGCCCGAATGTCACTCAGAATTAATTGCAATTCTTGAACCCGACTCATGACATTTAGAATCCACCATCTTGTAGTCCAAGAATTTGGCAACCACAAATTTCTTGGTGCCAAAGTATCCTCGTTTTGTATTTTTCTCTAAGGACTCCCATAACTTGTTTTAGCAGATTCAATATTACAATAAACATTATAAAGAGAATTCACTAAGTTAAGGATATAATTTCGGCATAAGAAGTCCCCATGCTTCCAAGCCTCCAACGCACCAGCGTCGTGACATCTTGCTCATTTGGACTAATTATCGGGCACACCTCCGATAAATATTTCGTCGCATTGAGCATGGTCAAATAGAAGTACATCTTCCCGCCCTTTTAAAGCCCACTCAGGTAAATTTCTCCGGTTTCTCATTAGCGTGAATCTTGGAGCGTTGCCATCACGGTAGGCAAGGTTCGTTGAACCATCCTCCGAGCTTGAGCCAAAAGCCATTTGGCCTATACCGTGCTCAAAAACAGTCCCAGGTATACCAGTCATATGACTTGTACCCGCACCACCAAAATTGGTGTTGGCCCAGGGCCCGTAGCATTGGCTGCTACAAATTCAGACCTCGAGGTTGAACATCTTCCATAGCATCGGTCGAATCGACCATAGGAACGTCTCCGAAACATTCGGGACATTGAAGGGCACTTGGTTGTTTCCAGCCATCTCAATAATCGACAAGAACAACAAACGGTGAGTGATTAATTGCCTTAAGATTGTTGGAATATAATCCAAAAATAAAACACAAACTGTTTATTTAAATCGAACATGAAATTGGAGGTGAGGTACGGATATCCGAATCTCCTTAAGGCAATTAGTTCCCGCCAATGGTGCTCGCATGATTCACGAACTATGCCTCAAGATACAACATATCGAACCTCGTTTGGATTAGCACTATGCGGGGCTGACTCCCGAACCGTTCAATTGAACCAAGCGCGCCTTTTCGAAAAATTCAGAAGAGTAGAAAAGTGTATCGAGCCTTTTGGAATCGAGTCGGAAAAACCAAAAAACCATTACGAAGCTCTTATGCTCCCATCTATTTATAGATATTTTTAGTTCATGTACAAAAGAGATACATGAATTAAATAGGCGCATGTATCACGAAATTCTGAATCAAGAGATACATGAATTCAAGAGATTCACGAATCCAGGAGATACGTGAATTCAAAGAGATTGTGAACTCAATAAATACATAAACTAAAAGATACATGGATCTAGAAAATTCATGAATTCAATAGATACATGACGGAAAAGTTTAAGAAATTCATGAATCCAAAAGAGATACGTGAATAGAAAAGACGCGTATCTTAATTTATTGGCATTCGTTGATCCATTAACCATAATTACAACAACTATGTAGCAAAAAAATGAATCAATGCACCAGAACGTACGTCAATGGGGCATCATTGCAAAAATGCCCAGATATAGAGATCTTTCTTTCTTTAACCCCACAACAGGATGACTAGCTGTAAAGAGTGGATCCCTTTTTGGGTTTCTGTACGGGCGCGAGGCTGTTGGGCATCATTATTTGCCCTGACCATCATAATCAAGAACATTAAATAACTGCACCAAAGCGTGCATCGATATGTCACGAGTGCATGCCTGCAATGGAGATCTCTTGTTTTTTTTTTTCTTTTTTTCTTTACCCCCATTATTAAATGACAAGCTATAGAGTGGATTCACAAAGGACGGCCGGTCTCTCTCCTGGGTTTCGGTATGGGCGTTTGGCGCTAATTAGACCTGAATTTGGTCAGGGTTCCACTTCAATCTCGCACTTACAGTAAATTTCTGATTCCGATGGAATGTCTATGATAATTCGATACAGTCGCGGTGCCGTAAAAGTTGCCCAATTATCAGACCGTAAAAACTAAAAAGTGCCCCATTTACCAAGTCCCAGCATTTTTCCCACCAAGGGTAAATCCTCAACAACATCTTGTCAAGGGTAGTCTTAAATGGATCATTTCAATGTTGAGGAGCCTTTTTTAAATGAGTTAAAAAAAATTTGAAGTTTAAAATAGATGAATCTAAATAGATTGAGTTTAAAACTCAATTTCTACAAGAACTCTACACAGTCTCTCTCCCACTTCAGCTTTATAAAATTATTTTAAAATCAATATTATAATTCTTTTTCTTCCTTCCTCCTTTTTCTTACTATCAACGACCAATTGAGATTGGCAATTTGGCGACACTCAAGCCTCTCGATCCGATGAGACTAGAGCTCACAAGCATGAAGCAGAGCTCAATCTTGCCAATCTAGAGGTGGAGCCTCCTTGAAGATGGCAGAAGAAGAACGAAAAAGAAAAAGAAAATTAAAAAGTCAATTTAAAAATATATATGTATATAATCTCAATTTATTTTCAGATTTTTAGCAAACACCAGAAAATATTGCTATTTTCTTGAAAAGCATTTTTTGTTAAAGCAAAAGTGGATACTACCTTGTTTATTAAAAGAGAAGGTAAAACAATCACCTAACGAAAACCTCGTGCAAGAAGTTTTTTTTAAGTCTATGTGGGATGAATTTGAGATGAGCATGATAGGTGAACTATCTTTCTCGGATTACAAGTGAAACAATTAAATGAAAGAATTTTCATTCACCAAGAAAAATATGCAAAAGATCTCGTTAAAAAGTTCGGATTTGAGAATTGCAAAAAGATAGAGATACCAATGTCAAGTTCTTCGAAGTTGGACAAAGACGAAGGAGGAAAAAAATTTGACCAAAAGCTTTACAGGAGCATTATTGGTTCAATCAGATCCCAAAGAATCTCATCTAAGTGCTGCAAAACGAATCATCAAATACGTTGCAACTACTTCAAATTTAGGTCTATGGTATCCCAAAGAATGATACTTTACTCTCCTTAGATATTCAAACGCAAATTTAGCAGGTTGCGAGTTGATAGAAAGAGTACTTACGGCACGTGTCAATTGCTGGGAAATAAGATAATATCTTGGTTCTCAAGAAAGCAAAGTATTGTAGCTCTTTCAACAGCAGAGCGGAGTATGGCTTTTTTGAGAGTTGCTGTTCTCAAATCTTATAGATAAAACAACAATTGAGAGACTTTGGAATCGAAGACTCATGCACCGAGATCAAATGTGACAACACTAGCGCAATTAATCTCACAAAGATTCCAATTCTTCATTCAAGGGCAAAGCACATAGAAATTCAACATCACTCTATTAGAGATCATGTTCAAAATGGAGAAGTTATTATTAGTTCATTGATTCAAAGAATCAACCGGCGAACATATTTACAAAACCACAATAGAAAAACCTATTTGAGTCTATTAGATCGGATCAACATCACATCTCTTATCCAGTAAAGTCTAAAGGTGCTCAGACTTAGAGGTAAAGTTTGAAAGTGTTTAAACTCAAAAGACCAAGAGTTACGACTGTAAGTTATTTCGATACTAGCAATTTAATTTTTGGTTAAAGACTTGAAAAGGTACATTCTCTTTAATCGCTAATTGATAGAAATTATCTTTCCAAAGTTTTTGAATTTATGGCATTTTCAAAAGGAAGTTACTCATTTTCAAAAGGCAGTTATTTATTTTCAAAAATGAAGTTATTCATTTTTGGAAAGGCATTTTTATGACGATTTGTTTGCCTCGCTTCACTTGCTTTATATATTGTTGAAATTCATCTTCTCCGTTCTCACTCTCAAACCCTAACATTCTAAACTCCCATTTGCTTTCACTTTTACTCTTGATTAACCCAAAAGTTCTCACCTTTTCGAGCAAGTTTGAGAATTCCTCCCTTGAAGTGACAATGTCTTCGAGAAAGTCTTCAAGAATTGCAAGCAAGGGACCACGTCACATACCAAAGAGTCCTACTCACTTCGACTTGACTGAGGAAGAAGATTCTCCTCATCAACAACAACAAAGTAAGCAACAATATTCTCAACATTGTCAATCTCTTCCAGCACCTCAACCGGAAGAAGAAATAGTGGAAGAAATTGAACTTGTAAGAACGCTCGAGACCTAATATTGCTTTCTCATTTTACTCTAAGTTGAAGGCATGAGGTATTACGATGTCTTTGATTGACGAGTTTCTTAGAGAAAGAGGATTAAAAAATGAAACCTTACTTTTACGAGAAATGGAAAAGTTAGGAGTTGCAAAGAAAGGGACGGCTGAAAGAACCTTTGCCAATTTTCCAAGTGACCCACGTTTTGGTACCGCTAATCAACCACAAGAACGAGGATGATGATAAACGAATGTTCGCACATTTTCAGCCTAGAATGGGAGTGGCTATTAATGCTGTCAATGATGGAGCGAGCATTTTCCGCTCTAAGGAGCACAAGAAAATTTATCTAAATCGAAAAGAGGGGTGATGAACCCTAGGAGTGTTGACTTTGATTTTCTCGATTCAATTAGAGTAAATCATGAGAGAAGTTTGCATTTCTTCAAATGGAGAATTTTGTTATGAATCTACAATTGCATATCCTAAACTAACAGCATACTTTTATTCAAATTTATCCTTTTTGGATACGAATAGTTTCTCTTTCACGGTAAGGGATAAGAAGTTTTTGGTGGATATTGACACATTGGCTGACATAATTGGGGTGGAAAGAGGGTGTTTCCAACCAATTAATGTGTCATTTGCTCATGCTACTTTGGAATTGGTATGAGACAAGGATGTTTATCGTAAGATCTCTTATTCGAGGATGAATGCCTCAAACATTTTGCTACACAAAATTGTGATTAACTGCATCTATCCAAAATCTACATCAAAGACTGATGTCTCTCATTCCAAAGCAAAGCTGATGTATGCTATCAATGTTGGTTGAAAATTTTCTCTGCCTCACACCATCCCGTTTGATATGTACAGGACAATGGTAAAAGATAAGGGACAACTCCCTTATTCGCTCTTATCACGCACCTTTTTAGATATTTTAAAATTCACATTCCCGCACATTTATGTTTGACAAACATCACTCCGATGGTGATTGGATTTAAAATGGTCACCAAAATGCATCCGAAAGAGCTTAATAGGGTATTGGAGTGCATGAAGGAGAAGTCTCCCATCAAGACGAAACAAGACTCTACAATAGCCAAAGGGAAAGGTAAGGAGCCCATGGATGCTCCAGCAAAGAAGAAGAGAACTCTCATCTTGCAAGATGAAGAAGATAGGGACGAGATGACTCTTTCAGCCTTAAGTTACTTGATTAGTTTTGTCAACTTTCGCGAAACTAGAGAAGAGACGAGAGAAGAGATGAGGAAAGAAGAGGAGAAGAAGAGGAAGAGGAAAGAAGAGGAGAAGAAGCAGAAGAGGAAGAAGGAAGAAGAGAAGGAGAGGAAGAAGAGGCTCGAGATGACACTTTTGAGCCTACTTTGGTTGTATCCTTGTCAAGCAACTCGAAAAGACAAGGGATGGAACTACTTTTGGTGAGAAAGCAAAAGAACAACATCACTCTCTTGCTGAAGCTGGACAGGAAGAAGAATCTACTTCTCCTCCTAAAGGCACACAAACAAGGGGAGATGCGGAAAATGAGGTATTTCTTCGCCTATTCTCTGCAGCGCATCCAAAGGATGTATATGCCTCTCTCCATCCAGAACCAGAATTTGTGGAATTCACTCCACCTCATAGTAGACAAAATGCTGAAGATCCCTCCAATCTCAGAACTCCATGAATCAATTCGGTTGGACCTGCCTCATTAACTCATTCAACGGATTTTTCACGTATAATGGATGTTCTGCTGGATTTAAAGAATGGTCAATATGGTTTGAACTATGAGATAAAAGATCTTAAAAGGCTTTCTTAGCTACTTTTGTTTCATTGCAAGATCCGTTACTTACCCTAAAGACTCAAGTGCAAGATCATGTGAAGAGTGAAGATTTCTAGCAGGCGAAGGAGACTATTAGGAAGTTTGAGAAGACAAAGTGAGCTCTATGGGAGAATTCCAACTTGTTCACCTGCCCAAACAACCTTGACTCAAACCCCACTATTTTCAAACAACTCTTTGTATTTATTCTCCACTTTTTGTTGTTGACAAAAAGGGGAGAAGTTTGATGCAGATTTGATTTGGTTTGGGTTATTTTACCTTTGAACTTATCTTTGTTTGGTTGTGAATTGGACTTTTAGACTATTTGATTTGATTTTTGATACTTACAGTAACTTAGGTTGTGACAATGATTATGGAAGGATAGTTATTTTGTAGGACTAACATGTTTTGTGATTGTAGAATCGTTACTATTCATGTCCAAATCTACTCATCTTTTATGAGATATCTTGCTTTGCTTAAGTTTTGTTTTGCAGGTCAAAAGTATTCAAATCTGCAGGAAAGTTTTGTCATCATAAAAAAGAGGGAGATTGTTGGAGAAAACTCTCTTATTTTGAAGTTGACTAAACGTTTCCATCAATGTAGTTTAAAGACTTCAAGACTCAACTGTTAAAGTCTGATGAACTCCAGACTTTGTCGTCAAAGTCTGAAGACTGCAAGACTCAAGACTCAAAGTCAACCTACACTGGCAGTTTCTAGACCAACGAAGAGAAGACTTATCCAAATGCGAGTTTATCTTTAAAGATTCAGTTCGTATGGTTTATAGAAGTTCTTACAGCTGAAGATAGCACATTAAGATCAATTATTCTTATTGGAATCAATTCGGATAATCAAGATCCGTTGAAAAGCGAAATATACTTGGAAGGTTCTACTTATGGAAACTTGGATTGATTATGTCAAACAGGTAGATTGGAAGAATTTTTTTGGAAAGTGCTAACGGTTATAAAGGTATGAATGAGTATATAAGGAAGACGCTCAAGTTATTCGAGTGTGTGTGTGAAAGAAAAATTCTAAAGTCTGAAGCTCTTAGTTATTTGCTATTTCAATTGCTGAGCTTAAGTTGTACTCAAAAGAGAGATCAAACACTTGTAAAACCTTGAGGAAGTGTGGTAGAGTTTTTACACTGTGGAATCAAGGACTTGAGGCTGTAAAAACTCTTTTGATTCTTAGTGAAATCTAGCCAGTAGGTGTCGGTGCGATGGAGAATGGACGTAGGCTTGATCTAAGCCGAACCATTATAAAGTTTGTGTCACAATTCTCTTTCCCTGAACTCTTTACTTTGATTCATCACTTTATATAACTATTTATAGTCTTTTACATATTCAGTCTATTATCCTCACAAGATGAGTTAATCTATTAAATCTTGTAAAACTTCCTAGAACACCTATTCACCCCCTTAGGTGTCCTTACTAGCATTTTCAATGGCATTTTTTATGGGGGAAAATGATGAACCAAAAAAAGGCTAGGAGGAAAATCTCAATTTTTAGGGTCACGGGTTGATTTTCAAAACAAGTAGTCAAAAACGCTTATTGGGCAAGTATTGTGGTTAGTTTTAAGAATTTGCCTCATAACATGAACTTCAGTTCTTAAAAGTCACACTAACCCACACAACAAGTCTATACCTATTTGTGGTCTAACAAGCTTACTCTCGAGAGAGACATTCCAATGATGATGTTGTATTCTTCCAGAGTTGGGATTAGCTCAAACCCACCAAACATAAAAATGGATGTCTTAGGGCACCAGAAATGTGCCATGGCCTTTATGATTTTAGGAACTAAGAAGGTGTCAGGTAAGTATAATTATGATGTTGAAATGTTCCCTGTATGACTAACTATAATCTGCAAGTTATTGGTTTTAAGAATAGTAGGTACTTGTGAAGCAAATGATTTTTACTTAAATAAATTGGAATAAAAAGTCATGTGATTACAGTAGGCAGAATCAAAGAACCACGAATCAGGAGTAGCTGGAGTGATTGACAGAGCAGAAGTGCTACAGATAGAGAGGCTCAAATTACTAGATTCTTGAGAAAAATAGAACGAAGATCCTACGATGATAGAGTAACGAACGAGTCTTTGGTGGAACCATCAATGGTGACAAAAGTGAGAAGATTGACATGTAGGTTGAGGTGGACCTTTGTACCAAGATCAATTATTTGCCTCCGTAGGATGCAATATGACCATATCAATGATAGTTGTTGCAATATTGTCTGCGTGAGGAGGAAGAACTGGGAGTAGCAAGAAATGCAAAGCATTGCACCTTCAAGGTAGCAAGTCTAGTCTCTTTAGTCAACAACTCTGAGACAATTGCTTCAAGACAGGGAAGTGGATCTCGATGTAGAAGGGAAGCTCACACAAGTTCAAATTCATCGTTAAGTGCTAGCAAAAATTACATGACACACATGTGATTGTGATATTCAGTGAACTTACAAGCATTGGAATTTGCATCCCATTGTAGTTTAAATAATGCTAGTTGATCCCATATAGCATGCATTGATGATAAAAAAATCATTAATGGACTGACTTGCCTCTTGATGCATGCGATGTAGATTCCCCTAATAGTTGATATTGATGGGAAATATCTATAGTAGAATATCGGCTGGCAAGTAAATCCCAAGCTTCCTTGGCCATATTAAGACTACTAAATTGAAGTGTGATCGAGGGAATTGAAGTGTTTCGAAACCATGTAAGAATTTGATGGTTTTTACTATCCCAGTCCTCCAAGTGTTCCCTAAATTTGTCCACAATTTCACCAATAGTTTGAGTAGGTTCACCAATAGCACCAGTGACATAGCGCCAAAGTCGACGTCCTTTCAAAAAACTTGATATTTCTTGAGCCCATAAAATATAATCAGGATCATTCAAAATGGTCTAAATGGGTATTGAAACTTCCAATTTTTCCATAATGTGCAATAAACTAGTATAAACCTAGAAGATTATATATTAAGTTCAAGAAATATCGATACTTCAAGAGCTAATATGCAAAAATTAAGGCATTGAAAGATTTAGGATGTCAAAATAGGTGGACCGATTAGATCAACGCTGGTCAACAGAAGTCAACACTAGTCAATGGAACTCAACGATGGTGAACATAGGGCCAATAGTCAAGGGCAGAGGCTGACGTGAAAGATGATGTAGCAATCGCATGTCAGATGATGTGGCAAATGACGTGTTGATTACGTGGTAGATCGCATGTTGATGCGTGGCAGATGACATGTTCATGACATGGCAGATGACGTCACTTTGAGGCTGGCTTGATGGATCATGTGAGATGCACGTGGCGAGTGAAGACCACTCGCAGAAGCTTGCGGCGGCGTGTGAAACATTAGACGACGACTATCTTCCCAGATCCTCACTCCCCATGCGAAGTAGAGGCGAATGGTGGTGTTGCGTTGCCAAATTATGGTATGACATATGTCAGAACAGCACCGAAATGTGTCAGGGTCGTTGAATCCGAAAATATGGTGGCGCGTGACTGCACATGAGAGCCTATATGGGTGGCGAATGGCGATGAAATTTCAAGGTCTGGCTTTTTGAAGGCGGTGAGTCCAGTGGTGATGTTGATTTTGTGAAAGAAACAATAGAAGGTTGCAATACAGGACTCAGCAGCAGTGGATTAACCAAAAACGGACACCAGGCAACAGATTTATATGTTCCTACAGACACCTCCTTGTAATGGACTCAATGGGGCTTTTAATCTATAATGGCTCTAATACCATGATAAATGTAAAGTGGAAAATAATGTTGTGGAATTCTCTATATGTTTCATTAAACTACACATGAGCCTATTTATAGTAACATAATATTATAATAGAGATTACAATCAATCAGAATTAAGATCTAAAAGATAACTAGAATCAAACATATGCTCAGAATCAGAATCATGATCTAAGAGATATTTAGATCTAACATCCTAAATGATGTGTCCTTCTCTTATAGTTTGAAGTTTTAGAACAAAGACAGCTAGCTTAGCTCAGAGTCGAGAGATTTTGAGGCTTGTTTCTTGCATATTCATGTCTATATGGGTTTTCCTTTTTTATAAGGTAGCAATTCACATTATTTTTTCATGGAAGAAGTACACCCCAAGTACCAAAACTTGACAAAAAGGACACTTAAGTGCCAAAAGTTAGGAAAATAACATTTAAGTGCCAAAAGTTAGGAAAATAACATTTAAGTGCCCAAAGTTAGGAAAATAACATTTAAGTGCCCAAAGTTAGGAAAATAACATTTAAGTGCACTTTTTTGAAGAGTGAGACACTTAAGTACTGCTTCCGGTGAAGCTTGTCAGAAATCTTACGTGGTAATTTTTTATTATTTTTCTCACTTATGTGGCTCGCTAGAGAGCTGACTCAGCAAAGAACCGTAAAACGACATCGTTTTGGCGTAGATTTGAATTTTAATATAAAAATTAATTAAACTAATTTATAAAAAATAATTAAAATAAATAAATAAATAAAGTTAAGAGAGGAAGAAAGCAGCTCAGGGCTGAGCCCTCATTTATTGAGCATGTATAAAGCTTCAATAGTCCTATCGACTATGTTAGGGGGAATGTTCGTACATGGGAAATATGTGAATCCTTATTTTGGCACTTTGAAAAAGCTTACTCATCCTTTTTATTAGGGATTTTTTTTTTTGGGGTCTATTTATTAGTGATTTGAAGATCTATGTTTATGTGAAATAAATGATCATATTTCATGGTTTGTTATTTACTAAGTTCTTGCGCAAGGATTCAAAAGCCAAATGATTGATTGAACTTTCTGTTTCACTCTCTTAGCTATGACTCATATATTACACTATGGTCCTTGAACTTTAATTCGTAAGAACAAGCTAGTCTTTAAGTCCTTAAATGGTTTTCCATAATCCTAGAGTCAATTTACAAGATGGTTATGGCAACATAAATGAAGGAATTCACTAACAAATCTCGAGGTTGGGACACGGAGTGCCATAACAGCATGGCGGAGGGACACTTAAGTGTCATAACTTTAAAATGGTACACCTAAGTGCCAATATCGGAGTAAAATGGGACACTAGTGCCACTCCGTGAAAATCCGCCAAATGGCTAACGTGGCAATTTTTCGGCGAGTTTGGTCCAAAACGGCATCGTTTTGACGTCGACGTAGTGGAGAAAACGCAAAAATGACGCCGTTTCGTGTCTACGTGTAAATCATAATATATAAATTAACTAAATTAGATTTAAAAATTCAAAAATTAAAAAAATTAAAATTAAAAAATTAAAAAAATTAAGAAATTTTTTAAAAATTAAGAAATTTTTTAAAAATTAAGAAATTTTAAAAATTAAGAAAATTTAAAATTTAAAAGATTTAAAAAATTTAAAAAAAAAGGGGGAGGGGGAGGTCGAACGGGGCGGCTCCCTCGCGCCGCCGCCTCCCCACCGTCGCCGGAAGGGCCGGCAATGGAGGGGAGGGTCGGCGGGGTCGCCGGCCTCGGCCCCCGGCCGTGGCCCGCGAACCCGGCCGACCCTCCCCACTCCGTCGCGGCCCTTCCCGGCCGGCAGGATCGGGCGAGGGCCCGCGAGCCCTCGCCCATCCGGCGAGGGGTCGCGGGCCCTCACCGCCTCCCCACCGCCGCCGGGAAGGGCGGGCGACGGAGTGGGAGGGTCGACCGGGTCGCCGGGCCCTGGCCGGGGCTGGCCGAACGGCGGCGAGGGCCGCGAGCCCTCGCCCGGATCTAGGGCGAGGGTCGCGGCCCTCGCCGCGATCCGGCGAGGGCTCGCGGCCCTCGCCGTAGGTCGGGCCGGGGCCGGCGACCCCCGGCCAACCTCCCCCTCCGTCGCCGCCGGCCCTTCCGGCGACGGCGAGGGAGCCGCCCGTTCGACCTCCCCCACCCCCTTTTAATTTTTTTAATTTTTTTTAATTTTTAATTTTTCTTAATTTTAAAATTTTTTAAAATTTTTCTTAATTTTATAAAAATTTTAAAATTTTCTTATTTTTAAATTTTTTTCTTATTTTTGAATATTTTAAATGTAATTTAATTAATTTTTATATTATTATTTACACGTAGACACGAAACGGTGTCGTTTTTGCATTTTCTCCGCCACATCGGCGTGCAAAACGACGCCGTTTTGGACCAAGCTCGGAAAGTCGCCACGTAAGCCATTTGGCCGGATCTTCCGGAGTGGCACTTAGTGTCCCATTTAACTTCAAAACTGGCACTCAAGTGTACCATTTTAAAGATTTCTCCAACAAAGTGTCCCCGGTGCCATCCTCGGTGCCAAGTTATGGCACTTGCGCTGTATTTCTGCCAACAAATCTCAAATAGCAGGAGTCAATTTGTTATCCAATTCAATAACAAATCTCGAATAGTATAATGAATTATTTTAGGCAAGATGGTGAATATTGTGGGCTTAGTGATTGGAGCGAACTTACAAGTTAAATTTGCAAAGAGAGAAGCAAATTTATCCTAAGCCAAATTTCAACAGCAGCAACATCGTGTATGTCGACCAAAGGGTGAGTCCAACCCTTGGTCAAAACCTAATGTGAATGGGCATAAAAACAGATAAGCAGGCGTCACGCCGCATCTTGTACAAGCCCTCGAGTGTGCTGATGAATCTTGTAAGGAAAAATCTAGGTTTATACCTTTCACGCCATGAGTAACAGATCATCCGTGACCTTGTCGGGCCCCAATGAGCCCTCCTGTTCGAACGGACATGAGAACACGTGATAATGTTGTTTCTCTTTTTTCTTTTTTTAATTGAACTAATCCAAACCTATTATACAAATATTAATCCAATCCTAATCTATTCAATTTTGCCAATTTAGGCCCAAACCTTCGCATAAAATTCAAATATAGTCCTTTCAAACAAGTCATTGTTAGCTATGGACCATATTAGAATTTTGCACAGATGTTTAGGATTAAATTTAGAAGATTGAAAATTTTATTGAATTAGCATATATATACATTAAGTTTAGGACTGACTAAATTAGCATATGTACAAGATAAAGGACTGTCAAATGAACTTCAGATCATCACACAATTGCCATAATCTAGAATCGCATGAACATTCCTAGTGCGAAACCTCTCCGCTTCTTATGCGCATGATTGGGAAACACCCTTACCCTTGGGGAAAAACCAAGATAAATCGAACATATAATTCGCTTATTTAAGTGGTCTTATATTGCCTAAGTTTATCTAAAAGAATGTACAAATTACTGCTCCAAGTCTACCAAACCATTAAAAGTCAAGTCAATAAATAAATCCAAGCTGCAAAAGAGCTACTTCTTCATTGGGTCCGTTTGATTCTGGAATCAAGTAGAATAATTCTTTCGGTCCAGACCTGAGTTTGACTCTTCTCTTGGTTTTCTTCTTCTCATCATTATTTTCCGGTTTCCTTGATGTCGACGAATACCGACATAAAATGTGCCGTTCAAGAATTCTATTATGAACGATACTTCGCGGCAATTCTCTTAACGTGTCAACCTTTCTTGTTTTTTCATTTTTTTTATTTGCTGTCTTTTTCACTATAAATTGCAACACCATATTTGTGTCCGTCCCTTCATCTAATGTTTTGGAAGATTTCTGAGTTAAAACTTCATCACTTCAGGCTTCCTTTCTCTCGTAATTGACGGCGTGAAGTACAACTCCATTGCAATCGAATTGCATAGTGGACACTTCCCTAGAGCTTAAGACATCATATCCGGCGAGATGAACCTATATTTGCAAAGATATGTAGTGACTAATCATATCTGTTTGTTTTATGGTTGTTAACACCCAAAAATACCCCTGCTATTACGTGCGAATCATGAGGGATAAAAGCCTTTGAAATCATCCTCGCTGACATGTGCGGGCTGCGATTTACACCAGCCTAGCCTAGGGTAGTCATGGAAACAAAGGATGGCTAGGGATTTCAAGAGTCATTGGGCTGGATTTCAATGGACTTACGAACAGAGATACATGATTCGATAATAAAGCAGTTGATTGTCTCGTGTCCAAGCCAAGAGACGCTATTGAAGACATAGTTTCTAGATGGAATTGATTGCAAAATTTGGGCAGGAACAATTGATGCTTAAAAGGGCACCAAAATTAAAGGAGCGGTTAATGCTTGCTCAATAAGCCATGAGACCATCGTTGAACGGGTCAAAAAGCAACAAGATATGGATAAGGCAGTTCAATAAGGAATGCGGAATGACTTTTAAGAAGGAAGCAATTGACCATCTACAGTTATCAAAATGACCTATAAATACCACAGGCAATTCAACATAGAGCCCCCCTAGGAACAACACACAAACTACTGTTTGTCTTACCTTTTTATCTTAGCCTAGTCTAGTTTAGCTGCAGTTTAAGATTCCCGTCATAATTTCAATTCCGGTGAGTGTTTATATCCTAGGTAGTGCTGTTGATTAGTTTTCAATACTAACTTACTGTCCAACATCATCGATTAAATTTTGACGTTATGTCCTCATATCCATCTAGGAGCAATGTCTACTACGTGTTGTTACCACCATTCAATGTTGTCGATTAAATTCCAACATTGTGTCCTTATATTCACCTAGGAGTAGTGTCTACTAGGTGTCACTCCCAATGTCCAGCGTCATTGATTAGGTTTTGACGTTATGTCCTCAAAACTCATTTGAAGCAAAGCGTGCTTCCTAGATGTTTTTGTTAATATCCAATGTTGTCGAACCAGCTTCAACATTGTACAAACCACTTTGATTTTAATGGATTTTCATTAGTATATTAAATTGAATTTGGATCAAACTTTTAATTGGATTTCGATATTGGTTATTATTGATTTTGACCTCATATTAAGCGACTTTATAAGATTTAGAACTATATAACATATTGCTCCATTGGCATTTGACCATTGCTATCCAATACTAGCACAAAACCTAAGTATCCTCTAATAAAAACCAAATTATAACCCTTAGTGAAAGATACTTCGATGTAGGATCCAAAACCGGCGAAACACTGGTGAAAAAAAATGAAAGATCTGTAGATGTTCAGCTCAAAGCCATTGCCTTTTTCTTCGGGTTCTTTCAAATTAAAAGAAGAAAATTGTTTCAGAAAATGATAACTCTCAAGGAGGGCAACCGTAAGAGCCGGTTGTTAAGCATGAGGTGAGTTCATCTACAATAGAAGTTGCATCAAGACATACCAATGATGCTAAAGATAATTATGACATATGAAGATCTTATGGCTAACATTTGAAGTGAACATCCAAAATGAGAGCTAAGAGTCTCCTCTCGAGTATATGATTTGAGCGTCAAAATTTTATTGCAAATTCCACTCCAAATCTTGGGCATCAGCACGACACGATTGCTTTTGTTAATAACAATGTCACTGAAATTGGAATCCAAGGAATCAATTAGAGTAGCCTAGAATGTGCCTCGTGAACAACATATTCAACCGCTATAATGGACATGAGCGTTTCCCACAAATTGCGTGGCAAAATTTCCAGCTATGTATTGCTGTTCACCAGCCTATATTTCAATTACTTCTAGAAAACTCCGGTTGAAGTTAAGAGTGCACAATAGAGGAAAATGAAATGGTAAAAGGCAAAGTCTAATTAAACCTATGCTTCCAGAAAAGTGTAGCTGACCGGCCTCATTTAAAATAAAGAAGAAT
Organism: Eucalyptus grandis; assembly: GCF_016545825.1. Classification (NCBI taxonomy): domain Eukaryota; kingdom Viridiplantae; phylum Streptophyta; class Magnoliopsida; order Myrtales; family Myrtaceae; genus Eucalyptus; species Eucalyptus grandis. The sequence continues at coordinate 17,490,269 of NC_052617.1, read as the reverse complement.
CGATTTCTAAAGAAAATGAAGTTGAAAAAGCCTTGAGATAAACTTTGCCATTTGTTCCTCCCCGATTTATTGTTCACGGATGCTCTCTAGAGTGGCGATTTTTGCAATGTTCTTGCTCTATGGTGCGCAGCTGATTCCCGAAACTTTGACCGGTGGTTGAGGCTGATTTTTGGAGGGAAGGACCATCTGGCAACCCCCTTCAAGCCCTCAAAAGCGATCGCCCTGGTACATTCTCTTTATGCTGCAATGCTCCTGCTGGTTTAGGGTTTGTGCAGTCTTCTGTGGGTTTTTGCTTCGCTAGTTTCTCTACTGTGATGGCTAGCAAATTAGTGTTGGCCCACAACATTGGGGATGGTCCTAGTGGTAGAAGCTCGTCCCCCTCCGCCCAAGCCCATTTGTCTTCTGTTGGTGATGAAAAGGTGGCAGGTGGCCCGTCCCCCGCAAGCCCCTACTGGGCCTAGAGGTAGAAGCCGAGCTAGGCCGAGCTCTATACACCCTCAACCAAGAGATCATCAAAGAAGGGATTCGAAAGCCCCTCTTGCCTGTTCTTGGGCTAGTGTCGCGAGTGTTCCAGCGAAGGGATATAACCTGGAATTCATTCCTCCTTCCTTTGTGAATAATAAACCTATTGTTGAATTGTCTGCTAATATTCTGGAAGCTGCTGATCCTAAGTGGCATGAATGCCTTGTGGGCTATTTTATTGGGAGAAAGCTACCTTTCAAACTAATCGAAACAACCCTTAAGAATGTTTGGGGTCCGAAACTGGTGGAAGTGATGGCAAATGGCCAAGGGTGGTTCTATTTCTTCCATGTTCCCGATGGTGATTTCCATAGGAAGGTCTTGAAAGGAGGGCTCTCACGGTTGCAAGAGTTCCATTAATCTTGCAACAATGGAAACCCACACTAGAACTTAAGAAGGATGGTCTTTTGACTATTCTGGTGTGGATTAGGCTAAGGAATCTTCCCCCTTGCTTTCTGGTCTTCACAGGGGATCAGCACCGTTGCTAGTGTGGTTGGAAAACCACTTTATATCGACTTGCATACTAAGCAAATGAAGATGCTCGCCTTTGCCAAAGTTTGTGTTGAAATCTTAGCTAAGCAACCAAAGTGCGAGGCTCTTGAAGTTGTCCATCATGGTGAATCTTGTTCAATGGTCATGGAGTATGAGTGGAGGCCAATTGCATGCCCAAGCTGTGGCACTTTCGGCCGTAAGTGTGTAGCGCCCTTCAATCTTTCAACTACTGAAGTTGTTGCCCAGCCAGTTCTGTTGGCGTGTCCTGCTCCTCGGGAATAGGCCTTGGCCCCAGCTAGTGGTGTGGTTGAAGCTCTTGGTGCTGTGGATGCCAATAGGAGTCAGGTTGTGGGTGGGAGGGATTTATGTCCCCTACACGATAGCAGGTCTAATGCTAGTTGCTTTGATGTTGGACGGAAGCAAGTCCAATCCATGGACAATCTTGTTGCTCCTGAAGTAGGTCATCTCCCTGCTCCGGCGATTGCAGAGCCTCCTCTAAGAGTTGAGCCAAGGTGGAAGCAAGTAAAGGGAAATAAGAAAAAGCCTCTCATGGTGAAGGTTACTGCTCTATCTAGTCCGACACCTCCCAATGTAGGTGGGCAAGTCCCGAAACCGAATGATTCCGTCTCCGGGAAGGTTATGTCTAATACTTCTTCTTGTAAGGCCCAGTCAAGTTCGAGGAACCTTCCAAAGTTAGATGATGCTCGTTCTATCTCGGTTGAGGACAGGGTTGACCCTACCGGCACTTCCATAGCCCCGGCTAGCTCAGGTGATTATTTCGGTGGCTCAGCGAGCGTCTTCAGCAGCTTGGATGATGAAAACCAGCTCTCTCCGTGTCCCTCTTCTCCGAGAGCCCCTCCTATTCTTGCAAAGCCTGAAACCATGTAAAACAAGTTGCTGACTCTCCACCCGGATCCGCCCCCTTCTGCTCTACCTGCTCCAACATCCAGTTGATGTAAGTCTACCAAGAAGAGGTAACCCTCCTTCCTTGCTCTTTTTGGGAATGAATGTATATAGCTTTTGGAACATTAGCGGTCTCATTGACCTCATCAAGGCGGGTTGAAGTCAAGAGTTTGATCTCTTCAAATAATCTTTGTTTTGTTGGGCTCCTTGATACTAAAGTCCCGGAGTTTCTCTTCCAATCCATCTCTTCGAACTCGTTGACGGGGTGGAATTGGTTAGTTAATTATGAATTTTCCCTCGGGGTAGAATTTGGGTTAGTTGGAACCTTGAGTTGGTTAGTTTTGAAGCCTCCTCTATTAATGCTCGGGCGAGTTCATGGAAGCCTAAAGTTTCTTTTGTTCGGTTTGGTTTGCTGCATTTCGTGATCTATGGCAAACATACCTTTATAGGCCGACGGCCTCTTTAGGCAGATCTCGTCCAAAAGAATAACCTCTTGCGGGATTTGGCCTAGCATGTGGCTGGCAATTTCAACGCCATCAAAGACCCGTCTGATCGAATTAGTAGTTCAGATACTTGGATTCCCTACTTTGATGAGTTCAGCCAATGCTTAGCTCAAACAGAGCTAGAAGATCTCAAGTATGTTGGTCTTCATTTCACCTGGTCCACTTCCTCTGGAGCTAGTCGTAAGCTAAGGAAGATAGATTGGGTAATGGTGAACACGAAATGGAGGTTGGATTTCTCATTCTCGGAAGCTTCTTTCCTCCCCACAGGTATCTCGATCACACCCCCATGGCTGTCGAGTGATGCAATCGATTCATGGGAGGAAACCTTTCAAGTTTTTACTTTTGGACAAAGCACTCGGCTTTCCATTCTATTGTCAAGCAAGTATGGGAGTGCCCAGTAGAAGGTGTTCCCATGTATAAACTAATTTGCAAGCTGAAGGCCTTTAAAGGCTGTCTTAAGTTGCTCAACAGAGAGTTGTTCTCCAATATTTTTGAGAGGACAGTAGAAGTGATGAATGCTCTTTGCTTACCCATATTGGCCTCCAACGGGACCCGACTAGTGATGCTCTTGTAGAACCGGAGAAGTCTCGGCGTCGAACCTTTGTGGACTGCGAAGTTAGGAAGTCCTTTTATAGGCAAATATCCAGAGTCAGGTGGCTTCAGGATGAAGATCGGAATACCAAGTTCTTCCACCATTCCGTCAACAAAAGATAACTAAGGAACACGATCCTCTCTGTTATGGATTCCTCCGGCTCCCTGGTCACGGAACCAAAAAATGGTGTAGCAAGTCTTCGTCTCCTATTTTAGAGACCTTTTGGCACCACAGGCCGCCCCTTCAAGGCCTTCTTTGCAAGAGCTACAGGAGGTCATTTGGTGTCCACTTATTAGTGAGTAGGTTAGTGCCCTCTCTCATCCGATTTTTTATTTCAAGATCCGCGATACCCTCTTTTCTCTAGCTCGAGGCAAGGCACCTTGACCGAATGGGTTTAGTGTTGAGTTCTTCAAAAGTAATTGGGAGATAGTAGGGCCGTTGGTTCTAGGGCTGTGAAGAATTTCTTCACCTCAGGCCATCTCTTACGGGAGATAGGCAACATTATTCTAGCTTTGGTGCCTAAAGTTTCCAATGCATGTGCAATTTTCGATTTTAGGCCCATTGCTTACTACAATACCATTTATAAAGTTATCACCAAGATTCTGGCTAACCGAGTAGTTGCTGTTCTTTATGACTTAATAAGCCCCTCCCATAATGCTTTTGTCAAGGATAGGAGAATCAGGGATAATATTCTTTCGCCCAGAACTCTTTGCCGGTTTCCACCTCGACCCTTATTTGCCCAAGTGTGCAATTAAGGTGGATTTCTAGAAAGCATATGATACGGTTGATTGAGATTTCCTTGAGCTAACTCTTACAACTTTTGGTTTCCCTAAGTGGATGATTCGGCGCATCATGGTTTGTGTACATACTCCGAAGTATTCCATTTCGATTAATAGGGAGTTGCATGGGTTTTTCTCTGGTGGCCGAGGCCTTTGGCAATGGGACCCTATGTCTCCCTATCTATTTACATTGGTGATGGAGGTTTTATCTGGGGTTTTGAGCTCTCGCACTAGGCTACCGGAATTCAATATTTTTGGAGGTGCAAAGCTTTGAACTTATCCCACCTTTTCTTCGCTAATGATGTCTTCCTTTTCGTCAGCAGATTTGGCATCGTTTCTCTTTTAAAAGGAGGCCTTGATACCTTCTCATACTGGAGTGGGATGAGGCCAAATATAAACAAAAGTGAGGTTTTTCTTGTGGGTGGATCCTCCTCCTTATAGAATCATATTCTTCTAGCCCTTGGCTTACAGGAAGGGAAGTTGCCGATGCGATATCTAGGGTGCCCATTATCTCCTCGAGGCTTAGGAAGACGGATTGCATTGCCCTTATTGACTGTATCACATCCAGGGTCCAATCCTAGGCCCAACGGTTCCTCTCCTTCACAAGACAACTCCAATTGATTAGGTTTGTCTTTCACTCTATCCAAGCTTTTTGGGCTAGTGTGTTTATCATTCCTTGTTATGTGTTAGACCGCATAGAACAAATTTTGAGACAATTCCTCTAGAAAGGCCCTGGCCTTGGTGTTGGTGGGGCTAAGGTCTCCGGGAAGATGTGTGTCTCGAAGGATAAGGGTAGACTAGGTATTCGCAGGTTGCGTGATTGCAATAAAGATGACATGCTCAAGTATATTTGGATTCTGTTTACAAACAAAGAATCGTTGTAGTGTAAATAGATTCACTCCACCTTCTTAAAAAGAAAAAAAAATCGGGTGGCCAGCAAATCAACCTTTTGTTTGTGGGCTTGGAAGAAGATCCTGTAGCTAAGGAGGGAGTTTCGATTATCCTTTCTTTGGAGAGTTGGTCATGGCTTATCAATGTCTTTACGGTTTGACCATTGGCACTCGAGAGGCCCATTGAACTTATTTATTTCGGACTCTCTTATTTGTAGCTCGGGGCTCTCTAGGCAAACGACGATGGCGGACCTTTTCTCCCCTTTTGGTCACGCCATCAAGACCTTCTTAGAGACGTGGGATTTTTCCTTCCCTACACTATCTCAAACCCCTAATCGGTTTACCTAGCTTGGGAACTCTTCGGTGTCTTCTCGTTGCCTTAGCTTGGGAAGCCATTAGGAGGATGAAGGACTATGTCCCTTGGGCCTCGCTTATTTGAAACAATTCAATCACTCCGAGATTTCAATTCAACCTCTAGCTGATTACTAGAAACTGTCTACCTACCCAGGTTCTCCTCCTCTCTTATGGTAGACTTGATAGTGCGTTGTGCGCCTTTTGTAACTCTAGGCCCGACTCTATCAACCTCCTTTTCTTTGGTTGTTGCATCTCGGCTTCTCTTGCTTTTTTCTGGGCTGCTAGATGCAATCTTCCATGGTGAAATAGGTCTTGGTCAGGGAATCTCCAATGGGCTTTGAAGTTCCTTTTAGGTAAGGATTTCTTCCACTGTATTGCCCGGTTCTCCTTTGGTGCCATGTGCCATTTGATATGAAAGAAGAGAAATAATATTATTTTTAGGGAGAAGAGCTGGTGGTGTTGGCTTTGAAAAACCATCTCATCAAAGTGGTCAGGGACAAGGCTTTGACCTTCAGGAATGTGGTGGATAATCCCAAGAAATAGGAGGCTCCAACGTAGGTGGGGTGTCGACCGCTCCGTTTTCTCTTCTACAGCCCTAGTCCTTACTAATTAGTGTTGGATGCCTTTGTTGCCTTGGTTGTTGTTCCTGATGCATTGCTTCGCTGGTGCTATTTCCGAGCTTGGAGCTACATTGGAGGATTGGGTTTGCTACATTCCTAGTGTTTTGCTGCTGGAAGCTTCTGTTTGCGATGCTGGTGACTTCGGAGGGTTGGTTTGTGCCACTGTTTGGATCTGTCCACTCGGTGGCTGGCTAGTTTTCGTTTGTTGTGCGGAGTTGCAGTGGATCTCCTTACTTTGAAGGCTGCCATTGCTTTCTTCTTCCTTCCTGCCTTAGTGGCGGATCTTTTGCTGTTCTTTGTACCTATGGGTTAGGCTGTTTCTTTGTTTTGTCTGCTGCCTTGTTTGTCGCTGGCTTTCTTTTACTTCGATTCCCTTCTACTCGTTCTGACTTGTTGTCACTATGAGTGAAAGTTTTTGGCGCCAGATCTTTTGTATAGTTGGTTAAAGCTCAATATATTCTTACATTTACTTTCTTTTCTTTTTAAAAAAACAAGAAGCCCTGAGACCGATTCTGAAAACTGGAGTATTTGAATACAAAGATCAAACCTAAGAGATGATCTGTTTTGTTGTGTATAGGCTGGTGCACTGGTTAAGGATTATCAACGAGTTAGCCACGAGAACAGGAACTTGACCGAAATGCTGACCCTTATGCACGAGAGCTACAATGTGCTGCACAACCATTTGATTGTCTTGCGAAATAAGAGTGAACTTGGTGCATGAAGAAAGAGGAAGCATGAAGCTAATGTCACCACAGAAAGTTGCAGTTACGAGGAAGATCAAATCTTCAAGACGCCAAAGGACAGCTTCAAACCCAAGATCTCCAAAATCCACTCCCAAACTGATGCGCCCGACATTAGCCTTGTAAGATCTTAGTTTCAACTCAGAACTTCCTTTTTTTCTTTTTCTTTTTTGGTGTTTCTCTAGCCTATAGTTGGCATAAAGAAATTTATCTTTACTCAGTACGAAGTGATTCCCAACATGTTGATTCTTTTTCCATTTATTGTTGCTTTACGATATTGCACTTGCTACAGGTAGTGAAGGATTATCACTGGAGGAAATATGGTCAAAAGGTTAGAAGAGACAACCCATCTCCAACAGCTTACTTCAAATGTTCCTTTGCCCCAGGTTGCCCTGTTAAAAAGAAGGTAACTCAGCTTGGTTAGACTTCTTAGAAATTATACTCTGGAGACCACACTCGATCACAGTCCAAAAAATCAGGAAATCGCATGTACAATGAAAAGTAGGCCAAACGAATTCAATCTCACCCTCATGCTTTATTTGCATCTTCAGGTACAAAGAACTGTTGATGACCCATCTGTCCTAGTGGCCACATATGAAGGAGAACACAACCACCTGAGCCCGTGTCAGTTAGCGATTTCACTAGGTTCTGACGAACAGGGACTGAATCTGGGCGCCCCTCCAATTCCATTGCCCTCAAAGTCGACATCTTCTAGTCCTAGGAGTACTCCTGATTTGATACGGCTGGGCTTTGACACACTATCTGCAAAAAGGGGCCAAGAAACAGAAGAGGCGGCAGCATTTCAACAGTCTCTGGAAGAGCAGATGGCCTCTTCCTTTAAAAGAGACCCCAATTTCACGGCAGCTTTCACAGCTGTGATATCGGGAAAGATATTCGACCAAGCCCGGATGGAGTGGTGGTGATTGGACAGGGCATCGTTGGAGTTGTCTATTTAGCATAATTTACGTATAGGTCGAGCCTTGAATTTGACGGCCAGATCATGACGATGGTCAGCATATGAGCTACTTTTTGTGTATTGGATGTGGAAGCAAGTTGATCTGCTCATGAGCTTCGTTTGAGTTCGGCAAATAAGCTACTTATACTCGAGAAGATCGTTCAGAGGTTTAGTCGAATTTGAGTAACTTGTATATTAAACTTGTCTGGCGATTTGACGACGGAGAGTTCACTTGCTTATACTATATCCATTTGAGTTGATTTTTACTTCTTGCATATTATTAACTACAATAACAATGGCACGTATGCAAGCTTTTAACCAAATTCAGTTTCAAACTTTTTAGATTTGTTAACAAAATCCTAAACCTATACTTCCAATGTAGTTATTTTGATCAATTTTTACCTAAAAATATTGATGTAGCAATTTAATCAACTCCAGTCGTCCTATGAGGCACAACCAACAACTGACATTAGGGAACTTAAGCAAAATGAGTCATTTACTTAATTGTTTCAAATTTTCAGATTTATTTTTTTGTTAGCTTTCATTATTACTACCGTTCTTCTTTCTCTCCTCCCCTATTTATTCTTTCTCGTGATGAATTACTCAACCGCAATGCCAATCGGTTCGTCGTGCCACTGGCCTCACCAAGCCGTTGTCATTGCAAGCGCCCTCACCACCACCTACCCATCCTCTCTCTCTCTCTCGACCGACCAACTCCTTACGCGACCTCCAATCAAGATTATTCGAGGTTGCCCAATGTTGGGGGCTTTAGATCGGCCTCAATCGATGGTTGTCAAAGGTCAATGACTTCAAATCGTCATCAATCAGAGCTCATAGGAGGTGGCTCGGTCATGACTTTTTGCCCATGGTGGCATGGCAACAGGCTCACAGCATATATGAACAGTAGACAGGATGTCGTTGAGAAGGCATGGACATGGCAATAGGGTGGACGGTGAGACAACAGCCATGGGTGGAGTACGACTTCGACAATTAGGGAGAGAAAGGAAAAGGAAAGGAGAGAAAGAAGAAGAAAAGTAACAAAGACAGAAAGGAAAAATTTTAAATTTAAAAATTAGGCAAGATGATGTTGTAGTAGCAAACACTGTTTATGCCATGTACATTGACAATGATTAGACCGTCAAGTCAGTATTTTTAAAAAGAAATTGGTTAGATTGACTATATTAGAATTTCTTGATAATGTTTAGTATTACACTGATAAATTGAAAAGTTTATAATTGAATTGATATCAATATAATAAATTTATGATTGATTTGGTAATTTTCTCATAGTCAAATATTATATGAGTAGTTCTGGTGTTTTTGGGGATATATACGGTTGAGGCATGTAAGGGAGATTAGTTCTAGAGTGGATAGGTTCAAACCTAAAACTTGAAACTTACCATGTTTTAATCAGTTCTCAATTTTTGGAACCTAGAACTTATTTTGTTTGCCTGAGAATTGACTCAAGAACTTACCTTATTTTTCCAAGCCAATTTTATGGGCTACACTAAAACCTACTTTTCTGTTGTTCATTATTTTGGTTTCATTTTTCTATAGCAAAATAATATGAGTAATAAAACATTTCAAAGTAAAAAGATGAACAATAGAAGTCCCTATTTGTCGAAAGCAACAATACATAAGATGAATATGTAGTCATATATGCATAGTTATATACAATAAAAAATTCAAACACTTAATATAAAACATATGTTATAAAACTCTATTCATCATTCATCCATATAAATATTGCTCCAAATTCTAACCACCTGAAAACTAAACAAACAACATAGTTGAATTTGCAATAAATTTATATAAATCTTCAGCCAATAGGTTAAAAACAAAGAAACTAGAGTTTTCTCTTTTTCTTAATTACTTTTTATAGCTTTATGAAACTGCATCCCAAATTGGTTCCAAAGTCAATCTAGTTTGCAAGTGGGTCTTCACTTGGAACTATGAACCTAACCTATTTTCAAGGCAGTTCGATCCACTTCTCAAGTAGGGTAGACCCCGATTGCAAACTCATAAAGGCATGGCTATCTGCTCATTTGACAATTTCAATTTTTGTGTGCTTTCTTTATTTCGTCACATGTAGTTCTCCCACCACTAGCTTTTGTTTTTTGTTTTTTTTTCCTTTTCGTGTGTGCTTCCTTTCACTTTCAAATGAAAAACTCCGCACTTGAAAAAAAAAAATGAAATTCTCTATTTATTAGTGGAACTAAAAATCATTCATGAAGTTGGTGACTAATGATGTAGGTTGATAAAGACCAAGAAAATTGGAAACGACAAGGCAAAGGAAAAAAAAAATTGAAGTCCATTTGAAAGACATCATTTGCACAATTATTAGGGGATATTACCAAACTTTCCCGACAAAATTTGGAATCTTCTTTCATCATCTACTTAGGATAGAGGATTCTACCTTCACCTTTTTATAGAAGTCCAAGGAAGAGTTAAAGCAGCATCCCTCTCTACATTTATTGGAATTTCCTTCACGTTCCGCAGACAACGGGGAAATGTTTTTGGGTCCTCGACAAGAGCACCACTGATCTCACGATATGGGTTTATCATGAGATGACAATGGCGACTAAACATCCGCACATGTATTATGAAATACAGTGCTCATACCTGGAAAGAAAGAAGAAGAAGGAAAATAATTCTTGGACATTAAATGTCAGCCATTGAACATTACTGCATGACGAAAAAATCAACTAGTTAACATATGTTTGAAAGTGCATGTCACATCCATCGACCTTAGAAATTTCTTCGAAGGTCTGGATTCTCATGTAATTCTAGAAACACGGTGTCCGAATAGTACGTCCACAAGGTCCACGGTTTGGGTTCACGGCATTCGGAGGCCATTCCTAGAGTTTATATTCCTGTGGAAGGATTGTCGTGATGGGGCCTTATTTTTTTTCTCTCAGGAAACATCCCACAGACTTGGAGCAAGAGACAGCTGCGCCAATTGGAATTGCGCATCGAGTCGGTCAAGCGCGGCCAAGAACGACACGACACTGATTGATTCTCTCTTTCTTGATTGGTCCCACCCAGAACAAGAAGTCAACAACCAACAAAATAGAAAAGGAATTCAAGGATGTTTCTACACTGACCATGGTAGGAAAAGAAACACGCATAAGCCGCATGTGTTGACTTCACCAACGGTAACTTCTTGCCCACTTCTTGGTCTGGTCTTTGTCTTGTTTCTTGTTGTTGTTGTCCAACAACGGGTAAGGGGGGATGGTGGACCCCGCCGGCCGCGGGAGAGGATGCCAGAAAGCACTGAAAACAATCAAAGGAAAAAAGGAAAAAATAATATTAAAATATTATAAAAATTATCTACGTCATTACCAGTTGTACCACGTAGAACGGCCAATATCTACATTTCCAGCGAAGTGCAACACATGGAAAAATTTAGCATTTAACTGGTAAATTTTAAAAGTTTTAAGATTGAATCAACAAAAATGTAATAAATTTAAGATTTTTTGAATAATTTTCCCTCGAGCTATATAGATGGGATAACTTTTATTCTATTTGGTATTTGATAAAACTTCATATACCCCTAATAGGAAAAAAAAAAAAAAAAACCTGTCTAAGAGTTGGGATAAACCAATGAAAAAGAAATGCCAAAAAATTATGCTGCTCAAGCACGATCACATCTGTAGAAAGACAGATGAACTAGGGCAACATCGACAGCAGTGTCACTCAAGAACATCCATTGTCGAGTGCCTCGTTCGCAGGCATCAACCGTAATGTCGGCGATGTTCACAGCTCTCCCTCTCTCTGTTAGGGTTTTGCTTTTTCATTTCATTTTTCATATCTATATTATCCGATGAAATATAAAACGGAGACCACCAAAAAAAAAAAAATTCCGATGGGATCCTCATGAAAACATCGTAGATGCCTTTTCTGATTGTTGTGGGCAATGTGATTCAACATCACATTTGTCAATCTTGCATCATGATTGATAGACGCTCTGGAATGCATATATAATGTAAAGTGGACAAGCTTTCGATCTTGACATTCTATCTAAGCATCATTTGAGATTTCCCCGGTCACACTCCGCAATCTCTCTCTAAGTCTTGAACTTGACGTTTCTCAGATTCAATTTGAAGACTTCTTGGTTATCACGAACATCACTATGTTATTGCCGCTCAATTACTCCTTTACTTTTCTACTTTACAAAGAGAAGTCCAGGAAGCAAGCTAAACCATTGTTAAAATTTCGTGGAAATGTATTCAGTATTATCTTGACACGACCAAGACTTTGTGGTGGATTCTTTGTTAACCCAAGAATAAGCAAGTAATAAAACAGAGAGATAAAGTCATTTAAATGATGCGAGGATGGTGATGTCAGTGTCGATCACATCATCTGATTTGTGTATCCAATTTTCTATTGGCCAGAGGAGATTGACGACAACCGGTGGTAGCGATGTTTAATTGAGTTAGGATCCTTCATTTATAATTTTTTTTGTTCACACACGGTATATTTAAATCTTTCGGCTTGAACAATTACATGGAAATCTCTCCGTCCTTTATGTTAGGTAAAAGCTTCATCCATAGGATGGTAGGTGCGGCCTAAGCGTTACCCCATGTGCAAGATTTGGTAATTGAACTTAGGATCTTCCACGCTCAAATCAAGAGTTTAACCACCAAACCAATCCTTTAGGAGCGCTTTTGCTGACCTGGATAAGGACCTAATGGAATAAAACTTATTTTACCTGACATTGGGCGACACATTTTGGACAGTGTAAACAAGGACATGTTAAAATAAAAAGCCAGATAATCTACCCTACCTCTAGAAGTTATCCCACTCGACTTGATTTAAAAATTATACAAGCGTAAAAAAAATAAGAGAGTATATACGAACAGTGCTAAGTCTATGCCTTGAAAACTAACGGGGCCACCATATGCCGCTTTTGACCACCACTCAATGGTTGTCAATGGTGGTCACCTGAAAGTTTCATTGTCTGTCGCGAGCTAGATGGCTAGATTTACGTAATTTTTTCGGCAACCCCTAGTAGCGGTTGCACCTTGCGGCTATAGCGACCACCATATGTTGTCGTCGCTCACAGGTCCTCTTGTGAGCTAGATCCAATCCCCATCCATGGTTTGCAATCACGTCATGGTGGTCGCAGGGTGGTCGTCGGCGGAAACTGCGACCACCACAGGTGGTAGCTTTGTACGCAAAGTAGGTTAGGTTTTTTCTGTTTTTCAAGTTATCAATTTATTTATTATTATTTGTTCAGTCATAATTTAGATTATATCCGAACAATATCAAACAAGATATAGGATATAACAAATCTCTCACCATTCTAATCCTATCTCAATCCCAATCCTGACAACAAACACAGATTGGAGATTTGAACTTTCTTGATCTAAATGGGAAGTTGATTTGATAGTTCAAATAGGAGTCCATTTGTTCAAAGGAAAACTATTTTCGAGCTATTGTTTTCTGAGTTACAGTGTCTAAGAGATGAAAAACTAATTGATCTACATAAAACCTTGTCCATGGATTGAAAACAAGAAGTTAAAATTGGGCAAAATAATTCTTCTTTTTGACAAGAAGTAAATCACTTTCCCTAAACCATTGAACAAGTGAAATAGAAAATATTTTCCATTATCAATAATTTTTTGGTGAAACAAATACACCCAAGATGTAACATGCACGTGGAGATCTAGTACTCTTCCTAAAATGTTAAGACATATTCCAATGTTCGTGATTGGCCTGACCTAACAACTTAAGTTTGGAGGACTAAATATAACTTTGAATAGAATAAATTTTATCCTATCATATCCTAGGTGAATCACTCCAATGAACATATTTGTGTTGGCCGATGAAGCCAAACTTTTTTATAGTAATGGCTTTTTTGTCTTTTTTCTTCATTTTGCTTTTAGATTAAAAACTACACCTCATATATCAGCTGTGTTGGCCGATGAAGCCAAACTTTTTTTTATAGTAATGGCGTTTTCATCTTTTTTTTTTCATTTTGCTTTTAGATTAAAAACTACACCTCATAGATCAGCTATTGAGATCTAGTAGCTTTGAATGCCAGAGAAGAAAAAAGATAATTAAAAAAAAAAAAAGAGGCAATGATGACAAAAAGGAAAAAAAAAATGCAGCGTGCGTGGCAAAGAGAGAAGAAAAGTGGTTCTCTTCATGTGTGTTCTCAATCTCTTTGTGACTTGATCTTGTAAGAAGATTACCGTTATGTTCCTACTTTCTTCAAATTCTAATGGATTCACAAGACGCCTCTATATGAAAATGTAGCCCAAGTTTGGATGAATTCTGATAACAAATTTTTTAGTGTGTTGTTTCAATTGTGTTTATTCATTTCGTAATTAGTGACGGATTAGCTGTTTCGTGAAATTTTACGCCCGTTCTCATGGATGGATTTATACGTGAATTTGATGGCTTTTATGTGCAATTGGTTGTTTGATGGTAGTTGTCGATTATTATTGGAAAACTCTATTTTTTGGGCATTTAAAAAAAATACCAAGTGCTAGTTATTGATGCCAATTTTTATACACTATATAAAATTGTGGAGTTTTAAAATAGGAGCGTACCACGTTTGACGATTCGCCTTTCAATATGTGACCACGTACAATTATTTTTACCAGGATTTTTAATATGAAGAAAGGTGGCAAAGTCTATTATTTGAAAACGAAATATTTGAACGTAAAGCAAGGTATTCTTGGCCAAGTATGTGCTCATGTGGTCATTATCGAAACTCGTCACCCAATGGGAGTTTGGGAGGCGATGCCTGATTAAGTTCAGATGCCTAACGTCAACGGATGCCAGTCATGGTAGAGGCCGAGCCGATGCTCCTTTATGGAATGCCATCTAGGTGGGTAATGCTAGACGTTGCCATGCCTAACAGTAAGGGATATTTGTAGTTTTTGACAGGACAGATGTCTAGGTAGAAAATAGGTTCCCTCATGTACATAATTAAGGCAAAGTATAGGTTTTGCTATTGATCTGCTATCAACATATTTGGATCAGGTAATTGTAAGGTTTCGATGCGAAACATCCACCTCTATGAGATTTAGATTATTTACTTATTGAGCTTTCAACTCATTTATTATTATTCAACTTTTTCCAGGCCAATAGGTATAGATCTTCTGCCTCACCAATTCAAGCATTTTGGTGTACCCATGAGCATAGAGGTCATCGTCATGGATGGGTTTAGGAAGAATGCTACTTTTTGAAGGATTACCACCACGATCTAGGTTGATGAGGGGTATCACGACCTCGTTCCACATAACTACTAAGCCTAGTACACTTGGTTCGACGAAGATCTCTTCACACCCCTTCATGGGTTCCATGGTCCATCCAAACTGGAGGAGAACATTGGCCCGCTAGACGATTCAGTGGATGATGCTTAGGTAGCAGGCCCTTGTAGGGGAGCCGCTTTTGGTTAGGTCTCGTTAAAGGAGATAGGCTTACCCTGAATCTTGTAACCTCTCCCCCATATATCTTTTTGCATGGGGATGACTAATTGGAATGGCCCTAGGAATATGGGCTCCTACATGAAACATATATATATAAAGCATATAAATTGTGTAGTATATATGCATGTTTTCCTTACTATCCATTGTTGTTATTGATCGGATGATGGAGATTGCATGCTTTCATATGTTTTTAATGAAAATATGAAATTAATGAGATAGTGACATCTCTTGGGACGTTACAAATTAATCCTGACGTAATGGATATCATGTTCTTGTAGTAAGGGTAAAGTTCAAGGCATGATAATACACATCTTTTCTTTCTAAGTTCGAAAATGTCAATTTTCAAATGATTCCATTATTTATGATAGAGTTGCGAAAACTTATGAATAACCCATCTATATCCCATAGTAAAGGGGCTAAAGTTGGGCTGAGTCGACATATTTCAAATGTTATCACTAGCAGAGAGTTGATATGCCCTATTTTACTTATTTTCTTAATTTTTCCTTTTCAAGTTGATTCATCATTTGTATATTTTTGGTTTGGGCTAATTAGATGTCACATGATCGTGATAATGCTTTATATCACTCATTTAGGAAAAAATAATCGCTTTTGATTAAAGTGCATCAATTTCTAAGAAAAAGATCCTTAAAAATTTAAGGGTTATGTTATCTTCATTTTTAATTGAAAGAAACTTCCTTGACGTAGCTAGAAATTAAATGCATTACGTTATTATAATCAAAATTCAATGAATTGTTTTAAAGATGCGCAAAGTCCAATGTATAGTTAGAACGTTGATATAAAAAAGTTGGCAAGGGTTTTTCTTAATGTTTGAATTGTAAAGGTGGCATCAAAATTCAATGAATTGTTTTAAAGATGCGCAAAGTCCAATGTATAGTTAGAACGTTGATATAAAAAAGTTGGCAAGGGTTTTCTTAATGTTTGAATTGTAAAGGTGGCATCGTGGCAAGTACAATATCTTTTCAATCTGACAATTGATGTTGGTGGGATTAGTGACTTCCTCGTCACATCAACAGAAAAATTATTTTTAAATGGCGCAATGTTCTCATGACTTGACCCCAATTGCAAAGTCCTTGCAAAGTCCATAATTTTACTTGACCAAGACTTCATTTCCCGTCAATTAGCCCTAAAGAAAAGCAGCAAAGCAACTTTTGTATAACACGACATAGCGAGCGCTGCACGCAATAATTAAAGAACATGGACACCTCAAATCACGCCAAGATGTGACATGGGAAAGTAGCATATCTTCCAATACCATTGTCACGTAAATTAATGTCATTTTCTTGACTTATTAACATGTTCAAAGTCTCCTATTTAGGTTTTTTTTTTTTTTTTTTTTTTGAGGTCCTTTAATGCATTATTATGCTTAAGCCAAAATACATGTTAAAGACACGAATGATCTGAAATAGAAAATCAACAGAAGAAGACTATTGAAGACACTAGTCATCTTTTATTATTGTCATTAGCCTCCTCAAACCACGATCTATGATGGGAAAGTAATTTCACATATAAAGTACTTGATTACTCAATCAGCTTCTTTAAGGTCGATATGAAAGAGACTAGCCATCTTCCAACGTGCGTGATTCTTGATTTTTCCAATCAGTTTCCTCAAGAAACGCGCTTGCAGCTGCACGCAAGAGTCCCTCAGGAAATTGTAATGCAATTGAACTTCACGTGCAATAGAAGTATAAGAGGCAACGATAATGAGGTCATGTGCATTCATCATGGTTCGTTCCAGAGGCGACAGAAGATTGACGTCATCAAATGCAAAGGTCTTGATTATAGGGCAGCAAAGGAATCCTTCATATGTGTATATTGGCGAGAGGGCGTGGAATGATCGTGAGATTTGTTTTGTAATTGAGTTTTGATTACTTTTTAAACACGATTAGCAGCAGATGAAGACGTGGAGAGATTAGTTGGGAAGTGCCCGTCGAAATCAATGCCTTCGTCATCAATTCGTGCGTCAACAGCCGTTCCAGCCGTGCATTGTCTTGCCTTTCGGACCGGTCACAAGAATAATTCACATTTTTATATTGAGTTCAAGAGATTTTCATGGGGCCTTCTGGGACAGGAACAAATCGGGCTGCTTATATGTCTAATTTCTCAGAAGGAAAGATCGTCTAAACCTCTCAAATCTCGTAGTCAACTCTAGCTTCTTCTTCTTCTTTTTCCCGATCCTACTGCTCAGTATTATTTCCTTACTAAACATCCTAAAACTTATCACGAAGACAAAATTAAATATTAAAACTTGCAAAAAGAGCAACCGAGTTCTAAAAAATATCAAATTAGTGCAATTAAGACATTTGGTTAACACTAAGTTCTAAAAATTATCAAATTAGTGCAATTAAGTCATTTGATTAACTCCATCCAACTTTGTCAATAGAAAATGCTAACATGGTGTTCTTTAATATGTTATTTCTTATATGTGGCAATGTCGTGGATAAAACATGAAATACGAGGCTAAAACAATGTCGTTTTGGTCTAAATATGATTTTTATATTTAAATTAAATTAAAAAATATGTGATTTTTTTCTTTTTAATAAAAAAGGAAAGTTGGAAACTAGGCAGCGAGGGCTGGGAGCCCTTGTTTCACCCAAATTTGGGCTATAGGCTCTCACCTACAATCAGAGAGGGTCGCCAGCCCTTGGACGAGGCCTAATGACCCCTACCATCACCAATCCTTCTTTGTTCGCAAAATGGCAACAACATAACTAAATCTTTTTTAGCTTAGTTTTTATTTAATTTAAATAAAATATGTATAGAAATTTTTTTGACCAAAAAGACGTTTTAGCCTTGTCATCTCACATAGGAGAGAGAAAATATTAGAAGTTCTATCAGCATTTCCATCAGCCAAGTTGAACAAAATTAACAAAAGGACTTGATTATATCAATGTAACAAATTTTATGACTTGATTGTACTTTAAGCAAATTTGAGAACTTCTAGTATATTTATTCCTTTTTGAAAAATATATATTATGGTGAAAATTTTAGCATGATCAAGTCTACTTTGTTCTCTCGTGCACTTGTAGCTTGAAATTGACCTAATGATTGACATGGCCATCTTAATTTGATGTAGGAGTGAGAAATTCTTGGTTCTATACATGTTCCTCCTAGAATCTAAAACCTATTTAATGAAACGAAACATCTAGAATTTACCATGTATATTAAAAAACTTAGAACATATTCTGTCATAAATTTTAGAGCCAATTCCAAGATTTACTTGAGTTTCACCTATATAGAAATTGAATGATTGTATCAAATTATCGTATTTAATTACCACACTTGCTACTACAACTCACTGACCATTATTTATATTTAGATATACGAAAATATATAAAATATTAATTAAGTAAAAGTCTCAATTATAAAATAAAAGATTAGATTATATAGGACACTGTAGGATCAAACGAAAACATAGGTAAAAAAAAAAAAAAATTCTAGTTCTAAGTTACAAGTTTCAAGTTAGAATTCTTGGTTCTACCAATCTATAACTTGGAATCTATCCGTTGAAACAAGCTCTCAATTTTTGGAATTTAGAACCTATTTTGCATACTTGGAGATTGGAATTGGACAAGTTTCCACCAATCCAGTTCTCAAGTTTTAGACTCTACTCTATAACCATGCTCATCCCTTGCAAAGGCAATTTTGTTGTACTTAGAGGCACCATACTACAAAATGGTATACATTTCTATCATTTGATAAGAGGAAAATACCATTTTTACCCATTTTTACTTTAAAACTGATCATCTAGTAAAGATAAAATAGCTAGCCCTCAAGCAGTTTATTCTTTATAATCTCTTATGCTCAGAATTCAAAACATAATACCATACTTTAAAATTTTATACGAGTTTGCATAATATCCTTAACTTACTCATTAGAGAATTTTTTTTTTCTAAATTATAGTTTGAACATGGTCTCTAGTCTTAGAAAAAGGATTTAAATTTAGAAAGAAGACGATTTTTTTTTGTCAGTCCTACTGTATTTCTATTATAACCCTCACTCTCAGACTTTTGCCTCCCCTCCTGAGAATGTGAGGATTCGAACCCCTCACCCCACTTCTATATTAGAAGAATGGCTACTGGGACAAACCCCAGTGGTTAGAAAGAAGAAGATTGCGTTGTATTAATTTGTTCTCACTGAAAGGTTTCTATTTAGAGGATAATAAATCAAGACCTATATGTCATTGAATTGGAGGGTAAGGCCCATTAAATTGGATCGTGAGACCACGGTTTGGCTTAACAATACCACGGATGGATTCTGAAGCTATTGCGATTACATTTGACCAGTTCATTCAGCTTGCATAATATTTTATGAAATTATAGGTAGTTGGGTTTTTGCGTATGTACGCCTAGATTTTTATTTTTTATTTTTTAAAAAAAGGAAATCTAATTGCCAGTCTAGGACTTCAAGCCAACTTGAGAAATAGTAAAAGAGAATTCATAAAAGAAGGCCTACTTACCAACTAAGGAATGTATCACTCCGTTCGAGAAAACGTGTCTTTGAAAGGGAGAGCGGACGCATGAAATTAGACCTGCCGACTTTTCATGCCTTCTTATTAATATCTCTTGGATAGTGGCCACGGTTCTCACACTGGTCAAACTTCAAAGTTCATATCCATAATTCTTTTTTTTTTTTGGTCGAACATATCCATAATTCAACCATTGCCGCCCATTGAAAATTAAATTTTCGACTACGATTTCAATCTTCAAGCTGATAATTTGTTCGATCCACGAATTTCTCTCGCAGCTTTCCTTGGTCGGCTCCAACCCATTTGAAGATTTTCTATTGTCTCAAGGCGTAATATACTGAAGATAAATAAACATGTCTATGAAGCATCCGCATCAGACCTGACTTCTATTGCGAAGATTCAAATTGCACACGATATTCATTGATGTTTTAGCATTATTTCACAATTTCCCAGCTTCTAATACTTTCCAATAAAGAAAACCCCAATGTCGAAAAATCATAGATAGCCGTGTCAACACTACCATGAATTTATCATCTTCCAAATTAATCGAAAGTTTAATTTCAAAATTTACAAGTGTAGTTAAAAAATTATCAATACTCATGAATAAATTAGTAATTTACCAATTTCTTCAAAACTTTGCAAGTATTTTTAATAAAAATTTTACCCATAAGCATCTCAATAAATTTGTGAGTAACCGTCTTTTTAAAATTTTACAATTGTGGTTCAAAAACTACCAACACTGTTACCAACTTCTTTCAAATTTTACAAGTCGTGTAGGTAAAATGGGGGTGTTAAAAAAAATGGCCTAAACTGAACCGAACAAAAAATTTCATGTCTTTTCGGATCGGGTCTCCTTCCTGTACGAGTAATAAGTAAGAATGCATGGATATCTCCACAGTTTGGTTCAACGTGAGCTAACCCGAAACACATCAAACATACATAGAACAGGAAATCTAAAACCCTAAACAGTTCCCTCCCTCCCTCAGCACCTCTATCTCCTCGCTCAGCCTCTCCGCCATGATCCCCTCGCCTTTACCAGCAGGTCCACCTCCTCGATTGCCCCTTCTGCCATCATTTACCAGACCCCTACCTCAAATACCAACTTTAAGAAGAGCTTACCGACATTCTAAACCAATTTCTTTCAAAGAGCCATTTTCATTAAACTGTGCCAGCAGTTAAAATGGGGCCTGCCTGTCACCAAAATGAATTTACCAAGACCTATTAAATTAGTCTCCAAACCTTCCCCAAATTTTTCAAGTGTAGTTAGTAAATTGCTTACTTCTTTCAAATTTTGGTAGTGAGTATAGGAATTCACTAGCATCGTGATGAATATACCAACCTCCAAAAGATATAGTATGATACAAACCTCTTACGAGCTTTTCCAAGTTATATGTTGTAGCGAAATTTAGGTTGGAGGTTTTCAGGTAAGAAATTGTGAGTGCCGGTTGGTGCAAAACATGTCAACATCGCTGCCTGGCATTTATTTCCACAAATACAAAGTCTCTGGCCCGAAACCTCTTTGAAACGGGAACAAAGCTGTCAACGTTACTGCCTCCCATGTCTTCCTAACAAGACATGGAAACTTTTAGAAACAGTCTTGGTTCAGTTGACATCGCAATGATAGTGAAAACCGTGTTGCGCCTTCCAGACTCTTCAACAGACGATACACATTTGTGTCGCCATATCCATCTTTTTCTGCGAAGATTCGAGTTGCATCATTTTTTTCTAGATTCACTTGTGGGAGATTATTGTTCACAATTCTGATTACTTATCTTGGAAATAACTTCTTCTTCTTTTCTTTCATTTTTCCCTTTTTCACATTTTTATATATAAGATAAAAAATAAGGAAGTGTTTGTTTCTAGGAATATTGATTTTAGGAAAATGTTGTTGCCATTTTTAGATTAGAAAATTCATTCTCCTAACTTTAATATGTACTTTTTTATTAATCATAAATGGTTGCCATTAATTGACTTTTAACAAACCAAACGAGTAAAAGTTTAGAAAATTGATTCACGGGAAATTGATTCATTCAAATAAATATACCTAAATATTGTCACTCTCTTATAGTTTATATTTTTAGAACAACGAGAGCTCACTCAACTCAGAACAAGAGAGGTCACTTGCATTTCGGTTTCTATATGAATTTAAAAAAAAAAAAAACGCAACCGTTCCTATTATTCTTTCACCTAAGTATATCAAGCTTTTATAATGCTCTAGCAGTCCTATCAACTAATTTATGTGGAATGTTAGTAAATGAGAAATATGTGAATCTTATTTTGGCACTTTAAAAGATCTAACTCATCCTCTTGATTGGTAACGTGAGATCTATGTTTATGAGAGAGAAATAAACATATTTCATCAATTTGTTATTTACTAAGTTCTTGCATAGGGATTCATAAGCCAAACGATCGATTGAACTCTGTGTTTCACTCTCTTAGTCATCACTCATATACGATCACTTTGGTCCCTGAACCTTAATTTGTGAGAGCAAGCTACTCTTTAAATACCACATACATGGTTTCGAATCTTTTGGCAATAACTGTGTAGACAATTTGTTATAAATTTTAATTGAATAAAATGATCAATTATTTTAGGCAAGATGATGAATATTGTTGCGTAAGTGATTAGAGTGACATTACAAATCAGATTCGGCAATGAGAGAAACAAATTTACCCTGAGCCAAATCTTAACCGCGGCAACTTTGTGTATGTCGACCAATGGTTGGGTCGTACCCAAGGTCAACCGCCTAATGTGAATTGGCAGAAAAATGGATAAACACGGCAACGCGTGACGAAAAATATAAGCAGGTGTCACGCCACATCTTGTATAAGCCGTCAAGTGTGCTGCTGAATATTCTCAAGAAATACCTAGGTTTATACCTTTCACACTTTGAGAAATTACATGTTAGGCCCAGACAAGCCCTCCTTGCAAAGGGACTAGAAAACACGTGATAATATTGTTTCTCTTCTTTTTATTGGTCCTAAACATATTACATGCATGACAATTTGTCAATTTTCACCACTCTCGCGATTTCTCGTGAAAATTGGCTAGAAGAATCACATTGGAATTTTGCGCACTTTAGGACTAAATTTTGTGAGTTTATGGCTGAATTAGCATTTACAACCAAAATTTTTGGATTGATTGAACAATTTTTCCGGTTTATATTATAAAAAAGAATGAATTGATAATTGAACTCGAGATCATGACACAATAGCCATAATCTAGAAGCGGATGAACATTCCTAGTGCAAAACCTCTCCTCTTCTTATGCGTGTAACTTGGAAACACCCTTACCCTCAGGGCAAATCCAGGATGGGCCGAACATATAATTTGCTTAATCAAGTGGTCATATTGCCCAAATGTCTGTAAAAGAATGTGCAAATTATTGGTCGAAGCTAACTAAAAGTCAAGTCAATAAATAAATCAAAGCCGCGAAAAGGAAACTTCATTGTTGGGCCCCGATTGATTTTGGAATCAGCTAATTTTTTTTTTTTGGGTCCAGACCTGAGCTTGACTCTTTTCTTATTTTTTTGGTTTTCCAGAGGTCGACAACATAAAATCCGCCTCGTTCTAGAATTTTCTATTCCAAACGATACTTCGCGGCAACTCCCTTAACGTGTAAACCTTTCTTGTTTTTTCATTTCTTTATTTTCTCTGTCTTCTTCCCTCACCCGACAAGTCCACTATAAATTGTAACGCCATTGTTCTGTCCGGGACCTTCATCTGCCGTTTGGAAGATTTCTGAGCTAAACCTTCATCACTTCAGGTTTTCTTTTTTCTGGTTCTTGAAGGCGTCGAGTGCAAGTCCGATGGGATCGAATTGGATAGTGGACACTTCCCTAGAGCTTAACACATCGTATCCGGTAACCTATCTTTCCGAAGATATGCAGCGATTAATCTGATCTGTTTGTTTTTTGGTGAAAGGTAATGAAAGATTTTTAGATATTCGGCTCACAGTCTTTGTCTTCTTCTTCGCGCTTCTTTCAAAACAGAAGAAGGAAATTGTTCTGGAAAATGATAACTCTCGAAGAGGGCGACCAGATGAGGTGAGTTCATCAAGACACGAATAATGATAGAGATTTTTAAGAAAGTATGATATGAAGATCTTATGGCTAACGTACGCAGTTAACGTCCAGAATGAGAGCTAAGAGTCTCTTCTCGAGTATTTGATTTGATCTGTCAAAATTGTGCGGCAAATTCCGCTCCAAATCTCGGGTCATCTGCATGACACGATTGCTTTTTTTTTTTGCTCGCTGGAGGAATCATTTTGGCCGACAGCCGCCACGTAAATCCCCAAGTGTCGCTAGCGGGGAAACCACCACCCCGACGCCACGCTTAACTCACTACACAGCGCTTCAGCCTCCCTGCTTCGCAGGGGTTTCGAACCTTAGCCTCCTCGGTGGAGGACAAATGATCTACCATCCACGCTGTAACGGCCGGTGGTCATGACACGATTGCTTTTGTTAATAAGAATGTCACTGAAATTGGAATTCAGGGCAGCTATTGGAGTGGCTGAGAATGTGTCTGCGAACCAACATGTTTGCCCTTTAAAATGAATATAAGCGTTTCACGCGAAGTGCGTGGCGAAATTTTCAACTATGTATTGCTGTTCACCAGCCGAAATTTTCTAGTACTTCTAGACAACTCCGGTTGAAGTCAAGAGTGCACAAGAGGGAAAATGAAATGGTAAGAGGCAAAGTCAAATTAAACCTGCGCTTCAAGAAAAGTGTAGGTGGCCGACCTCACTTAAAATAGAGAAGACTCGATTCCTAAAAGAACGAAGTTGAAGAAGCCCTGTGACCTATTCTGAAAACTGAATATTTGAATACAAAAAAATAAAACCTGAGAGATGATCTGTTTTGTTGTGTATAGGCTGGTGCACTAATGGAGGAGTATCGCCGAGTCAGCCACGAGAACAGGAAGTTGACCGAAATGCTGACCCTTATGCACGATAGCTACAATACCCTGCAGAACCAATTGATCGTCTTGGAGAATAAAACCTCCGACGGTGAACTCGGAGCATCAAGAAAGAGGAAGCATGAAGCTAATATCGCTGCAGAAAGTTGCAGTTACGAGGAAGATCGGATCTGCAAGAAGCCAAAGGACATCTTCAAACCCATGATCACTAAACTCCACTTCCAAACTGATGTGTCCGACATGAGCCTTGTAAGATATTAGTTCTTTTGTGTTTCTCTAGATTATAGTTGGCATAAAGAGATTCATCTTCCCTAAGTACGAAGTGACTTCCAACATACTGATTCTTTTTCCATTTATTTTTCCTCTATGAATTTGTACTTGCTATAGGTAGTGAAGGATGGTTATCAATGGAGGAAATATGGTCAAAAGGTCACAAGAGACAACCCATCTCCGAGGGCTTACTACAGATGTTCCTTTGCCCCAACTTGCCCTGTTAAAAAGAAGGTAACTCATCTCGGTTACACTTCTTAGAAATTATATTCTGGAGACCACGCTCGCTCGCAATCCAAAAATAAATCAAGAAATCCTGTGTTCGATGAAAAGTGGCCAAACAAATTCAATCTTACTCTCATGCTTTATTGCATCTTCAGGTACAAAGAAGTGTTCATGACCCATCTGTCCTTGTGGCAACATATGAAGGAGAACACAACCACCTGAGCCCATCTCAGCCTGCGATTCCACTAGGTTCTGACAAACAGGGACTGAATCAGGGCACCCGTCCAATTCCATCGCCCTCGAAGTCAAGATCTTCTAGTCCTAGGAGTACTCCTGATTTGATTCGCTTGGGTTGTGACACTCTATCTGCAAAAACGGGCCAAGAAGAAGAAGTGACCGCGGCATTTCAACAGTTTCTGGTGCAGCAGATGGCCTCTTCCTTGAAAACAGATCCCAATTTTACAGCAGCACTTGCCGCCGCGATATCGGGAAAATTAGTTGACCAAGCCCGGATCGGGAAGTGGTGAATAGACAGGGCATTGATTTGTCCGAGTTGTGTATTGAGGATGATTTACATATAGTTCGAGGATTAAATTTGACAGTGGGATCGTGGTGATAGTTGGGTTTTTTACTAAAGACGCGAACATCTCATCTTTTAAGTATTGGCAAAAGAAGCAAGTTAATCTGCGTATGAGCTTAGTTTGAGTTCGGCATACAAGCTACTTGTACTCGACTAGATCGTTTAGAGGTTTAGTCGAATTTGAGTAGCTTCCATGTTAACTTGTCTGGTGATTTGACGACGGAGCGTTCACCTTCTTATACTACATCTATTTGAGGGGATTTTTACTTCTTAAGTTTGTCATTATTCACTACAATAACAATAGCTCGCATGCAAGCATATATGACCAAAACTAATCTAATTGAAAATTATCAGGTCGGTCTTTAACATATGACATCAATGTCAATACAGTCTTATACTTTCCAATTTTGTTAATGTAATCTTTAACATTATTCTAGCTAATTTTCGCTTGAAAATGCTATATGGTGGTTCAATTCTCGCCAATCGTCCTATACACATACACAGCACAACTGATGTCTATCATAAAGAACTTAAGTGAAGCCATTTGCTAAAAATTTCAAATTTTCAGAACTG
The DNA here is from genome assembly GCF_016545825.1 of Eucalyptus grandis. Lineage (NCBI taxonomy): Eukaryota > Viridiplantae > Streptophyta > Magnoliopsida > Myrtales > Myrtaceae > Eucalyptus > Eucalyptus grandis. The sequence continues at coordinate 17,464,430 of NC_052617.1, read as the reverse complement.
TTTCTTTTTCTTTTCTTTTCTTTCATTGTAAGTACTCATCTTCTTTCTCTCCTCCCCATTCCTTCTTCCTCGTGATGGATTGCTCAGCCGCAATGCCGATCTACACCCTTTGTCCGTATTGCCACCGGTTTCTTCTCTCTCTATTAAGTGTCATCACACATTCTCTCCCTCCCTCTCTCCTTACGCGGCCTCCAATCAAGGTGATTCGAGGTCGCCCGAGACTGGTAGCTTTAGATCGGCCTCAGTAGATGTTCGCCAAAGGTCTATGACCTCAATTCATCATCAATCAGAGCTCCTGGAGGCTAGGCCACAGATTTTAGGTAGAGAGAGACAAAGAGAGGTGGTTCGGTCAAGGGTGATCGCCCATAGTGGCATTGCAACAGGCTCACAGTGGAGATGAGCACTAGACGGGATGTGGTTGAGAAGGCATGGACATGGCAGTAGGGTGGACGGTGGTGACTATTGCCATGGGTGGATTACAATAACGAATTTAGAGGGAAAGGATAATGATTCAAATAGTCTCTAAACTTTAATTCAACATGTAATGTGGTCATTGAATTATTCAATATTATCTTTGAACATTAGCCCAATATGCATTGCCGTCCACGAACTTTTAACTTGTTTAATGTAGTCCATAAACTTTTGATAAATGTTGAAAACAGTCTTTAAATTATATGAAAATAACCAATGCTATCCTTCCATCAATTTAGTTTATGGACAACATTGAATATTTTCATATAGTCTGCGGACTATTTTAAATATGTACCAAAAGTTTAAGAATCACATCAAATAAATTGAAAGTTCAGAGATGATATTGCACATTAAGCTAAAGTTCATAAATTATATTGCAAGGACCACATTGCACATCTATTAATAATTTAATGACCATTTGTGTCATTTTATAGAGAGAGAAAAGAAGAGAGGAGGAAAGAAAGAAGAAGAATCACAAAGAAAGACAATTTAAAATTTTAAAATTTTAAAATTAAGCAAAATGATGTCATTAAAAAAAATTATCCATATCAGATTGGTTGTGCTACATAGGACTATCGGTAATGATTGGACTGTCACATCAATATTTTTGGGCAGAAATGATGAGGACTATGTTTATATTCCTGGATAACATTCTAGAATACATGGGCAAGTTGAAGAGTTCGGGATTTAAATTAACATCAATATAATATGTTTATGACCAATTTGGTAATCTTCCCTTAATCTAATATTATACAAGAAGTTTCGGTGCTTTTGGAGAGATCTATGTATGGTTGAGACGCGGCCCTCTATCTACTCATTCAACATGTTCCAATTTGTCATTTCAATTATTTTTATTTTCCCTATTTTTTGTTCTGTTCTATTCAAATCTCTCTACATCGAGCCCCACCTAAGTAGGTAGGGAATCGAGCTCCTCATCTCCCCCTTCTCATATGGGAAGAGTGACAACTAAGGCAACACCCAATGGTTTATTTTTCTTTTCCCTTAACATTTCTTTATTCCTCACATTTTCTTCTCCCTCCACCGGCTTTCTTTTTTTTTTTTTGTGCGCACTTCTTTTCACTTTCAGGAAGGTTATCGACGGTAAGGGATGGCTAGTAGGGGTAATAGGGCCCAAGCTAGTGGCCGACGACCCTCGCCTAGGCCCTTAGCCTCCTCACCTATGGTCGATGAGGGTGGCCGGCCACCCCCACCCTTTGCTGGCAAATGGCTGGGGCTCAGCAACCCCTGCCACTCATCCCTTCGCCCCTTGTCCTTGCCCCTCATCCCTTCGCCCCTTGCCTTTGCCAACCACCGGTTGAGGCTCGACAACCCTTGCTGACCATCTTTTTCAACTTTAGTCGGCCTTTCTTGGCTTTGATGGGGCAACAGTGGTGAGGGATGCAAGCCCTCGCCCTATGATTTCACACATCTTCTTCCTCTCTTTTTTAATTTGTAAGATTTTTAAATGTAGCTTATTTTCAATTTAATTTAAGCAAATTTTGTATTAAAAATTATATTTTTGTCAAAAATGATGTCGTTTTAATCTTATGTTTAATGTTTTAGCCATGTAATCATTATGTAGGAGAGAAAAAAATATTTAAAAAACAACCTTGTCAGCATTTGTTAGTCAGGTTAGACAAAATTAATGGAAGAGCTTTATTATACTAATTTGATAAGTTTTTGGAATTAATTGAACTCTTTGTATATTTTAGAGCTCAACTGCACTTCCGTGATAAAGTTTAGGACTTCCAATATACTTATACCTTAATGAAACTATATTGTCTTATTGGTTGGACTTACAGATGAGATAAATAAATCTCCATGACTTTATATACCCATTTGAAAGACATCATTTGTACAATTATTGGGGATATTACCTAACTTCCCCAACAAAATATCGAATCTTCTTTTCTCATCTAGTTAGGATGAAGAATTCTACCTTGATCTTTTTATAGAAGTCCAAGGAAGAGCTCAAGTGACATCCCTCCCTACCTCCTCCTATTGGAATTTCCTTCACGTATTGCTGACAATGGGGAAATCATTTTTTCTCTAGACCCAAGCACCACTGATCTCGTTAGACGACAATGGCGACCGAATATTCACACGTATTATAAATTTGACAGAGCTCATACATTAACAAAAAGAAAAAAGAAGAACATTGATTCTAGCCGTTGAATGACATCGAGCGATGAATAAACAACCAATCAGTCAACAAATCTTAACCATCAAATGTGCATGTCACATCGATCGACCTTAGGAATTTCCTCGAACGCTGGTATTTGCATGTGGCTCCAGAAACAGGGCAATCCGACAAGTGCAACCACGAGGTCCATGGCGGAGGGGTCGTGGCAGGCGGTGGCCATTCCTAGGGGTCGTATTCCTGTGGATGGACAGTGGCAAGGGGGACCCCTTTTTCACTAGGGAAACATCCCCCACAAACTTGGAGCGAAGAGACGTGGAGCCAATTGGAATCTCGCCGGATCGGTCACGCATGGCCAAGAACAACACGACACTCATCGATTCTCTCTTTCATGATTGGTCCCGCCTAGAACCCCAAGAAGTCAACAACCAACGAAAAAAGGAAAAGGAACTCAAGGATGTTTCTCCATTGACCATTGTAGGAAAAGAAACGCGCATCAGCCGCATATGTTGACTTCACCGACGATCACATCTTTCCCACTTCTTGGTCTGGTCGTCGTCTTGTTTCTTGGTTCTTGTCCTTGAGAGAGAGAGAGAGAGAGAGAGAGGTCCCGTTCCTATGGCTTGACTTCTTGACTTTTGGGTTTCTCAGGACTTTTTGCAGTTTTTTGCCCGAGAGAACACGAAACGCGGGCAATCAGCGCAAGCCCCTCCAAGGAGAAAAGACTGACCGAGAACAAAGCAAGGTCCTTGTCTAAACCTTCATGTTTTTTCTTGAATGAGACGTCGGAAATTACTTGAAAATTTGAATGAGGGACGTCGCCACATGCATCATTCCTTGCAGATACGGCTCTTCCTTGCTCGCTGAGGACAAGCATGTGCTGGTTCCTTGTATCGATCCAAGCTTTCGAGATCGCTGATTGCGCGTTTATTACACGGGCAGAGATAGCTCGCTCCTGCGGTCAATTTCTGTTTTCTCCAAATTTGCATATTTCTCACACGATTGTCTCATTTCCCTGAACTGATCAATTAGATCAATTACTCGGATGCTTCAGCGTAAGAAAAGAATCAATGAGTTGATTGAATCCACGGACAATATTGCCTAGACCAAAAGAAAAACGGACTATAATCTCAACATTTATATCCCTTTATTTTGTATCCATCATCAACAACTGATGATTGTCTACGAATATTTCAGTGAACTTACATATGGTTGACTTGAGCTTGGCTTCGTCGTTTCGCAGATCCCAATGTGGAGCTCCAATTAAGCTAATGTACCAACACTATTGGATTCCCAAGCAATGCCTCATTATTAGAGGGAGCAATCATCCAAAAACTACCTGATTTTTAGATGACTCTGAAACTTGGCATCCAAACGAAGTCATTTGAAACTAATGTTCGAAGATCAAAACTGCATACTTGCTTGGCTATTCACCATTTGATGAAATTCTCGTGGCAAAATTTGCTTGATACACAGAATGGACACTAAACGAATTACCAAACAAAAAAATGGATAAAGAACAAGATCATTGCTGATGCTAACACTTTTACAACAAAATCAGATATATGGTGGTTGAGCCAATCGAGAAGCAAATTAACTATTATTTACCGGGCGGATCTGTATCGCCCAAATGGTACCATAGCAAAATGGCTACGTTGATAAGCTTGTTACTCAGGAAGCGATCATGTTTTCTGTCAATCTGAGAAGCTACTTTTGTCTTCTCTACGGCTTGTTCTTGCTGTCAGATCTACTCCTATCTGCCACGAATGTCAGTTCGGATTGCACATTTCACTATGTATACTTGCCAGCCATTCACCTTGCACACGTATTGAGAATCTCTCTCAAGTGCAAAAGCATCTTCTAATCCTTGAGATGAGAATGCACTTTCACACTGTCACAGTTTGATAGACACCACTTATTTTCAATATGCCAAGTCCAGACCAAGCAGTTGCCAAGGTCGCCCATCCTCACTTTGCATTTTGCAATTCCTCAAATGATCTTCAACACTTCAAGCTGCCTCAAGAGCACCCGTCTTCACTTTAGGTGTCTCAGCCTCTTTCTGCATTTTCCTCTTTTCAAGTTCTAACTGCTTGCAGTTTTCGTCATGTGCCCGTATAAACGTTCTGACGAAATTGAGCAGAGTCGACACAACTGCAAAGAATTCAAGAAAGCTGAAATTGAAAAAAAGCTAAAGAAGGAATATTAGATGACACAAAACTTGACAGCCATGTGTCTAAATGAAGGAAGTTTATAATCAGAAAGAATGATAAAGAAGTGCATGCAAGAAATCAAATTTCAGGCTCTTCGGGGGAAAGAACAAAAGAGTATTCATTGAAGGATCCTCAAGATATCTTTCCAATGCACACATCATTATGGTGTGAAGATTATTTCTTTTGATTGACACATCATTTTTCTGCCTGATCTGCCGAAACAAGATGCAGATGGGGAAAACGAAACGCCCTTCTGTCACAAATCTACCTTAAAAATGTCCTAATAAAATTAATTTTTCCACCTCTTTAGCCTGAAATTTTATTGTGCAGATGCAAATCACACAAAGTTGAGAGTTATGCAGCTACTGGTAAAATGCTAGTTTCTCACATTCTCCTCAGACAAATTCCAGGAGAAATACTGAAACCTCACTGATTACTGAAGCTTTAAAGCTATTTTACCATTGATCCATAGCTCTATGCAAAATAAAGATACTTGCAAAGCTATGTAACATAAAAAGTGCACTTCTTATCCAAACATGTCCTCTTTGGCAAAGTTTGCAATGGACCAACCCAAATCTCCCAACATATGAGCTCAAAAAAAGTAAAGTGCTTGCACTAGAGATGCAAAATGGCACTCGGTAAAACCAGAAAATTAAAATAACCTTGCTCAAATGGGCAACGAGCTGGATCTTCCCCAAAATAGAGGGCCAATGCATCTGCACTTCTACCCTGAAAAGATTGACAAATGCAAGTTCACTTAGTTGTCAATGAATATTATTCATCTCAATTATACCACATCATTACCTATAAGCATTTTGAACAAACAATGTAGATACATACCACACTCGAATAAAGCAAAGCCAACGACCTCACCTCCGCCTCAGCATTTCCTAGAAACTCTTCAGATTCTGAAGGTTCCAATGTAAAAAGGTGAGGTCCTGTACAAGGAAACGAAAGCAAAGACGAGAAACCAACACATGCCTAAAATGGCAAACGATTCTCTTTCCATTTTCAAATCAAACAAAGAAATAACTCAAGCACAAACCGATAGTTAGTTTCCATTGATGGTCTACGTGAATGTTCTTGGGATATTACTTATAATTCCTTCCCTTAACAATACAATGGGATTTTGTTCAATAGTCTATTGCCATTGCTCTAACCTATCTGGAAGCCTAAAACCCAATTTGAGATAATAAAAGATATCTTATAGTCTTCATTTACCTACACACCATTCCTGGAACTCATATTTTCACTGAACTAGTAAAAAGTAGGCTAGTGTCAAACTCACTTTACTGAGCATTGAACAGAGCCAGAGTTCATCACATGACTTTGGTCATTACATTTGCACTTAATGTGATGGACATGTAGCGTGCTACTGTTATCAAGTTCACAATCGATATTACTGGTTCAATAGTCAAATTACATAAGCTATGTCATGTCAAGAAAACAAGTTGCACCTCTGATTCAGTGAATGACATCACAACCAATTAGGTCTCTTGCAATATTAGCATACGTTGCACCAACAACGATGCCCTTCAGCATGCCCCTGTTAGCCTTACCACATTGAGGAAAATAAATCCCGGAGATTGATGACAAAACTCGGTGCAAATTGCACATATGACCAGGATGCATCATGCCACTTACATGCATCATGCTGTCCAATACTCCACTTCAGGACCACCCCACACATAAAATCAAGTAGGACAGAATGAGCAGATGCAGAAAATAACCTCACAAAAGTTTTTTGATACAGGTCCATCATTTTCAGAGGCAGCCAATTCCTGCACAACTTTTTCAAGCCCCTTACTAATGGCTTGCATTTCTTCTGCCAAGAACTTCAATTGTATCTGCAAATTACAAGTTATTGCCTTTAATGCAAACACAAAATACAACTTTGTTACATTAGAAATGAGGAACAAATAAGCACCTTTGTTGAAGCCTCTAGATGTGTAAGGTCTTTGGGAAAGTCTATAACTTCTGGCAGCTTCTCCGCAAGCACCTAAAGTTTATCCAACAAATTGATTAAAACAAGGCCCATGGCACTTACCAAGCTAAAGTATTAGGGAAGGGGGCAAAGTTCAAACTATGTTCATCAGAAGCTGAATTTAAGATAACCCTTATTGGAGCCAGCGCAGAGATGTACAAAGAAAATTGACCGTTCAAAAGGAGATAATATATTCTTGTTCATTGGATAATACCCAGAGCGTGAACATATCAATGTGTAATGAAGCAAGAAAAAACTAAAATCAGCTGCTTTCTATTGTCAATGATCGGGATTCTTGCAGTACCATCTCATTATAATTAAATAAAATTGAGCTTCATAGAATTATGTCGCTTTTTCTTTATTTTGCACATAGCAAGGGTAATTTGACATTTACCCAAATGAAGTACTAATTAAAGAAAAATGCAATAGGTGGATGAGATTTCTCCTCACTAATCCGTATAAACAAGCAGATGTAAGCATATCATCTGCTAATTTAGTCGATCTAAGCTGTCTCTCTACCAGAAACACTTTAAAAAATTATATCAACCTGTTATTTCTGTAAAGGATCATGCTAAATGTACTACGAATTCTATCAAAACTTACTAAGTGATTTGCCAAGTTTCATGTGGATATTGAAATTAGCAAGACCAGTGAAGTGAATGATTGGCTTCTTTAAACAGCCAATAAGAAATTGCACCAACACTTAGTAAAAAGGTTCTTAGTAAAATTTCTTAGTGCATTACTCTCTCATAAATTTATAACCTTTCATCATAGCTGTACTCAGTACTACCCCCATAGTTTTCTTCTAAGAAATCTCTCATTATTATTATTATGGTGATGCTCTAATTCCCACCAAAAGGGCAAATAAGAATGGAAAAAAAAATCTTGCAATTTCATAATACATGAGTTCCTCCGTTGTAAGACGTACTTGGAAGGTGTTCCCCCAGACCAGTTGATCATGAATATTTGACTACATTGAGCATAAAAAATAACACTGCCAGTGCAGGTCTATCTCAGTAAACCTTCTCGGTACAGGCAAACATGGAGAGGCACAATACTCATAATATCTTTCCACGATCTTTTTTACTGATTACAAAGTTCTGTTCTAGTAAGAACTTTTTAAGTATTATGCTGAAGTGTTTCAGAAGCACTCTCTCTTTAGCTTAATGCATAATACAGGATGCATGTTTGCCTTGTGCATCACCTCTTATTTATCTAATTGGTCACAGCCTAGCTCAGGAAAGTTCAAGCAAAGAGCTAAGAAAACAATAATCAAGTTTTTTAACTCCATTAGTTAATTTTAACTGCTCCAACCCAACCACTTCCAGGAAATGTCATTCAAGTCAATGAACTTGAAACTAATAAGGGTAAAAAAAATATCAGTTAAATGAGGGGAATACCAGGGGTTCTACCTTACAAAGATAATGCATGAGAGTTATCTTGTTGTTCTTGGCCCGTGTATCGGTGAGTTTAAGGAGGCTATCCAATCGGAATCCAATTGCAGAACCTACACAAGTCAGAATTATATCAACAAAATTGTTAGCAGGTAGAAGCTGAATTTCAGAGAAATAATGCAAAACAAAGCTATAATGCCATAAAGTTGAGCCAAATTAATCAATAAGTTAAGATCACTTCCCCTATCAATCTCAATAGACACATGCTCAGCACATAAACACATAAGTGATTCACATGCCATGTACTTTAATGTGAGAAATACTGCTTGGGCAGAGTAATGAATCATGAAAAATAAACTAACAAGGTCAATTACTTGAGCTGTTATTGCACATAGCTACCGAAGAGAACCAAAAAGACAAATAGAATAATTTACTTAAAGTAGAAGAGAGAAGAGCAAAGGCTGTTACTACAACATTAAAATATTAAAACCATACCTTCATACTCTTAAGCTTTTAGAGAATTTGGTTCTTCTTCCACAGAATTTTACGTGGTATCAAAACAAAAGGTTCTGAGTGAAGATCTATACATTGTATTAGAAAAAAGTTTCAAGTGAAAATCTTCCTGGACTCTTATTTGCCTCCCCAATTATATATATTTTCACTAGCAAGTTGCTCATGCAGTTGCATTGATCGAAGACTATTTTTTATATCATTTTAGTATTGGGTTGTCAATTTACTTTGCATTATTGATACTGTAAGGTAATTATTGGATACATCTAATGCTTTACAAAGTTTATTGAAATTGCCTTGTTTTTCCTTCAATGAGTCCAAACACAGACCCACGTATTCAATAATTCTTGGCAAAGCAACAGAGAAATTAACAACACGAAGTTGTAATGCTTTTTATCATCATTTAGATGTTCAAATTCAGGCTTTTTTCTTTCTACTAAAGCATGAGTGGTAATGCTTCTTTGCTTTTAATCAAGGCGGTTGGCAGTGTTTCTGATATAGTGCAGGATTAACAAAATAAGAATCAACTTATACATTTTGCTTACCCCGTGCAGTTCCTTGGTTTAACGCATTGCCCAAGGAAAGAATTGTCTGCATAATTCTCTTTAGTTTGACTGAGTTCCTGATCTGATCAGATTGGAGAAGAGTTATATTTATGCAAATTGTTAAAGCTTTCGCTAGAAGAGATAGAAGATGGAAGGAGAAAAGGCTTGCCTCTTCCGATGCAGCATTCACAACATTCAAACTACTACTCAGATCTGAAACCTGGAAAGATGAAGTAAACCAAACAAAGCTAGAAAGAGTATAGAACTAAAGTTTGTAAATGAGTGGCACAGCTAAGCCACAAATAAGAATCTAACCTGGGAATGAAATTGTATCTTAAATGAGAAAACCCTAAGCTTGGCCTCTACTCGCGGAACTTTCATCAATTCTAGGAAGAACTGTTAATAATAAACAAGACAGTTGAAACCAAAGTATTTGTTATTACATGAATATATGCAAGAGGTTTGTTGCACAATCATGAACATCTACAAAACCAGAACCACCAAAAAAGGAAAGGAATCAACTTATCATCAATATACCAAAGTATCTTCAAAAAGTAAGGAGATGGATACCAATATCAATGCTTGACAAGGATTCCAATTTTCAAGTAAGCGTTTGCAATTAGCAATTAATATTCACCATATTGACAACGAAATGATTTATAACTACAGCCCATGCCAATAGTATTGTTTAGTATGGATCCATACGGATCTGTATGGTAAGATCTATCCTAGGCCATTCATCATCACAATATCTTAAGGAAGGCAGTTTTGGAAGAATTATCTTGTACGGTGCTTGTTTCTATCATATGGATTCTACATGGAGAAAGGACGAAAAGGAATGAATGAATGAATAGAATCAGTTCTGTAGAAACAGAACAGCACTTTCCTTTTCTTCTGGATTTTTTAAACTGCTTTGCTATCTAAAATGTCCTTTCTCCAAAAGTCTTTGTTATATAATCCATATATATTTGGGAAATGCCATCAACATTCCCCTTATATGAAAGCATTATCAAATGACGCAAAATGGTATAGCCAAGGAACTTGACTTTTACCAGATTTGCAACCATGGAGATCCACATTCAACAGTGGTTTTCAGTATAAAGGTGATTTCCATTTAATAAAATGATTTGCTATAGCCTTATACTGAATGGTGTCTTATAATCATTATAAATATTTGCAAGAAGAAAGTTTGAAGAACAATAAATAGTGGACATGAAGCTGTGATCTTGTGTTTACTCATATCACAATTAGCCAAATGACGATGAAAATTGCCAACCTGCTCGCATTTGCCCAGGGCTTCCTTGTCTCCATTATAACCCTTGAATAGGAAAACAATAAGCCATAAAAGAAATGACCGAAATAATCAATATGCAACAACTTCATTTTCAAGGATAAAAAGGAGAGAATCATGTTGACAGAGTACATATATCATAAGGTACCTTGAGTAACTCAATCTCTTCTTTTGTTGGGCAGAACTTTATAAGGTTATCGACCTGATCCACATCTAATGCTGAATCATCTAGGGCAAGGACAAAACTCTGCATGACGTTTGAATGCATGTGCATCAAATGAGAAAAGGACACGTGAAAATTCCTCCAGTAACCATATTTTGCTAAGTTTTGATAAGAGCTATCTAGGAAGAGAAGCAGCCATGTCAATCAAAATGAGATTTGATACAACTTTCAGCCAAGGTTGAAGTAAATTCCATCAGTTCATTATTGGTTTACACAAATTAGATAGCAAAAGCAGTGTCAATGCAAATCAAACTATTGGCAAGTCACTAATTTTTTATTAGCAAAATAACTTCTGCTAGCCATGGTTCTAAATGGTCACGAATTTTAGTATACTACCCAATATCCATCATACCTCAGGCAGGGTCAACACAGCATTACCAAAAAACTCCACTGTTTGTGGTACATCTATCTTTCCTTTCAGGGGAAAAAAATCATAATTCAGAGCTGCAATTTAGCATAAGTTGAAGTTATTGTTTCTTCAAACTGCCTTCATAAGATCTGTGAGAATCTCCTATATGGGAATGCACAATGCGATGTGTCAATCAAGTTTACTGTAAGGATGGCAATAATTTAAGTTACCGTGCTAGAGGTTCTTTCTTATTAGTGTCGATTTTTGTTAACACTGAATGTCAAAATTTTAGTCTTAACAAGTTATATACGCGTCAGTTCGTGTTGACATTCAAGTCATTGGGTTAAAATATCATCTTGCATTCCATTCCAATTTTCTCTCTCTCAGTATGTTCAGGTAAGTTTTCCCACTCAGGTCATATTATCTTGCCTTGTTAGACTTTGCCAGCCCAGTTTTCTTCCCAAGAGTAAACATCACCTGGTATCCCTCTACATTCTGCTACATGCCAAACAGAATGTGTTCTGTATTAAAATTTACACCATTCAATTAAGCAAAAGTCATCTTATTGTCATCTCCCTGTATAAAACCATGGCAGCCCATTATGGAACATTACTCAAAATTTATGGATTACAGATCTTTATCATAATATAATTAATCTCAATCTGCTATGATGCCACACATGAATACAAGTAAAAGCAGCCCATTTAGTTAACAACTGGAGAAGGGATCAGAAACACATCATTTCTCAGAAAGATGATAAAACCATCAGTTTCCTTGATAACCTGATAACAGCATCACCTCATCAGATAAACTTTATTTCTCACAGAAACACATTTCCAGCCCAACTTTTCAACTTCTTGACATATATCAGATAGTGTAATGATTAGCTTATGATATGACAACACCTTTTCATATGGAAGGGAAATATCTAAATCACGGCACCAATAGACTCCACAGAAACACTTTTTCCCATCCAGGCTCTTGACTTCCAAATAATTGCTTAATTATTTCAGATTTGGCTTACCATCAAATCAGGCAAGGGAACTTTGACCTTTGTAAGCATAATCTCACAGTTGTATGCCCTCCGAAGATCAATCTGTGAGAAACAGTCTTCTAACTTCATCAGAAATCTTACCAGCAAAAAACCGCTGACAAGATAGTAAAAAAGTAATAAATATGCAGAAGACCATAAAACATATGTGTCCATCCTATAACACAAGAATTATCTCTTTTTGGGCAATAAAGGCAGTGGCATTGGCAGCTGCCAAGATACATTTTAACTTATAAGTTACGTTAAAATTGCCAAGAATCTAGTTCCTCCTCAAACCAACACGCAGCCAATTTGGCAGCTGCAGATGATCTTAGCTTACTGTAGCCTCATTTCCATCCAAGATTACCAATACTCATCAACCCAACAGATACAATAGGGGAATTTTCTTCAAAATCATCATGCAAAACTTGTAAAAAAAGGGATCAGCAAAATTCAGCAGACATCAGGTCAATGAGATCCGCTTGAACTTAAGATGATACGAGGTTGGTTATGGTTACTTAAAACAAATAGCAAATAGGAAGTCAAGCAATTAGTGTATGGCCAACAGATGTAGTAGGTATAAGACATACAAACAATGGAAAAGATGTTCGAAATTACATAATAAGACAGCAAAAGCAGAAGTACCAGTTGAATTTTATCAGATTTACGTCCAGAAGCACGACTTGATTTTCCATGAGTGCTATCTGAAGTTGAAGCTACTGAAAAAAGGCTTTCGATCTCTGACATGTCAAACTCTGGAGCCCTGTATAAGATTAACAAATAGATATAAAAACCTTGGGAAAAAAAGAATAAAGGCTGCATGGAAATTGGCTAATGGGTAAAAGAAAAGTGAAAATTGAACAGTTCTCACTTTAAAGAATCATCTGACTTTTGTGCCTCCGCCCATAAGCTTCCCTGCATAGCCCTGGTTAGTTTTAACCAATGATAAGGCTTCAGGTTTGCTTTTTTTTGTTGAACCTGGTTTCTTGGACCTGAACGTGATAAAATCCGCCCCTTTGGGTGAAATGGTGGAGTTGGAGGATTAGGAGTTGCAGGTACAGGTCCAATATTCCCTCCAGTGAGAGGTTGTGGAGGGGGTGGTGGAATGGTTGCAGAATTCTTAGAAATGGATGCTTTCTGTGTCAAACCAGGAGGAGGTGGAGGAGGTGGTGCTGAAGGTGTTGATATAGAACCTGACACAGGTCCAGAACCCAGAGGAGAGAGAGGTGGAGCTGCTGGAGCTGTGACAGTTGAACCTGGCAGAAAGCCAGACTGAGGTGGGGGAGGGGGAGGTGTAACCATAGAACCTGGCAGAGGTGCAGATCGAGGAGAGGGAAGCAGAGGCACAGGAGGCGCAGCCATAGAACCTAAGGCTCTGCCAGAATAAGAAGGAAGTGGAGGGGTAGGTGGAGGTGCTGGAGGTGTACTCACAAAACCTGAAGCAGGGTCAGAACGAGAAAAAGGAGGTGGAGGTGTAGTCACGAAACCAGAAACAGGGTCAGAACTAGGAGGAAGCGGAGGTGGATGTGGAGGCGCAGTCATGAAACCTGAGGCAGGTTCAGTACACGGCGGTGGTGGAGGTGGAGGTGGAGGTGGAGGCACTAGAGCTGCAGACCCAGAACCCAAGGCAGTACGAGGATGTGGAGATGGAGATGGAGATGGAGGTGGGGGCGGGGGCGGGGGGGGGTGGGGGAAGGATTGGGGCTTGGAAATAACTGCCAAGCTCTTTGTGGAGGGCACCCTGGAAATGAGGGAAGCAGCTGATGCAGAAACTTCAGATGCTGGAAGGGGAGGAGATGGAGAGGAGTTATTGCCAATCAATGATGCAACGGTTGAAATGACATGGGTTGGAGAAGAGGCATTTGAAGACAAGCTTTTTGCAATGTTGGATAAAGATTCCACTTGGGATGGAGAAGCCAGAACAGGAGGAGAAGGAAGCAGAGATGAGATCTTGGTAGCAGGAAAATCAAATGGTCCTGATAAAGAGGATTGAGGTGAAAGATTGGATAAAATTGATGACCGACCACCATGCTCAAGTGCATTGTCATCTAATGGAGATAGGGTTGGCCCAATGGTTTCACTTAGCAAGGAGTCTTCTGATTCCATGGTTAATTGAGCATTTTGAGAAAGCTTATCTACAGCTGTGTGTGGCCCAACTGAATTACTAGATAGAGGTGGCTGCCGTGGCAGTACCAGTAATGGTTGTGGCAAAAGTGGATTTAACACTGTATGGGAATGCATTGGCCTAGAAATGCTTAACATGGGAGAGGAAATAGCTGAGATAGACGATTTTGTCAATGGATCGATGATTTCATCAGTCTGGGAGGCAGCATGGTCTTGCAACAAAGCTGTAATGCCGAGAGCTGAAGGTGCACTATGATACCTTGACACAGGAATAGACGATCCTTGCAATAAATTAGCATTCAAAACAGGAGCAGACAGAGAACTGCGAGATAATCTTTGTGAAATAAGCTTTGCTGGATCAGGTCGCTGGGCAGAAACCTGTGTTTCTTTAACCTCAACCTTTTGAACAATTAAGCCAGCATCTTGAGATGGTTCCAAGGTAGAGATGGGTCTCTGCTTGAGGGCCTGTTCTTCTTGTGCTTCCACTTTCTTGATAGTTGTACGATCATCTTCAGATGGTTCTGAAGGAGACATTGAGTGTTTCACAGGGGCTTCATCTCCACTTCTGTCTGCAGGTTCTTTCTGCGTTTTGGTTTCCTTCATCGGACTTGAGTCCAACAACAAATTTGTTATATCATACTGAGCACCACCACTTTTCAGGTTTTCAGAAAGGACACTTGTTGCCTGGATTTGGTGGAGCACATTAAGTGCTACATCTGCTTTTCGATCAGTCCAGTCCACACTGCTGAAAATTTCTCGTACTTTAGCAAATGCTTCCACAGGCAGGCCTTCTTTCTCCTCATTACTGGGCAACTCAACTGGGATAAGAGAAGAAGCAGCATCCATGTCCGAGAAAAGAATCTAACAAAATCAAATTAAAGAACACAAATTGTTGTAAGCAAAACAAGTTCGCATCAGTTTATAATTAATTTAGGGTACACGCCATACCTCTGCTCTAAAATCCTTGGGATACTGATCTTTGGAATTCCATAACACATCAATTTCATCACGGTTAAGCATCAAGATATTTGCCCTTATGAAAGCTGTGTTAAACATCACTCTGAACATCATTTCTTCATGATCAAGATCATCATCCAGGCTAATACACTCAAGGACAACATCACCTTGAATGTAGCAATGGATATCAATTTTAACTAGCTCACAGTCTGCCTGCATTGGGATATATGCATATTACATTCATGTTGTGCTGACTTTATTATGAAATGCAAGCATGGATCAGCACTAATGTAGTTGATGTAATTAAAAAGAAAAAAGATTAATGATTGAGGACTCTCCAATGGCCCTCATAAAGTGCCTTGAAGCAAATAAAATTGGCTCTACCATCATGGGAGGAAATGGATACGACTGAAACAATTATCTGAACCAAGACCACCACAACATGGTTGTATACATTCATGCAGTTAGAGATACAGCAGTTTTTCTTGAAGTTCCAAGTTCAAGCTCCCATCATGCTGTTACTTAGACTTTCTTTGACTCTGTCTCCACTCTAAATACAAGGTGTTTTAGTGCACGAGACTCCTGCATTGTGTCTGGGGAGGTTGAGTGTATGCCTTTCCCCTGCTTCTGTAGAAAGGCTGTTTCCAGGTATGGCATCCAAGTCACAATGGTGTGACCTCCAGGCTATTCGCAAGACTCTATAGGCTCTAGATGATGTATAATTTTGACCATAGCAAATCAGAGACAAGAAACTGAGTTTAATCATAGATTGGCATGTACTCAGCATGAACTGTCCATTTTCGTATGAACAAATCCTTTTGTTCAAATTAGCTGCTCATCATGAAGAAAATTCAAAGAAAATTTCTGCAGAGAAGAGAAGCATGAAAGCCATTTAAAAATTGAAGAAGTATCAGTAATAGTGCAGGTGCATCAGCTGCTCTCCCACAAGCGAGGTTGCAATCCAATTTTTAGGGTCTAAGGCAGGATTTGAGAATCCAAACAAAGCACAAGGAAATTAAGACATAGCGATAATAGTAGATGATGAATTCTGAAATATGATGATATAAGGTTATTCCATGAAGCAGAATAAAAGCAAAGCTACCTGCTTGTAATGCCTAACAAGTTTGCTCCGTTTTGGTGTCGAAAACAGGACTTTGGGAGTTTTATCAGCGATCATAAATGGGTCCTGTCCAAATATCCTGAAGATGGGACGGCAGCCCCCTTCAGCATCCAAAGTAGGAATTAATCTTAGTATAATGCAGTCTAATGTGAGAGCCCTATCCAGTGGAGGCCACTCTGAGCCAACATTTCTTCTTGATACATACTGCAGATATCTCAACTGTGAAGGCAATGGATTGAGAGGTGACATCAGTTGCAAGAGTTCACGAGGCGCTTGCTTGTAAACCATATCCAATGTTTTCTGCTCTCCTGTATATTGCTTCCTATAAATTAGAAGTGCCGCCAACATGAATGCCAAAACTGGCCACCCACCTCTTTCACAGTGCATCAGTAGCACATTCTGTTGCCCAAGTAACAACCAGCTCTCGGAGGATCTTAAGAAGTGATGGATCATCTCCATTGTAAGTACGGGGCAACCTTCATAATGTCGAGGGTAATCCATGACAGTCATATCATATTCAGACAATAATTTGGCAATATGGCTTTGGTTCTCTCCTTCCCGGAAATTGAACACCATGAAAGAGGCATCAGGGGAATGGTCACAGAGCTCACTTACTACACCTCCAATGTATACTTTATATTCATCCTCCTCCAAAGCATCAGTGGTAAAACAGTAATCAAACACTGCAGTTACAATTCCACCATAAATGAACAAGACTGGTGAATATTTTTCCTAGAGAAGATGATAAAAAGCAAGATACATCTGAAAAGATAACAGGACACAAATGAATCAACTCCCTAGAGGACCAATGGTGAATCCGCAGGTTACGCACATCTCAGAAAAATGGAGGAGAAAGAACTGTGAGCTATGTTGACAATGATTAGAATTTACTTAAAAAGGATAGGAAAAAAGAACATCAAGCGAGGGCCTGCAACAGTCCTTTGTTGCAGGAAATCCATTCATGGCAAGACAACTACACCCTTTCATTGTAGAAATCCTTTCAGCGCAAGTTACGTTAGAACGCATCATCCATGTAGAATACGTAGACAGTTGATCTCTACACCTTAAAGTCACAAAAAGAAACTACTCGACCAGAGATGATGCATAATTGCAACCTCATGAGTAATTCCTTTTCACGAGATTTTATTTGAATTCCTGACAAACAAAGAATCCACCGTTAAAGGAACAACTGCACTTCCGTAGTCCACAAGACTAGACTCCCTCAGTTCCCCAACAGCACTTAAAAAGCAAAATTAAGGAAGAATTAGCCTTATGCATTTCAGTTATAAAAACCATCACAGAAACTCTTTCCCCAGGCAGTGGTAAACAATTGGCATGTCCCATGGGCTCAAATTTAAGGTAATTTCTTATCATTCCACAAATACATATGTCTCATTAGACCAAGCAGATTCTGCCACCGCTGGCGGATACGTGCACAAAACAAAATAGCTTCTCCGAATACCTAATAAGATGGTGATAGCGGGAAAAGAAGCAACTAACAATTACCATACAAGCTATCTCCTTTAACACCACTTCAATCCATCGACAACCAACAGTCTAAAATGAACTGAAAAGAAGCTCCTAAAAGTGAAACCTACCAATAATTCACCCTACAAAGAAAAGCTCACCGTAAACTCTTTCAGAAATCTCCAAGAGCCCATCGGGCGGCTTCTTGTAAAAGAACTTCCTGAACAACCCCATTGCCTATCGAGGGCTATGAACCAAGAAAAGAACACATTCAGACGCCCAAATATCACAAGAAACGAAAACCCATGTCGGCAATATATAGTCGGATCGCAGGAACGATGTCACGGAGACAGAGACAAGACGAGAACGTCGAGACACGACAATGATGGCCTTGGAGGCAGGGACTGCGAACGGGTGGAGGGGGCATGTGGCATGGATTGTTGCCGGGTCTTTGAAGGTTAAAACTCCTTCTTCTGGGTACAAATTTTTGGCTTCGCATCCACACTTTCGCTTTCGCGCGTCAGCGAGAGAGAGAGACTTAGCTTTCAATCCATGGAAAGTGAAAGACCCAGAAGAGAGAGAAGGGTGGGGGTGGAGAGAGAGACAGGTGGGGATATCATTCAGTTTTCAGAGAGGAGAGAGAAACTGTGATACGGGCATGGGAAGATTAGGGACGTCGTTAGGGGAATGCGGGGAACAAAGATTCGAGCTTTGTCCCTGTCTGTAATGCGAGTGTGTGACGTCGTTGCTTTCTGTTCTATTGTTTTTTCTCTCTTTTTCCGGCCCTTTGTTGTTCTTTGTTTTCTTGCTTTCGTTTCTGTTTATTCCTCAGTTGAGGCTGATAATGATGTATCCTTTTCTGTGTTTCATTTTCTGTCTCTCGGGAGGCATTACATCACCTTTTCTGTGGACATGCAAGCACACCCCCCCTTTTTTTCTGCATTGGCACGTCCCATCAATTTGTTGTTGCATGATTCCACCATGGATAATTTCTATCATATTTGAGACATCCTCATTTGAAATTCACATTAGTTCATATGAGTTCTACATTAAATTCTTATATTTTGAGAGCGGACATGTATCGCTTGTCACATCATGTCTAATCCTGATCGCATGAAGTGACCAAACCAACAATTTTTAGAGCTTTCTAAGGCTTTCTCGATGGGAGAAGTTGCAATCATTCTTTGACTTTTGAAAGTATTTTTAATGTTTGTATAAATTGTTTAGTAATTTATCGGATATTTATAGAAAAAAAATTTATACCTTCATTTGTAAGTTTAGACTTTAAAAGTTAAGAAGAAGATATATAGTTTAAAAGAAAGTTTCTAAAGGACATTCCAAACTCAATAAACACAAAATTAAAACATAGTTACAATATTGAATTATTTGACTTGATTTGTGTATTTGAACGAGAAAAATACCAAAAAAATCTAAAATTATTACATTAATACCAATTCAGTTCTAAGTATAGATCAATTTAATTATAAACCAAACAATTTAGTCCATCCTCCAATTTAGGTCACAAATTGCTTGCATAATTGTTGGTCATCCTACATGATATAAATGACGCTAATGTGAACTATTTCCAAAATTTTTAATATAAATCTTTTATTTTTTAGAATTTATTATTACTTTTTTTCTTTTCTTTTTTTTCTTTTCCTTTTTTTTTTTTTTTCCCAATGGTGGACCAATGAGGTCGCCAAACAACTCTCATTGGCCACAAGCAAGTTTCGCGCAAGGGCTCTGCCCCTTGCAAGACCAAGCAAGGGCATCTCGACCCTCACCTAGATTTAGGCGATGGCATGAAGGCCCTTGCCCAAACCTGCCAACCTTTGCTTGTGGTCAGTGATGTTATCGGCCTAAAGAGTAAAAAAAAAAAAGCTTACAAAATTTAGAAATTTTTTTTTAAATCTAGAAAAATATCCATGTCAGCAATCCAACTTAAATTAGCCGGATGGACTAAATCTGTACCAATATGAAAGATTTATGTATAAATTGATCAAATTGAAAGATTTAGAATTGAATTAGCACCAATGCAATAGATTTAAAATATTGGGGCTAACAATACAACCTAAAGAAGGGTGAATAGGTTGTTTTAAAAGACTTTGACAATTATGCAAAAATTGGTAGCTATTACACAAAGATTAGGTTTCTCTAAAATTCTTATAAGAGAAAGATAGTGAAACTAACAATATGTCAATACTCTTAATTCAAATATAATAGCATTGAACTCGGAAATATTAAATTTAAGAGAAGCACCTTCAACCATATGAAGAGTGAAGAGTTGTTGCTTGACTCTTAAACGATTAGTAAGGGATTTTGTCAAAAAAAAAAAATACTCCCTAATTTATTCCATAAACCTGTAGCTATTTTCTGATATAGTGTCTCCTACAGAACCTCATTCGTGAGACACAAATGAATAGCAATCTCGGCCTTTTCATCCAATTCTTCCCATGTTTCATCTGACATGTTTTTTTTATTTCTTCCTTACCCAATTAGAGTTTTCTTGAAACCCTACTACATAAAAATGGCCAACATAAGAACCTATGGCAGGTTGAAACTGTTGCTCCCATCAAACTCCTCAATTAAAATTTCATAGTTGAACTTGAAGCAATAACCAGAAAGATCAAGGACAAAAAAAAAACCCAGGGCTTTGATATCATATTGTAATGGCATATGTGGAAACTATAACAAAATTAAAATTAAGAAGAATAAAAGAACACTAGATTTATGTGGAAAATCCTTGTTGAAAAAATCATGAGGAGAAGAGAAGCAAAATCCACCATAAAAATTCAAGGAATACAAAATCTGGCTATGAAGAACTAAGACTCTTTTTGTCTTAACTTCTTGACCTAATAACTTTAGAAAAATAATATTTATAATGACCCCAAGCCCTAAAGTTGGCCCAAGCCCATAAAAAATTTAAGACATACTCATCAAAAACTCTATAAATGGATTTCAAAATCTTCATTCCAAAGAAGATGCGAAAACGCCCACATCTCCTCTCTTCAAGTTTATGTAAGTGTGCCGGTTTTAAGAAATGTTCGATAAAGTCCTGTTCGTATAGTGCTAATACCAACGGATTCGAGGTATTTTATCTTGGGAGACGAAGTCGTGAATATACTTAATACCGTAGATGGAACTAATCATCTTTAAGGGACTCGGTTAGCCGTATCTCACCTCTAATTCATGTTCATTTTGTTATCACTTTCTCAAATTATTTTTCTGGTTATAACAAACAATGTTACGTGTTCTTCCCCAGTACGTTTCTTCTTCTGCCCTTCTATTTTTCCAACAAGGACTCCATTGAAAAAGTAGGGGAAGAAAAGTTGATGTTTTGCCATGGTGGGAAGCCAAAGCTTCATTGCTTTCCTATTCGTTCCATGGTGGCTCATGCCATGATCACACCACCAGCATCAACCATACTGACAGAGTCCACCTTTAGTAGGCGGACGGATCATTACGGGGCAATAGGCAAAGATAGAGTGACAGAAATGTGGAAATGACCGTCATCCGCACCTCTTGGCTTGGAGAGGAAATGATGTTAGAGGAACATGCTCAACTACACACAGCAACGAACAATGACGCAATCCTCAGAGACATGGTGACATGGTTATTCACATCGATCTAACCGTTGAGATTATTTCCTGTCGTGCCCCCACGCACGACATTCCGTTGTGCCCATGCTTCTGGTCGAAACTAAACATTATCAATCTAACCATTGAGATTCTTAATGGCATTCAATGGGTGATACTAAGTCACTTTGATTCGATTGTTAATGTCATGCGGCCACTTAGGATGATGAAAATGATGTTTATGCTATCACGATGTTCTCAGCAATTCACCCATGGATCATGATGCTAAATTGATTAAAAAGACTTAAGGTTCATTTGTTTTGTGGAAAACAACTTCCAAAAGAGAATATTTTCTAGAGTTTCCGGTGTTCGGGAGGCAGAAAATGAGTGGCCAAAGAAAGTATTTTCAAGTCAATGGAAAATCTCCTTCTAAAATTGTGGAAAATGATTTTCTCATCCTTACCTTGCTCTCGCCCAATCTTGTTTTCCCCCTCTTTCCTTACTCAGTTACTCAACTGCCATTTTTGCCTTCTTTCTCACGAAACCTAGGGTTTATGATCTCATCCTCCTCCTCCTTTGACATCGATGATCAACAACAACGGAGCGCCCCCTCGTCTGGCGGTGCCCGATCTCCACCCTCACGAAACCCAAGGTTTTTGATCTCGTCCTCCTTCTCCTTCGATGCCCATGATCAACAAGGGCCAAGCACCCCCGGACGAAGGATGAGGGTTTCTCATCTTGTACTCCTCCTCCTTCAATGTCGACAACCAACAATGGCCAAGGGCCCTCTTGGTCGGCAATACTAGATCTCCACCGCCACTGCCTCCTCACCCCTTTGCAGCACCCGACTCTAGTCATTTGGGGTTGGCTAGAAATTAAATGAGATATAGGAAGTTTGCCTCATATCCTACAGAACCAGAGATTCTAAATTTAAGGATTTGATTACCTTAATATTTCTATCAACATCCTTTTATACCTACAACTAGGAAGGTTGTTATCTAAGTGATCATGCATTGTTTTTACTAATTATGATCCTAAAGATATTAAAAGCCACTAAGTATTCATGCATATGTTTGTGTGGGTTTGTTTTCTCTTATTTTTAAACTAATCCTAATCTAATCTAGAAAAGAAATGAACAATTAATATATTTAAGTGTAGTGCGACAAAGAAACACTCAAGTATTGGAATAAATTTAAAGTAAATGCGGAAAAGAAAATTCAATACAAATCAAGCGAATAATATATCCATATGGTCATGTTTAAGCCTTACGACATGATCCTCCATGAGCTAAATTCCAATTAAGTTTTTTTTTTTAAGAAAAATAATTAAGTTCAGCTTCATTTCCAAGAGAAAAGTCAACTAAGGCTAAACCATATCAAACTAAGCTAAATTTAGTGCTAAAGCTTAAAAATCTAATAAAGGCCTATTTCTAAGAATTTTCTAATATTTTTTATTTTCGAATTTGTCTATTATTATTTTTAAAAATTTTAATTTTTTTTTTTAAATTATTTAATTCAGAAAATGGGCTAAACTCTAGTTTTGTGAGCCTCGGACCTAGGCTAGGTAAAACACAAACGATCTAAAAGAGAGAATGGGCTCATGTGCTAAAGCCCAACTCGGCTACGCAGCACCTCAAAACCGGAACTAAGCCCACTCCAAACCTGGACCCACTTAAACCAAATAAACCCAAACACACTCCTATTATCGTCTTTATGCCCTTATTCCACTATAGCTCATGCCTCTGGCCACTCCAGGCCGTGAACGAGAGATCCAGACCAGACTCTGTCCCCGGCCATTCTTGGCCTTCACCGAATCACGAGCACCACCAGACAATCGCTCACCACCGTCTTGAAATATTGCCGTGTTTTGTGGATTTTGAATCCCGCAACAAAATAATTTTCACCGAGTGTTATATTTTATTTTTTATTAGAAGAGACTTAGGTTCTGTGCTAGTATTGGTAGAGATGATCAAATACTAATTGCAATATATATATATGATTCCGAATCTAATGGAATCGCTTAGTACAAGCTTGAAATTAATGATAACTAATGTCAAAATCTAATCAATAGTTCCATCCAAATTCACTTCAACATACTAATAAAAACCCATTAAGATCAAAGTAGTTTATACAATATCCAAGATGATTTGACAACATTGGACATTAACAACAATATCGGGAAGGCACCGCTCTTAATTGGGCTCGAGGACACAACATCAAAACCTGAGTGACAACGTTGGACAGTTACAATATCAAAATCTAATTGACTACACTGGACAATGAAAACAACACTCGGTAAGTATCGTTCCTAGATAGATATGGGGACACAACGTTAGAATCCAATCGACAATGCTAGACAGTAGGACAACACTAGAACTTAATCAATAGCACTACCTAGGATATAGACATTTGCCAGAATTGAATTTACGATGGAAATCTGAAGTTATTGATAAACTAATCTAGGTTAAGATAACTAAAATGGTAAGATAAAAGAATTTTGTGTGTTGCCGAAAAGAGGGGGTGGGGGTGGGGGTGGGGGGGGGGGGGAGTGCTTCTCTGTTGGATTGCCTATGATATTTATAGGCCAATTTGGTAAGCGTCAATGGTCGGTTGCTTCATCCATAAAAGTTACTCTATGTTCTTTGCTTAACTGTTTTATCCATATCTTGTTATCTTTTGACTTATTTGACAATACTCACATGACTTGTCCAGTAAGTTTTAAGTGATCCTTAGACTTTGTGTGCCTTTTCAAGCATCAACCGTTCCCACCTAAATCTTGACATCAATTCCATCTAAATTATATGCCTTCAGTGGCATCTCTTGACTTGGATATGTGGCAATCAACTCTTTTATTATCGAATCGTGTATCTCCACTTGTGGGTCCATCGAAACCTAGTCCAAGGACTCTTGAAATCCTTGGCCATCCTTCGTTTCCATGACTTACATGGGCTGGTTGATGTTAATTACAGCCTGCATGTGACAGCGAGAATGATTTTGATTGTTTTCGTCTCTCGTGATTGTAAGGGTAATTTTGGGTGTCAAGAAATTAAAAACAAACTTCACCTCCGACAGCTACCATCATCCTGGCAACTCGAACACCGAACCAGTGTCAAGTCTCACCTATCACCACACAGTCACTGCTGCCTACGTTCATATACTACTTGGCTTCTGTGCATCGACTACCATTTTGACCACCAGCTGTCCATCGCTCGCACATTCAGCCACGACACAACCAAAACAAAAAGAAAGAAAGGACAAGAAGAACGTAGCAGCATTGAACACCATGGAAATGTGACGTTCAGAACAGAGAAATACATGGGTTATTCTCGGTTTCGGATTTGGATTTTATAAAATAAGGTTCCTATTGTGATTTCAACGAGTGGTGAACACTTCAGCAAACTAATATAAGCAACTCTTTCACGGAAAATGTATCACAACTTCATCGAGGCATCATCGAATAGGTTATGTGCGGCTGGTTATGTAGCAGGACATGGCCATTTTTAGAATCGGAACTCGGGTCTAAACCCAAACTGACACGCTAAATGCTCAACCCCAAAGGAATCGACTTAGTTGGACACAAATCGGGTGGGAACCAAAAGAAACGAGCTCAGCCCATCCTTAACCGAAACAAGGCTGAGCAACAGGGGATTGGGAGAGAGAAGATCATTTGAGGGACGCTATTCACTGGTGGTCATCGTACGGCGACGGTGGAGGTGGCCAGTCGAGCAAGACGAAGGAGGTGGGCGTGGGGTTCCGCAGGGAAAAAAAACTCGAGAGCTATCTTCTCCTTTCTCTTCCTCTCCCCTTTTGTGTCCGTAAGAGACCCCCTCATGAAAAAGGCCTTTTGATTATAAAGGTGGGATCATGTTAATAATCCCCTTCTTCATATTTTCTTTCCTCTCAATTTTACAAAATGTGGTGGGTTCTCCCTCTTAGCCGCTACCTTTATTACCTCTAAAGAATATGATAGGCCTTATATAGGGTTTCGTGTCCTTGCGTCACTTGGCGTGATCACGAGAAGTGTACGGTTAAGTGATTAGATCTTCTGATGTCAAGTATCGTGTTCCAAATTATTGACCGGCTTCATAGGTTGAAATTTTTTAAATTCAGTCTGAGATACTTAAATTTCGCTGTCCGTAAATCGAATATCTAAAAAAAATTAAAAACTAGTGGAATTCTAATAATTTTTTGAAGGTTGATTCTTTGTCTTTGGTTTGACCAAAAAGTCAGCCTCAGTCCAATTTTTATGAAAATTTGAAATCTAAAGGTCTAATTCTTATGTCTATGTTAAATCGACACCTATACAGAATGATAATACTAATGACGCCTAGCTAACTTTTTGGTCAAGAAACAAGACTCGCCGCAATTGAAAATCTTGAATTGCAAATGCTTACAACTTGACTATCGAGAAAATTCAAGTGTCACAAGAACTCAATAGATACATAAAATAGGGAAATAGTGTACTCCAAGTGCCATAACTCAAGACGGAGGATACTTGAAAGTGTCATAACTTGAGAAAAGCGCACACTTAAGTGCGGGTTTCAGAGTAAAGTGGAACACTTAAGTACCACTCCGGCCAAAATCCGGCCAAATGGCCGACGTGACAATTTTCCAGCGAGTTAGGTGCAAAACAACGCCGACGTGGCGAGAAAATGCTAAAAACGACGTCATTTTATGTCGATATGTAAATAATTAATATAAAAATGAATTAAAGTAAATTTAAACTTAATATTATTTATAATATTCTAAAATAAAAAAAAAACTTAAAAAAAAAAAAAATTAAAAAAAAAAAACTTAAATTTAAAAAAATTAAAATTAAAAAATTTAAAATTAAAAAAACTTAAAATTAAAAAACTTAAAATTCAAAAAACTTAAAATTTAAAAAACTTAAAATTTAAAAAACTTAAAATTTAAAAACTTAAAATTTAAAAAAATTAAAATTTAAAAAAATTAAAATTTAAAAAACTTAAAATTTAAAAAAATTAAAATTTAAAAAACTTAAAATTTAAAAAAATTAAAATTTAAAAAACTTAAAATTTAAAAAAATTTAAATTTAAAAAAGTAAATTTAAAACATTTAAAATTTAGAAACCTTAAAATTAAAAAAAAATTAAAATTTAGAAAAATTAAAATTAAAAAAATTAAAATTTAACTATGGAAGTTTTTAAAACTTTTAAATTAAGTTTTTTAAATTTTAAGTTTTTAAAATTTTAAGTTTTTAAAATTTAATTTTTTTAAATTTTAATTTTTTTTTAAATTTTAAGGTTTTTAAATTTTAAATTTTTAAATTTTAAAATTTTAAGTTTTTTAAATTTTAAGTTTTTTAAATTTTAAGTTTTTTATTTTTTAAGTTTTCTTAATTTTAAGTTTTTTAAATTTAATTTTTAATTTAAGTTTTTACATTTTAAGTTTTTTTATTTTTTAGAATATTTTAAATAAAATTAAGTTTAAATTAAATTTAATTAATTTTTATATTAATTATTTACACATCGACACAAAACGACGTTGTTTTGTATTTTTCGCCACGTTAGTGTGCAAAACGACGCCGTTTTGCACCCAACTCGCCGGACAATTGCCACGTTAGCTATTTGGTCAAATTTTGGCCGGAGTGGCACTTAAGTGTTCCACTTTACTCCGCAACTGGCACTTAAGTATACATTTCCGAAGTTATGATACTTAAGTGTTCCTCTGTGTCAAGTTATGGCACTAAATATCCCAAACTCCATAAAATAGGGAAGGAGCATACTCCAAGTGCCAAAAGTTAGGAAAACGATATTTAAGTGCCATCTTTTTTAAAGTGAGACATTTAAGTGCCAAATTTGGTGAATCTCACTGGAAATCTTATGTGGCAAATTTTTATTATTTTGCTCGCCTATGTGGCTCGGAGAGCCGACTCAACAAAAAGAAGAAGAAGCAAAAACAATGTCATTTTGGTACGGATTTGACTTTTAATATAAAAATTAATTTAAAAAAAATAATAAATAATTTTTTTTAAAAAAAGGGGGAGGGAGGAAGATGGCGGCTAAGGGATGAGCTCCGCTGCCTCCCCACCATCGCTAGGAAGGACCGGTGATGGTTGGGGAAGGGTTAGTTGGGGTCGCCGGGCTTGGCCTTTCCCCCCACCGTCGCCGGCCCTTCTCGACGACGGTGGGGAGGTGGCAGCAGTGACAAGAGCTCATCTCTCAGCCTCCTTCTTCCTCCCTCCCCACCTTTTGTTTTTGTTTTTTTTTTTTGTTTTTTGTTTTCTAATTTTTTTAATTTTTAAATGTTTTAAATAAATTTAATTTTAAATTTAATTTAATTAAATTTTATATTAATTATCTACCACATCAGCAACAAAACAATGTCGTTTTGCGTTTATCTAGTCACTTTAGCTTACAAAATGACGTTATTTTGCACTTATCTCGTTAGAACATCTCTACGTTAGCATTTTGGTCGAATTTTCTCGTCGTTGGCACTCAAGTGATCCATTTTGCTCATATTTTAGCACTTAAGTGTCACTTTCTTAATTCTTAACATTTAAATGTCCATCCGTACCAAGTTTTGATATTTCAAATGTCTGGCACTCCATAAAATAAATTGGTTTTTCAAGTGAAATCAAATTCATACTTGTTGTATGTCAGTGCATTGGGTAGATAATAGAATAGGCATTACTTTCACTTTGGCTAGTTTGTTACATCAAGTCAAATACGCCTTGTGTTTAGATATGAATTATAATTTACTCAAAGCTAATTGCGTTGGCATTTGCTTTGCTATGAAAGCTCAACTCTGAGCTACTCTTCAGGGGCTTCAATTTTCTTGCAAGCTGAACCACCGTAGAGTCATACTCGAGATGGATGCCACTTCGTTTATGTTCCTAATATGTGTTTCGCTAGAACTTTTCCCTCGACGAAATATCTTTCAATGAAAGTCGTTTTTCAGTTTTTAATTAAATGAGACAGGTTGTGCACATCACTAGAAAATGGGATATCAACAACTTCAATTCAAACAGAACTATACAAACGCAAATAGTGCTGGGAGTTAGACAAGGTTTGGAAAGTACAATTATTACAATCGAACAAGACATAGGCATTATTATGCCGGAATTAAATCAATGACAGAGCTTGAGAACACAAACATATTATTCAAGAATTTAATCGACAACACACGATCAATGATAAAGATACACGTCGGAATTTGATTGACGACACGGATTTGGAAACTATAGCTAAGAAACATGCCCAAATTTAACCAACGATGTGAGTATGGAAAATGAAAGTATAGTGTAGCAAAGTAAAGAAAGCTGAAGGATAGTAAATTTGTTTGATTTATGTAGGAGGAGGCTCCAAAGAGTACAATATGCCTATTTAAAGTCTACAATCAACGGTTATTAATAAAGGTTACAAAAAGAAGTTACAGAGGGAGGTTACAAAGAGAAGTTACAAATAGAGATTACAAATAAAGTTTTACGCATGGTTATGTTGACTCCACTATCTTTACGGTTGTTTTATTATGCTACGTCGACGGTTAATTCTTTAACTATTACATTCGAAATTATCGACTTTATTTATTATTATTTCAAATTGTCGATTCTTCAAATTATCACATGTCAATAATAACAAAAAATTGGATATTTTTTTGTGCAAACAAACACCTCCTTTGTAAGAATTCTTTTAAATTATGTAATCATGAATCATCATGTGTCCTCTTATCATTGACAAATTTGATTTTTTCTTGCCAAGTTTTATCTTGGCTAGATTCATCATATAGCTTATATATTTCAACGAAAATCACATTTTGTGTAAAGTCTTCATGTGGCCCTCTATCTCTGTCTTTAAGTAGTTGCTCATACTTAGACACTCGTTACCAATTGGAATAAATCAACTAAATTTTGACCTTTGAATTTTTATCTAAGATTGAATTTCAATTCACTAAAACCCAAATTTCTCAATTGTCTCTCTGGGAGTAAAGTAATGCATCTATTCCTAGCCCTCTTGAATCTAGTCACAAATTTATGTATCAATCTATTGTTCTACTACTTGCTACGAACCAAATCTAAAATAGACACATCATGGACGAAGCTACATAGTTGGGTATGGAATGATGTTTCCATTTGCTCTCAAGTATGACTACAATCAGTCATCACAATAGTATACCAAGTAAAAGCAATCTTGGATAGTGATAAAGGAAACAATCTCAACCTTTGACAATCAGCTTGAGACGCATCTCCATATTGCGCAACAAATTGACTAACACGTTCAACTGTCGATTGATTGCCCTCATTGAATAATAGGTAGAAGTCACTTCATACATTTGAGATAATGGATTGCATCCATCCATTTTGGATATGACTTTCTATATGCAGGCTTGACGTTTTTGACATCGTAGCTTAGGCATTGCATTGCTTGATCTACTAATAACTAGACTTGCTGAGGGAGGGTAGGGGTGAGCATGGTTTGGGTTAGGCCGCGCCAACAACTAACCCAGGGACTAACCCACATAATAATGGTTTTTGGGACCAATGATCAACCTATTGAGTCTAGACCAAGGACCAGATCGACCCTATGGGTTTGGTCCAGTTCTAGGGTCAATTTAGGACCAACCAATTATTCTTTGGTTTCATTTTTTGTAATCCTTGAAAGGAGAAACATATTATTTCAAATTACATTTTCATCAATTATGCGACATTGGGCAACAAAACTATGAACATCAATACATATCAAACATAAATATAAGATAAGGTAACAATAGAAATTTCACATTTGTTGAAATGAACAAACCATAAAAATGAACACTTGAGATAAGCAAGGAGAGGCTAGCGTTGAGCGGCAATGCGAGTGAACAAAAGCAAGCAATGAGGCAAGCTAGGCAAGTGAACAAACACAAGCCATGACAAGGAGACCGAGGCTGAAGCGAGTGAAGAGGGTTTCTTTTTCTTCTTTTTTTAGTCAAATAAAGGCTAGGTTTCATTTTACTATCTAATTTACATGGCAAATTGACCTGCGAAGAGAACTGAAAAAGAGACGCTTGGTTTAGAGTAGACAAAAACATATAATATATAATATAAAATATTTTTTTAATATAGGGTTGTCCGATTGGACTAATCCTAAAATCCTAAGACCGAAGACCAAGTGTAGGGTCCAGGGGTCTCAAGACTAAGGACTGATCTAGTCCTCTTGAGAACTGGACCAAGATTAGTTAGGTTGGGCTAATCTAAGGTCAGTCCAAGGTTGACCTTGAACTGGTGCTCACACCCAATTACGGGTCTTGATCGAGGACTACTTGACTAGGCTACCTCTTAGGTAACTGTGGCACTCTAAACTGATTATTAATTGCTACATTAAGGGTCTTTGACTGTCCTACCTCTTAGGCGGAAACTAGTGTCTTCGTTCAATCTTGAGATGAAGAGGTATCAAGGCTGCAATAGCTCACCGACCTACAAATCATTTAGAAATTTCAAAGATGTTACCTGAACATTGAGTGGAAGGAAAAAACCATGGGCAATGGAAGCCCGTCATGTATTAATTGAAAGAATTCTAGGCTAGAGAAGCTCACCGTGTTATGATTGAAAGGATAGCTCCATTGGGGAAGATTTTCATGTAGAAAATGTTATGGGCTGCAAAAGGTCACTGTACATGTAATTTGCAAAGAAATTCCAAGATGGTATATGTATATTTAATGGAATATGTCAAAGATCTAGTAGTAAAAGCATACTTGGTGTGACATCCCGAAATTTGGTCCCGTTTCTAATATATGAAATGGTTGTTTTGTTGACGCACTTATGGTTATTTTATTCGGAATTGATCGCTCACGAGTTAATTAATATATTAGGTGAGGCCGTTAAGAGTTATAAACGCGACAGACTAGATAATTTGATAAAAAATCGACTGCTCAACCATAATAATCGGTAAGGGTCAATACGACACCATTATAAATCGATTAGTGAACGGATATAAGTTGATTCAATGGAATTACATAGTCAAATTGCAGGTGATTCCGCATGATTATGTTATTTGTGTCAAATGTCAATAAACCAATTTTCTATTGATATTATATTCGAAATACATAATTGAACCCTTGTGATTTGATGACAATCGAGGGTCGTCTACGATTCAAAGATGCACAAACATGGATAAAAAATTATCGACCACGGGTGAAATGCACTAAAACCCCTAAAAGCTACTCAGTAGATTAGGTCATACTAAAGTCGCGTTTGGTCGATTTTAACTATGAAATTAAATTCGGTTTCAGGACTTGGATGTTCGAGCGTGTCATGATTTATTTATTGGATGTCGTCTCATCTTTCGGTGAATTTTCATTGAGTCCAAAATTTTGCAGAAAAAACGATTTTCGAACAAAAGGAAAATGGAAAGGAAATTCGGATGGGATGAGAAATTAGGATTTTTCTACCTCAAAAGGCCTTAATTGTGAGAAATTAGAGGAAAATGGTGATTGGATGAGCTTAGGACTTTGAGGCATGAAGACTTTGAGGCATAGGTGATGATGGTTTAGATATTTGGCTAAGGTTTTGATTGGTTGTTCATTTGACTTCCTTGTTCTCTCTCTCTCCCATTTCTCTCCCTCCCCTATGCGTGAAGACCTCCTGCAGCAGCCAACCATCCCATCTTCTCCATTTCCTTTATTCTCTCCTCAATCCCCCTTTCTCCCTTCACGTTTCTTGGGGGTAAGTACACTATCAGCGCCAAAAATTGTGTACGATTCTCACTTTGGTGCCAAAAGTTTATTTTGTATCATTTAAGTTCCAAAAAGTTTGAAAAAAAAAATTTACCAAAAAAAACAAGTTTGAAAAACGATCATTTTAGTGTAAACTCCGATTTGGTTGGTTGGAAATCCGATGTAGCACTTATTTATTAATTTTTGAAGCTGATGTGGCTCACCGGAGTGTACAGTCAGCATTTAAATAACAAAACAACACTGTTTGGTGTCTCTCCCCAATTCAAAACCCTAAATCCCTGAATTGAGAGAGAGAGAGAGAGAGAGAGAGAGAGAGAGAGAGAGAGAGAGAGAGAAGATAAATGGTGCTCACTTTGGGCCAGTCGCCATCCTTGACGGCCCCCACGCTCGACGGCCATGGCTTTGACCCCGACCCCGACCCCAACCTTCACCCCGACAAAGGTTGTGATTTGGCCGATGCTTGAGGAGGCCGCTGATGAGTGCATCACCCTCGATCTTTCCCTCTCCATCTCTGATCTCCTCGACGAGTGTTTGGCCTACGTCTTCCAGTACCTAGGCTCCTACAACCGGGGCCGATGCTCCCTCATGTGCCGCCGCTGGCTTACGATCAAAGGCCAGAGTCGCCAGAGGCTCACCCTCCACACCCACTCGGAATTGCTAGACGCAGTCCCGATGTTGTTTGCGTGGGTTCGACTTGGTCACGAATCTTGTGCTCAAGTGTGATTGCAAGTCGTTGAGCATTGGCAACGAAGCGCTCATGTTGATCTTGCTTAAGTGCAGGAACCTCACGTGCCTCAAGCTATGGCCAAGCGATGGTGGCAAGCAACTACGATAGAGGCCGAGCGACGGTGGCCGAGCAACGGTGGCCGAGTGAGCTAGGTCGGCATTGGGTGAGGATCGGACAAAAAAACCCTAATTTGAATCCCCAAATAAAAAAATAATCCCCAAATGAGTTGTGCGGTGTCATTTTTGTGAGGCCATCCACTTAGGACGGCAAAACGACGTCATTTTCTTAAGGATGATGGAAAACAATGTCATTTAAAAGCCATGTTGATTTTTTTTTTTTAAATATAAAAGCCACATAATCATTTTGATCAAAATCTCTCGCCGGTGGCACCAAAATGATTGTTTTTCATCCGATTTGGCACTTAAGTGATCCAAAATAAAGTTTTGGCATTAAAGTGAGCACCGTATATAAGTTTTGGCATTGATAATGTACTTACCCCTGAGAAATTAGACATTCCAAATATCTCACATAACCTATATCAAAAGCTTTTGGAGATATTCATAGTGAATACATTTTGGTCAATCTGAAAGGTCACTTCAAAGGACTATAATGTAGATTTGGTCGTGGATTTATGTAAATGGTAGTTGCTTTGAGGCCAAAAAAGAATATTAAATTCAATACCCTCACTAGGTCTACAAGTAAAAAATCTCGAAGATAAGAGATGAAATGGTATTTTAGTTTATACATGGTAGGAAAACCTCCTTATGAAATAATCTAGTTTGGTAGTTATCTGATAGATGCATATTGTGTCCAAATTAGGTGAGTTGAAATGAGGGGTGCCTTACCACTATTAACAATGAATGAGGTATTTGGCCTCAGTAAAAGGTTAAAAAGGCTGGTAGAACGAGAAGTTCGTGCAGATTACTAAGGACTATAAAAAGGTGAACAGCTGATTAGAGCCGTGATTGCTAATATGCTTGAAAGGACTGGATAAGTGAAGATTGCACGTGAGTTTCAATGGGCAGCTTGGATAGACTGAATCGATTTTTGGTAGAGGTAGCTCCTTTTATCAACAAAGTAGGGGAAAATTTGGTGTGCCTCTACCACCTGGATAAGAAGTCCTTGACTACTTTTGATTTGATTTGGAGGTCAAACAAAAGGCAACACAACCGTTCTCAGGACTGGAATTCGCCGTAGGAAGCATGGAGTGGATCAGAGCAATTGTACCCATTTTATACAAGCAGCCAGAGGGACGGATAGTTGACACAGGTAGCAACTCCATTTAGTGAAGAGAACCTCACTTCTTTTAGTGAAAGCAGATTGCATAGGTGGCCTATTTTCAACAAATTGTGCCTGAGTCAAAAGGCTCTTTGACCTCCTTGAGACACTTCAAGTCTCCAATGGCTTGTTTGGGTATTAAAATGTCTAGATAAGTAATTCAAAGCATGCTGAAGGGTTAAACTTATCATTCTGTATTGTCTCATTCTCTATACTACTAGAAAACCGGTCGCTCCCCATTTGTGATTCTCTCCGATAAAGGCTTTCGTTGCTTTCTGTAATTTATAAGTTGAGAAGTGTACAAGTTTATTAGTAGTGCTTATTTTTTGTTGTTAGTCTAGAAGAGTAGACATAGGCTAGATAAGTAGAATCACTACATATTTTCTTGCAATATCTTTCATTTCCTTATTCATCTCTACATCTATTTGACGGAAGCACTTGTATTTGCTATTACTAAACTGCTTTTGCATCTACCAAAGTTTAACCTGAAGTGATCTAGCAAAAATTTTCAAGTCTTTATTCGACATATTCACTTCCTTCTAGATAGTATCATTAGCTCCAACAATTGCTATGAGAGCAAGTCACCCATATTTTTGAAGTGTTATATTTCAAGAGCATAAATAATGCCAACAGTTAATCCACTACTTGACCACCAAACTTTAATAGAATTAAATATAGCTAAGAAATGCTATATAATGGGGATGGATGGAGAAAACTTATTGCTGCTGTCATTCCCTTGCTCTATAATTGTCTACTGTATCATTACTTTTGTCACAGGGAGCCAAAACTAGAAGTTCTTGACCCGGTGAGAGTTGATCGTTCATGGCTCAATTGGAGCACTTATCCACCTTGGGTAAACTTCAAGTGAGCTTGAACTGTAAGAGAATCATAGCACACTTATCGACTATTCCAAATCTGTTGTGCCAGACCAATTTAAAGGAGCTCCTGTTGGATATGCCTGTGGATGGCCGCAATGACCCATCTGTATTTTCACGAGTTCCTATGCCTCGATGAGTGTTCCACACATCACCGCCCTATCTCGGAGAGTTAAGGCGCCCTTCCTCACCGGAAGCATCTGCAACTTTGGCAATGCACAAATCTGCAATGCCTTCTGCAGATTCCCTTGAGCTCACCGGAACCTGATCATCAATCGCTTTTCGCTGAGAACCTCTCTTGATTTGTCACGTTTGGATCTTATCTACACCAGTCGAGCACATGATCCGTACAGAAAGTATATTTTAGATTATTTTCAATTAATTTTGGTTTTCATTCAATCTTCCCCATTTATTTTAAATTTTATCTATTTTTTTAATAGACCAAATCAATCAAATAGTGAAATTTCCACTGACATATTGTTTTGGTATTAATTAGTTATTGCCTGTAAACTCATGACTGTGTGGATGTAACCACTCTTAATAATGATTTATTCTCTTATTGATACGTCATATTGAATATTATTTAAAGAAAAGTAAAACAATTTTTTCACTTTAAACTTGCGCACAATGACCATAGGAGTACTATAACAGATGCATACTGCGGGTTGAGTGCTAGCTCTTGTTATGTAGAATGAAAAGCAACAGATTGACTATAAATAAATTTTATTAAAACTTAACTTAGCATGTTAACAAAAAGCTTGTGATCCCTAAGAGAATATCTATTATGTTATATTTAAGGAGTTCGATCTTTATTTAATGTTTACAATTACTATTCACATCAAGCAAATTAAAAAACATGAAACAAAGTGAGATAACTATAAATGAGTTATATCTAGATAGATAAGGCTTTAATTAATAGTCTTAAGATTTTTACAGTGATATTTCTATTAAATTGATTATAGTGCCTAAACCGACCCAGTGGCCCATCAGGTCGGGTTAGCCGCCCTATTTCGCTGGAATGGGCCCACCATGTCCGTCCCAGCCCAAATTTTCCGCTTCCGGCCCATCTTTAGTCTTTCCCAACTTGTTTGGCCCATTTCTAGTGAATGAGGGGCCCTTGGGAGCATAGTCTATGAAAGAGAAGCATCAAATCACAGTGCATGCAAATTTTAGTTCAAACTTGTTCATGAGATCAATGGAATGGATCCCTCCTTCTGGACAGTTTTGGTATTCTTTCGAAGTACAAAGATGACGGAGGTTTATGTGATGACGGGATTTGTAGACACCATAGATGATGAAAGGTTGTTTGAACTACTACATAATAAGAAAGAAAAGCTTTTCTAGCAAAAAAACACTAGAAAGAAAAGCCATGAATGAAAAGTAAGTGTCGAAAATGATGTTGAAGACTATTGATCTCAGAAAATGTTGATTGGAGTGCGTGAGCCTTTTCAAAAAACTTAAATTTCATCTCTATTGCAACTTAATTGATTGTTTGGTTAGAATAGAGGAAACAACGTTTGCTGTTTTTTTTTTTTTTGGTCAGAAAAGATAATAGATAGAAAATAAACAACCATTACACTTTAGCGTTTAACGAAAGAGAAACTAGGGCATCCGCCGCGAGCAAAGCTTGCATAACAGGGGGAGGAAAAAGAGTCCAATTTGGGGACAGATCCGATCGGCCATGAGCTTTGGCCGCCCAGTCTGCGACGAAATTGGCTCTCCTGTCACAGTGCTGCAGACGGAGATTCAAGAAAAGGGGCAAGATTGACTGGATTTCGTCAAAGAGCGGGCGATCCTCCCATGGTGGCGGCCGTCGGTCGTGAAGGATTTCAACCAATTGCAAACAGTCCGATTCGAGAACGATTGATGCGGTGAGAAGTCCCCGTTGTTTGAGTCGATGTAGAGTTAGGGTTAGCGCCTGTGTTTCCGCTTGGAAAGCCGAATTTGCTGGGAATCTGGCCGCGTAGACATCAGTGAGTAAACATCTGTGATCTCGGCTAATACAGGCCATGGTGCCGTATCTATTCCCAGGGGAGAAGGAGCCGTCAATATTGCATTTGATGAAGCCCGGTTCTGGCGATCGCCACCGGTAGTCTTTGGAAGCAAGAGGGGCATATGTACGTAGACCAACTCCTTGGGAAGCTGTTTGGGCAGAGAGGGTGACAATCCGATGCTGAGCCAAGGCATCAATAACAGCCAGATTGGGGTCGGGAAGTAAGCCACGGAAAACACCGTTGTTGTTGCGCAGCCGCCACATCCGCCATAAAACATGGGTTATCATGGGTAGTCGAGGTAAGAGTTTCGATCTTTAATTGATTCTGCAAGCCATTGATCCATGCGAGTGATCATAGTTGGGTGGAAGGGGAACGCTGTTGAAAATGTGACCATACTCCCGCCGTCCACGGACAATGGAAAAAATATGTTCAACTGTTTGTGCACATTTCGATTGCATATAGTGCACATAGCGGCTTGAGATGATCAATGGGATATATAAATTGGACTTAGTAGCTAGGGGTTGTGACATGCCGACCATAGAAATATGCGAAGTTTCGGTGTACCGTGCATTTTCCATATGTAACGCCATAGCTCAGGAGGTGGGTGGTAGGAAGTAGATGCCATATTACCTTGCGATAAATTTGCTGGTGCTGTCAAGATTTTGTAGTTACTCTTTACTGTATACTGCCCTGTGGTTGTTGCTGTCCAAATAATCTGATCAGTTGAGTGGAGAGGTCTTAATGGAATGTTGAGGATTTCGTCGGCAATAGAGTCGTCGAACATTTGTGTAATAAGGTGGGTCTTCCAAGTCTGGTGGAGAGGATCAATAAGATCCGCCACCAACCGGGGCTCATCTCTATTGGCAGGTCCGCCAAGCTTACCTCTCGGTAACCAGCAGTGTTCCCTAATGTTAATTGATTTTCCGTCCCCAACAGACCATCTTGCATTCGGTAAGATGGCATTCCGCCCAACTAGAATACTTCGCCAGCCCCAGGAAGGGCGAGAACCAGGCTCTGCGAATTCGAAATCCTTTGAGGGAAAATATAATCCTTTAAGGATTCGGCCCCAAAGCGATTGAGGTTGCTGTAGTAACCTCCAGGCCTGCTTGCCAAGCATGGCATTGTTAAAAACTACCAAATCCCGAAAGCCTAACCCACCAGAATTTTTGCCTGTCGTTAGCAAGTCCCATTTCTTCCAATGCACACTATTCCTGTTCTTGTCATTCCGCCACCAAAAATTGGCAATCCTCCGCTCAATTGTTCGACATAGAGATAGGGGAAGCTTAAAGATTGACATGGCGTATTGCGGCATAGCTTGGATGATAGACTTGAGAAGGATTTCCTTTCCGCCTTTTGATAGCAACATTTCTTTCCAACCCTCCAACTTTGCATGTACTCTTCCTAATAGCCAGCCAAATAATTCTTTTTTGGAACGACCCCATTCGATGGAACTCCTAGGTACTTGCCATAACCACTCAACACCGGTACACGCACCAGCAGCCAAGTTAGTTTGAAGACTAGGTGGACAGCCTTTGCTAAAGTAGAGGCCAGACTTATTGCGGTTTATGACTTGTCCGTAAGCGTGACAATATTGGTTTAAGATATTGGCCATATTCGACATTCAAGATAGTACCATTGAGGAAGAAAACAGAATCATGAGCAAAGAATAAATGTGAGAGTGTGGGGCATGACCTCGGTAAGTGTGATTCCGCAAAGATGTCCCATCGTAAGAGCGTTCTGAATGAGGGTGGATAGAACATTGGCCATTAAAATAAAGAGATATGGAGAAAGAGGGTCTCCTTGTCTGAGTCCTTTTGATGGCTTGAAATAGGGTAGAGATTCCCCATTAAATTTAACACTCATTGTCGTCGTGGTAATACAGTACATTACCATCTGAACCCACCAAGGATGAAATCCCAGTTTGAGAAGGTAGGCTTGAAGGAAATCCCATTCAACTTTGTCGTAAGCCTTCTGCATATCAGTCTTAAGAATAGCTTGGAAGTGTCTTTTCCGATGCCTCGTTTTGAAATGATGGAGGACCTCGTGTACAACAAAGACATTATCTTGTATTTGACGGCCAGATACAAAAGCAGCTTGCTCAGGTGATACCAGTTGTTCTAACATAGGTTTGAGTCGGTTGGCCATGACTTTAGATATAACCTTATATGCAAAGATACACAAACTTATCGGTCTAAACTGGTCAAGACTTTCAGATGGTGTACTTTGGGAATCAAAACAATAAGAGTCTTATTGAGGTCTGGAGGGAACTTACCATAGTGAAAAAAGTCGTTGACCAGACAGAATAAATCATGATGGATGGTAGGCCAATGGGTTTGGTAGAACAAACCATTAAAACCGTCGGGGCCCGGAGCTTTTGTAGCACCCAGTTGGAAAGTAGCTTGTCGTACCTCTTCAATCGTCACTTGGGCCAATAATTGTGCATTCATTGTGTCCGTTACAAGTGATGAACATTGATCTAGGACGGGGCCAAAGTCACGGTGGCCTGCTGATGTATAAAGCTGAGTAAAATAAACATAAGTCAGCTCTTTTAAATCTACTATATCCCTCACCCATTCATCGTCAGCCTTCCGAAGCATTCCAATCCGGTTTCTCTGCCTACGTTGAATTGTAGTGGCGTGAAAGAACTTACTATTTTTGTCACCCCAACGCAACCAATTTATTCTGGACCTCATAGCCCAAAAATTTGCTTGTACTTCCAAATGTTCAACTCATCTTGGATATGAGATACCTCATTGATTTGTTAGAACAATAAGGATGATTAATTAGGGACTGGAGGCGTTGTTGTAATGCTGTAATCCGCGAGTGTCCATTACCAAACTTGGAACGACTCCAGTGGCTTAAGGCTATTCTTACTTTAGATAGTTTGTGCAAGAGATCAGAGCTTCTGGACTGATTAGAAGGCCAAGTTTGGGATACAAGGCAGTAAACTTCAGGATCATCGTTCCAAAAAGCTTTGTAAGCAAAGGTGCGTTGACGATTTTTATTAACCTGCACCGTAGAGAGAAGTAACGGGCTGTGATCAGAGCCTATTGGTGGTAAGGCATACACTTCCGCAGCAGGATAAATGAGACGCCAATCCATAGAGCAGAGGACTCTGTCCAATCGTTCCTTAACGAGATTATTTCCTTCACGACCATTTGACCAAGTGTACATGCAACCCTTACTCGACCTCCATAAGAGCACGATCGTCGACTACATCCCGAAAAGAGGAAAGACGAGAACGAATAGGGAATCGACCGCCCACCTTCTCCCAAGGATGAAGAATTTCATTAAAGTCCCCTACACAAATCCGTGGTAGAGTATTGAAAGCACTAATTCTTGAAGGGTCTCCCAAAAAAGCTTGACGATTGTGATAGGAGGGAGGGGCATGTAGGCAAGTAATCCTCATAAGGCGATCATCACTTGAATCCCTACAGACCATATCAAAAATCTTCCGAAAAGCTTTCAATTTCTAGAGACAAAGTATCATTCCAAAAAACTGCTAAACCACCAGCTAAACCAACAGGATTCTGAACAAAAGAACCTTGATAACGAAGCTTATGCTGCAATCTGTTGAGAACCAGCTCCCGGTTCTTAGTTTCCATCAAAAACAAAAGATCGGGCTTTTCTTTGGCTGACATAGCCGTAAGGGCTTGACCTGCGTGGGATTGCCCAACCCCCGCAGTTCCAACATAAAAGCTTCATTTGTAACTTGGTGGCTGTTGAGGGCCAGCCCACCAAAGCCCGATGGAGTGCTTCATCTGCTGCCATTACCGGTGTTTCCTGGAGACGTGTCTCATCTAGCTGATCAAATACAACACTGCCCTTATCATAGGGAGCGTAGCGTTTTTGTTTCTTTGCATGTCCTGCTCTTGTAGTAGTACGGGTGTTTTTTGCTCTTCGAGATTGCTGAATATCCGTTGGAAAGTCGCTAAGACTCTGTTCTATGTCTATTGCAGGAATATGACAGGAGGGGATAGTGCTTACCCGGCCGCACGTTCAATAGATGAGGAAACGCCGTTTGCTTCGAAGAATTAATGTGATCGTGATTTGCCTTTGCTTTGACATGTGCAGGAATCAAAGCCGTGGTGGTGGGGTCGCCGATGAGTAACAGCGTTAGAATGGCTGGGAATATGCTCACACCTTTGCAGGGGTTTGTCTTGGAAGAGCTGCATCGGTAAGTTCTTTGTCATTAGCTACCGGTGGGGGTAATAGGGGCGGATGTTGTAGTAAACCGGGAGGAGTCTCGGGTATGATTTCCGAGTTTGATCCATTTCGGAGGGGTGTAGAAAGCGGTCCAATAAGGACTAGATTGATGAACCCTCGTTTCAACCACGGGCCAAAAGCCAATTTATCTTTGCCGTCCTCCTTGGCCAAATCAAAAGGAATGTCTATACAGTTAGTTGCAGAGTGGCCAAGTCTCGCCGCACGAGTAGCAAAAGTGGGGAAGTCGTTCGTATCTCGAAATCCAACCATAACAGTTTCCCAGCTAAGCGAATCGTTTGCCGGTTTTCAGAGGTGTACCTAGATTGAGTTCCACCCTAACTCGCCCTATTTTAACTGTGGAACCCTCCTTGCTAGCCACTCTTACCTCCAGAATATCCCCGAGCTGATTAGCCGCCTTCCTCAGAAGCTGGTCCGTCATCCACTCTAAAGGCAAGCCAAGAATTTGGACCCAGAAAGCACACCGAGTAAAATCATAGCAATGGAGTGGAGTATTAGGGATCCAAGGCTTGAAATTGACTAAGTGGCTAGAAAAAAGCCAAGGACCACCCTGTGAAATGCGTTGGAAATCCTTGTCCTGTTGGAACTTTGCTAAATATAAGCCACCTTCATGTTGAGAGAATTCGACCAAAGTAACTCGCCATACTCATTTCATCACTTCTTGGAATGCCTGGAAATTAACATTAGATGTAGTAGTAACATGGATAAGCTACATAAGTGTACCATATGGTATTATATGCCCCTCTTTTGCTAGTGTATGTGTAATGCCTTTTTTTTTTTTTAATAGTTATAAATGTTACTGTTTCCCCATATGGTACACTTATCCAAGAGCAAGGGAGTCGGGGGCAACAATATATTACCATTTGTTTAACCGGAAAAGTACAGATGTTCTTTATATGTAGCTTTCCATGGAAAAGGGCCAATTTACCAATTGCACTTGAAACATTATTATGAGCCAAGCCCCATGCTGGTTCTTTCTGCTCTTGAACACCATGCTTGCTCTTGATTGCTAAAACAATGTGCAAAACATAAAAGCAAGAAGGTGCTCTGACTCTTCAATTCCTTTATGTTTTTAGGGACTTTGATCTTGCCACAAGTTGAGGATAAGAAATTAACCGAGTAAGCTTTCTGGGAAAATAGAAAGGACCTCTTTTATATTAATCAGAATTCAACAGGCAGATGGTGATGTTTATAAATAGAAGCCCCTCCATTTACCTAGATTCAGTTAGACTACAGTACAACACCCGAATTTAATCAAAACATTCAAGTAAACTGTATACTTAGTTTCAAATTAAAAGATTATAAACCAGTGCTTTACGTTGTTTGAAATAGCTCACTCCTGAACTTTCCACATTTTTAGAACAGAAGAATTTCTTGGTGATCAATATTCTCATATTTCCTATCATGAGGCATTTCACCTGAGATTTGGTTTTTCCCATCAATTAATTTACATCATTAGGGCCTTCTTCTCTGCTTACCCATGGATTTTGTTTATTATTAGCTCTCTACTGTAGGCTCTATGGATATGGTCGGAGCTGAAAGATCAAATTGAATTTGTGATGCTTGTTATAACAAGCGTTGTGAAAATTTCTCAAAGTCTCACTTAAATTGACGGTGATTGGAGACGCATCTCTAACACACAACCATCAAACAAAGCATGGAAACCTGGCAATGCAACAAATTACTCCACAAAAGATAATTTATTTCCTAACGGTTGAAATAATTTTCTACTCATATTACAATCTTCATCAAACATAGGAAAACAATGCCATTTTCTGATAAAGTGACTTCTTAAAAAAACTCTTTCCAATTAGATCGTATTTCCTGTGAAATAAACAGAGTCCACCTAAAATTTTTCATAAGCAG
This sequence comes from Eucalyptus grandis, assembly GCF_016545825.1. NCBI lineage: Eukaryota > Viridiplantae > Streptophyta > Magnoliopsida > Myrtales > Myrtaceae > Eucalyptus > Eucalyptus grandis. The sequence continues at coordinate 17,421,404 of NC_052617.1, read as the reverse complement.
ACAATTGCCGGGTTATTAAAATAAACAATTTAATCTAACCGGCAGCAAAGATAATTTACTAAAATCTCCACCGTCCATTAACTGAGAAGCGTTGACGGTTGACGCTCGAATTCTCGGCGGTCGTTTTCCAATCCCATAGAAAAATGGATATTAGTGCCCAGTAGTCGCAGTTTCGCAACCATTCAAATTATGCGATTCACACGTATAGCCAACTCAGGCTGACTCATTGCAAGCCTCTATATGTCTGTTTCTCGGGTATTTGCAAGAAGGGGCCAGGCATGTTGTGAAATTGCCGTTTGTAGTGGAAGGGATATAGTTTAATGTTGCATTTTTATATACTAGTCGTATTTTTTATTAGGACAGCTAACAAAAATCATGTGTGGGTTATTATTATTCAAGTGGCGACGAATTCGGTGGAATAATTTTCAGAAGAAATAATAAATAGGTAGGTATGTTTTGGTTAGTCAGATAGAAATTACAGGTAGCTGACCGTGTCTTGCCACTTCAACTACTACTTACTATAAATAATTAGCGCATTTGTTTACTGCAAACCGAGGTCCAGGATCACGAGAAATCGACGACCAAGGAATTATTTTTTAGTCAATTAAAGGACACACACGAGATAGTCAAAATTGGAAGCGCTCTAGATTCCCAATATGAACATATAAAACATATAATACGACAAACATACTTCTAGAGAGCTTTTGAAATTATCAGCAAGCCCCATCTCGCGCTCCGTCTTCTGGACATCTACTTTTTAATTTTTTCAATTTAATTTAAATTTTTTTGTAATATTCCAATGTGTAAGATTTTTTTGATGCATGCTATATTAATTAATATTGTAATTTACTATTTTATGAGATTTGGTCTAATAAAGTGAGATATAAAGTTTCTTCATTAGTCTAATGTGGAGCTAGCTAGTATGGGCCAAGTTGAGTCCAGTTCGTGATGAGATGACCTAGTTGAAAACTTCTTTAAATACTCATCTCTCCTCTAATCCCGATACACAATTATCCTCATGTAAGGAACATTTATTAAACGCTAAAGATGAAAGGTCAGTCTAATTGAGTCGGTGACTTGAAAGTAGTATATTTGAAGATGGGATAACTTTTAGGTACTTATGGAATAATTTTGGTGTGATAGATCTATTTTATGATTATCTTTATTATGAAAATATTGAATTGTATGTTAAGCATGTTGATAATGAAGAGACAAATGCTAAGATTGGGGGTTGAGATGGAAATTGGAGGTTTGTTTGATGTGAATATGGAAAGTGTTAATAATATGATTGGTAATGTATTTGAAAATGTAAAATTGCCAAAGTTGGGTTGAGGTTGATAATAAGAATATGGATGGTGAGGGTGACAATGTATGTAATTTAGTGGATGTGGAACAGTCAAGTGACAATGATGATTTTGAATTGGTTGATGCAAGAAGAAATTTAAAGGAATTTTCAGTGATACATGGGCTCAAAATTGGAATTAACTTTGAAGAAACTTCCCAATTAGACATTAACTCTCCAATAGAGTTATCGATTGACCCTCTAATGGTAGATGCTTCTAGGTATGAAACAAAGTATTGTCATTTAGATGAGGAAGAAAGTCTTCATTCAAGTTCAGATGATGAAGGTAAAAATGAGGAAGATGATGTTATTTCAAGAAGGATGAATATGTTTCCATCATATGATTGATAGTAGGAATCTAGTATTTATTATCGACATGACATTTGAGGTACTCTGTGGCTGATCAAAGAGCAATTAAATATGCCAAGAATAATACTATATTTGTAAGAGCCAAGTGTGCCCAGGCTAATTGTAATTGGATGATTTGTGGTGCTCTTGACATCAACACCAAATCATTCCATTTGAAAAAGTACATGGATGAGCACATATATAGTATCACTTTTGAGAACAAGAGTGTCCATTTCTTTTTTAGCCAAACACTTCATAATTCTTATTTCTACAATGCCTAAAATCAATGCACCTTAGTTGAAAAACTAGTTAGAAAACAGTTGGGGATGAATATTACTTTGAGTCTATGACCAAAAAAATTAAATGTCAATTTAAGTCGATACAAGAGCACAAAGCTAAAAGTGTTCAAGGAATTGCAAAGCCATTATAAGATGTATGCATAGATGTACGACTACTTGGGAGAGATTTACAATGCAAGCCACACGAGTACATTTAAAATTGAAGTTGAAAAACTACTACCAAATTCCCTACCATTATTCAATAGGGCTTACATTAGCTTTGATACACAGGAAATGATTTTTGGCAAGATGTTGGAAAATCATTAGATTAGATAGATGTTTCCTTAGAGGATTGATCAAGGGTGAGTTGTTGTGTGTGTTGCAACCTGACCTCCCCGTCATCAGGAAAGAGAGAGAAGGTCAGATTTAGGAGTATTTGACTATGAGAGTTTCCTCATGGTTTGTGTTTCAAAAGACGTCATCACCTTGTCTTTCAGAATGAACCCTTGTGAGTTCTCTCGTTCATGATCACGAGCTTTCCCAAGCTCGTACCTCGCGTGATAATGAAAGGTATTGTGATTTGTACCCACATGGGCAATGCACCTCGAAAGAAGATGTCGGGTGTGGACATTGACTTTAGGGATATTTTTACCATGATAGTCTTCTCGATCATACTCTTCACCCATAAGGATGCTATCACTTCATCATTCTTCACCCATAAGGATGGTATCACTTCATCCTTTGGGCTATTGTCACATCAATTATGCTAAATCATGGTGAGCCTCGTCGAGACCCATACCCCTCACAACGGATTTATTTTATAATCTAGTTATTTAGAAAAACCTAAAAAGACGGGAGTCGCCACTAGCCTCGTTTTTGGGGGTCGAGTAGAAAATCCAATCGAGGGTGGGGAGTTGACCCTCCATTTCTTTGCAACTAGAGATTCTAGGTTTAAGGACTTAAGTTATGCTAACATTTCTATTAGCGCCCTTTCATACCTAACGGTTTGTCGTGTTTTCTAAGGTGTCAATACATTTCTTTTTACTTTTTTCGGGTCGATAACATTAACTAGGTGATTATGTGTAGATGGTTGATTTCATGCAATTCTATTTCTATGAAAAAAGAAAAGAAAGTACGGAATTGAATTGTTTTTTTTTAAAGACAGTAAGTAAACAATTAAGTAGGTGATTTAGGGAAAACGGTAAATCTAACATGCAACCCTAAATGATGAACAAAAATAAAGCAAAAGAAATAAAACCTGCACCTCATTGGGTGTTTATACAATGCAACAGACGAATGATACAAAAAAATATGGTCAGATAAGATTGTTCACGCGCTTATCGATAACCATATCACTTTTGGTGTCAATCGTAGGTCTTCGTGTAAGTACATTTTCTGATGGTGTTGGCATCTTGAAATGTCTGCGCGAGAAGCCAAAAGTACCAATATAAAACTACAAAGCATGTGCTATTGGCTCTGCCTTTCAGACACAGGTGAAGTTCCCCCAAGGCTTGCCTCATCGAGATTGGCGGTCTTGAGGAATTTTGTCTTGAGATCCTTTAGATATTTGCAGTAATATTTCTACTTGTTCAGTAACTTTTGGCTTCATAGGGTTTAGAGTCTGTTTTCCTGAACTGTTGCGACTTTGGTGCTTCATTTTCTCTGCAATCGGTTGCAATGGAAACCCGTGCACCCATCAATGACATTGGAGAAGCTGGTTCTTCCCGGAAGCACAAGCCTGTGCAAATACCTGAAGCAGTTGAAGGGTGGGACTATGAAGTGTTCTTGAGCTTCAAAGGACCGGATACTCGCATAGGCATCGCCGATTATCTTTACATAAGTCTCAAAGAAGCAGGAATCCAAACATACCGAGACAATGAAGAGCTTCACTTTGGTGAAGAGATTGGCCCAGAGTTTCTTGGAGCGATCGAGCAATCTAAGGTCTCCATACCCATCTTCTATAACGGATATGCTTCCAGCAGATGGTGCCTTAATGAGCTAGCTCATATGGTGGACTGTAGGAGGAAAGGACAGATAATCATGCCCATTTTCTACTATGTCGAACCATCCGAGGTTCAAAACCAAACCGGAGGTTACACTGAGGCCTTGCTTGCACACGAAAACAAGAGGAGTGTGGACGATGAGACCATGCGGAAGTGGAGAGCTGCTCTCAATGAGGTTGGAGGGTTAAAGGGATGGGACATACAAAACGGGGATAGGTACAGAATCTTCCATCCTTACATTGCATGCCAAAATGGAAGCTCTCTTGCTTTCAGTTGCTTTTCTTTTGCTCGGAAAAATTGTAGCCACGTTATTTCCCTTTCTTTGAGTAATGTTTCGACATTCTAATTCGACATTTCTTATTTCATCCAAAAGTATTATTAACAAATAATATGAAAATATTTATGCATATATACGTAATGAGCGATGCATATGAATATTCATCATATTGTATGCTGAAAATTAATGAAGAAACTTGCTGGATCTATCGTTTATTGTTCAGAACTCTTAAGACGGGTACGATGTGCTAATCGTAAAGCTATTTTGTGAAGGAGAAGCTTGTGTACACATACGAAATAAATGTAATAAGATCATCCTTTGTTCCTTTTATTAGCAAGATATTGTGATCATACACTGTACTTGACGGTTGCGTAGCTGTTCTAAATCTGCACAAGGTTTGAGCATCTGGCTAGCATGGCCATGAATTAATTCTTCCTGATCAATACAATACGTAAGTTCCACTTGCAGTTGCACTTCTTGTTGCCTCCTGTGGCTTCCACAGAGTAGTAATATCAAATCCTGATGTCATATATTTCAGCTTGCCGATTCTAACTTACTTTCTATTCACCTTGGCCTTTCTCATCGTTTATATATCATTAGGCACGAGGGACAGCTGGTTAAACATATCATTACGAAGGTTTTAAGTGCGCTGAAAAAGGCTTATTTGGTGATTACTGACTTCTTGGTCGGAGTTGACAACAATGTGAAAGATATTCTAGGGATGATAAGCACCAACATAGATGATGTAAAAATCGTGGGAATCCACGGCATGGGTGGTATCGGAAAAACGACTCTTGCAAAAGTAGTCTACAACAAACTTTCCCAGGACTTTGATGATTGTTGTTTCCTTGATGATGTTAGAGAAACTTCAAACTTGCAAGGAATTGTATATCTGCAGAATCATTTAATTTCAGACCTTTCAAAACGGGCACTTCCATTTGCTAATTGCGTGGACGAGGGGATAATGATGATAGAGGAAAGATTTTCCAGTAAGAAAGCTCTTATTTTTCTTGATGATGTTGACGAAAAATGTCAATTGATTGCACTATTGGGGAGGAGATTTTGCTTTGGTCCAGGAAGCCAGATACTTATAACCACAAGAAATGCAATTGTTCTTCGTGAATTTGATGTAAAATTGATTTATCCAGTTGGTGAGATGGATTCAAATAGATCGCTTCAGCTATTCAGCAAGCATGCTTTTAGAAGATCACCCTCCACCAGAAAAATTAGAGCTGTCTAGAGAAATTGTGAAGATAGCCCAAGGTCTTCCATTGGTTCTTGAGGTGATGGGTTCAACTTTATCATGGTGTGAACAAAGAGAAGATATCTGGGATGAGTACTTGGAGAAGTGGAAAATGGGTCATATTGAGGCAATTCAAAGTAAGTTGATGATAAGTTACGAAGTATTAGATCCTTGCCAGAGGTAAATATTTCTTGATATAGCTTGTCTTTTCATTGGATATGACAAGAATATTTTTATGTATATGTGGAAATATTGTGGTTTATGCCCAGCACATAGTCTTGAAGTTCTTCAAATGATGTCACTGATTAAAATTGGAAAAGAAAATGAGTTGTGGATGCATGATCATCTCAAAGATCTTGGGAGAGAAATCGTTTCCCAAGAAAGTGGGGAGGGAGGGGGGAATTGGCCCAAAACAGTAGATTGTGGAACCACAACGATGCACTGGCTATGCTATTGAGAAAGGAGGTAAATAGTAAGTTTGATTACTAAAATACAATTAAGGCCCGTTCTTGTGAAATTCTAACTTTGTCCCAAGATTTTTCTCTTAATTAACTAACCGTATCTTCCTTTTCATTAATTTGTCTTTTTTCAATATTCAGAGAAATGAAAAGCTCGAAGCCCTCAGTCTGAAATTTGACGAATTTTTGGAGTATTGTTTCCCTCTTGAAAGATTTGCAACGCTACCAAATCTAAGGTTCCTTCAAGCGGACAGCACATCCCTCAATTCCAACTCAGTCGAACGTTTCCTTTCAGAAGCTGCCCTACTTTGGCATAACAAATCTTTGATTTTTTCACCGATAAATATATTTAAAAGGAACAGACAACTCCTTCCAAATTTAAGATGGTTCACGTGGCATAATTTTCCTTTGCGGGCACTCCTGATGACTTATTTTTCAATGAATAATTTAGTTATCCTTGATTTCTCATGGAGTAACATTACGTATGAATGGGGCGGATGGAGACATATCAACGTACATTTTGTTCTAGAACAATCTTCTTGCTACTGTTATTCTCCCCGTATAATTAATATACATGTTACTATATTGGTGTTGCAGAGAGCGTGCAAATTGAAAGTTCTTAATCTTGCGAACTGCACCCACTTGACCAAGACTCCCGATCTGTCTGAATTACTCACATTGGAGAGATTGATTCTTGATGATTGTTATAGATTGGCTGAAATCGACTCGTCAATCAGTAATTTGAAGAACTTGATTTTCTTAAGCTTAATAGCTTGCAGGGAACTCCAGTATTTGCCAAAAGAGCTAGGTGGCCTGCCAAATCTAGCAGAACTTCTCCTTGATGGAACTTCAATACGAGAAATTCCCGAATGGTGGGCTTTGAATAAATTGGAGAATCCCAATGTTCACAATTCCCCATCAGTAAAAACATCGGGTTCAATCAATTGTCTAACTTCTTTGTCAAAGCTTTCTTTAGTCAGTACATTTATAACTCACCTACCTGACTCTATTGGAGCATTGATAAGTCTTGAGCGCTTGAATTTGAAAAGATGTCGCATAAACAAACTTCCGTACTCCATTGGAAAATTACGGTCATTGACCGAGTTAGATCTATTTTGTACAGGAATCACAGAGTTACCTGACTCTATGGAATGTCTGGAGAATCTAAAAGCACTGATAGTATTCGAAGGGTATGACTCGGAACGTATATCTGCCTTGCCTAAACTTCCGAAAAGCTTGACTTCTCTGGCACTTTCGTCGATGTCTTTGGAAGCTATTCCTGATCTTTCGAACCTGATCAACGTGGAACTGCTGCTTCTGTTCATGGGAGAGCCCGATATTCCTAGCCCGTCTGAGTTTGCGGAAGATCCCATGCCTTGGTGGCTTGGGAGGCTATCCAAATTACAATCCTTGGTGTTGTGCATCCCACACATGACTAGCCTATCTCCTGAGCTAGGTGACCTTTCTCACTTGAAGTTTCTATACCTCTTTCAGTGCGCAAGCCTCCAATGCATTCCGCAGATCTCCTCAAGTATCTTGAAGCTTTATATTATGAGTTGCTGGTCACTGACCACACTTGATATTTCAAATTTGAAGACCCTATCCCAACTTCGTATTCTAGATACACCAGTAGAGGATCTTTCCGGGCGTGAACTGCTAGACAATCTGCTAGAGTGGAAGATAGAAAAAAAATGAAAACAATGAAAAATCTTATATTTCTGTGATTGAGGAATTGGTTAAAATGGTGTTGGACTGGCACGGCATCAGAAACATTTAGGCGCTGGAACTCTAGATTCGTCTCTGTCAGGCTACGAAGTTCTGTGCGAGTGAGGAACACTAGGATACATTTGAAGATTGAGCCTGCAATGTCGCTGCAACTATTTGCAAATTTTAAGGTGTGGTAGAATGAGGGCTTTTAGGTTCAGCATTTTTGAATCCTTAAAAGCTTCTCCATTGGAAATTGCAATTGCTGTTGTGGTAAAATTTTCATTGGTACTTTTGTCTGGAAAAACAATTTGAAGAGGACATTCTTTGTTGTTGGTGTAATGAAAGAAGATGATGTCACACAAATGAAAGGTACATAAGCATCGATGGCACCATGTATGCTTTTGCTGGGGAACTCGAATTTAATGAAGCTGTATTCTCATCGACAAAGTTATCTTCTTTCATTGTGTTTTTTCAGACAAAGTTTTATGACAGGCAGGACCAAAATCCACGTTGACGAAACTACTGGTAAGCCTGAACTATCTGGCAATTATAGCACACTTTTGAGCTATTCCAAATCTTTTGTGCCAGACCAATTTGAAAGAGCTACTTTTGTATATACCGGTGGATGGCCCCACCGACATTTACTCTTCCCTTTTTATCTATTTTTCCCAAGAAAAAAACGTAATTTTTTCACCTAAAACTTGCGCACGATGACCATAAAAGTACTACGACAGGTGCACATCGTGAGTTGAGTGCTACCTCTACATTGAAAAGCAATAGATCATCTATACATAAGTTTAAATAAAACTAAAAGCTTGTGATCCCTAAGATAGAATATATTGTTATTTATATTTTAAGGAGTTCGATCTTTGAGTATTCACATCAATCAAATTGAGAAATAAGAAAAAAAGTAACGAAGATATGGCTTTAATATATGGGTTAATATTGTGTTAAGATTTTTACAACGCTATTTCTATTGATTGATTGTAGAGCTCAAATTAAGTAATACCAATACTGACGTGTGACATGCGATATGACACAACATGACATACTGACATGTCATTTCTCAAGAAGTAGAGAATTTTGATATTGTATATTAAATGTATATTTTTATATTTTTATATAATTATTTCAATCAATTTTGATTCAAATTCACAAATAAAAAATAAAAAAGCCTTGAATGAATTTACACTAAAAATATTAATCTACCATTTATTAATATCATTCATAGTTTCAATTTGACAAACTCAACTTCATTCCAATAATCCATAAAATTTGGAAAAATAAAAATAAACAAATCACATTCGGGACCCGCATGACAAACGTGTTAGAAGAGAAGAGAAAAAAATGGGATTGAATTGTGTATCCTGGAAGTGAAAGTCAAAAAAGTAAAGAAAACAAGATTTTTCTTCTTTCCCTATTTATTATTTTATTATTATTTATTTATTTTTCACATAAATACATTTCGATCTATTATTTATTGAATTTTTTTTTTAAAATTGATGTCATGTGTCGTAATCATTTGTCAAAAACTCATATGAAGTAATTTTGACTCAAGTGTCAGAGAGTGCTTGGAAAGTTGACCAAGTGTTGGATTTTTCGACACGTGTTAACTAAGTATCGAAGAGTGTCCGAAAGTGTTTGAAAGTATCGGACATGTGTTTAAAAGTATCCAACACGACACAAAGGCTGTCAAAGAGTGTCAGTGCCTTTTAGAGTTGAAACCGACCCAATGCCCCCATCAGACCGAGTCAGCAGCCCGATTTTGCTGGAGTGGGCGAACCTCGTCCGTCCTGGCTTAATTTTTCCGCTTCCCAGCCCATCTTTAGCTTTTCGCAAATTGTTTTGGCCCAATTCTGGTATGTGGGGCCCCTTGGGAGCATGATCAATGACGGAGAAGCATCAATCACAGAGCAATAGTGCATGCATATTTTAATTTAAAAACTTCTTCATTTGGACAAGGGGATGGATCCATTCTTGTGGACGGTTATGTTATACTTTTGAAGTGTAGAGACGCCAATCTTATAAAAAGTGAAACCCAATCACTGTACTTTGGATTTATTAAATTGAAAGGCTATTGTTCCAATTAATTTAAAACGATGTAATATGTTTTTTTTTTTTTTTTATCTCAATAACTCCCTCGGACGGAGGTTTACAAGATGACGGGAGCTCTAGAACTCCGTCCATGATGAAAGGTTGGTTGGACTACTGCTTGACAAGAAAGAAAAGCCATGATTGAAAAGAGAGTGAGAAATTGATGTCTAAGACTTTTGGTCTCATAAAATGTTAAATAGATTGTACAAGCAATTTCAAAAGCTTATGTTATTAGGGATCAATGTGATGTGTAATATCTGGTGAACTCCATCCTCTGGATATTAAGTTACACAAAAAAACAAGAATTGAGCAAATGCAGAAAATCTTTTCCTCTTCTACTAAAATTTCATCTCCATCGCAACTTACTTGATTTGTTTGGATAGAAGAGAGGAAACAACGTATGCTGTTTATATGCCCCACTTGTGCTAGTGGATGTATAATGTCTTTCTTTCCTAATGAACTGATGGAGGAAGTTCTCCGAATGCAGCTGATAATCCAAGATGAGAAGGAGCCAAGACGAGATCCCGTGAAAATTCAAGGGGCAAATCAAGATCATGATCGAGATCGAGGCTATCACGGCCTGGACCTTTTCCTTGCCTCGGGAACACGACATCTGCGGGATTTATTTTTGTAGCGTTTTAGGAGGCGTTGCCACCCCATTAATTTTTATCTTTCAATTAAACACATGTGGAAGCGTACAATATCAACACCCTATCAATAAACAACAACAAGATAGCAAGGAAAACACATACACTAATATACAACTTTTCCAGGCTGGAGAAGAAGAAGTGTTTAGAAAGACATTGAGAGTTTAACTAAATACTCACTTTACTCCAAGGGGCTCTCGAGATGATGATATCCCAAATGTTGTCCGGATTCCAAGGCATGAAGCCTTTTTTGGAAGTTCGAAAGCATTTTTTTGGTGGTTTCATCCTATCTTCGAAGATCTCGTTGCACATTCACAATTTTGGAATCAATTGTTTTGAACGCATTGTTGTGTGCTAAAAGAATCTCCAATTGCCAATTCAGGACGGCTTCAGCAACGAGAGTCATTTTTTGTCTTCCATGTTCATCCACATCAGTGGAGGTAGGTACTTTTGGAGTATGTCGATATCTCCCTTGTGGATTGATGAATTTTTCTGGGGCAAGGAACGAAAGTTTCAAACTTTCTTGAGTAAGAGGAAGAAAATCTGCCTCTTGGAATATAGCAATGGAAGAATTAGGTGATACATCTTCTGGAGCTTCAGGTGAGTAAGAGTGCATTTTTGCCCACTTCAAGATTGGCTTATAGAGCGGGGAAATAGCTGTTTTTTTTTTTTTTTTTGGTGAGGAGGTGGTAGTGTTGGTGGTGAGGCTGGGGATGTGGAAAGTGGCTCTGTGAACTCTGGTGGTGGAGTTTGAGCATAAGAAACCACGAATTGGAATTTATCACTTTCACCAAGAGTATCAACGGAGTAATCTCCATTTAAGTACCTTTGGTACATAGTATTCTTTGACTTTTTGGGTTTTTGACAGGGTCTTGCATTTGGGTCTACTTCGTCGGGGGGAGTTTGTACAGTAAGAACACTGGCAAAAGGGGTCCCAAAAATAGTGACCATATTGGTCTTTATAGTAATTGACAGAGTTTCCATTACTCTGAAAGTATTGAACAAGCCTTTTGGGATTTAGTTTGGAAATAGACTCAAGAACACATGGTTCAATCATAAACAAGGTTTGGAAGATAGAAGGATTTTCTTCATTTTCTTTGCCAAATTTGATGGTAACAGTACCATCTTTTTTCCTAATGAATTCAGAGTCTAGGACTAGAGGAGCTTGTTATTCTGATGCGGCTTTTCATAGTTGATAATCCAGGTTTTCGGAAGGAGCTTGGCCAACTTTTCTCTTGGGATTTGTCTAGGAACATGAATGCAGGATGCTTGGTCATTCTGCATAGAGATGAATAAAGCATATTCATTCTCATTTTGGAAATTCAAATCAAGAGCATGGTTATGCACTCAATAAACTATTTGGTAGTGCAATGTTGCTGCAATAGAGTCAATGGTTTGGGAAGATCCAGTGAGCTGGATCAGGACTTTTAAAAATGAGAGTAGCTGGGGGTTTGAAAGAGCGATATTGAAGTTTGGATATAAGGTTACAAAGACTATTCCAGCATTTAAAGTGGTTTGGACAGTACCAATATAGGCATGCTGGTATTCTAGGAACCAAGTATCTAATAAAGCTATTCTGACCACGACTAGCAAGCCTTTATGACCGTGAAAGGTCAAAGCAATACGAGATAGTTCCATAATGGACATGAGAGTATCATTATTGGGTCCACTATTTGGGAAATTCTGGTGGAATTTGAAGAGTAACAAACTACTCATTTTCAGTGGCTGGAATGGAATGTTGATCGAACTTGGAGGACTGGACGTACTTTTTTACTTCCTTTGGGGTTTGGCAGATGAGTTGTCAAATGGAGCGGATGGGAGAAAATAATGAGGTAGGTTTAGCAAAAGCAGAATAAGGGTTCATAAGGGGGAGTTGAGTTTCAGAGATTTTGGTTTTATCACTAAGAGAGACTTCATAAAGATAGTCAATTTTAGAAACATTTGACACACGAAAATCTAAAAGAGTTGAGGAGGATGGAGATGAAGTAAGAGAAACCGGAGCTTTTAGTATCTCGAGTTAAGTCATAATGTGAATAGATCTTCTCAACACTGGATTCACCTACAAAACTCATGGAACGAATCTTATTACAAACGAAACCATGGCTCTGATACCATGAATGGGCCTAGGCTTAAAACTAGAGAAGACGGAGTCAGTTTCCCACAGGTATGCCTTCCCACTATGGGCGAACCTTTTGTTCAAGCCCTTCAAGGGCATCATTTTAGTAGAAAACTAATCTAATTTACAGGCTCGTTTATTGGATCATTCTGATACACATCCAAAAAGGATAGGGGTTTAGTCCTAGCTCTTCTACGAGGGATACTACCAAAAATGGTTCCCATCAAGAGGCTAGCTCCTCACGGCTTGGGCTCAAGGTCGTAATCCAGGTTGGAGTCAAGGTCGTTCATAATGCCATCAAGAGGGTTCACCATTGAACCATTAGGATCACCTGGTGGATCATTGAAACCACAGGGGGCCGGAAGACCTCCTCGTTGACCCATGTGAACCACGCCTCAAAAAGATGGGGGACCAAATACCCTAAGTCCTCATTAACCCACATTGTTGCACGACCCCAACTCCATCTCTAAGGTCTTGAGCAGCAGGGATCATTTTCGCAACGTACAGTCTCATTGCCATCTCGATTTTTTTTATCTTATTGTCATGCATTTGCAGAAATGTGAACAAACAACTCCCTAGACAAAAAAAAAAAAACAACTAGAAAACTAGGACAACATCACACAAAATACACTAATTCATATTGTAACAATACTTTTATAAGCCTTTCTCTACAAGCCCTCTTCTCCTTTTACATTACACAATAAGTTTCCACATAGGCTAAAGGAATTTTTATCTCCTCTAGCGTGACTACAGCTCAAAAAATTAACGTGAGACTTCTATGCCAACAAAACTGAAAAATGAGGGAGTGAGTCTTGTGTCACACCCGATTCTCGAGCGTGCGCTCATCCCTCATTTGGTCGAATAATAGCAACGTCCCAGGACGCATCGCCAACTCTTTCATTTTTAATACGTAAACAGAAACATATAATAAAAATCCCCAAACAATAAAACAATGTGATAGAAAAGTAGGGTCATATTTTCAACATGAAAATCACAACTACACTTTTACATAAAGTAAACTATATAATACAATACTATTCACAAGTCTGATCTACTATACACTAATCAAAACTCAGAGTTCGCAAAACAGGATGGGTTCTCAGTCCTCATCAAGGTCGTACTCAGAATTCTCCTCAAGGTCATCCTCCTCTTCCTCTTCGTCTTCTTCTCCTTCTAGCTCCTCATCTCCCGGCTCGTCCTCGGGCTCATCTGCCAGTTCGTCCATAGGCTCCTCCTCCATAGGCTCATCCTCCTACCACTCCTCCTGCTCTACGATCTCCCCTTCTTCTTCATTCCAGTTGTCATCATCGATTGAGTACACGAGAGTACGAGCATTGTCCTCTTCCCGAGGATTATTAGCATCCACTATTGACCCGTCTCAATTGTCTACTGTTCCTTCCCGAACTCTTCTTCCAGCACAAACCTAGGTACATCACTCTCTGGGATAGGACCTTCTCTTTGCCCATCATAGTAATGACGATACCATGATCGAAATTCATGGGGCCTCAGGGCGTCCTGACCCACATCCACCCAGACAGTTGACTTAACCAGCACATACTCTAGTCTTTCTAGGTAAGGATATATGTGGAAGTGGTATGCTATCTCTATGGCTTCCTCTGGGATGCCGAAGTGCGTAGGAGGACGAGGAGGTGGAGGTACTGCCATCTAGGAGCTTGAATGTTGTCCCACAACGGGGTGAGACTACGTCTTAGCGAGTTTTACCCTCCTAAGACTCGATTAATGAACCAATACGCTATAAGGACTGCTTATGCACAACACGGATCAGAGGACTTATCTTGGCCTTAGATTTCACCTGTAATTCAATACAGTTCAATAGGCACCCAATTATTCAATTCACCATAATAAATCACATAATTGATCAATTGGCCTAGTCGATTACATGTCACCATGAACCTTTCTTGGTCGGCTCATCTCATACTATATATTAGGTGAGTTTTACTCACTAAGCCCGAAAAGCTCCAAATCGGCGACACCAACAGGGCACAAATCAGGCCCGAAACTTGGCCCGCAAAGCCCACGATGCTACTGGATTTTTCCTTGGCTGTTGGGGTTGTTTCAAGCGGCTGGTTCGGTGAAAATAACATGGCTGGGCTTGCTGCTGTGGGGACTTCGAAGGACGGGAATGAAGAACAAAACCAGAAGCCAATCGTCCAAGCTGCAGGTGGCCCAATCTAAGGAAAATGAAAGAAAAAAGGGGCGAAGATCGTGGGGGTGGGTGCTTGCTGAAGCCAAAACAAAGAGAAAGAAAGCAGAGGGAGAGAGAAAGAGAGAAAAAAATGGGGATGTCGGCAAGAGAGTAATGAGTGAAAGAGAGATAAGGCTTGAAAAGTCAAGGAGAAGAGGAAGCAAAGTGGAAAACGGTAGAGGAAGCCGTCGGTGAGGTGGTTCCGCGAGAGAGAGAGAGAGAGAGAGAGAGAACGTGTGCGTGAGGGGGAAAACGTGAGGGAGAGGGGGTGACGCGCACGCGAGGGAGAATGTACAGCCGAATGGGGGGATCTTATAATAAAAATTCTTGGTCACACTTGCTTCCATTTAATCCAATTTAGTCCTAAAAAATCCCCATGCTAAAGCACTTGATCCTCACTTGCTTTCTTGCACCCAATTTCCCTCAAACAATAAATCTCGGGCAACAAAAACGGCCATTTCCTTCAATTCCGAATTCTAATTCATTTTTTTTTTTTGGAATCCGATTTTCTGAACAAACAAGTCCGGTTGAGATCCAATTTGAATGTAAAAAAAGCCCAAACAACTTCCATTCACCATTTCACTCACACCGGATGCTAAAAATCCCTTCAAATTGGTCAATCCGAATTTTTGTTAATTTTCTGCAACGTTCGAATCGATTTTTTGTAAAAATCTCGGAATCTCCGAAAATTCCTCGAAATATAAGTTGACGTTTCTAAATGACCTATGACATGATAGAACTTTCAATTTCAGAAATCGGAGTCGAATTTGCGGTTAATTTTTATTTGGCGCATTTTTAGCGTGATCTAGGCTATCGAGTAACTTTCATAATTTTTTCAGTGCAAATGACCTGTGGTCAATTCTCTTCGAGCTACCATGAACCCATTCGACTTATTGGTGACTCTCAGTTATCGTGAAACTATTGAGGATTCAAATATGGACATAGGGTACCAAAATAATAAGAAAATCAGTCTAGTGCTGGCCAACAAGAATTTTTCAATTAAGTGATGTCACTCACGATTAGCTACATATCTCTGTTGAACAAGTCTATCTCTGATTTCAAATCGATTTTTAACTATGTCGTAATGGCCTCTAAAGATGGACACGATCGAGAAGCCAATTCCTAGTCAAATTCACAAGTCTATTGCTTTAAAATTCCTTAATGGTTTCTCCAAATAATCTAGTTATATCGAGACTGATCAGTTCTAATAATAGCCCTATAGGCGCGTCAATGAAATGCACGATTTTTTTAGTTGAAAACAGGATTAAAAATCTAGGATGTCACAACTCTTCTCCTCTTATAAAAATTTTGTGCTCGAAATTTAAACCATTACAATACTTAAGCAAAAAAGTGGGGTACAATTCTCTCATCGACTTTTTAGTCTCCCATGTCGCTCCTTCAGTACCGTGGTATTGCCAAATCACTTTGACCAACGGAATGATTTTTGTACGCAACACTCATTCCTTTTTGTCCATAATTTGATTCAAGCTTTCCACGTATGACACTCAGTCATCCACGTTCCTCAAAATTGAGCATGTGGGTCACGTCAGGTTCGTACTTCCTCAACATCGACACATGAAAGACATCATGCACTTGTGCTAATCTCGGCGGCAATGCAAGACATATGCTAAGGTCCCGATTCTCTCAAGAATCTCAAACGGACCTACGTACCTCGGACTCACCTTTCCTTTCTTTCTAAAGCGTGAAGTTCCCCTCATTGGCAACACCTTCAGAAAAACGTGATCACCAACTTGGAATTCCAATATTCTTCAGCGCTTATATGTGTAACTTTTATGTCTGCTTTTTGCGGTATTTAATCTGCCTCTGATAAATGCCACGACATCCACTGACTGTTGGACCAACTCTGGGCCCGTTATCTTCCTTTCCCCAACTCCATCCCAACACACTGGTGTCTTGCATACTTTGCCATCTAATGCTTCAAATGGAGCCATCTGGATACTCTACTGATAACTGTTGTTGTAAGTAAATTTCACCAGGTGAAGCTGATCTTCCCAACTTCCTTTGAAGTCTATTACACAAGCTCTCAACATGTCCTCGAAAGTCTGAATCGTCCTCTTAGACTGGCCATCCGTCTGAGGATGATATGCCGTATTGTATTGAAGTTTTGTGCCTAGAGTACATTGCAAGCTTTTCCAAAAAGTGATTGTAAATCGTTCCAAAAGAAATTAATCTATGATATTATATATTGATTAAAGACAAATTATTACATAAAGAATATGTGTTGTATGCGACCTTCATTTGATTCTAGCCTTTTTCCAGTTTTCCGTGATCTTGGTTCATGATAGATCAAGGATGGCCAATTAATCCATGTGAAAGTTCATCACAGGAAAATGTTGAAGGCAACCATGCCCATTGAAGCCATCTTATTTCTAAAAGGAGATTATCAAAGTTTCCAGAAAGATTGACATAATCCAATTTAAGAAATTTCAAGCTTATGAGGTTGGAAAAATGTTCGTTGAGGAGATGTTGCCCCTGGGACCAAGTTCTGAAGTCAATAAATTTTAGCCCCGTGCACACGGTTACTGGGTTCCCTTCGAAATTGCCGATTGCTTCGTCACTCGCGCCATCTTTTTGGCCATCATTAATCCAAGCGTTCTCTACAGTCCTCTCCTCGTCATCAAGTTTCCCAGCAGGAACCATTATAGTTAAGGTGTCCTTTTCTTGTAGGTCCCTTGTGATTGCAGCGCATTCAACGATTACTTGCAGCTAATTTAAAATTTTTGGATTTTCCAATGAGACCCCACCATCACCAATCATCAATCTAGTGCCAAGAAACCATTATACTTAACGTGTTCTTTTCTTATAGATCCCTTGCGATTGCAGCGCATTCAACGATCACTTGCAAAGATTTTAAAATATTTGGATTTTCCCGTGAGACCCACGATCACCAATCATCAATCTAGTGCCAAGTAGGGGGAAGACTCGGTGGAGATCGCAAAGTGTAGAGGACAAGAACAAAAGCCACCGAAAAGAAGAAGATGAATCCACTTGGGAGGTCCTGAAGTTCTTTCTGTCGACGTGCAACCCAGTCCAGCGCCCTCGACAACCCGTGCGACCACGCCACGCCCTGACCCGCGTAAGCCGCTGGCCATCAACCACCGCGAGTGTTGACCACACCACCGCCAGTGTTGAGCCAGTGGTTCCGTTCCTATCCGATTATGTCGTGTTTAATTTGGAAAGTAATCCTCAAAATTAGGAAATTATCTTATTCATAATTGATTTGATATATTTTATTGCATATTTTGAGTGATTTACTATATTCGATTGCATATATTAATTAAATAATGTATATCTACAAGATCCTAATAAATCACCCAAAGTTAGGAAACTTTCCTAATTTAACAATGTGCTTGTATGGCTATCTGATCTCTAATTAGGAGATATGATGCCGGTGGCACGGAAAATCTTACATCCTATCTTTAATAATTTCACTATTTGGATACAATTATTGATTTACCCGTTTCCAAATTTAATGGATAACCTTCCACCAATATCCCTAACCACTTGGATATGATCTTTTATTTATTTTGTTCCTGAATTTAAATAAGATAAACTTTGTTTATTATATTATTTAATTAAATAACTATCCTTTTTGCTTGATTGTTTCCATAAAAAAGAAATCCCAACATATATATTTGAATTGATTTGATTCTTGTTAATAACATTGTCCGTCTTAGATTAGATTGCATGTTAAGTAATTTATTTATTTTGAATTTTCAAAATAAAAAAATATAAAAACATTGCTTTAGGATGAATTAGATTTTTTTCTAATTTAGATGGCATGTTCTAATATAGGGCATTTTTAATTTCGAATTTTAAATAAAAAACACAAAAAATATTATGCGTGTGTCATGTAGAATTAGTTGCATATTGCATGTCATTTAGTAAATCACATTTTAGGACCATTTAAATTAATATGCTCGACATGTTAGAATAGCTACATTTAATATTTGCCCACCATTAGATTAGATCATTTATTTAATGTTGTGTGACACATAGATTGTAGGGAAAATTCGAAAATGGGACCTGAAGTGCCCACTTTTTCTCAAATAAGGGCCTGAAGTTGATCTTGTTTCAAATAGGGACTTGAAGTGCCATAACTTTCTCAAATAAGGGCCTAAAGTGGATGTTCTTTCAAATGAGGACCTAAAGTGATTATGTTTGTTTTAAATAAAGACTTCACTTTTCGGAGATTAAGGGTATTTTCGTCATTTGCCATTTTCCGCCTTTTTTTCCTTCCTTTTTTTCCTTTTCGCCATTTTCTGCCTTTTTTTTTTTTTTTTTTTTTTCCTCTTTGCCAGTGGCTGGCCGACCACCAATGATGCCAATAGAGGGCTGGGCGAGAGTCTATGTAGCACGGACACGCAACACGGACACATGACACGACACGACACGACACGCAGACACGTCATTTCTCAATCATAGAGAATTCCAACATGTTGTGACACGTTATTATTAAATAAATATTTTCATTTTTAGTTAATTTGATTCAAATTCACAAATAAATAAATAAGTAAAGAGTTTACAATGAATTTATGCTAATAATATTAATAAATCTATTCTTAGAAAATTTGAAAAACATATTCATAATTAATGCGTAACCATATTTGGGAATATATTTTTAACTTTAATAAAAATTATGAATAAGACTAATGACTAACAAAAAAATAAAATAGAATCAACTTTATTTAAACAAATCTATGATATTCTATAATCATCAAAATGTATTATTATTTAACATTCAATATTTTTTTTTTTGAAATAACTTTTTAACTCATTTATTTATTTTTATAACAAAAATAACTTTACCGCTCAAAATTATTTCCGCCTCTTTTCTTTCTAAACTCGTTCCCAAAAATCGTTTCCCTCCCCATTTCTCTCTCCCTTATCCCCACGCAACCCTAAAATCTTGCCCTCGATTTCTTCCCTCCTCTCTCTCTCTCTTCCTCCCCCACGACAGCACCTGCCACCCCCAAGATCTTATGTTGATTTCTCCACTGCTCTCGCTCTCTCCCCCTTCCCCTCGACATCACCTGCTTCCCCTGCTCCCCACCCACATTAATCATCCCCAACCCCCGCCCCCATCAATCACCCCCATCCCCCCCCCAACTTTGGTTTATTCCCCACGCCTCCCCCATGGTTTCTCTTCCCCCACCCCACGCCACCTCCCCTCTCCGGCCCCGATTTCTTTCATCGTCACGCCACCTCCTCCCTTGCCCGGTTTCTTTCCATCATCCCCCACCACCCTCCCCCTTGCTAAAACTCTAACCACGGCATCTTCTTCCTCCTCGTCACACAATTCTCTCCTGGTCGCCTCATCGCAGTCGCTCGCTGGAAGAGCCCTCTTTCATAGCTGTAGTGTCACCGCCGACCCTCCATCACAGCATCTCAAACGCGGTCCTTTGGATCGCCTGCTCTTCCTCTGGCCCTCCCTCGTTGTCTCGGCCTCGCCTTCGCGCCCTTGGCCTCACCTCCACCCTCCATAGTCATCCTCTCTCTTGGACACGCCCGTCGGAACGTGTCGAAAAAGGTTGACCACATATCCGGATTCCCGACACGTGTTGACTGCGTGTCCGAACGTGTCGGACACGACACGGAAGTTGTAGCAACGTGTCGGTGCACCATAGGCAAGGGTTGCCCTTGTCGGCGAGGGCCACCCACGCCAGCTATAGGCGAGGGATGGTCTTGCCGGCCCTTACCAGTAGCTAGCGAGGGCCGACCTCGTAGAAGCCCCCTGGGTGAGGGTTGCCATGCCCAAGCGATGCCATCCCTCGCCTGTGGCTGGCATGGGTGGCCCTCGCTGGCAAGGGCGACCCTCGCCCAGCCCTTTGTGGGCATTGCCAATGGCCGGAAGCCATCGACGAAGAGGAAGAAGAAGAACCAGGAAAAAAAAAAAAAAAAAAAAGGGGAAATTGCCAAATGACGAAAATACCCTTAACGATTCGAAAAATTTAGCTGGCGGCATCCGGCAAGGTCGAGTCCTTATTTTGAAACAATAAAAGCCACTTCAGGTTCTTATTTGAAACAAAGTTCATTTCGGGCCCATATTTGAGAAAATAAATGTACTTCAGGTCATTTTTTGAAATTTTCCCTATATTGTATGTCAGGTTTATTTGATTGGACATCTTATGTCGTTTTAGTATAGACACATTTTGCATGTCATTGCATTCTCACTGAACGCATTGCCCATAGTTTTTTTTTTTTTTAGGGCTCATTATTAAATAATTGAAAATCCCAAAAAATCGAGTGGCTTCTTGTTAATTAAAAATCATATATAAGGTTGTTGTTGTGGTTTCTAAGCCAACATTGTAGATATTTTCATTGCTTTGAACTAAATCCTACAATTTATTTACTGCTTTATTAGGTGTTAAATTAGTGGTTTGTGCATTCAAATATTAAGAAGTAATAAAATGGATGTAAGCTTCCTACTAAACATTTTTTCATGAAAAGAACAGTACCATAAATGCATCAGCGAAATCTAGTATAACCAAGTCATTATATCCAAAATCTCTTGATCGTAGGAATAAAGTATTTCTCCAAATACTTTATTTGGATTTATAATCAACCCACCGTAAACTGATTAGTGATAATTCTTAAACCCTAAGTTGCAAATTAGTATGGGTTTGAGAGAGTCTGAGTTAAGATCAAGCTTGATAGTTCATTAGTTAAACCCTAAGTGGTGCACCTAGCGAGGTCGCGACATTGCCATTGTTTTCTTCTTCTGTAGCTTGTTGACATGCATACGTTCGCCATAGAAATGATCTCGGAAGAAGAGATAATTGTCGCTACCAATACAAATATAAAGTCAACTCGAAAATATAAGAGCTTCATAGGCCATTCCTAATCAAGCAAATATGAGTAGCTAGATCTGCAAAATTTCAGATTAGGCAACAATCAACATGTAAAGAAAAGATGTTACTACAGAACATAGCAGTGCACTACTTCTTTTATTCACGAGTAGCGGCTCTATGTAATCTCAGTTCTTCAATTAAAGAAGTCAAGTCTGTATAAGAAGATCCACCTTCTTCAACAGCCGCTCTAGCAATTTCCTGGAGCGCTTTTGTCCTTCTTCTCATTTCCTCAGCCTCTTCACCTACCATAATCTGCCTCACCGCCTTGCAGATGTCGTCTCTACTGACGATATCTCCAGCAACCCCGATATCAACCCACCGTTTAACCCCAACACCAATCCCAACCTGGAGCACCTGAGTCACCAACTTTTCGGTCAAGAAGTGATCATGAGTCATGGGTCGTGTAACCATAGGAAGCCCAGCACATATTCCTTCCAGAATTGAGTTCCACCCGCAGTGAGTCATGAATCCTCCAACTGATACGTGATCAAGTATCAGCATTTGGGGTGCCCATCCTCTTATGATCAGGCCCTGCCCTTCCATTCTCTCCTCGAAACCTTGCGGTAGCCAATCATCATCATCTCCATTTTGCTCTTCCTTCTTCCCTTTCCCGGCGACCCATATGAAGTTTTGCTCAGAAGCTTCAAGTCCTAATGCAATTTCCATAAGCTGCTGAGAATTAAAGCTGGCCTCACTACCGAAACACACATAAATGACAGAATTAGGTTCTTTGGAGTCCAGCCATTTTAAGCACTCATCCTTGTCAATAGATGCTTCCTTTCCTCTATTTGTTTTATCTTCCACGTCCTTATTGTACAATAAGAGAGGACCAACAAGCCAGGCCTTCCTGCCCAACACATTCCTAAAATAATCTGCATAATCTTTTCGAGTTGATAACAGCTGTTAACAACATTCCCGAAGCTCTTTAACTGCGATGCATATACTTCTCTCAACAACTTGGCAAAATCATTGTCTTGTTTATGATGATCAGCTAGTTGATGCCTCGTCAGCTGTATCTCCCCAGGAAGGTCAGGCACAATAAAAGCTTCTGAGTCAGATGAAACTTTCTTGTGGGGTTCATATCGACTAATGGTTTCATACGCGCTCATTGAGAATAAACAAAGAGCATTAACAACTATTCGAGGAATATTACACTCAGCAGCAACATCTGTAGCCCATGGAAAGAACATATCAGCTATGAGGCAATCGGGTCTATGTTCTTGCAGGAGCCGCAGAAGCGGTTCTCGGAGTATGCTCAAGGCCTTAACGAACTTAACCACCAGTTCTCTACTGTTCGCACCGGAACTGGAAATGATGGCTTCTATGTTCTCGCATCCCTCAGGCAACCCGACCTCCACGGAAGGGAGCTTGACAGTTAGGATGTCGATATCCAAACCAGAGTGCTTGGTTCTCTCGATGTGCTTCAAGTAAACGGCGAGGTTGAGATGGGTGGTGACTATGGTGGCCTTGATGCCTCGGGTTGCGAAAAGTCTGGCCATCTCGATAGTCGGGATCATGTGGCCATGAGCCATGAACGGCAGGAAGAAGATGTGAAGTCGATGAAGTTCACTATCCATGGTAATTTTCACAAGGACTGATCTAAGATTAGAAAAAATTTAGGAGGAGAGATGGACCTGGTTTAGCTTCTTCTGGGTTGTCTTGAAAATGGCAAAATACAGAGACTCTTTCACGACCATGCTCGTATAAGTATCGTGACTTTACAGAGATTTTCAGTCCCAAGCCGTTTGGAGCAGAAGGAAAATATAATCACGCGATCAGCCAAATATTGCGTCCCGTCTTTTAAATACATGGAAGGGCTATTAGGTCAAACTTCACATGTTCTGCACTCATCATCTACCCCAGACTTCACGTGTTCTGCATTCAGCATCTCTATTATGATTCCAGCTAACACTCATCATCTTTGTTCGCCCAATAGCTGGAATCATAATAGAGATGATGAGTGCAGAACACGTGAAGTCCGGCCCAATAGCCTCCCACATACAAATTTTTTATTTCCTGATAGGCAATTTGTGACATCCCCTTTCTCCCCTTTTTCCTTTTTTTGTCTTCTTCTCTCTCTCCTCTTTCTCCTTTCCCCACGTTTCCCCCTTTTTGCCAATTCTTCCCCATTTCCCTTTCTTTCTCTATCTCTGTCTCTCTCTGTCTCTATCTCTCTGTCTCTCTCTTTTCTCCCTTTTTCCCCCTCATGTCACCTCCTGCCCCCCCATTTTCTTCTGTCCTTTCTTCTCTCTCTTTTCTCTCTCTCTCTCCCTCTCTCTTCTCACCCCCCCACCCTCTCAGCCAAAACCCCCTTCTTCTTCTTCTTCTTCTTCTTCTTCTTCTTCTTCTTCTTCTTCTTCCTTTCCTTTGCTGTCGTTCTACTCCCCACCACCAGCACCACTGCACCTTTTTCCCCCCTCCATCAGCACAACCACCTGTCATGCAACAACCCATTCCTTGGTCGATAGAAAGTGATGTCCTAGGACTCATCGCCAACCCTTTCTTTTAATTGTACATGCTGAAGCGTATAATAAAATCCCTAGACAACACAAATATGGGATAGAAAAGCAGGATACCATTTTCACCAAAACACTTTTCATAAACAAACTAGTTTATACACAGAGGGCAACTCTCAGGTCTATGTACAAGAGATTTATCTCCAAGAAGAACTACTGAGCCATCCATGCTCCTGACCTTTCTGCCTCAAGCTCCTGGTTCTTCACATTAAGGACCTGAAAATGATTATACAATAACCATTGAGATTAAAATCTCAGTGAGTCCTCCCCTAAGCCCCAGTTAGAACACTAACTCAACTCGGGGTATCTCTCTAGAACCACCCCACAAACAAATCATGACTAACAACCAACAATCAACAATCGATTCACATGCAACCTTACCCAGTCTGCCATACCATGCACGTTGAATCTCAGCACAATACATGCAATGCACATGGCCATTAGATGATACAATTTATCAATCACATACAAGTCGTATCACAAGCGATCTCACCTGTCCATTGCCACACCCTGCATGTTATCGATTCATGCGTGCGTGCCATAAATAATGTGATCAACATGTATAACCGGAACTAATGACGCCATGATTCTCATATGCTCTTGCACTTTAGTGCACCACCTATCATGCATTAATCGATCACACGGGTCTTAATTATAAGATAAAATCGTCATGACACATCCCATACTGCGCCACACAATTTTACCTCATAATAAGGCCCAACCAACTCAACCCTCACGCGTGTTCCACTTATTGATGACCTCCCGGCTATAGCTAACTTTTCAATTAGTGCTCATCCACCTCAACACTCATGTGTGCTCTAGTTATTAATGACCTATTGGCTATGGCTAACTTTCCAGTCGGCAATCATCTAACTTCCGCCGGGCTATTGATAAAAATCAGGCTTCGTCTTGCCCCTTCGAGCATGGCTAAGTCTAAAACTTCCATTTAGATGAATTCCTAAAAGGGACATCGGTCCAGAATCTATTGCGATCGGCTTCCAACTCCCGTTAGGTATCGCCCCCAAAATTCCATTGGGTGACGGTTCAAACTTAGCGATCGTGCAAACATACCTCCTCAAAGCCTTCTCTCATAAAAGTGGTCCCTCTCCAATGTCCCTCGGACAATCCGAGGGACATTGGAGATACTTTTCATTCTCGAGTGCACATGCATTAGTGAAAATTGCTTAATTCATGCGGATGCCCATGCGTTTATACACTCAAATCACCTCATAAGGTCAAAGCACATGAAATTAGATACTTTTCATTCTCGGGTGAATAGTGCGCGTGAATAGTGTTTCATGAACAGTATTCGTATAAATAGTGAATTTCCAGAATTAAATAACTAGTAAATTAAATCCAAAAGTCATTAAAAACAGTAATTAAAGCAAGCAATTAATCAATTAAAGTTAACCAAACTTAATTAAGCACGTAAGCCATAATTAAGCAAATAAAGCTAGCTTAAATTAAACTAATCCTAGCCATTCATCTAACCACCTATCTTAGGACTAACATAGCTTAATTAAATCTCCTAAACTAGAATCAATACTAATTAAAGCAACTATAAGCAAGTTTAGGCACTAATAAAGGGATTATGAGCTAAACTCACCCGTTAAACGGGCCAGAGACACGGACATGACGGCGACGATGGAGGCTACGCTCGGGAACCTCAACCACGATGATCCAAGGCAGTCTCGGGGCTGGAACAGCAACCTCAAACTCGGACTCCCATTGAAACTTTGAAAACTGGACTACCGGAGGAGAAACAAAGCTAACGGGCTTGGTCGGAGCTTTGGCAAGGGGTTGGCCGGTGACCAATGGCACCTGGGGGTCGAGGGGGACTTGCTGGTGGCTAGGATGGGTGGAGGCTGGGTCGAAATGGAAGGAAAATGGCTGAAACGGGCGAAACGGGCGAAGTAGTGTAGGTTGCCGGGCGGATCGACGGACCATCGAGCAGTTTCTTCCGGCCAGTCGGCGGGTCGGCCGGCAGCTCCGTTCAGCGTACGACCGGGTCCTCCTAAATGGTTTAGGCCTTCTGAGCGCGATGGTAGGTGGCACGAAGGCTGATTCTCACAAGAATGCAACAATCAACTCAGCTTTTCACAAGGTCAGCTAGAGCAGAAACAGGTAGAGAAGGAAAACAATGGAGAAAAGGCTACGAATTTGCTTGGGGATGAAGAGGGGAGAGAGATTGATGTGAGGGCTAGTTTCTCTGGTTCGTACAAGCTCTCAAATGCCTCAACAATGGATAAAGGAGGAGCAAGGAGGAAGAAGGAGGTTGCTGAAGATGAGGAGGGGCCACAAAATATCCAAAGCACTTGAGTTCTATGCCCCCACCATGCATGGCTGTCTTCCTTAGCCAATTTGCAGCAGCCAAGCTTCCTTAGCAAGCTAAGCAAGTGGTCCAAATGTTGCTCCCCACAAGGCCTACGAATTTTGGAACACTTGCCATCCCATTTAATTCAATTCCCCTTCCAATTTCACTTCATTCCTTCTCCATTTGAGCTCAATTTGACTCCCATAAATTCAGCCAAGATGCCATTGCCCATCTCGTGTTTTTTCCTCGTCAATTGAACCAACTTGACAGTCAACGGCATGCTAAAAAACGGTCCTCCAATTTTCCCGGTCCAAAACGGCCCAATTTTGAAATTTCGCCGAAATCTTTGATTTACAGAAAAAACTTCGGAGGATGAGTCGGCGTTTCTAAAATGAATCATGACATGATAGAACTTTCAATTTCTGAAATCGAGTTTAAATTTGCGGTTAATTTCAATCCAACGTGATTTTAGCATGACCTAGCCTACCAGATAGCTTACCGAGTAGCTTTTAGGAATTTCTAGTGCAATTGACCCGTGGTCGATTATTTTCGATCCACATTGTGCATCTTCGACTCATTGGTGACTCTTGGTTGTCGTGAAAATCTCGAGGTCTCAAATGCGGACACAAGGTACAGAAATGACAGAAAAATTGGTTTAGTATCGTTCGACGAGAATTTTGCAATTAGGTGGAATCGCCCACACTCTAATCACATACCTCAGTCGAACCGACCTATCTCCAATTTTTAATCGATTTTGACTATGCCATATTGACTTTTGTAGATAAACACGGTCGAACAATCAATTTATGGTTGAATTCTCAAGTTTATTGCGTTTAGATTTCTTAACGGCTTCACCTGATAGACTAGTTATCTCGTGAGTGATCAGCTCAGAGAAAGGAACTATCCGCGCGTCTATGAAAAGCATAGCTTATTCAATCGAAAACAAAACTCGAAAATCAAGATGTCATAATTCTTCCCCTCTTATAAAAATTTCATCCTCGAAATTTAAACCTTTACAAATCTTAATAAAAAAGGTGGGGATAGAGTTGTCTCATCGAGTCTTCACTTTATTATGTTGCTCCTTCTATCTCGCGGTGTTGCTAGACCACTTTGACCAACGAGATCGTCTTGGTGTGTAGAATCGTTCTCCGATCCACAATCGAACCGGGCTTTCCATGTACGACACTCGTCGTCCACGTCTAATTCTTCAAGATTTAGCACATGGGTTAGGTCGAGACTCATACATCCTCAACATCAACACATGAAAGGCGTCATGCACTTGCACCAACCTCGGTGGCAATACAAGACGATACGCTAGGATCCCGATTCTTTCCAAAATCTCAAAGGGACCTACGTACCTCGGACTCAGCTTTTCCTTCCTACCAAAGCGTGAAGTACCCCTCATTGGTGACACCTTCAGAAAGACGTGACCACCAACTTGGAATTCGAGCCTTCGACGCTTATTTGCGTAACTTTCTGACGAGTCTGAGCGGTCTTTAATATGTCTCGATAATGGCAACTGCATCCACCGATTGCTTGAACCAACTACGGGCTGCGATCTTCCGTTCTCCAACTACATCCCAACACACGGCATTCGCACACTCGCCATACAATGCTTCAAAAGGTGCCATATGAATATATTGTAGGCGAACTCGACGAGATGAAGTTGTTTCTCCCAGCTTCTTTTAAAGTCTAGCACACACGCACTCAACATGTCCTAGAGAGTTTAAATTGTCCCCTTAGACTGGCCATCTGTTTGCAGATGGTAAGCCCATCACAAAGTCCATGGTGATGTGTTCTCATTTCCACTCGAGAATCTCGAGAGATTGCAGAAGTCCTCCTAACTTACAATGTTGTGCCTTCACTTGCTAACACGTTAGACATTTGACGACTTGCTTGGGGATATCCGTCTTCATACTGTTTACGTAAATCCTTATACATTTTTGTATTGCTTGGATGAATGCTGTAACTACTACGATGAGCTTCTGGTAAGATCTCCTCCTTAAGCTCTGTATCATCAGGTACACACAATTGTCCTTGGAATCTTAGTGTTCCATCTTCATAAATATGAAAATTAGCTTTTCTCTTATCGATATCCTCTTGCAGAATCTTCTGAATCTTTGGATCTGTCAACTGAAGCGTCTTGATTCTAATCTGGACTTCTGGTTCAATTCTGAGGGTTGCCATAAGATTTGAAAAGTGGCATACCTTAAATTTGAAAATCGAATCTCAAACTTTCTCGAGTAAAATCCACTCCTTAACCATCATCTGTGCAACTGAAGACTTCCGACTCAATGCATCTGCGACCTTATTCGCCTTTCAAGAGTGATACACGATATCGCAATCATAATCCTTCAGAAGTTCCATCCAGCGACGTTGTCTCATATTCAGCTCATTTTGGGAGAATAGATACTTGAGACTTTAATGGTCTGTGAAGATATGGAATCTTTCTCTGCACAAATAATGTCTTCAAATCTTCACTGTGAAAATGATTGCTGCGAGTTCCAAGTCATGCGTCCAGTAATTCAATTCATGAGGTCTCAACTGACGGGACACGTATGCAACGACCCTACCATGTTGCATCAGCACGCAACCCAATCCTCTAAATGACGCATCACTATAGATCTCATATCCTCTATGACCAGATGGTGTGGTCAGCACAGGTGCAGTATTCAGCTTCTGCTTAAGCTCTTGGGAACTACACTCGCACTTGTCTGTCCACACAATTTTTCTTCCTTCTTCAATAGTTGAGTCAATGACGATGCTAAAGCTGAAAATTCTTCCACGAACCTTCTATAGTAATTTGCCACACCCAAAAAGCTTCTGATCTTTGTCATGGTAGTCGGTCTTGGCCAATTGATAACTGCTTCAATCTTGGATGGTTCCACGGAGATTTCTTCGCCTGAAATCACGTGACCTAGGAACGCAACACGAGTCAACCAAAACTCGCACTTGCTAAACTTAGCGTACAACTCATGAATCCTTAGGGTTTGAAGTACCATCCTCAAATGCCTTTCGTGCTCCTCATAACTTCTCGAGTACACCAGAATGTCGTCAATAAACACTATCACGAACCTGATCTTCCTTTCTTGGGGCAAACCGGATGATTCCTCAGGGAACGCATTAAATAACTTCCGTACCACGCGATGCTCTCCACTTTCGGCTCATCAACTATCGTATCCACTACAGTTGCCAAATAACATTGGCAACCCACATCCAATAACCGGTTGCCTTAAATGACGACATTAAAAGAAACGAGGGTCTTCCTCGATTTTCAACAAATTTGAAACTTTCTCTCGCTGACGGGTTAAAGTGAATTACTGCATAACAACGATTCATTACAACAAGATTCTCCTTGAGCTAATTTTTTTTCATTTACAACCTCAAAGTTATACATAAGCAAAAATAGCCAAGTACCACTCTAACCAGTGATTTTCCTTTTTACAACTTCATTTCACAAACTGAAATTCTACAAGCCTAACCAAAATTCTGATGTGCCACTCTGATAAAATTATCCCAAAATCATTCTTCCTTTGATCGGTGCATGACGCGGTTCATTCCTGTCCTCTTCGCCATCCTAGTAATGCCCTATCTGCAGTGCATTTCTTCTGTTCTATCCCATCGGTGGCGGCGGTTGGAGCTACTGTGGTCCCATCGGCCTGCGTGGACAATCCTTCACCTAGTGCTCATGCTGGTTACATCCGTAGCACGCTCTCGTTAGACCGAGACACGGAGTTAGTCCATACCTCCTTTTATAAATTCGACATCTGTCGTTTGGGTTGGGTGCTGGCTTTCTGATTCTATCCTTTCAGTTGGGACGAATGGGATACTCTCCTCCAGTCATCGGCCTCTTCTTTAATCGACTACCATTTTTGCTTGACCTGAACCATGACCCCGGATGCGGCAGCTTGTTCATTCAAGTTCCTCGCTAACAACTAGGCCTATCCATATAGCTCATTATAATCTTTCAGATCGAACGGCACTAGAGGAGTCCTCAGCTCTAGTCGAAGGCTGTTCTTGAACCTCTTAGCTTTGTCAGCTAGATCCTCTATCAGCTTAAGGGCGTATTGCGATAGCTTTGCAAATTTGGCCTCATACTAGTCTATTGTCATCAAACCCTGACGAAGGCGCTGAAATTCCTCCATCTTCTATTCCTTGGCGCAATCAAAGAAGTACTTTCCATTGAAGACTTCCACAAAGGTATTCCACACCAGAACCATGCCTTTTGGGACACTATTCCTCTGGTGGCCTTCCACCAAGTGTTTGCATTACCTTGCAGCTGACAAACCACAAGGACTACCTTATCTTCTTCCGAGCACCTCAGCAGGTCGAAGGCCTTCTCTAATTCTTGAATCTAGAGGGTTACAGCCTCGGGATCACCCGTTCCTGTGAACTTCGACGGTTGCAACTTCAGAAACTGCTCAACTAACTTGTGCATCGGTCTCTCCCGATCACAATCCCGAGTTGGACTCTAGTAGGTGCGGCTACAGCGGCGGCGACGGCAGCTTGATTATGAACTTGCTGCTCCATTAGATTTCCAAAAATCTCGAGTGCCTTTACAATCCCATCAATTCTCGGATCGCCAAGTGCTGCTACACCGGTACCGCTTGTAGTGGTACTCTCTCTCTCGCACTGGCTTGAGCCGTCGCTCTACCTCGAGTACCGACCCTAGTTAGTGTCATACCCCGAGAAACGGACGTGACAATCCTCTTCCAAGGAGTCATCTGATCCGGATCACTCATTTTATAGGACCTCTATAGAACTTACCTCTCAATTCCACACAGAATTAGGAAAACTAAGTGACCCACAAAACAACCACCAATCAGCTAACCAATCACAGGCGTCTGCATAAGGAAAAAACCTTTTATACAAACTATCCCAAATCTCATCGCACCTTATCACTCCAAACTCTAACCTTACTCTGATACCACTTTGGGCGGGGATGTCACGGCCCGAACCTCGGGCATGCAACAACCACTTCCTTGGTCGATAGAAAGCGATGTCCCAAGACTCATTGCCGACCCTTTCTTTTAATTACACATGCGGAAGTGTATAATACAATCCCAAAAAACACAAATATGGGATAGAAAAGCAAGATATCATTTTCACCAAAACACTTTTCATAAACAAACTAGTTTATACACAGAGACCAACTCAAAGGTCTATGTACAAGAGATCTATCTCCAAGAAGAACTACTAAGCCATCCATGCTCCTGACCTTTCCGCCTCAAGCTCCTGGTTCTTCACACTAAAGACCCGAAAATGGTTATACAATAACTAGTGAGATTAAAATCTCAGCGAGTCCTCCTCTAAGCCCTCGGTTAGAACACTAACTCAACTCGGGGTATCTCTCCAAAACCACCCCACAAACAAACCACGACTAACAACCAACAATCAACAAATCGATTTGCATGCAACCTTATCTGGACTGCCATACCCTACACGTTGAATCTTAGCACAATGCATGCAATGCACATGGCCATTAGATGATACAGTTTATCAATCACATACGAGTCGTGTCACAAGCGATCTCACCCGTCCATTCCCACACCCTACATGTTATTGATTCATGCATGCATGCCATAAATAATGTGATCAACATGTATAATCGGAACTAATGACACCATGATTCTCATACGCTCTTGCACTTTAGTGCGCCACCTATCATGCATTAATCAATTACACAGGTCTCGATTATAAGGTAAAAACTTCATGACACGTCTCATACCGTGTCACACAATTTTACCTCATAATAATGCCCAACCATCTCAACCCTCACGCGTGTTCCACTTATTGATGACCTCTCGGCTATAGCTAACTTTCGAATTAGTGCTCATCCACCTCAACACTCATGCATGCTGTAATTATTAATGACCTACCGGCCATGGCTAACTTTCCAGTCAGTGATCATCCAACTTCCGCCGGGCTAATTGGGCTTCGTCTTGCCCCATTGGGCACGGCTACGTCTAAAACTTCTATTTGGATGCTATCCCAAAAGGGACATTGGTCTAGAATCTATTGCAACCGGCTTCCGACTCCCGTCAGGTACCGCCCCCAAACTTTCGTTGGCTGACGGTTCAACTTAGTGATGACGCAAACATACCTCCTCAAATCCTTCTCTCATAAAAGCGGTGCCTCTCCAATGTCCCTCGGACAATCCATTATTCCCTTTTTGTGAAAATCACTTGATTCATGCGGATGACCATGCATTTATACACTCAAATCATCTCATAAGGTCAAAGCACATGAAATTAGATACTTTTCATTCTCGGGTGAACAGTGCGTGTGAACAGTGTTTCGTGAACAATATTCGTACGAACAGTGAATTTCCAGAATTAAATAACTAATAAATTAAATCCAAAAGTCATTAAAAACACTAATTAAAGCAAGCAATTAATCAATTAAAGTTAACCAAACTTAATTAAGCACATAAGCCACAATTAAACAAATA
Organism: Eucalyptus grandis; assembly: GCF_016545825.1. Classification (NCBI taxonomy): domain Eukaryota; kingdom Viridiplantae; phylum Streptophyta; class Magnoliopsida; order Myrtales; family Myrtaceae; genus Eucalyptus; species Eucalyptus grandis. The sequence continues at coordinate 17,388,532 of NC_052617.1, read as the reverse complement.
ATGCTAGATTAAATTAAACTATTCCTAGCCATTCATCTAACCACCTATCTTAGGACTAACATAGCTTAATTAAATCTCTTAAACTAGAATCAACACTAATTAAAGCAATCATAAGCAAGTTTTGGCACTAATTAAGGGATTAGGAGCTAAACTCACCCGTTAAACGGGCCGGAAACACGGACATGACGGTGACGACAGAGGCTACGCTCGGGAACCTCAACCACGACGATAAAAGGCGATCCCGAGGTTGGAACAGCAACCACAAACTCGGACTCCCCTTTGAAACTCTAAAAACTATATTGCTAGTGGAGAAACAGAGCTGAACGAGCTTGGCCAAAGCTTCGGCGAGGGGTTGGCCAACGACCGGCGGAACCTGGGGGTTGAGGGGGACTTGCTGGTGGCTGGGATGGGTGGAGGCTAGGTCAAAATGGGATGAAAATGGCTGAAACGGGTGAAATAGGCAAAGGAGTGGCAGACCGATAGACCGGCGAGCAATTTCTTCTGGCCGGCCAACCCGTTTGGCGAGCGGCCGGGTCCTCCTGAACGTTTTGGGCCTTCTAAGCGCGATGGTGGGTGGCACGAAGGCTGATTCTCATAGGAAGGCAACAGTCAATTCAACTTTTCACAAGAAAGTCAATTGGAGTAGAAAAGCAGAGAAGGAAAATAGGAGAGAAAAGGCTACGAATTTGCTTGGGGCTGAAGAGGGGAGAAATAGTGATGTGATGGCTAGTTTCTCTGGTTCTCACAAGCTCTCAAATGCCTCAACAATGGATAAAGGAGGAGCAAGGAGGATGAAGGAGGTTGCTGAAGATGAGGAGGTGCCACAAAATATCCAAAGCTCTCAAATGCCCCACCATGAATGGTTGTCTTCCTCAGCCAATTTGTAGCAGCCAAGCTTCCTTAGCAACCCAACCAAGTGGTCCAAATGTTGCTCCCCACAAGGCCTACGAATTTTGGAACACTTGCCATCCCATTTCTTTCAATTCCCCTTCCAATTTCACTTCAATCCATCTCCATTTGTGCTCAATTTAACCCTTTTAAATTTAGCCAAGATGCCATCGCCCATCTAGTGATTTTCCTCGTCAATTGAACCAACTTGACGACCAATGGTGCGCTAAAAAACGGTCTTCCAATTTTCCCGGTCCAAAACGGCCCCACTTTGAATTTTCGCTGAAAATTCGGGTTTCAGAAAAATCTTCGGAGGATGATTCAACGTTTATAAAATGAATTGTGATATGACAGAACTTTCAATTTCTGAAATCGGGTTTAAATTCGCGATTAATTTCAATCGGCATGATTTTACCGTGACCTAACCTACTAGGTAGCTTTTAAGAATTTTTAATGCAATTGACCCATGGTTGATTATTTTCGATCCACATTGTGTATCTTCAAGTCATTGGTGACTTTCGATTGTCGTGAAAATCTCAAGGTTTCTAATGCAAATACAGGGTACAGAAATGACAAAAAAAACTATCTAGTGCCGTTCGACAAGAGTTTTGCAATTAGGTAGAATCACCCACACTCTAATCACATAGCTCAGTCGAACTGACCTATCTCCGATCTCTGATCGATTTTGACTATGCCGTATTGACCATTGTAGATAAACACAGTTGAGCAGTCGATTTCTGGTTGAATTCTCAAGTTTATTATATTTAGATTCCTTAACGGCTTCACCCAATAGACTAGTTATCTTGTGAGTGATCAGCTCAGAGAAAGGAACTATCGGCGCATTGATGAAAAGCCTAGCTTATTCAATCAAAAATAGAACCCGAAAATCAGGATGTCACATCACCTCTTGGCCTCCCCATCTTCGGCAGCCTTCCTACCCTCCGCGGCCGCTCTAGTCACGGCTCCCTTGGCCGTGAGCTTCAAGAACTGTCGCGCCGCTGCAAGCCACCACCCGTGTCCCTCACGTCGTTTATCGTGCCGTCACTGCCATCCGCAAGCCACCCGCTCGCCACGTCCCGAACCAAGCCTCCCCACCTTGGTTGTGGGTTTAAGCCGCGACCACCACCGTCTCCACCATGCCAATCATGCTACCGTTGGTGCCATGAGACTCGTGTCTTTGTCACCGTTGTGCCGCTGTTGCCATGAGCTTGCCGTTGCCAAAAATTGGTGAGTTAACCTCCTAATCATGGATTAGGGCATTAATGCATTTAGGGGGTGGTTAGTTTAATATTAACGGCAATTAGTTTAGTTTAATTAATTGTTATTTATTTAATTAATCGTAATTATTTTAATTAACGTCAATTAATTTTTAATTAATTAAAGTTAGGCTAATTAATCAAGTTTAGTTTAATTAATCGTAATTAGCCTAATTAATCGCGATTAGTCTAATTAATCACGATTAGTGTAATTAATGATGGATTAGCCGTTAATTAGAATTTTATGCTCGTTCTACTGGATGAATTTACACTTGATTCTTATCATTTAAGCAGGTAATGCCTTGATGTTGTTTGCTCATATCATGTATTTTAAATGCTATTTTTCAAAGAGAGTTTATTGGTAAGAAAATAGCAAACTTTGAGGTGTCGTTTATAGACGCTGTATTTTACGTGATAAAAGGGGCAATGATGTTTTAAAATGAAAGTGTGCAAAGTTTGATAAGGTTGATTTTAAATACGTGACCACGTGTGATTATTTTATCGGAATTTTAAATGTAGAAATTTTCCGAGATTTGTTATTTAAGCACGAAATCTTTTACACTGGGCTAATTGATGGAAGATAAAAATTGACTTGAGTGTTGACGTGCCTGTGTGGTCATTTAATTGATCCTGTCACCCAACAGAAGTTTGGGGGTGATGCCCGATTTTTATTGGATGCCGAGTTGCAGTTGAGGCTGGACTGATACTTCTTTATGGAATGCTGTCTAGGCGGGGGTTCTAGATGATGTCGTGCCTGATAGGGCGAGACGATGCCCGATCATGCCGGAAGACCGCCAACTCGTGTGTTGGCCATGATTTGAGGGGTCGTAATAATCGAAACACATGTGAATAATTGTGATGTATTGTTCTTGATTATGGGGCAAAACTATTAGGCATGGTATGAGATGTGCCAAAATAGGTTTTACCTTATAATCGGGATCCGTGTAGATGCTTGGTGCATGAGAGTTATGTGTTCTGATTATTGTTTATGTTTATTATATTGATAAAGGCATATGTGACGTACTAATAAGCAAGGGTGTGACAAGGTGAGGTAAGATTTGTATTCCAATGCATGATTAGGCTACCTCCGTATGAATTTGTGTCCTAATCGAGGTTTAGGAAGTTGACTCAGTGAGATTTTATCTCACCCCGTTGTTGTTAACCATTTTCAGGGCCGTAGCGTGGAGATTTGCTAAGTGCGGATGTGGTGGGCGTAAGATGTGACACTTTTTGGTTGACCTTACCGTTAGTAAAGCTAGAGTTAACCCTGACCTTTCTGACCCCTTTTTGCTCATAGGTCGTGTAGGAGTTATCTTTTGTTGTAGGTCTGTAAATGTTAAACTCCTTGGCTTAACAAGTGGATAAATAAAAGTGATGTTTTTGGAAATCGTTTGTTGTGTTTTACTAACCTTGATTTGTTGGTTGACTGGGTATTTATTTAATTCGCTTCCACATGCGTTTAATCGAAAGATAAAAGACTAGGTCGGCAACATGTTTTGGGACGTTACTTTTTTAATTGACCGTCAAGGGATGTTCGCACGCTCGAGGTTCGGGTTGTGACACAATTTTGCTTCCATAATAGAGATGATGAGTGTAGAGCACGTGAAGTCTGGCCTAACAGCCCTTTGACTGTCAAAAGGCTTTTCCTCAATTTTATATCGAACGGGCTTTTTGGGTGAGTTTATTGGCTATTCTTTAAAGGCTCACATTCTCTTCAAAACTTCTCACCCGATCACACATGAACATGTCATCAAAGTCCTCCAAGTTTGCTTCGATGTCTTATAAGAGGAAATCCTCTCGTATTGCTAGTCACAAGCCTCGGTTTGTCCCTGAAGGTCTGACGCATTTTGATCTCACCGAGGATGATATCAGTGGAAGAAGAAGTTACTCGGGAAGTAGCTCCTATTTTGGTAAGAAAGCCTGAGGTACTTCTAAAGCATTATGAGTTTTTGAAAAATGGGGGAAGTCCCATGGATTTAATAAGTTCTTTCTTGAAAGAAAATGGCTACAAGAATAAAACCTTGTTCTTGAGAGCCATTACGACTGATAGATGCTAGAAGAGCAAAAAAGGAATTTTCAAATTTTCCTTCTAATCATCGCTTTGGCACAAAGGGTCAGATTGAGAGCAAAACAGAAGAAGATGATGAAAGGGTGTTAAAAAATGTTTAACAAAAAATGGGTGTTGTCGCAGAAATCATTGGAGAAAAATGGAAGTTGTTTCGATCAAAAGATCATAAGAAAGTCTACTTACAGATGCTGAACAGGGGGGTCATCAACCCTCGTACAATAGATTTTGATTTCTTGGATTCCATCAAGGTGAATTTGAGAGAAAAGTCTACCAAGCTTCAGATGGATAGGTTCTGTGTGGAGTCATATGATGCTTACCCCGAATTGACCGCTTACTTTTATTCCAACCTATTTGTCTTGGATCCCACTCACATTCAATTTACTGTGAATGATAAAGTGTTTGATGTTGATGTTAATCTATTTGTTGACATTCTGGGGGTAGAAAGGAATGGATTCTTGCCACTAAATGTGTCTAACGAGCTGGTCACCAAGTTTCTTGTGATATCATGAAATTTCAATTCTATTTTCAATTAAATAAATCTAGCCTTTCATTGACGTGCCCATAGTGCTATTCTCCGAGTCAATCACTCATGAGATAACTAGATTATCGAGGGAAACCATTAAAGGATTTTAACGTAATAGACTTAAGAATTCGACTAGGAATCGAATACTCGACCGTGCTCATCTGTAGAGATCATTACGGGACAGTAAAGATCAATTAGAAATCAAAGATAGGTCGGTTCAACTGAGATGTGTGGCTAAACGTGGGTGATTCCACCAAATTGCAAAATTCTCGTTGATCGGCATTAGACAGATTTTTCTGTCGTTTTGGTACCATGTATCCATATTTGAAGCCTCAAGATTTTCATGACAATCGAGGATCGCCAATGTGTCGAAGAGGTACATTGTGGCTCGAAGAAAATTGACCATGAGTCAATTGCACCAAAAATTTCTAAAAACTACCCGGTAGGTTAGGTCACGTTAAAATCGCGCCAGATTGAAATTAATTGTGAATTTAAATTTGATTTCAAAAATTAAAAATTCTATTATGTCACAAGTCATTTTAGGAACGTTGACTCATCCTTCGAAGATTTTTATGCAAGCCGAGATTTTTGGCGAAAAGTCAAAATAAGGCCGTTTTCAACCGGAAAATTCAAGGGACCTTTTTTTATTGTGTTTTTGGGATGTAAGTTGGTTCTATTGGCGTGGAAAAATGTCAATTTGATCGAGGATCCCATGGTGGATTTTATAGGGCCATAATTGACTTCAATTGGAGAGAGATTAGTCCAATTTGAGGGGAAAATACTTCAAATTCGTAGCCCCCCATGCCCCTCAACTTTTGGATCTTCTCCAAGGCTTTCTAAGCAAGTTAATGGTTTGAAAATTCCGAGGAAGACAGCCAGCAATGGTGGGGCCTTGGTTAAGGGGACAAGAAGATAGAGTGGAGACCAAGGTGGCCCCCTCAAGCTTTGTTGTTTCCTCCCTTCCTTCTCCATTCGGTCGACCCCTCCATTTTCCGGACCAAAGAAGCTTAAAAAATTGTAGAGAAGGAAGCCAGCAGACTCCTTCGACCGTCGAGCAACCAGCTAAGCCCCAAAACGCCATCGCTACCCGTCGCACACTCAACCGTGAGCCTGTGTGCGCCGCCCGCTATCCTCGCGTCTAGCCGCCTCTCTCGTGCCTCCTCGCCGTCCCACGAGCTCTATGGGTCGACGTCGAAGCCTCTGGGTTGCCGTTCAACCACCGCTTCTTGCTAGAGTCGCCCGCCTAGGCCCGCTGCTGCTCGTTCGCCTCACTGCGCCGTTTCCAGCCCAAGCCGGCGTCGTCCGGCCTCTCTCGATCCCTTTGTCCCAGAACCGAAACTCCAGCAAGGGTTTTGGGCTTCAAGGCCCGTTTTCGAGCCTCTCCCGGCCTTGCTTGGTGCCCCCACTTTGGAGTTTGTGGCTAGCCTCTGCGTCCCCGTCAAAGTGAACTCACCGGAACACTAATCTAGTGAGTTTACTCACTAATCTTCACTTAGTGAGTTAATTATGCTTAAGGATTGATTAGTTTAGCCTAAGTATTGGTTAGGTGGTTAGTTAGAATGGATTAGTAATTTAATTAATCGTTATTGCATGTTAGGTTGTTAGAGTAACTTAATTAGCAACTAGAGAAGCTGTAGTATTTATTTAGATTGGTTCGGAAATTTTCCTGGCCCGTCTTGGCATTTAATTAGGCTTTTCCGACCTAAGTTGCATTTGTTGGTATTTATTAATTAATTTTGGTAATTATTTAATTAATTATTATTTTTTAGAAATTAGACCGGGATAGCCGATGATCGAAATTCTGTGTTGATCGCAATGATGTGGTTGGTTTATTTATCTAGATGATAATTTGTGCAATTTGTGTGTTGATTGTAATTTTGGGTATTTATCTCAAAATTTAATAATTTCAATATTTAATTAGAAAAGTACCGGGCATCGGTTTACAATGCTAAAAAATGTGTGTGTGGACTATTGGAATTAGTGGGATTTTCAAAAGGGGAAAGTATTATATTTTGGTTAAGGCTGAACGTGTATCCACACATGATTATTTTATCGGGTATGACAAAAGTGGTGAAATTGGTGGTTGATTAGAATGGTATACTATATCAGCATAAGGCCTTCGATATATTAGCTTAGAGTGAGTAGTATACCTTAAGTATCGCATAGCTTCGATGAACATTAAGTATCGCACAACTTTGGTGAGCATTAAGTATCACACAGCTTCGGTTAGTATTAAGTATTACACAGTTTCGATGAATATTAAGTATCGCACAGCATTGGTGAGCATGATAGATATATAGCAGCTCAAGTGAGCATTATCATATATATATATATATATATATATATATATATATATTATCAGTTTTTTGTGAGCTATACTATTTATCTTCAGCTTAGGGTGAGCAGTCCTTGATGTAATCGGATTTTATAGATAGTATTGAATGGGTTGACCAAGAGATGGTCTTAATGATATGGAATTGAGAGAGTCGACTTATCGATGTTGATCTGAATTGAAATGATTGATTAAATATACAAATTGCACTGACTTGTAGGAAAGAACTGAGGCAAAGGTAAGTCATTTGACTTGTACTTGTGCTTAGGTAGCCCTTATGGCGTATTTCCTTCCTAGTCGAAGTTTAGGAGGCGAGCTTGCTGAGACGTTGTCTCACCCCATTGTGGAATAACATTTGCAGGTCCTTAGATGGCAATGCCTCCCGAGCATTTTGGATAGCCAAAGAAGGTCACGAAGCATGTATCTTATATTCCGCTTCATGGGAACCCAAGGGGATGTGTCTATGAGCTCATAAGGTCCGTGGTTTAGGTTGATGAGGCTCTACCTCATAAGGTACCCCATAAGGTTCGTGGTCTAGGTTGATGAGGCTCTACCTCATAAGGTACCCCATCAATATAGATCATGGTACCATCGTGAGCAGAATGGACAGAGAGAAAGTCTCATACTAGAGTCTGAGGTCCCTATGTTGGTGCTGGAGGTTGCTTTTGGGAAAGGCACGGTAGAGCCTCCTAGTGGTTCTATGGTGGACTCAAATCTGTAGGATCGAGGATCCCCGGTGTATTTTGAGGAAGACTCGAATGCCTTCTTGACCTTATATATAGTCAGCTAATATTGTAAATGACATAGTTTGATATGTGTATATAAGTGTGATGTGGTTTTCGAAAATTGTGGCCCTACTTTTCTATCCCATCTTTGTGTCATATGGGGATTTATTTATTCACTTCCACATGTGCATTAAAATGAAAGGGTCAACGACGTGTCCTGGGACGTCGCTATTTAATCGACCACCGAGGGATGGGCACGCTCTCGGAGGATCAGGGCGTGACATTTCTATTGAAGGACATGATTCCTAGGGGAAGCATTACTTACTCTAGATGTCTACTTCTATTATTTTACTCCACAAGATCGTCATCAACTACATCAAACCCAAGGTTGCTTCAAAAACTTATGTTTCCAAATTCGAAGAAAAAATGATGTGGGCCATTTGCAATGGTGTTGCTGTCTCACTCCCTCACACAATCCTAATGCACATGTACAGAACTATCATGAAGGGAAATGGACAACTACCATACACAACATTGATAACCAGACTCTTTCAACACTTTTAGATTCAACCGTCGTCCATGTTTTGCTATAGAACCATTGTCTCAATGCAAATTGGACTTAAAATAATCTAAAAAATGAGATTAAAGGATCTCTCTAGAGCCTTGAGACTTCTAAAGAAGGAATTTGCTAGCAAAGCTAAGCCAATATCTACTGCTGAGAAGAAGCGCATAGGGAAAAGTGTTATCTTAAGAACCCTAAAAAGAAAATAACCTATTCTTCTTCTTTAGGATGAAGAAGAGGAAGATGATGAAGACAAGACCATCTCTGCTATTGCCATGCATGATCCTCTTAGAGGTATAGCTGATTCTGAGAAAGAGGAAGATGATGAAAGCGAGGAAGAACCAGAAGAAGAAAGTGATGGTGAAGAAACCGGAGTAAAAGAGAGTGCAAAGGGTGACTCAGATCATGAAGAATGAGATGCCAATGTGAATAAGGAATAGGAGGACATTAACAAGGAAGGAGAAGATACAAGAAAAATTGATGTACAAGATGTTGGGGAGACGAGAACTGGTAAACAAACCAATGGTGGAAGAGAAGGAGTTCAGGAAGGACAAGTTGTTTCTCAGACTGAGCCACTAAGACAAGGGGAGTAGGTGAGAAAACTCCTCTTGTTGAACCAACTGCTAGTGATGGCATTAGTCGATCTCATCCCGTTGCTGAAGATATTTATGCATCTCATTTCCTTGAAGTCTCACACGAGGGTCAGGACAAAGAAGCTAATGTTCAGGGAGAGCAACAAATTTCACATGTTCAGGTTGATGTTCCTTCACCTCTAGATACTCCATCGATACACTTTTGTAGAAGTTAGTTCCTAAACTAAATCGAGAATCAAACTATCCTCGGATAGTAGAACTCTTTTGAAGATTAAGGCCTAGCAATATGCGATGAAGTTTGAAATCTAGAAGTTGCATGTTGCTTTCAGTACTACCTCTTAGTCTCTCACCGGAAAGGTACAATCTCTTAAGGATAAAGTCCAAACTATGAATCGGCAGGCATCGCACAATCGGCGAAAGTTGAGACTGTTTTTCATCGGTGCCTTACTAAGCTTGAGGAGACCATGCAAACTTTGGAGGATTTTTGACTTGTTCATGTTCCTAGACAACCCTGATCATTTTCGAAGCAAACTCTTTTTCTTTGTGCTTGTTTGATTTTCTTTTTTGCTATTGACAAAAATGGGGAGAGATTTTCGAACAAGTGGTTTATGTAGACTTTTGATTGGTGTGTTTTGTGGATGCAGAATTTATTGTGTTTACTATTTGTTATCTCTATCAATTATCATGTGCTGCTAAAGTATTGTTTTGCAAGATAACTTTCATATTATGCTTAAATCTTCATAAAAGTTTTGTCACCAACAAAAAAGGGGAGATTGTTGAGAAAACTCATATTAGGTTTTAAAGTTTATAAAACTTTCTTGTTCTTGTTCTGAAGAATACTAGACTTCTGAAGTCATATCGAAAACTCTTGTAAGTCTATTCATTCCAGAAGTCTTTCCCACTCTAGTGTAATCCAGACTAAAACCAAATCCATAATGAAGATATAATTAGACTCAGGATTATTGATCTTACGACGAGAATTCAGTATGAATGTTATAGAGATTTATCTTTAATATCTGGCTTTCTAGTGAAGAATGTCACTTACCTTTTATAAATATATTAATGGAATCAATCATGAATTGATGGAATCAATCATGAATTGATGGAATCAATCATGAATTGATGAAATCAATCTTGAAAATAAGTTCCTTTTTGGGAAGCATCTATTTATGGAAACCTAAATTTTAATTGTATGGGTGACCAGAATCAACGGATTTTCATCTCAATCTTCAAACGGCTACAATATTTCCTTAATCAATTCTGTCCAACGGATTGATTGGAATAAATTCCTCTAGAAAATGCCAACAACTAGTAAGGCGTAAAGGAGTATTTAAGGAGGTCATTCAGTCCATTTGAGATAGAGTGTGAAAATTGAAAATTCCAAAGTTTGAAGCCTTTCCAACCACTTGTTCTTCAACGACAGCGCTTATAAATTGTATTCAAGAGAGAAAATCACAAGAAGAGTGACTCGGTGAGAGAAAAAGAAATCTTCGGCTGAGTGTTTGCACTCAAAACATTGTACTTCTATCTTGATACTTTAGTGAATTTCAGCCAGAAGGCTATCAGTGTGGGAGAGTAGACGTAGGCTTAATCTAAGCCGAACCACTATAAATCTCGTGTGCAATTTTCTCCTCCCATAACTCTTTTCAACTTTATTCGTTGCAATTTTCTATTAAATTTCCCAAAATTCTAAACCATCTCTATTTGAGTATGAATTTTCTTCACAAATCTGGTGACGCTTTTAGTCATACTTTGAATTTTTCATAAACTTTGCTTGTAACTTAATATATATTTTGCATTTAATTGTTAATTTTTTTTAACACCTATTCATCTCCCCTCTAGGTGGTAGTATTAGCATTTTCAGAGTTTGCTCTTGAGTTGCTCAAAGCTATCAGCCAATCAATAATTGCAATTCCCATCTTTTCCAAGGGCTATGCCTCTAGTAAATGGTGTCTTAATGAGTTGTTCCAAATGGTGGGGTGTAGTAAAACAAGGAGACAAAAGATTAATGAGTCTTATGAAGAAGCCTTTCTTTCACATACGAAGAAATTTGGTGCGAACGTTAGTACGTGGGAAGCTGCTCTCAACTTTGTTGCCAATCTAAATGGATGGGACAATTCAAAGAAGAACATGTATGTCATTTTCCGGGTTATCATTTTGGCGTTGTGTTTCCATAATAATACCTTGTCCTTCTAATTATTTTTTCCATTTTCATTTGTTAATATTAGAGGTGAAGGAGAATTGGTAGATGAGATTGTCACGAAGGTTATAGATGAGTTGAAAATGACTTATCTACTGGTGACAGACTGCTTGGTTGGAGTTGAACATCATGTGAAGGAAATCGATAGAATGCCATATGGCGATTCAGACGACATAAAAATTCTTGGAATCCATAGTATGAGAGGTGTAGGAAAGACTACTCTTGCCAAAATCATCTATAACTAGCTGTTACATCACTTTAAAGCTTGTTCCTATCTTCTAATGTTAGAGAAACTTCCCAAATGAAAAGCCATTGAGTGTTTGCAAAATGAACTACTCTCTGACATCCTGAAAAGAAACTAGCCGAACATTAGTAATGTGACATCCTGATTTTCAGGTTATGTTTTCAATTGAATAAGTTGGGCTTTCCATCGACGCGCCTATAGTTCTATTCTCTAAGATGATTACTCACGGGATAACTAGTATATCTGGTGAAGCCGTTAAAGGATTTTAATGTAATGGACTTGAGAATTCGACTAAGCATCGACTGCTCAACTGTGCTAATCTACAAGGGTCATTACGGCACCGCCAAAATTGATTAGAGATCAGAGATAAGTTGATTCAATAGAGGTATGTGTTTAGTGTGTGGATGATTCCACCTGATTGCAAAATTTCTGTCGAATCGCACTAGACTGACTTTTTTTGTCATTTTGTACCCTGTCTCGTATTTGAAACCTCGAGATTTTCACGACAACCGAGAGTTGTTAATGTGTCGAAGATGCACAATGTGGCTTGAAAATAATTGACCCCGGGTCAATTGCACTCAAAATTCCTAAAAGTTACCCGGTAGGTTAGGTCACGCTAAAATTGCGCCCGGTTGAAATTAACCGTGAATTTAAACCCGATTTCATAAATTGAAAGTTCTATTATATCATGATTATTTTAGGAATGTCGACTCATCCTCTAAAATTTTTTCTGCAAACCCGATATTTCAACGAAAAATCAAAGTTAGGTTATTTTGGATTGGGAAAATTAGAGGGCCGTTTTTTGTCGCATTTTTTGGATTCAAGTTGGTTCAATTGATGAGGAAAAATCATGAGAGAGATGATAGACATTGGCTGGATTTTAGGGCTCCAATTGAACTCAATTTGAGGGGAATTGCACCAAATTGGATGGAAATGATCCAAAATTCGTAGGACCAAGGGGCAGCCACTTTGGACCTCTTCAATGGCTCCTAGGGAAGTTTTGTTCTACAAATTGGCTGAGGATTGAAGGCTAAAGGTGGTGGGCCTTTGCAATGAGCAATTGGAGATATTTAGCTTGACTTTGAGGCATTTTGGGACCCTCCAAGCTGCAGCTGGCTTCTTCTTCCTTAGCAGCCCCACTTTATCCATTGTTGAGTGTGTGTTGAAGCTTGAGAGAACCAGAGAAACCAACCACAACACCCCCTGCCCGTCGAACCTCTCCCCTGCCACCATCCAGCACCGTCGCACACTGTCCCGCCACCCGCAAGCCCGCGTGCTCATCCCGCTCACCTATGCCTCTTGCCACGCCCAACTGCTGTCCCGAGCCTCTGTGCAACCCATCGTAGCTCACCTAGTCGTCGTTTGCCACCGTCCAGCAGTTGTGACATCTTGAATTTCGAGTTCTGGTTTCAATTAAATAAGTTGGGACTTTCATCGACACGCTTATAGTTTTATTCTCTGAGCTGATCACTCACGAGATAACTAGTCTAACAGATGAAACTGTTAAAGGATTTTAATGCAATAGACTTAAGAATTCAACTAGGAGGAATCAATTACTCGACCATGCTCATCTAGAGAGATCATTACGGCACAGTTAAAAATCGATCAGAGATTAGAGATAGGTCGATTTGGTGAGATATGTGATCAAAGTATAAGTGATTCCACCATATTACAAAATTCTCGTCGATCGACACTAGACAGATTTTACGTCGTTTTGGTACCATGTGCCCGTATTTGAAATCTTAAGATTCCCACGACAACCAAGAGTTGCCAATGTGTCGAGAATGCACTTTGTGGCTCGAAATAAATTGACCACAGGTAAATTGTACTAAAAATTCCTAAAAGCTACTCGGTAGGCTAGGTCACGCTAAAATCGCACTAGATTGAAATTAACTGCGAATTTGAACCCGATTTTAGAAATTGAAAGTTTTGTTATGTCACAAGTCATTTTAGGAATATTGACTCATCCTCCAAAGATTTTTTTGCTAACCGAGATTATTGGCAAAAATTCAATATAGAGCCGTTTTTGTCCGGAAAATTCAGGGGACTGTTTTTTTATCGCATTTTTGGGTTGCAAGTTGGTTCTATTAGCAAGGAAAAATGTGAATTGAAGTGTGGACATCTTGGTTGGATTTATAGGGACCGGTTTAAGTCCAATTGAAGAGAGGTTGGTTCACTTTGGGGGATTTGGAGTCCAAATTTGTTTGCAATGGCCATCACCACCTTTGGACCACTTCAATGGCTTCCTAAGGAAGCTTATTGGTCTACAAAATGGCTAAGGGAAGCCAGCCCATGTTGGTGGGACCTCTTCAAGGGACAAAGAGATAGGGTAGAAGCAAGAAGGACCCTCCAAGTGGCTGCCGTCCCCTTTCTTCCTCAACTTAGCTTGCTTTCTCCATTTCTAGCCACTTTGAAGCTCAAGAGTTATAGAGAAACCGAGCCAGCCACCCCCGCATGTTGCATGCCCGTTCGACCACCTCCAAGCCCGCCGTTCGTCGTCGCTCGCCCGTCGTGTGCCGTCTAGCCGTCCGCCTCCTGCTCACTATCTCGGGAGCCTAGTCTGTCCCCCGAGCCTCCTCAGGCCATGTTGAGCTCAACCAAAGCCCCGTCAGCGCCATTCCGCCGCCGTGAAGCACCATCGTTGGTTGTCTAGCCCCGCTACTGATTGTTCTCACCATTTCCATGCCAACCGGCCTCCGTTCTAGCCCCTCATCCCATCAGCCCGAAGCCGAAGCCAGCAAGTCATTGTTGGCTTCGAGGCCCATTTTGGACCGCTTCGGGCCTCGTAATGTGCTACCGCTTCGAAGTTTGTCGCCCGTCTCTGCGTTCTTTGTTGTTGTGGACTCATTGGATTTCAACACCGGTGAGCTTACTCCCTAAACTCTATTTATGGAGTTAATGACCCTTAAGGGTTGATTAGTTTAGGCTAAGTATGGTTTATGTGGTTAGTTAGAACAGATTAACAATTTAATTACTCGTTATTGCATGTTAGGTAGTTAGACCAGCTTAATTAGCACTTAGAAAGGTTGTATTATTTATCTAGATAGGTTTGGAAATTTTCCGGGCTCGTTTTGGTATTTAATTAGGCTTTTTTGGCCTAAGTTTGCATTTATAGCATTTAAACGTATATATTTAATTAATTTTGGTATTTATTTAATTATTTATTATTTTCTGAAAATTACACCGGAATAGCCGGTGACCAGAATTTCGTGCTGATTTCAATGGTGTACTTGGTTAATTTAATTGAATGCTAGATTGTTTTGTTTGAGTGATAATTGTAATTTTGGGAATTTATCCCAAAATTGAGTAATTTAAGTATTTAGTCAAGAAACACCAGGCGTCGGTTTATAACGCCAAAAATATCTTTGTGAACTATATTAAATGGTATGACTTTTGAAAAGGAAAATATTATATTTTGGCTTAGGTCGACCGTGTACCCACACACGATTATTTCTATCGGGTATTATAAAAATGGTGAATTGTCAGTTAAAAAGAACAGTATATTATCTGTCAACTTCGATGAGCATTATAGATATCGATCAGTTTTGGTGAGCTATATTATCCGTCAACTTTGGTGAGCATTATAGATATCGATCACTTTTGGCAAGCAATTATTATCCGTCAGCTTCGGTGAGCAATATAGAGATATAACAACTTCGGTGAGCATTATTATATATCTATCAACTTTTGTGAGCTATACCAATTATTTTCAGCTTGGGTGAGCAATGCTTGAATCAATCGAATTTTATGGATAGTATTGATGGTATGAAATCGAGTGGATCGATTGATTGATGATTTGATTTGAATTAAAGTGATTGGTTGAGTATATGAATCCAACTGACTTGTAGGAAGGAACTGAGGCAAAGGTAAGTCCTCTATGTTGTGTGTGGTTAAATGACCTTTAGGTGTATTTCATTCCTAGTCGGAGTTTAGGGGGTGGACATGTGAGACGTTGTCTCACCCCGTCGTGGGCTAACATTTTCAGGTCCATAGATGGAGGTTCCTCCCGAATATTTTGGCTAGCCGAAGAAGGTCACTAAATAAATCGCTCAAATTCCCCTCACTGGGAGCCAATGAGCATAGGTCTATGAACTCGTGAGATCCATTGTCTAGGTTGATGCAAGTCTATCCCGGAGGGTACCTCATCAATTCAGATTGTGGTATCGTTACGGGCGAGATGGACCCATAGAAGGTCCCCTACCGGAGTCTGAGATTCCTATGTCGGTGCTAGAGATTGCTTTTGGCAAGGGTACAGCTGACCCTCCTAGTGGTTCAGTGGTAGACCCGAGTTCCCCGGAGCCAAAGACCCCGGAGCCTTCGGTTGCGGATTCGAACGCTTAGAGGACTTGTAGCCCTTTTGTCTTTTGTAGACTTGTGAATAGACTAGTATTGCTTATGACCTAGTCTGATGTGTACAAAAGTGTGTTGTGGTTTTCAAAAAATTTGGCCCTGCTTTTCTATCCCATCTTTGTGCTGTTTGGGGATTTATTTATACACTTCTGCATGTCCATTAAAACGAATGAGTCGGCGACACGTCTTGGGACGTCGCAATTAAATCGACCACCGAGGGATGGGCACACGCTCGAGGATCGGGGCGTGACAGTAGCCGCTGTCGCCCGCCTGGCCTTGATGCAGCCATTGCCGCCTGTCCTATGCCGTTCCAGCCCAGCCAGCCGCCCCAATCAGCCCTCTCGGCCCGATGTAGCGGTGGCCGAAGCTCGGCTCTAGTTGAGAGTTCATGGCCCATTTTTAGGCCCGTCCGAACCTCCGTTGGTGTTGCTCCAAGCTTGTTTAAGGCTCACCTCTGTGTCGCCCTAAACCGATGAGTTTACTTGCTAAACTCTGCTTAGAGTTAATGACGTTTATTGGATAATTAGTTTAGGCTAATTAGGGATTATGTGGTTAGTTAGTGTAGATTAGTGATTTAATTATTCAATTGTGCATGTTAGGTAGTTAGAACATATTGATTAGGGCTACGAGAGGTCGTGCTATTTATCGAGATAGGTTCGGAAATTTTCTAGGCCTGTTTAAGTAGTTAGATTAGCGTTTCCGGCCTAATTGAGTATTTATGGTATTTAATTTGTATTATTTAATTAATTTTGGTATTATTTAATTATTTAATATTTTTGAAAATTATACCGGGATAGCCAGTGGCTGAAATTTCATGCTGATTACAATGGTGTGCTTAGTTTATGCAATTGAGTGTTAATTTTTGCAAATTGAGTGGTGATTGGAATTTTGAGTATTTATTCCAAAATTGTGAAATTTTGTTATTTAATTAGAAAATCTCGGGTGTTGAGTTTTGACATAAAAAATGGTTTTAAAGTCTATATCAAATAGTGGGATTTTAAAAAGAATGGTATCAATTTTTCTGGTTCAAATTAACCATGTACCCACACACGACTATTTCACCGTGTGTTTTTATTACGAAAAAAATAGGCCAAATGCATTATTTTAATTAGGACATTTGAGTGCAAAGTACGATATTTTGACTGTAACGAGCCTTTGGGATTGGGCGATGCTCCTTCGAGAATGCCCCAAGTCAACGAATGCCGATCACAATGGAGGCTGGACTGATGCTCCTATGTGGAATGCCATCTAGATGTAAACGTTGCTATGCGAGACGATGCTCGGCTATGCCGGAAGACCGTTGACTGTTGAGTCGGCCATGGCCGTTGGGTCGTAATCAATTGGGATGCATGATTGATTGATTTGACGCGCTCGATTATGGGACAAAACTATGTGGCACGGTATGGGACGTGTCATAATAATTTTGCCTTATAATTGGGACTCTTATGTTTATTAAGGTGAAAGTGGTGGTGTTCCAATTGATTAAGTTTGATTATTGCATATGGTTATGTATATGAACTGTGCTGACATGCAGGGAGGATCTAAGACGAGGTAAGTCTCTGTGGTTGTGTGATTATGTGGCTAGGCGTATTTCCTTCCTAGTCGGAGTTTAAGAGGTGGACTTGCTGAGATGTTGTCTCACCACGTTGTGGGCTCAATTCTTTTCAGGTCCTTAGATGACGGCCCCGCCGGTTCGTTATGGTCAGCCTCAGAGGGTTACGGAGCTGGTTACTAACTACCCTATTCCCAGAGGCCATGGGGTCTGGGTTTATGAGCTCGTAGTGACCACCATCTGGGTCGATGAAAGCCTATCTTAGATGGTACCTCATCAATTTAGGGCGTGGTTTCGCCGCAGCCTTAATGGATACAGAGTTGGTCCCCTCCAGGATTTTGAGGTCCCCACTGTGGTTGTCGACACCGCTTTTGGCGAGGGTACAGCTGACCATCTCGATGGTGCTGTGGTGGACCCGGTGCCCCCATAGCCTGTGGAGTCTAAAGGGTTGGTGAACGTGTCCAATTAGGGGGTCGTTAAACAATTTCCTTTTTTAGGGCCGATCTTTTTGGTAGACAAACTAGTCTTGTATATAAACCTAGTTTGTGTATAAAAACATGTTTCAATTGTGAATTTGTTATCCTGCTTTTCTATCACGTGTTGTTTGCTGTCAGGGGATTTGTTTATTCGATTCCGCATGTGCAATAAAATGAATGGGTCGGCTACGCATCTCGGGACGTCGCAATTTCATCGACCACTGAGGGATGTGCACACGCTCGGAGTTCCGAGGCGTGACAAGTAATGTTGAATGTGGAATTAGTACAATAAATGGAAGGTTGCGAGGCAAAAAGGTTTTGGTTCTACTTGATGATGTTGATGAAAGGATTCACTTGAATGTGCTTATGGGAAGGCCAGTGTGGTTTGGAAAAGGAAGTATAATGATTATCACTAGGAGAAACACGGATGTCTTCAATGTGCCTAAGGTCTGTTGTACTTATGAGCTCACTGAAATGGACTTCAATCAATCGCGTCAACTTTTAGAAGAGATCATCCTTTGGATGAGTATGTTGCTCTCTCCAATAAAGTGGTAAAAATGACTGGAGGTCTTCCTCTTGCTCTTGAGGTTATAGGTTAATAACTATAAGGTAAAAGCAAAGATTTTTGGGCAATTACGTTGAAGAAGTTGGAAAAATTTCCTCATGAGAAAGTTAAGAAAAAGTTGGAAATATGTTATGACACTTTGGATTACTGGCAAAAGCGGATTTTTCTAGATATATCTTGTTATTACCTATGGCCTTTCGATCTCTGGATTTGACAAAAGGACTGTGCTTCACCTATGGCCTTTCAATCTCTTCCCAGGTGAAGGTCTTCAAGTCCTTCAGCAGAGGTCTCTGATAAAAATTGGAGAAGACAATAAACTATGTATGCATGTTTAGCTAAGAGACCTTGGCAGAGACATTGTTCACGAAGAAGGTAAAATGAAACTAGAGAATAGACCAGATAAAGGAACCATGAGGAAGCTTCAGTTATTTTCATGAGAAAGAAGGGAACTCTTTTGCCTTAACCTGCGGTGTCCACCTGTACTTCCTTGAATTTGTGAAGCTTATTTATACACACCTGTCAGGTAACGAAAACATCTTTAGATGTTTCAATTTAGATAGAGCTTTCAAAACTTTAGGTTGAATCTTCTGCATAAACATAGATTAAAGGTTGCCCTCAAATGAAATTGCCCAAATGCATCATTTAGCTGTTGGTCACATTGTTTTGACAATCATCCTCTAGAGAATCTTTTGGCGATTGGGAGAATCTATTGACAATCTTCTACCCATGGATTTTTCAGTTGAGGAAGAACATTTGTTTGACATTGTAGAGCACATTGCATGCAGAAGCTCTTTATCACACTAGAACCTTGTCTTCCTATTATGTTGTTAAGCAGAGACTCGGTGCAAGTACTACAGATCTAATCGGGTGGTGGGCTACAACAAGGAAATTGTTGGGCATTGAAGGAGATGAAGAATCTAGGAGGGTTGAAGTATTTCTTGGGCATTGAAGTGGTTAGATCGAAAGGAGGTGCTTTTTGTCTTAAAATATATATCTGTGTGTGTGTGTGCGCGTGCGTGCGTGCGTGCGTGCGTGCATGTGTGTGTGTGTGCATGCGCGCGCTCTGGACATGTTAGAAGTTGGAATGTTGGAGTGTAAGCCTACTGACACCCTTATAGTTTAGAATCATAGACTAAGGGAGTATCCAAATCAGGTGCCGGCCAATAAAGATAGATATCAAAGGTTAGTACGAAGACCGATCTATTTGTTATGGACTCACCCTATTCAGTGTTGGTATGCTTACAATAGTTTATATTGTCGATTCCATGATTCTATGTATACTCGTTTATTTTACTGGTTAGGTACAGCCTCTAGTCTTTTATCTAAGATTTTCCTCCTCTAGGAGAATTGTAGTACTTCAACAACATGGCAATTAGTGGAAAACCATAGCGACAACTAGGAATGAACTAGGGATATAATAGACTGCCAAACACTTAGAGTGCCAAACTTGGCACGGAGGGATACTTAAGTGCTAAAAGTTTGGAAAGTGACACTTAAGTACTAAAATCAGAGCAAAATGGATTAGTTAAGTGTCAACAGCGAGAAAATTCGACTAAATTGCATACGTGGCATTTTTCGACAACATGCTTTATTGACGTGGCAAATATATATATTAAAAGCACACATGGACGAGGAAAATGACATTGCCCCATCCACTCTGGCTTGGCCAAGCTAAACAACGTCATTTTTCCTTAGTGCTAAATGACGTCGTTTAGCTTATTTTGGGTTTAACTAGATCTGGCTATTGCTTGTGTTCACACCAGATCCAACATCCTCTCCATCATCGTTCACAGGTCGCCGTTTGCAAGTCGTCGCTCATCATCGTTGCTCATCGTCGTTGATCGCCGTCATCGCTCGCCGTCGTCGCTAGCTGTCATCGCTCACTCAGGTTTGTTCTCTTCTTCCTCTCCCTTGTGGTGAAATTAGGGCTCCAACTCATTTATTAGGGCTCCAACTTGAAATTTAGGGGTCGGCTGGGAAATGTAAGGCTTAGATCGTATTTTGATGTGAGATTTAGGGCTCAGATGTGGCACTTGAACCCTATTGGGGGTTCGGATTGACAGTTTAGGGTTCGGCCTTGAAATGTAGGGCTTGACGGGGGGAAAATTAGGAGTCAGATGTGGTGTTAGAACCCTATGCTACTGTGATGTATGATTTAGGGCTTATATATGGAATTGTGATTTGCGAAAGTAATTTTTAGGGGTCAGATGTGAAATGCGATGTGCGATGGTGATTGTTAGGGTTCGAAGTAGTTGTCGTGGGGACTTCTAGGCATTTTTTTTTTTAAATTGAAGTGTTGAAATGGGTGTCATGAAGACCTGTGCTTATCTAGGGGACCTCTCAATATTTTAAGGGAATGCAACATAATCAAAGTAGCTGTCATGTGAGGACCTCTATTTGTCTTGAGGGCATCTTTCCAATAAATCTCGCCTGACTTGTGCATCTCTTCCCTCTTTCTTCTTTTCTTTAATAAAGTCTATGAGAGTGTAGGGATCTCCACATGCAATTGTGTGTTGTCCTTTGTGGATATGGTCCCGAAAGTTAATTGTTTTTTTTTCCTCTTTGGTTGCAAAAATAGCTTATGATAAGGATTATGTTGCTATCATTGTTTGCGACGGTGGGGATTTTACAATCTGGGAGGATGAGTGGGAGTATGAGGGAGAAAATGAGGGTATTATCTTTGTAGATATAAAGAAAGCATCTTATATTGGATTTATTAGGGATATAATGACAAATTTACCTTGTAAAGTACAAAAGTTGCTATACGGTGTTCAGGAAAGGCTTGAGAGATGGTTTGAGAAATTTAGAAGAAGATAATGGTTTTAATGTCCTATATCATTATTTTCATGGCAAAGAGATGAAAGTATACGTTGAATATAATAGTGATAATGAGGACAAAGATGATGACAGAGATAACACCCAAGTAGAAGAAGGAGGAGATGGTATTCAAGCTAGTACTGAGGTTAGGGATGAAGGAAGGCATGATAGATAGGATGGGGAGGAGAGAGGTGCAAATGCTATTCACCAAAGTGATGGTGACATAGATGATGTTACAATCATTGAATTAGATTGGGAAGTAGTTGAATCCAGTGATGGTGATGATGACAATGAAGGGTTGCTTGCTGAAAATTTCTTAAGTGGTGATGACAACGAGGAGCTTACATAGTCAAGGAAAAAACAAAGGGACTTTTCGTCAGATAGATTTGTAGCTTTATAGGTAGCTGATGAAGTTCCAAACAGAGACGAAGGCCCTGCAAATGCTGGTGTTGTTGGATAGGAGACAGATTATGAAGAACACGTTAAGAATGCTACTTCCCAGGATGAGCTTGAAGAAGATTAATGAGTTGTGCATAAAAAGAAAAGTAAGTTTCCTTCCTATGATACATCCATTACCTCTCCTACTTTGTCAGTAAGTATGAAATTCTAAGATGCGAAACAATTTAGGAAGCTATATTTAAGAACTCTATTGCTACACAAAGAAATATTGACTTCATTAGAAACACTAAAAACTTTGTAAGAACTAGGTGTTCGCAGCAAAATTGTCCATGGAAGATTTATGGCGCATTTGTTAGGAAGAGTGGGTCTTTCCAGATTAGAGCCTACCAAGAGGAACATATTTGTTTCATTAATTTTCAAAACAAAAGGGTAACAAGTGCATGGTTGTCCAAGCACTTCTTCGATCTAATCAAGCTGATGCCCAAGATGAAAAGTACTGACTTTAGGATGCTGGTGAAGGAGCGTGTAGGCATCAATGTATCTAAGAATTAGTGCAAAAGATCGAAGCAAAAGGTGATGAAAATAGTTAGGGTCTATTTGTTTTCATTCTTTTTTTCTATTTTTGAACAAAATTTCTATTTTTTGTTCCAAGGAACAAAAAAAGAACAGAAACGCAATTGTTTGCGTTTTTGTTCCAAATCTATTTTTTGTTCCCAAGAACACATTTTGAACAGAAACAAGAAACAAGAAAACGTGTTTCTTGTTTCTGGAACAATTTTTAAGAACAAATTTTCTCTCTCCTCTCTTTTTCTTCTCTTTTTTTTTTCTTGTTTTTTTTTCTTTTTTCTTTGGCCGATCGCTGGCCTCGGCCATGACCGGCGACCGGCCGTCGAGGGCCGGCGACCTCACCGGAGCATCGCCGGCCCCGGCGAGGCTCGACCTCACCTTGGCTAGGCGAGCTCGGGCTCGCCTAGATTCGGCGAGCTTGAGCTCGCCCAGCCCACCGGCGAGGCTCGCCGGCTTAGCGGTGGCCCGGCGAGGCCGAGCCTCACCCAACCACAGCGAGGCTTGGCCTCGCCGAGGCCAGCGAGCCTCGGGCGTGGCTAGGCTGCCGACGACCGGCCAAAAGAAGAAAAAAAAAAGAGAAAGAAAAATAAAATAAAAATATTAAAAAATTAAAAGAAACAAAAAAATAACATAAATTTACCAAACGTGTTTCTGTTCATTTTTTATTCTCGGAACAAGTTTACCAAACACGTTTTTTTATTCAAAAATTGTTCCTCGGAACAGAAATACTTTTTTCTATTTATGTTCCCTGGAACAATTTTTAAACAGAAATGTTACCAAACGCGCCCTTATTGGTTAGTATGGCAAGGAATATGGGCAGGTGTGGGATTATATTTGGGAGTGTAGGCTGCAAAACCTTTCAAGTAGAGTCTATGTAGAGGTGGTGGAGTGGTCACTTCCTAATAGTAGGACCAAGTTCGATAAGTTCTATGTGTGCTTTGATACATGCAAATGAGGATTTTTAGCTGGTTGTAAACGGATTATAGGATTGGACAGTTGTTTCGTGAAGGGCTTGTGCAAGGGAGAATTGTTGGCAACAATTGAAAGAGATGCAAATAACCAAATGTTCCCACTAGCTTGGGCTATTGTAAGGATTGAGAACAAGGATAATTAGTCCGACTCTTGAAAAATCTAATGGCTGACTTAGAAATAACAAACGGGAAGGGTGGGCATTCATGAGCAACCAACAAAAGGTTATGCTTGCTTTTTGAAAAATTTAATCAATTGTTTGCTTTATGATATTAACATGTTATTTGCTTACATTTCTTACTTTGAATTATTGCAGAGATTGGTTCTGGCAGTAGCTGAGTTGTTGTCTCATGCTGAACATCAAATGTGTGTGCAGCACATACACGGAAATTGGGCAAAGACCTACAAAGGGGATAAGCTGCAGTTACAATTTTGGCAATTAGTAAAGAGTATGAACGTGGCTGACTTTAGAATAGCTAAAGAATGATTGCTTCAGTTGACAAAGGAATGTTTTGCTGCACTATTTCAAATAGAACCAAAGCATTGGTGCAAGGCATTAATTTCTCCGGATTCCTCATGTTGGAGAGATTGAATCTCGAAGAGTGTAAAAGATTGGCTGAAATCGACTCATCAATTGGTCAATTGAAGTGCTTGGTTTTCTTGAACTTGAACTTCTGTAGGGATCTCCATTATCTACCACTGGAGTTGGGTGAATTGCCAGCTCTCATAGAACTTTTACTTGATGGAACTTCAATACAAGAGATTCCGGCTTGGTGGGGTATGGAGAACCTGACTAATCCCCATGTTCAGATTTCACCATCAGCGAAAGTAGGGGATTTACTCAATCGTCTGACTTCTTTGTCGAAGCTTTCATTGGATGAGACGCTAATTACTCACCTTCCTAACTACATTGGAGCGCTAACAAACCTTCGAAGGTTATCTTTGAATGGGTGCTTCCAAATACAGACACTTCCACGCTCCATTATTGAATTACGGTCATTGACTGAGTTGGATCTATTGGAAACAGGAATCAAAGAGTTCCCAGACTCTCTGGAAAGTTTGAAGAATCTAAAAGAATTGAAATTATCGTGGCTCAATTGGTCTGGGGATATCTCACCACCTAAGCTTCCCACGAGCTTGACTTCTCTAGCAATCGTGTGTCCAATGCTGCTACCAGTTCCTGATCTTTCAAGCCTGATCAATCTGAAAGTGCTATTATTATTAGTGGGAAGATTCTCTGATTCATTTGAGTTGGCGCAAATTCTAGATCCCATGCCTTGGTGGATTGGGGGTTATCCAAATTGGAAGTCTCGACACTGTCGATCCCACACTGGACTAACCTATCTCCTGAGTTTGGATGGCTTCCTCACTTGAAATCGCTTCATCTTTATCGTTGCCATGCTCTGGGATGCATTCCGCAGATTCCCTGAAGTGTCTCAAAGCTTCATCTTGTAGATTGCCCGTCACTTACCACACTCGATATCTCAAATTTGAAGGACCTATCGGAACTATATGTCCTTGCTACACCTCTAGATGATCTTTTTGGTCGTGAACTTTTAGACAATTTGCTCGCATGTAAGATAGAAAAAACTAAGAATCGTCATAGGTGGACATCGGAAAATAATTTCCCGCGAATGGTATTTGAACGGCATGGATTGACAAAACTCTCGGTAATGATGCTCTAGATTTGCCTCAGCCTCAGAGATTGTGAGTTACATGTCAAGGATACATTTCCTAGATTGTGTTGAAAGATATCCTACATACCCAGATTTTGGGTATATGTGAAGGCTCTTTTCTCCCTACTCTCTTTCAAGAACCATGTAAATGAACATATTAAGGGACAAAAAATCGCTTCAAGTGCCAAAAGTTGGCACAAATGGACACTTAAGTGCCAAAAATTATGAAAGTGATACTTAAGTGCCACTTTTTATGAAAAATGAGATACTTGAGTACCACATCCAGCGAGCCTCTGTGGCACCCCTCGACGGCTCTCGAACCGTTAGGGTCGCCACTGTTCGATTATCATTCTCTTACTTGACCTGAAGGTCTATCAATCATGGGGGTTTACATCTTTTAGATCAGTCCTTGCGCAATTTATATGGCGGAAACACATCCATCAACTCCCTTTCTTAGATTCAGAAAACGATGCACACCAACTAAACATTTATAGGTAAAAGCCGAACACTTTTATTTACTTAAACCAGATGGACATCATTTATCGGTACATCAAAATGCCATAGTCTTCTATACTCGGCTATACTTCAAAAGATGACCGACATCTCCTCTAACAGTCGTATACTTAAAGTCCATCGATCAGTGTTGGCGTCCAAAAGTTCCTTCCTTTGCTATCTTCCTCCTCGCGGTCATATCCAACCACTTGATCCATCTACCAGTGGCAGTGGCAGCAGAGGTATCTTATCTAGTTTGAAATGTTAGTCCCCAAACGAGGTGAGTACAACCACTCAGCAGTAAAGATCCACCAAACTACACAATGCATCAAACAGAACAATCAAGGTATCATGAATAAAACACATATCATTCATGCATTCGAACATACCTCATCTTACAGCCATGCATATATCACCATACAACATGCATATACCACCATGCACTTGTACTCATATCATCAAGCAGCCATGCATATATCACCATACAACATGCATATACCACCATGCACTTGTACTAATATCATCAAGCAGCCATGCATATATCACCATACAGCGTGCATATACCACTATGCACTTGTACTTATATCATCAAACAGCCATGCATATATCACCATGCAATGTGCATATACCACCATGCACTCATATCATCCATGCTATCAAGCATACATCACCATGAGATCCATTCACGCCTTCATGATCGCATTTTCAATATCAAATAGCCTCAATTTATTTTCATAAGCAGATCATGCATCATGCCATATGCATACACCCATGCACATGATTCAATTCTCGATCTTTATCTTTCAATTAGATCACATCATTTTTCTTTCCAGGGACCAATGTTTGCATCCCACAATTTATCGCTCGCATCCAACTTGGCATTGCGAAGGCCTCCGGCACACACCTCCGGGCATCCGGCACACACACTCCGGGCATCTCGTATCCCAACTAGCATCGCGAGGAATCCCCCCCAGCACACACCTCCAGGGCTTCCGACAGTCTCGTTATTATCACAATATACCATCTTATATATGTCTCATTTTCATTATGGCATTTGATGCAACAATATCAAAGATCTAAACCATCTTTTGATGTCACATGATATACCAAACATCACCGTATATGCAACATATATAATCACTCAAGACATCATATTTTCTAGGGCAATCCATTTATTCTTGAAAATACAGCAAATTTCGGATAAAGCAGGGTGCACTTCTTTAGTGAAAATTCTTGGAAAATTAGTAAAAAATCTCAATAAATTCTGAGAATTTAACATGATGTAAACAAGATCCAGAGAAAGATATTTCATGAAGAACACCATGTCAAGAAAGTTCCAAATCAATCACATAGATCCATACATCATAGCAAAAGAAATTTCAGCACCACTTTTGCACAGTTTCGGAAATAATTTTGATTAAGCCCTTAAATAAATTCCAAAAATTCTTATATTTTGATATGTTATAGATGAGATCTAAAGGTAAAATTCTCATGAAGAAATCAAAAATTAATTCCTTCTGGATTAAAATCCATAATTTTTATAACTCTTCCTATCTCTCGGTTCACTGTCCAGATTCATCCTTTTCAAAGAAAATCGTTTTCCCTGATCATTACTTGTCCGTTTATCCTCAAATTTAAGTATTTTGCTCCTCAATATGTCTTCTACAACTCTCAATCAAGAACACAATCAAATTGGGACTGGATAATTTCACAAAATTCACGGAATCACAACAGATCAACATAACAGTTTCCAGATCTCGCTTCATCAAAGAAAAATGGTTTCATTGATATATACTTGTCCGTTTCCTTTAAAATTTTGATATGTTATTCTCCAAGAAGTCCTTTACAACTTTCATTAAGAAGTTGAAGTCATATTCCAACTAGAACATCACATGCAACTTACGAAATCATCAAAGGTCGGACTGTTTTTCCCAGAAACAGAACACTAGGCTAGAACACAACTCTTGTAACTTCGAGATTTCACACTTCATCACATCCGAAATTTACCATTTTCCACACACACATCACAGCAAGAAAGGGTAGATTGATGGACTTTACTTGCCTCTAATTCCTTATCTTGACAGCAAGCAAAACCAAAAGCTCGGGCTTAGCTCAACGGCGACGAAGACCGGCGGCGACAGCGGCGGCGGCTTGAGCACGGCAGAAGGCGGTCCCTTCTTCCTCTTCGCTGTTCACCCGCCTGCTGCTCACTCGTGAATTTCCTCACTGAACTCTCTCTCTCTCTCTACTCTCGGTTCTGCTCGGTCACTCTCTTTTGCTCACTTACACGAGCAGATTAGCCGCTGGTTTGACTAAAAACCAGCCAACGAAGAGGGGGATTGTCGGTGGATGCATGCATGGAGGATAGGTGGAGGAGGCGAGGACAGGTGGGTGGGAACGTGGCTTGCATGCGGTCTCCTCTCTCGCTCTCTGTTTTGCTCGACTGCTTGCTGTTTTCTGGTCACTGGTCAACAATCGAGGAGGGTCTCGGTAACAGAAAAGGGGTGAGGACGGGTGGAAGCAACGTGGCCATCGCTCGGTTCTCTTTCTCCCTTCGCTGACTACCGAAGACAAAGTCACGTGGCAACAGCTGTCCAAGTTTTCTTCTTCGTTAGCAGCCCCACAAGGAAGTGACGTGGCCTCCCCTGGCTCTCCCTCGGTCAACAAAGTTGGAGAAAATATGTGGGTTATTGACTTGCTTTGTCGATCATTAAGGGGGGCGTCTCGGTTTATTTGGGCCAGCAAAACAGTGGCCATATGATCCTAATGGGTGGCCCATTTCTTCAAAATTTTAATCCTCAAACTTATATACATTACACAAGCATCAAATTAATTACTTGCATGGAGAATGAACTTGACGAGACCATAGTTTATTCTACAATCAGACTGTCACTAAACATAATGTATTGATCCAACAATAATACGAATCAATGCCCGTAAATAATATAAATGACATAATCTGAATGATACCTCCATCACTTAGCTACGGACCATTGCGCATCTAAGGGTCAACAAAAATTTTCGAATGCCACAACCTCGCCGAAAATCTTACGTTGCATTTTTTTTTTATTAATTTTCTCGCTTACATGGCTCGCGGGAATGTCGAATCAGCAAAACACACATAAAAATGAAGTCATTTTGGCATAATTTAAATTTTAATATAATATAAAAATTAATTAAATTAAATTTATAATAATAATAATAATAATAATAATAATAATAATAATAATTGAAAAAAAAAAAAACGGAGGAGGAGGAGGAGGAGGAAGGCAACCAGCGGCCGAGGGCGAGCCCTTGCCACCGCTGCCTCCCCGCCGTCACTTTGGAAGGTGGGGGAGGGTTGATCAAGGCCGTCGAGCCCTAGCCGAGGGCCGGCGACCCCAGCCGACTGTCCCCACCTTCCAATGACGGGCGGGAGGCGGTGGCGGCGATGGCGGGCTAAGCCCTCAAGCGCCGCCGCCTCCCTCCTCCTCCTCCTCCCCCTTTTTTAAATTAATTAATTAATTTTTAAATTTTTAATTTAATTAATTGTTATTTTAAAATTCGAATTATGCCAAAAAAAACATCGTTTTGACACTATTTAGCCATATCAACATACAAAACGACGTCGTTTTGCACACAGCTCGTCGGAAAATTGCCACATCAGCGTTTTTGCCAGATTTTCTCGCCGGTAGCACTTAAGTGATCCATTATGCTCCAATTTTGGCACCTAAATGTCACTTTCGTAACTTTTGACACTTAAGTATCCATTTTTGCCAACTTTTGGCACTCCAAGGGTCCGAGTGTCCGTATTAAGGAAATATGGGCATTCCCTCAGCCTTGCACGTGCGAGATTAGGGGAACGCCTGCATGCGAGCTTTACGAGGCCTAGCATGTTTCTAACTCTCATAACTATTTTACTAATAGATCACCAATGTGCATGTTTCGCTAAAAAATAAAAGTAACTACATATCTATTTATAGATTCTATTTAGATCAATAATAAAACATAAACAGCAAGTAAAATTCTATTCTGTTCTCATATCACTTTTAGATTTCAAGTTATGCTGACATTTAAAATTTGGCTCACATAGACTTGCCATTCATGACATAAGAAAACCTGAGATCGAACTTAATATCCAAACAAAAACATCCAAGTAGAATGCTTTCGTTTGCATTCTGCATTTCTTTGCTTTAACATCTACCATTGACCCATTTAAGTCAAACCTGTTACAGGGAGTTGGAGGTGAATATGATTAGTGGCCCAATATGAAATGTGTGCTTAAAATCAAGTCTGATGTGTGCAACGAGCTTAAACTTAAGTTCAACTTAAGGGATAAGCTTGAATTTTAACTTTCCAACATCTTGGGAGCTTAAGTTTAATACAAGAGACGAGCTCTGAACTTAACCGTTTCAACTTTTTTGGAGCTTAGATTCAGGTTCAGCGTGGGAGATGAACTTACACCAAGTTTTTTTCCTACATTTTTGGAGCTCAGAATTGGCTCGATGAGCTAAGGTAAGTGAATTCAAACATTGTGAGAGCAACAAGATACTCGGAAATAAATGTTAATTCCAAACTTATGGGAGTTTTGTCCTAATTCCAAGACGATGGCAGCCTGTTTTCCAGCATCATTGACATCTTGTCTAAATTCATACTATGGCCATGCCTTAATTTCAACATGTTTTGTCCTAATTATTGGCACTTGAATTTCACGGAAACATCTTTTGAAGAAAATTATTCACAAAGGAGGGATTTATGATTTGATACCTTGGGCCTAACCATTTAAGCATCAAGATCAATGATTTCATAGGGTTTCTCTCAGAGACTAGTAATATTTAGGGTCTCTCTCTTTCCCCCGTAAAATTTTGGTGCACAATCACACCAACGAGAATCTGTATTCTCATCATAAGGGCCTTTCGGTCTTTTTAGTGGGGAACTATATTTATAAAAAAAATCTCTAGGCTTTCATTGTTGGGAGTCGGTGTCTAGTGGGAATCTCGAGCGTGTTTGGTAACGATTATGTTCCTGAAACAATTTTTTTTATTAGAAATGATTTTTTTTTTATTCTGTTTTGGGAACAATTTCTAAGTATTTTAAGTCATTTGGTAAGCTGTCAAAAATTTCAAATTCTGGAATAGAATTGCGTTTGATACCGTGTCCAAAATTTTTACTCCAAATCATTTTCTTTTAATTTTTAAATAATTTTATTACTTTTCTTTCCTTTCTCTCTCTTATTCTTCTTCTTCAAGTAGCCGACGACCTCACCGGAGCGTCGCCGGGCCCTCATCGCCCAAGCCTCACCGGTAGCCGGGTGAGGCTCGCCCAACCCCGCCAAGGCTCGGCCTCACCAGTGGCCAAGCAAGCCTCGCCGGCACTTGGCCACTGGCAAGGCTGTGCGAGGCCCGCCTAGCCACTGGCAAGGCTTGGCCGAGCCAGATTGCGAGGCTTGCCCAGCCTTGCCAAGGCTCGGCCTCGCCGGATCTAGTGAGGTGGAGCCTCGACGGTGATCGGGCGGGCCTCGTCGTGGCTAGGCCTCGGCAGATTGGGCAAGCCTCGTCGGGCCGGGCGAGGCCCGCCCAGCCCACCGGCGAGGCCCGCCTAGGCACCGGCTAGTTCGTCGGACCTCGCCCTAGCTTGGTGAGCCTCGGTGAGCTCACCGAACCGGTTGCCGGCAACCGGCGGGCGATGGGCAGCGACGCAAAGCGGTGGACGGCGACCGCGGTGGTGGCGATAGATGAAGAAGAAGAAAATTGAAGAAGAAGAAAATGACTTAATTCTTAGATTTGTTAGGAACAAGAATCCACCTTTTTTTTTTTTTTTAATTATTATGTTCTAAATTTACTGGGAACAAAAAAAAAATAGAAATTTGCTTTCGGGAATAAAACTTTTACCAAACATAATTCTATTCCAAAATTACTTTCAAAACGAAAAAATTAGAATCTGGCACCATTGGGAAAAAGGAAAGGACTTTGTTTGTTTGTTTTTTTTTTTTTTTTTAAAGCAAAAAGGAAAGGACTTTGTTAACACAACGGTTTTTGCATTGGATTACTATAAAAATAATAATATTGTGAGTCGCAAATTGGGTATCACTTCGTCTCCTCTGAGATCCAAGAGTCCGAAGAAACTAGTTTGTGCTCCATTCTCCGCTACTAGCTCTAATCTCCACTGGCGACACTCCGCTCGTCTTCGAGCATTAACCAAGAATCGCCTGACACAACTTGTTTTTGGAATTGTAGAAAGTTCATAGATAGTATCCCGACTGATTTCTCTCTTTTGCAGAACATCTTCATCAATTCAGGCTATTAATGATCGTCGTAGCTACCGTCAAGTGATGCCATCAACCACTTCAGAGCCTCGCCGACTGCGATTCTGTTCTACCCTGTTTCTGATTAAAGTGCCTGAACTGCCTCGCGCTCGCTCGATTTCTCTTTGGCTGGCCTCGATCTTCGTTGTCAACATTTCCAGAACCTTCATTTTCTGGTCCGATAATCGTTCTTAGCCTACGACCTTACCCTCAAGCTGAATTCACTCACTTGGCAGCAGGGGGAGTTCGATCACGCATAGGGAGAGTAAAATCTATTTTAGTTGTAGAAAGTTCGTAAAAACCCTTCTCACTGATTGCGCTCTTTCGCAGACTTTCTTCATTAAATTTGAAGTACTTTGAACTAGTTCGAGATTCACTCGCCAGCCTCCATTGTATCATTACTCACGTGTTTCAGACCTCCTCTGGCAAATTAAGCAAACGATCTAAATTAGTAAGGCTTCTCCTTAAGGTAAGGCTTCGTGCTCTATTTCAACTAAGTTTGAAGATGAAATTTCGTGATTTTGTCAAAGTTTGGATCTTCTGTGTGGGAGGCTATGTCCATGATTTTTAATGACACATGTTATTTCAGTGACAGTTTAAGTTCCGAACTCGCATGCATTCCAGCCTTGTTTCATTCTTCAATTTGTTGCTTACTATATGTTTGCGAAAATGCCTGAACGAAATTGTATACTCATTTGGAAAGTATTTCTCTGAATATAAAAATCTGGATGTCAATCTCATGTTCATATTGTAATATACAGGTTTGATTTACCCGTTCCATCTCTGATTCCTGTGGATTTAGTCTAGGACTGAGACCCATGTATACAGTTATTGTTTCATTCTTGTATGATCTCATATATTCATGTTGTCTTCGATCTGTTTTACTCCATCAACCTTTTCCCTCGATATGGATGGCTGTTAATGATATGAATCTTTGCCATGAGTAAGGCCTTGTAGTTGAGTGAGTCTTCGAAGTGTTTTCATGGATTTAAAACTGGTTTTTGCTTGTTGTGAAGGTAGTTCGGAGAAGTCTTACAGAGGGCTACCTTTAGAAAAAAGCGTGCGTTGCCTTCTATAGCAAAGAAATTGAACTCTATTTAGACTAAGCTCATGGAGATTGCTCTCCTACGTCTTAATAACAAAGCAGTGTGATATTCTTCACTTGACACGTATCGGGTTACTTTACTGCATTTTTTTTTTTTTACTCATTCTTCTTTACTATTTTTGATGTGTTTGTTGTGATTCCTTTTATATCATTTTTTGTGTCGTGAATCTTTTCGTAGTTAACTAATTAGGCTTCATTTTAGGATCATAATGAAGATAAAAACATTACACAGATACTTAGTGGACAAGAACTTTAGGACTTATTGACACAATAATGTTGGAAAAAGTATTATAATACATAAAATAATAATAATTATTGGAAATACATTATAAAAGATTAGAAAATAAAAGAAATGTCTGAAGCGTGCAAACACTGTCCTTAAGAATAATTCCGCCCGTCGAGTACGTAACTCGATACGTAAGGCTGCTATCTTACTAAGATACAATAGACCTTCCTCTATACTTTACACTGAATATTAGAATGAAAAAAAAAAAAAAAAAAACAACTTTTGTGTATAACCTAGCAAAAAGAAAAGGAAAGATGTGAGAACATATTGTATCTACTAAGATTGTGGTTTGGAGTTTAATTTATATTTAAACAAGGAGAGATCATCATAAATCAATTGGTAATTAAAAAGATGATCGTTATAAAATAATGAAGGGTTTATGAAGTAATAAATCAAAAGTTATAAAGCCGTTAGATGACCATTATACAACCATTAGAAAGCCGCTATATGACCGTTGAAAAGCCGTTACAAAAATGATGACTTTCTTGACGATCATAATTTCTAATAAATTTCTAATAAATATTTCAAAACTACTGAAATATCCAACAATTAATTGACAAGGTTTATGTATCGAAAGGGCACTAGTCTTCAGCCCTAGATCTATGGTTACGTAGGAAATGAGATGAACCTCCAATTCAAAGCACATGACAAATCCCGGTTGAGTATGGATTGAAGATTGTAGCACAATGTCCGCATAATTTTTACACTTTTAAAAAAATAACAATTGTTATAATGCCTAAGTAAAATTAGAGTTTTGCACTGTTATAGTTAGTGTTTTCTTCAATAACTATGTGTTAATTCTTCATGTTGTGTTGTTTATAAACTATGTGTAATCTTCTTATTTATATCGTGCATGTGTACATGTATTATGTGTCTATATATATATATATATATATATATATATATATATGTAAGTATGTAAGTGTACATGTATGTAGTATGTATGAATGTATCATTTGTTTGTTAATTTTTCACTATCGTGTCATGTAATAATTTCATTCATTAGTAGATTGTTCAACTCTTAGTAAGCATCTTATTTAGCACGAAACAAATTATATTTATATCATTTAATTGTTAAAGAGGAACTATCATGTTATGTGACACTTATTTTTTATTCATTAATATCATTTACTTGCAAAATATAATAAAGTATTATGTCATAATGGGTATATGTGCAGTTTTTAAATTAGAGAAAACATAATTTATTAGGGCTAATACCACAAGACACCTAAATTGCTTTTTATGACAAAAACCTATAAAGTGATACATTTGTGTCACATTTACCCCAAACTAATTTTTGTATCATAAAAACTCTCAAATTGGTACATCTGTGTCACATTTACACTAAATTGGTAAACACGTGCCACATTTGTCTCAAATTGTGGTAAATCGAGAATTTTTTTGGGCAAATGGGGCACGAGTTTATCAATTTGGAGTAATTGTGATACAAATATATCAGTTTTGGTTTTTTCAAGACACAAAAATTAGTTTGGGTAAATATGGCACGGATGTATCAATTTGGGTAGATATGACATGGATGTATCAATTTAGAAGGTTTTTATGACACAAATTAGTTTAGAGTAAATGTGGCATGGATATACTAATTTGGGGTTTTTATTTGTCACACCCCAAAACTAACAAGAATGGGGAATGACACAGTCATTCTTTCACTCAAATGATGCAGCCTTAACCAAAAACTAATAACCTATCATCAAAATATATATTTCCATCCACAAATATATATAAATATCATAGTTTATATAATCATCAAAAAGAATATTTGCCACTCCCAACTAACAATTATATCTAGCAACCTCAACTCAATCCAAATTTACATATCCAAAAATCTAACCCCAAATGTCTCGTGGATAGTGCTATCATATTATCTGCCACTAGCCAAGTAACCTAAGAAACATTAATGGTCAATTCCATTGATCAATCTCAAAGAGCATGTCAATCATCAATTCCATGCCCAATAGTTGATGAGATTGATTAATGGACTTAACCTTTGATATTTGGATTGTGGTAAGGGATTAACTGAGTATTTCTTATTTGTATAGAGTTTTGTTAAAATGAAGTAACTTATTTTTATTTTTTTATGTATACTATATTTTGGGATTGAGGTATGAGTTTCTGATATTGCTTTTTATGTATGCATAACAGTTGCTCGATTTGCTTGGTATGAGTTTCTGAGGTGACCATCCTAGCGTGGAAAGCTATTCAATTTCTAAAGGCAGCTCTCACGGGTATCTACCCCTCACGGCATATTTTTATTCAAACATCTCTTTCTTTACTCCAAACACTGTTCAGTTAACTGTTTTAGATAATGTTTTACATCTTGCAAGTGAATGATTTTGCTGAAAATATTGGTGTGGAGAATTATCAATTTGCATCTGTCTTTATTTCTCCAGATCTTGCATATAGAGTTCTCACAAGAATCGCTGATTTTTTCGTGCCTCTAAATTTCATGTCTCCCACAACTACCTTCCACTCAAACACATTGCTACTCACAAAATCATTATCAACTTTCTCAAACCCAAAGCAACTTCAAAATTTGATATTTCTATTTATGGGCAAAAATTATCTGGGAAATGGTAAATGGTGTTCATTTTGCATTGCCACTTACCATCATTTTCCACATGTATAGGACAATTGAAAAAAAAAAAAAAAACAAAGGGCAACTGCTTTGTGGTTCATTGGTGACCAAAATATTTGAGCATTTTAAGATCACTATTCCCTCAAAACTAGGCACCAAGTCTCTTAAATGATGACAGTTGGAGAGAAGATGTTAACCAAGATGCACTTTATATATACTGCTGAAGGTTGGAAGAATTGACATGTTGAGATTGAAAATGAAATTCTTAAAGTCACTGAAAAATCAAGGAAGAAGAGAAAGAGTAAATTTGCTGAGAAATCCTCTCAGCCATCCAAGAAGAAAGCTGGTACTAAAGCTCCGCTAAAAAGGAGGATAGGGGAATCTGATGAAGAGGAGATACCTGAAAAAGTTGATTTTTCTGTTGAAGAGGATCATTTTGGTATGGCACAGTATGAAGATGATGAGGATGCGGATGAAAATGATGAACAGAAAGATGAGGATGAAGAGAATGATGAAAAAGAAGAGATAAATGAGAAGAATGAATAATAAAGACTAGCAGATATTGCCGGGAGAGATCTTGAAGAGCTAGCAGGAAAAGCTTGATGAGCTTTTGGAACATCTTTTGAATGAATGAGAAGTTGTCACTGACATGGAAATTGATGACATCCCTACAGATCCTGATGTTTCAAAAACTCCTGCTGATCAACATATGGTTCTTGTAAGTAAATCTATATCTCCAGCAAAAGGTACTGGGGTAGACATTCTTGAAGAGCCAAATGTTAGTTTTCCTGAGAAAGCTCAAACTCAGGGGGAGCTTCAGAAGGACAAAATCCTTGATCTTAAAACTCCTAATCTTCAAGTTATCACTCTACTAACCCAAGCATTTCAATCATTATAGAGCTACTCAAGATTAATAATCCTGCCTTGAACGAGATAAAAGGAAAATAGGCTGCAATGAATGATGACCTGAAGAAAATGAAGTCAAACCTAGAAAACTAGACGCAGCATGTCAACAAAGAAGTTGAAAAGAATATGGTTGTCTTTGAGAATATCTTTAGTTAGTATCTAATGACGGTTGCAGAGACTTTACTTATGTTGGAGTGTCATCAGCTAGTCCGTATCTCATTTGATCCTTCACAGGATGCCGAACCTGCAGATCCTAGCAACTAGGCTGCTGATCCCAACCAACCCTCTTCTTCCAGATGGAACTTTCAAATGTTTTAGGTGTTTTTATTTTTGTAATGATGGTACCTTCTAGGATTGATTTGGATATTTAAGGTTGTGGTTTAATTACCTTGTTGGCATATATATATATATATATATATATATATGTATGTATGTATGTATGTATGTATGTATGTATGTATTGTGTGTGTGTTTGTAATGCTGACAAAAAGAAAGGAAAAAAAAAAAGGAGGGGGGGGTATACATATTTTTTTTATATACGAGGAAGATGTTATAATCCTATGATGGTACTAAATACTGGACATCTTGCAAGAAGTGCTTAGACATTACCGACTCTTTTAAATCTTGCTAGATATACTCAAAGCACTCTTTCGCATATTACCTTTCAAAGTATAGAGTTCATCATATGTATAATTGTTTATTGCTTGCTTATATTCAGTAGTAAACGTAAAAGCTGCAAGCAATCACTTACAAAAAAAATTTCGAATCAATTATTGTCATGTCTATATGGAAAGTTTTGTTATCATAAAATTGGGGAGATTATTGAGTAAACCTCTTAATACATTGAAGTTGACAAAACCATCCATGGTCTAATCTTACACTTGATAATTGCATAGAAGTATTTTGTTTTAGGAACTACTCATGAAGAGAAATCCATATCAATCTTGATTATATTCGGAATCTATCTACTGTTGTTTGAATATTGCGGCTGAAATTTAAGACAGTTATTTCGTGGATATCACCAATATTATTGCATGAATATCATAAGAGCAGCGTGATTATCATCAAAGCTTATACGCAAATATCATTAGAGCAGCAGTGAGAATATTAGCAAAGCTCATACGTAAATATCATCAGAGCAACAATGCGAATATCATCAAAGCTTATACGTGAATATTATCAAAGCATTTGATTTCTTCATATTCTATGTTAAAGCTGAATATCATCATATTACGAAATCTACTTATTGATATATGTTGAGACACAAATCCCCTTAGTTATATCATTATAGCTAGTGATTTGGCTTGGATTTCCAATATATAAAGTATTGACTCATCTTCAATCTTAAAGATTGTTTTGCAACAAAATCTTCACGCAAGACATCTTGATTGATTGACAATCACTCCAAAGGCAAACTACCTTTCCTTAATCAGAGAATTTTGTATGGGCAACAAATCAACGAAGATTCAGATTTTATCTCTTAATGGCTACTCAATCTTCTTTGTCCAATGGGTTGTTTGAAGAGTAATCCTCTAAAGACTGTCCATTAGTTAGATTGGAAGTGAATGAGTATAAAAGGAGACCAAGTTGCCAAAGAGAAAAGAGTTCTAGAATTTTTTATTCCAAAGTTCAAGAGAATTTCAATCTTACATACTTGTCTTTCATGAGTCATAAAACTATAATCCTTGAGAGGCATCGAAAGGGCGATTGTATTATATAGTGAGACTTATTACAAACCTGAGTATTATCACTCAAATCTGTAACTTTTTATTGATTGACTAGTGAAATTCAACTAGTAGGTTGTCAGTGTGGGAGAGTAGACATAGACTCTCTAATCCGAACCACTATAAATTATATGTGCAATTTCTTCTATCACTCAACTCTTGCTCATTATTTAGAATTTCGCACACTGGTGAATATCGTCATATCACTGTCAATATTCAAACTCTGACTTCACTCGATTTTGATAATAAATTTTTACTTCAACATTAAATTGTTAAGAATTGTTAAAATCACCTATTCACTGCTCTCTAAGTGATATTACTAGCTCCAACAAAAAAATACGGGAGGTATTCCTCTTACCCTTGAGGCTATAGGTAAACCACTTTTGCGCAAAAGCAAAGATGTTTGGGGTGTGATATTGAAGAAGTTGAAAAAGGTCCTCTTAATGAAGTAAAAATAAAGTTATGATGCCTTAGATGATCGGCAAAAGTATATCTTTCTTGATATAACTTGTCTTTTCATTGGATTTGATCAAAGCACTTGTGGAAAGATTCCGATCTCTTCTAGAGGAAGGTCTTGAGGTCCTTTAAAAAATGACTTTCATATTGATGAAGACAATAAGCTATGAATGCATGATCAGCTAAGAAGTCTTGCAGAGACATTGTTTGTGGAGAATTTAATGAGGAATGAGAAAAACAGACTTAGTTATGGAACCACAAGAAAGGTTTGGACGTGGTGATAGAAACGAAGGTAAAGTTGCATTTCAATTACTTCATCCCTATAAAAGCAAACAAATTCCACGCCTTTTACTATGATTGTTTGCTCAACAATATTTAAGGGAAGTTATTTCTTATCTCATGATTAATGTTATAACCTGTTTTTTTTTTTTTTTATACTAATGCTTAGATTTATTTTTCATGTTCGAATTATACTTGTTCAATATAATAAACTTGCCATTCTGTTTTACTGTCGCAGGGAACAAAAAAAATTGAAGCCCATTGCCGAAAGTTTGACCCTCAGTTGCTATGCTTTCTGCAAACGAAGAAGTTGAGAGAGATACCCTGAAGCGAGGATTTTCCCGGATAACTGACCTTCAAATGATTTCCCAGCCAATCTATAAACAATACGCTTATGCTTTCCAAGTTGAGATGGCTTTCTTGGCATCATTTAACCCTGGAAGTTATGATCACCAGTTTTTCCACGATGAACATAGTCATTCTGCATTTGGGGCACTGCTCTAATCAAATTGATGTTCAAAACATTAAGGCTGCGTTTGGCAGTCAGGATAAAATTCGGGATAGGATATGATTTATCCTATCCTACGTTTGGTGCTCACTCTGGACAGGATAAGGTCGGATATAAGGGGGATATAGACAGGATAAAATTATCCCATGGGGGAGGTGGGATAAAGGTGGATAGGATTTCTAATGTCCATAATAGGAAAGTTATTTTTCTTAAATAACAAACTTATTCAATAAATAAAATCGAAATCAAATTTCAATATAAATAATATTTGAATTATAATTTAATAAATTAAAAATAAAAAATTAATTAATCTTATTTTAATTTATATATTCAACTTTAATTCTATCTTATAATAAACATTCAATCTATAAATTAAATATTTATATTTATTATATATTTTAGGTATTTTTGTATTTTAGGTATGTTAGTATAGTTTACTGTTTGATAAAATTTTATTAAAGAATTATGAAAGCGGAAAAAGGAAATAATAATGAAAATAATATAAAAAGGAAAAATAAAAAATAAAATTAAGGAATAGTGTTACGAGAAATTTTCACCATCTCCATTTATGAACATTTTATATATAAAAATGTATATGATATGATGTGAACATATCCGACTTAAATATTACGATTCACCAAACAATGGACAAGATATAAAAAAATCCCAGGATTTCATATCCTATCCTATCCAGTCCTATCCTGATTAGAAATCCGGACGACCAAACGTAGCCTAAAGGCTTGGTGAGTCTCAGAAGTTTGAAGCTCATAGAATTTCCACTACTGGAGAGATTACCAGATCTATCAAACTTGAAAAAGTTCGATGAACTGCATTGGGGCACTGCCATAATCTAATCGACGTGCAAAGCATTGAAGATTTGGAGAATCTCAGAACTTTACAGATCATAGAAATTCCTCTAGTGAAAAGATTACCTAATCTATCAAACTTAAATAAGTTCACTAAACTTCACTTGTGGTATTGTCATGGTCTAATTGAAATAAAAAGCGTCGAGGGTTGGAGAATTGATGATGTTAAAGCTAGATGAGCTTCCTCAAGATTGCCCCATTAATGCAACTTGAAGAAGTTTACACAACTTGATCTATGACGATGTCATAATCTTATGAAGATTCAAGGAAGATTGGAGTCATTTTATACAAGTCTTCATGGGCATAATTCTACTTAAGGACTTGAAATGCCCCCTTTTCTCAAAAGAGAGTTTAGAGTTGATCTCATTTTAAGAGCCTGAAGTTGTCATGTTAATTTAAAATAATGGTCTAACCTCGCTAGCTAGCCAAATATTCCGACTCGTCAAGGATATTTCCGTTCAAAGACAATTTTTAATTTTTTTTTCTATTCTTCCCTATTCATCGTCTTGTTCTTTTAGCAAGATGAACATGAAAGAGTGGCCAAAGTACCACGAACAACCATGGCCTGTGAGGGAGGCCATGGAGAGGCTTGCCTCGCCCACACGATCGTGGCCGCAAATGAGGTTGCCTTGCCTAGATCTAGGCAAGCTAGCTTTGCCCAATGCCGCGATGGCCTCCCCCAGATATGGGCAAGGGTTTTGCGGCCCTTGCCTAGTGGCCAGCTAGCCCCAACAACCCTTGCCGGTCACAGCAAAAAAAGAAAAAGGAAAAGGGAAGATGCTATGAAAGAAGAAGATAAACAGTAAGGCTGTTCGAAACTAACCGATACCCATCAAAGTACTGCAAATTAGAAAAAAGAAGCCAGGTTTCCAGCTGAACCATCTATGTGTTAAATCCGTCTCAGTTTGCAAGCGTAGTTAAATAGAAAGTAATTCGATTGGGAAAGATTACGGGGGAGTTGCATTGTTCATTTTTATTGCGTGGTGAACGTTAAAAGAGA
The DNA here is from genome assembly GCF_016545825.1 of Eucalyptus grandis. NCBI lineage: Eukaryota > Viridiplantae > Streptophyta > Magnoliopsida > Myrtales > Myrtaceae > Eucalyptus > Eucalyptus grandis. The sequence goes on along the minus strand of NC_052617.1, from coordinate 17,347,269 downwards.
AGCTATCCAACATGATGTCATAAGATCTAATGAACAGGAAAGAAAAGAAAGAAAAATAAACATATATTTTTGGACGAAAATGGCCTTGATCAATTGGAAAATTTAGCCGGCCAATGAGGTCCAACCCTTCTTTGAGGTTGATATAGTCACCTCAGCCCTTTATTTGAAAAAATATCCACTTTAGATCTTTTTTTGAGAAAATGAAGATATTTATTAGGAATTCTTATATGTAATGTAAAAAAAAAAAAAAATTAATCAATAATGCGACCAAACTGAATGTTACAAAGCTGGAAAAACTAATTAACTTTAACTGTAAATATATTAACCTAACAAAATTTTCATAAGAAAATGAATTATGTGAATATTCTTATTATAAAATTAACCGAGGGAATTAGGGATATGCATTCGTGGGAAAAACAAGATTGTGTCTTTCCTAAAAATATAAATTGAATTTTGCATATATCTATAAGACATCGAGCAATTCTTTTTCCAATCACCATATTTTAGTTTATTTCGTATGAAAATTATCTCTTTTTTATTACCATTTAATGTATGGAAGTAAAAGCTTGAACACCTCTAGATTTCTATATGAGTAGTTCGCGCGCCTTTTTCACGCCACGTCGATTGCACAAAGGTGAAAAGTTTGACAAACTAAGGAAAGCTATCAAACGAAGAATTTTCGTTCTCATTTTATGCTTTCATGCTCTTATTTATTCATATTACTTTACATGCATGAAATATTTCAAGTGTTCATGTTATAATTTGAAAAATATTGCAATTTTATTTATCATGTTTTCTTTTAATCAGAGGATATACTCACATGATATGTTCAAATCTTTATTAATTAAAAGGTTAATATAATGAAAAATCTCAAACTGATTTGACTTGAGTGAAATCATGACCATACTAGTAGTATGTCAATGCATTGGATGGGTAAAAGAATAAGGTACCAATTTTCACTTTGCTTAATTCGATACATCAATTCAAACACACCTTGTATATATGTATGAACTTATAATGTACTCAATCCTTGCCTCAATCCTGATAATGTTAGAATCACTAATTGGAAATTTGATTGCTGCTGAAATACACACATAAACACTAATATGTAAGCCAATAAAAATCACTTATGCGTGGAGGAGGGCAAGCGCTTTGGACTCTTTGCAACCTCTTAATCACGTACAGTCAATACACGAGACGGATTCCATTACTGGGGAACTAAAAGTATGGTAAGATGGTACAAATATATGGGGAATTGCCAACTCATCAAATTTCCAATAACGGTGTGGGTTGCTTGTTTGACTCCTTATAATTGTTATTGACAACCTTTTACTCTTTAAAACCCTGTTATTATATATTTATATGTATATGTAAGGTATTTTCTATTCAAATGGAAGGGTGAAAAAAAGAAATAGTACACTAGTAAAATGGCAAAATCTAATTTCCACAGCTACATAAGACAATGTTGTAGGAGTATACTATAGATTACAAAACCAAAATAAAGGTGAAAAAAAGAGCTGTAGTAAAAAAATATTTAGCACTTTGCATAAATATTAGTATAAGAATACTTTCTCGGGATTTAAACATGGAAAATGGGTAGTAGATTGCAAAAAATGAAAGGAAAAAAAGAAAGAAGAAAAGAAGCACCGGATGACTAAATTTATACTCTCACGACTCTCCCTCCTATACTCCCCTGAAAAACCTCGTTTCATCTTTTTCAACATATCTATATATATTATCTAATTAACTCTAATTTGTCCTTCCTTATATGGAACACGCGTCAAATTACCTTATTTGGACACGGCAAAACCTAATAAAATTAACACTTACAAACACATTTATCTTATTACCGAATAATACCTGACATTGAAACAAAATGTCTTATATTAAGATCGACAATTAACAATTTACGTCACCCCATAATGTAAATAGTGAGTTCATATGTGTGCATCCGACCATATATAATAATAAGCATCCTCATCTTCTTCATCTTGCAAGATGAGAGTTCTTTTCTTCTTTACTGGAGAAACCATGGGTTCCTTGCCTTTTCTCTTCGCTGCAGCAGAGTCTTGTTTTGCTTTGATGGGAGACTTCTCCTTCATACGCTCCAACACATTGTTCAATTATTTCAAACGCATCTTTGTAACCATTTTGAAACCAATCACCATTGGAGAGATGGTTGTCAAGCATAATGGTGCAGAAATGTGAATTTTAAAGTGTCTAAAGAGATGCGTGATAAGAACAAAATAAGGGAGTTGTCCCTTATCTTTCACCACAGTTTGGTACATGTGAAACTAGATGGTGTGAGGTAGAGAGAATTTAAATCTAGTATTGATGGCACACATAAATTTCGCTTTAGATCGAAAGACATCAGTCTTGGATGTCGATTTGGGACGAATGTAGTTGATCACAATCTTGTGCAGCAAGATGTTAGAGGCACTCATCTTTGTGTAGGAAATCTTGCTTTCAACATCCTTATCTTTCACCAATGACAGAGTAGCATGAGCAATAGACACGCTAATTGGTTGAAAACTCGTTCTTTCCACCCTAATTATGTCAACCAACATGTCTGTATCCACCAAAAATTCATTGTCCTTCACTGTGAAAGTAAAACCGTTTGCATCCAAGAAAGATAAGTTTGAGTTAAAGTATGCAATAAGCTCTTGATAAGCAGTAGTGGATTTAGAACAAAAGCGTTCCAATTACAGTAGAGCAAACTTCTCTCGCAGATTGACTTTTATTAAGTCAAGGAAATCGAAGTCAACACTTTTAGGATTCATAACCCCTCTCTTCATAAGGTTCGAACAAACCTTCTTGTGATTCTTTGATCTTAAAAGACCTGAACCATCACTAACAACATTTGCAGTAACACTTGTTCTAGGCTGAAAGTGAGTAAACATCCTTTCATCGTCGTCTAGAACTTGTGCTTGATTTGTAGGCCATAGAATGGGTCACTTGGGAAATTCGCAAAAGTTCTTTCAGTCGTTCCTTTCTCTACAATTCCTAACATTTTCAACTCCCGCAAGAACATAGCTTCATTCTTGTATCATCTATCTCTTAAAAATTCATCGATTAAGGACATCGGTGTTCCTCCTTTCTTCAAATTAGAGTAAAGTTTGAAAGCAACCTTGGGAGTTAGCGTTCTTACAGGTTCAACCTCCTTTATAACTTCATCATCTGGTTGAGTTGGTGGAGAAGGTTGATGTTGCTAAGAAGGTTGTTGTTGACTCAGACGCAGTGGCGGAGAAGAATCTTCTTTCTCGATCAAGTCAAAATGCATAGGACCCTTAGGCATATGTCGTGGTCCCCTACTTGCAATCCTTGAAGACTTTCTTGAAGACACTGTTGCTTCAAGGGAGGAATTCACCAACTTGCTCGAAAATGTGAAAACTTTTGGACAGATCGAGAGTGAAAGTGAAACCAAATAAGAATTTTGTATTCTAGGGTTTCAGTGTGAAAACGAAGAAGACGAATCTCGACAAAGTATATAAAACAAGTGAAGCGAAATAAACGAAACGTCATAAAAGGAAAAATAAAAATACCCTTTCAGAAAGAATAACTTCCCTTTTTTGAAAATAACTTTCTTTTCAAAATTGATAACTGCCTTTTTGAAAAAGAAAAAAATGGAAAGATAACTTCAATCGATTAGCAATTAATAAGTAATCGTACCTTTTAAAGTTTAAAATACCGGAATAGAAATAACTTACAATCATAACTCTTGGTCTTCTGAGTCTGAACACCTTCAGACTTTACCTTTGAGTCTTGAGCACATCCATACTTCACTGGGTAAGAGATATGATGTTCAGTCTGGTGCGAATAGACTTGAATAGGCTTTTCTCCAGAGGCTTTGTAAATATGTCCGCCAGTTGATTTTTTGAGTTAATAAATTGAATCATAACTTTTCCATTTTGAACATAATCTCTAATAAAGTGATGTCGAATCTCTATATGCTTTGCTCTTGAATAAAAAATTGGATTCTTTGTGAGATTAATTGCGCTGGTGTTGTCACATTTGATCTCGGTGCAAGAGTTTTTTATTCCAAAGTCTCTCAATTGTTGTTTTATCCATAGGATTTGAGAACAGCAACTTCCAAGAGCCACATACTCAACTTCTGCTGTTGAAAGAGCTCCAATGCTTTGCTTTCTTGAGAACCAAGATACTATCCTATTTCCCAGCAATTGGAATGTACCAGATGTACTTTTTCTATCAACTCTGCAACCTGCTAAATCTGCGTCTGTATATCTAAGAAGGGTAAAGTCTCATTCTTTCGGAAACCACAGACCTAAGCTTGAAGTAGTTGTAATGTATTTAATGATGCGTTTTGCGGCGCTTAGACGACTCTTTTGGATCATATTGAAATCTAGCACAAATGCAAACACTAAACAAAATATCAAATCTAGAAGCAATAAGATAAAATGAGAGAACCAATAATACTCATGTAAAATTTTTGATCAGCTTTCTTTCCTCCTTCATCTTTATCCAGCTTTGAAAAACTAGACATTGGTATCTCGGTCTTTTTGCAATTCTCCAATCCTAACATTTTAGTTCTTTCGCATATTTTTCTTGGTGAATGAAAATTCCTTCATTCAATTGTTTTACTTGTATTCCGAGAAAGAAGGACAGTTCACCCATCATGTTCATCTCAAATTCAATGCATAGACTTAGAGAACTTCTTGCATAGGTTTTCGTTAGGCGATCCAAATATAATATTGTTGGAGAAATCTTTCCAGAATATTTTGAAGCGACAAAACGTTTCTATCGGTCTAGTCCGGATAAATACAGACCTTCTGTTTAGAGTCTGAAGACTTTCAGATCACCAGACTCAGCACTCAAGACTCAAGACTCAAGACTATTCTCATTGACAGTTTTTTTTTTCTAATCTAGTGGCGAAGGCAATCCAGAGCCGAAGTATTTGGTTGAGGATTTAGTCCTATCCTTTGTGTTGGAGAAATCTTTCCAGAATATTTTGAAGCCGACAAAACATTTCTATCGGTCTAAGTCTGGATATCGATAGTTAAAGTCTCAAGATTTTATAGTCTCAAGACTTTGTTATCTCAAGACTCAAGACTCAAGACTCAAGACTCAAGACTCAAAGTTATTCTCACCGACGTCTTTCTAATCCAGTGTTGAAGGAAATCCAAAGTCGAGGTTTATGATTGAGGATTTGATCCTATCCTCTCGGGATAGTTTCTTTGGTTGGATAATCATTTCGGATTCTTTATATCTTATCTAAGAACGATTGAAGATCCGATGGTCGACGAAATAATCTTGGATTATTCTATTCTTGGAAACCGAGATCCCGATTGTATGGGCGAACAGATTGATGGGCTATCATCGATTCCTTATATAGCTCGGATGATCTTCTTGATTGATTCCGTCCAACGGGTAGATTGGAGGAATTCCTTTGGTAAGTGCCAACGGCTATGATGGCATGAAGGAGTATAAAAGGAAGACGTTCTAGTTGTTTTAAGTGTGTGATCGATAGAAAAATTCCAGTCCGAAGATCCTTTGATTGTTAGTTGAGACCGAGCGAAATTGTATACCGAGAGTGTTTATACTTGGTGACGCCTTGAGCAAGTGTGGTAGATCATCTACACCTAGAAATCAAGGAAGATCAACACGTAACAACTCTTTGATCATAGTGGAATCCAGCCAATCGGGCATCGGTGAAGAAGAGTGGACGTAGGCTTGAATCAAGCCGAACCACTATAAACTGAGTGTTCAATTCTCTCTTTCCCTTACTCAGTCTTGCGATTGAATTTTCAACTGTTGCAAAGTCTCTAATTGTTTAAATATCGTGCAAACATCGAGAAATTTTTTTTGTATACCTATTCACCCCCTCTAGGTACTCGTACTAGCTATCTCAATTGGTATCGAGCCTGTGTTCTTACTTTGTTTGAAGTGTTTTACTTGAGTAAAAGATCCATGGCTAGTATGCTAGCACCAGGGCTGATGGAGGGGCAAAGCAATACCAGACCTCCCTACTTCGATGGAAAGGATTACAACATCGGAAGAACAAGATGAAAGCTTTCCTACGATCAAAGGATCCTCTGGAATGGGACGTAGTGGAAAAAGGAATCACTATTGCTGCTGCATCAAACACCGAAAGAGGAAAAGAAACCGTTGAAACCAGCGGAATGTCTCAAGAAGAAATAAACAAGAGACAAGCACTTGATGCTAAAGCAATTTATTCTTTATATTGTGCTTTGTCACCAACTGAATATAACAGAATATCTTCTTGTGTCACAGCAAAAGAAGTGCTGGGACAGTTACATATCACTTATGAAGGAACAGTCGAGTGAAGGAGACCAGAATTAACATTCTTCTTGGTCAATATGAATCCTTCAAAATGAAACCAGGAGAATCTATAACCGACATGTTTAGTCGTTTACGAGATATTGTCAATGGTCTTGAGAACCAAGGACAAAAAATTTCTGATCCCATGAAGGTGAACAAGCTTCTACGTGGACTCTCCAAGGATTGGAATCATATAAAGACTTCAATAAGAGAGACGCAAAGAATCATGCCATTATCTCGTAGACGAACCGATTGGAACTCTTGATCTTACGAAGTGGAACGAATTAATGAAGACGAAGATCCAAGAGGTAAGAAATCTATTGCACCGAAATCAAATGATGATTCGATGATGCAGATTCCGAAGATGATATGAATGATGAGGAGCTCGCCCTCATGATAAGAAGATTCGAAAACTGAATAGAAAAGGCGAAGGTTTATCCCAAAGAAACAAAGTTCTCGAGACAGCGAGACCAAGTGTTGATGATGAGGAACCAAACAAAGAAGTAGTTTGCTTCGAATGTAAAAAGAAGGGACACATCGGACCCAACTGTCCTCTTCGAAAAGAAAAGAGGAAAAGCTGAGAAATTTCGAAAAGCTCTTAAAGCCGAAACTGGAGCGATACGAGTGTGAAGAGAGTGATGAGGAATATGCCAACCCCGTGTCTAATGGCGCAATCGGACTCGGACTGGATCGGACTCGGACGGTGAATTTGAGGTCTCTGTCAAAAAGAAGGTAAAGTGGTATCTTGACAGCGGATGTTCAAGACACATGACGGGGAGACTCGAGTGTTTCATAAAGCTTATTAAAGTGAATGGTGGAAAAGTTTCATTCGGAGGAAATAGCAAAGGAAGTATTGTGGGATTCGGAATTGCGAAAATTGGAAATCTCACAATAAGCAATGTCTCTCTAGTGGAAGGACTCAACTACAATCTACTCAGCATTAGCCAATTGTGTGATACTACCGGTTACAAGATCTTCTTTCAAGAAGGCATTTGTTCTGGAATTAGCAAAGATTCGACTCGGTCTTTCATGGGTCGAAGGCATGGAAACATCTACCTCCTTGATGTAAAGCCAAATGAAGAACAATGCTTAATTTCAATTCAAGATGAAGCAATTCTATGGCATAGAAAGCTTGGCCATATCAACAAGAAGCAATTAGCCAAAATCTCTTCAAAGCAGCTTGTTAGAGGTCTACCTAAACGCCATACCAAAAGTCGACTTATGTACTCCATGCATTCTGGGAAAGCGGGTAAGAAATTCATTTAAACAAATAAATCATGTATCTACTAATCATGTAATACAGTTGCTTCATATGGATCTCTTCGGACCAACAAGAACCCAGAGCATTGGAGGTAAGAAATATTGTCTAGTAATTGTAGATGATTACTCTCGTTTTACGGGTATATTTTCTAGCAAACAAATCGAAACCTTTTCGTACTTTGAAAAGTTTGCTAAAAAGGTTCAAAATGAAAAAGGATGTGCTATTTCTAGTATAAGAACAGATCATGGAAGTGAATTTGAAAATCAAGATTTTACGAGATTCCGTGATAAATCTGGTGTTAATCACATGTTCTCCTCTCCGTATACTCAGAGCAAAATGGAGTTGTGGAAAGAAAGAATAGATCTCTTCAAGAAATGGCTAGAACACTTTTAATTGAAAGTAAAATTTCTTCACGATTTTGGGCTGAAGTGTTTCAACTGCTTGCTATATTATAAATAGAGTCTTTTTAAGACCTATTCTTGATAAAACCCCTATGAATTGTTCAAAGGTAAGAAGCCTATTGTTTCATACTTTCATGTGTTCGGTTGCAAATGCTTTATTTTGAAAATGCAAATGATCGAGTTGGTAAGTTTGAAGAAAGATCAGATGAAGGCATCTTCCTTGGATATTCTACATCAAGCAAAGCCTACGAGTCTACAACAAAAAAAGCCAGTCTGTGGAAGAATCAATGAATGTCAAATTCCAAGACTCGGTGCAAGATGAATCCGGCCCGGACTCGGTACGATGAGACCGAATCCGCTCTAGATCTTCAAATGTCTACATCTCAAGAAGCATCTCGGATTCGGAAGTCCATCATCAAGACGATCATGGAGAATCAAATAAAGAAAGAGATCATCAACCCGGTAACCGGAAACACAAATCCAGTCATCCCAAAGATCTTATTATTGGCGAACTTAATGAAGGAATCCGCACTGAGATCAAAAAGGCATGAAGAATCTAGTGTCTTGTGGCTCTCATCTCGAAATTGAACCAAAAAGCATAGAAGAAGCTTTATCGATGAAAGCTGGATCGAAGCTATGCAAGAAGAGCTTAGACAGTTCAACATCAATGATGTCTGGGAATTGACATCTAAACCAAAAGGTAAAACATTATTGGAACCAAATGGGTATTCGGGAACAAAATGAACGAAAAAGGAAAAGTCGTACGAAACAAAGCAAGGCTCGTGGCCAAAGGGTATACGCAAGAAGAAGGAATAGACTATGACGAGACTTACGCACCCGTTGCAAGGTTAGAAGCTATTCGTCTATTACTTGCGTTTGCTTGTTACAAAAATTTCAGGTTATTCCAAATGGACGTCAAAAGTGCTTTCCTAAATGGATTTATCCATGAGGAAGTTTATGTGGAACAACCGCCTGGATTTGAAGACCCAAAGAAGCGGACTCGTCTTCGACCGAAAAAGGCTCGTATGGTCTAAAGCAAGCACCTCGAGCTTGGTACGACAGATTAAGTAAGTTTTTATTACAAAATGGTTTTGTCAAAGGTAAAGTAGATACTACTTTGTTTATCAAAAAGGAAAACAAAAACTTTTTACTTGTTCAAATATATGTTGATGACATTATTTTTGGATCTTCTAATGAAAGTCTTTGCAAGAAATTTTCTAAGTCTATGCGGGATGAATTTGAAATGAGTATGATGGGAGAATTAACATTCTTTCTTGGACTCCAAGTGAAACAAATGAAGGAAGGAACTTTCATCCATCAAGAAAAATATGCGAATGATCTTGTCAAAAGGTTTGGATTGGAAAAATGCAAAAAGATCGACATACCAATGTCATGTTCTCGGAAGATAGACAAGGATGAAGAAGGGAAGAAAATAGATCAAAAGCTGTACGAAGCATGATCGGTTCACTTCTTTATCTTACGCTTCTAGACCTCGATATTTTGTTCGGTGTTTGTATCTCGTGCTAGGTTTCAATCGGATCCTAGAGAATCACATCTCAGTGCCGTGAAACGAATTATCAAATACGTTGCTTCATCTTCAAGCATCGGTCTTTGGTATCCAAAGAAGGGAGACTTTAATCTTCTAGGATACTCAGATGCAGATCTGGCCGGTTGCAGAATCGATAGAAAGAGCACTTCTGGAACTTGTCAACTACTTGGAAACGAACGGTGTCTTGGTTCTCGAGGAAACAAAGCACCGTAGCTCTTTCAACAACGAAGCGAGTATGTAGCTCTTGGAAGCTGCTGTTCGCAAATTCTATGGATAAAACAACAGCTACAAGACTTTGGCATTGAAGACTCATGCACGAAATCGATGTGACAACACCGGTGCTATAAATCTTACCAAAATCCAATCCTTCATTCAAGAGCAAAGCATATTGAGATTCGACATCACTTTATTAGAGATCATATTCAAAATGGAGAAATCTCGATTCAATTTGTTGATTCAAAAAGTCAACTAGCGAGACATATTCACAAAGCCTTTGGAGAAGAATCAGTTTGACTTTATCCGCTCAAGACTCAACATTTTGAAGAAGTTAAAGTCTAGAGACTCACCAACTCTAAAGACTCTGATCTCTTAGACTCTAAGTCCTGAGACTCAGACATTCGTGGATAAAGACTGTAAGTTGTATTTCTTCTAAAAGGTACTAATTGTCATTTAGTCGAAAAGGTACGATCTTTTGTTTAATAATTTTGGCAGTTATAGATTTTGAAAAGAAGTAATCGTTCACTTTCCATTGCACCGATTGAACTTCCCTTTTCAAAAACTAAGTTATATATACAGTTTTTTCCCCAAATCTTCAAAACCCTAAAAAGCACTCTTCTCTCTATACCGTTTCTACTCTTTGTTCATCGTCGAGAAAGTGGTCATTTTTCTTGGGAAAGCAAGTGAAGGAATCCTCCAATAGACAAAGAAAGATGTCGTCTTCAAGGAAATCATCAAGAATCGCGAACGAGGGGACCACAAAGAATGAAGAAGGGACCGACTCATTTCGATCTCACGAGGAAGAAGACTTATCTCGGTCGGCCGACAAAGTCCGATTCGCTCTCCTCCACGTCATTCAGCATCTCCCGCCCCACAAAGTGAAAGTCATAACTGGAAGAAGAGATAATCGAGGATGCCGACCCAAGTAAGAGTTCAAAAGCCTTCCTTTTTGTATAAACTTTATTGTGCATTGAAAAGCACAGTACTCCATTGAACTACATAGATGACTTCCTTAAGGACAAAAATTATGGGAATGAGTATCTTTTCTGAAGAAAATGGAGGAATGGGGAATTGCCCCAAAAGGAAAAGCAGAGGAAGCTCTTGCGAACATTCCAAGAGATCCTCGTATGCCGGGACAAAATCGATTGACGCGAATGATGATGACAAAATGTTCCTTGAATTTGAACCTAGAATGGGTGTGGCGGCAAAGGCGAAAGGAAATCGGATGGATTTGTTTAAATCCAAGGATCAAGAAAAAGTGTATTACGATGCGTTGAAAAGAGGGGTAATCAACCCTAGAAGTGTCGATTTTGACTTCCGGATTCCATCAACTTGAACCTAAGAGAGAAGTTGAATTTGCTTCAACTTGAGACTTTCGCTCCGACTCTGACGACGGGTATGATCATCGACCTGCTTATTTCTATTCAAATCTTAGCTTTTTGGATGCGAATAGAATTTCATTGATGTTCGAGACAAAGTCTATGTGGTAGATGTGAATATGTTGGCGAGACATAGTTGGAGTTGAACGGGGACGCTATCTCCCAATTAAAGTCTCGACCTGCTCGAACTACTCGGATCTTGTCAAAGATAGGGATGTAGATAAGAAAATTATCTATTCAAGAATGAACGCTATCAACATTGTGCTTCACAAGATTGTGATCAATTGTCTAAGACCTAAGTCTACTTCAAAGACTTCGTGTCTCTTTCGAAGCAAAGTTGATGTATGCGATCAACTCAGACGGAAGTTCTCTCTCCCGCACACTATTCTTTTCCATATGTACGAATGTGTCAAAAGACAAAGGACAATTGCCTTATCTGGTCTGGGTGACCAAGATCTTGACATCTCGAATATTGAAGCGCCACATACTTTTTGTGTTAGACCGTGTGATAAGATGGTGGTAGGGTTGAAAATGTTAATGAAGATGCGTCTGCAAGAACTTTCTAAGGCAATGGAGAAATTCAAAGTGAAATCTCCAGTCCAGTCTGCTTCAAAAGGAAAAGGAAAGAAGGCATTTAGTGCTTCTTCGAAAAAGAGGAAAAGAACTCTTATCCTGGAGGATGAGGATGAAGATGAAGATGATGAAGATCCCACTATTCCAAAGATCGACAAGAACAAGACGTTCGTGTCTTATTCGACGAGTAACTTCAGCGGAGAGCGAGAAGAAGAAGAAAGAGAGAGAAGGAGAAAGAAGTTGAGGAAGAAAAAGAAGAAGTAAAAGATCACCGCTGATAAATGCGGGAGAGAAGGGAAATCAAGAGATTGATCATCACTCTTCCCCTTTCGATGTCCTAGAGACGGGGAGTTAGCGAGCAAGAGAGGTCTCCACCTCATGCTGCTGAAGATCAAAGAAAATCTCCGGAAGACCCGGAAGAAGCTCGGAGTCTCTCAATTGCTCGAAGAAGATGATACGACGATTCCAAATCTGCAAGACCGTTCGAAGCGCCATCGTCTCGCACACACACCATCCGAGAAAGCCAATGCCGGTACACGGACGGATGATTCTGTAGATCTTCGTAGTATCATGAATATTCTTCGGAAATGCGTAACAGATATATATTCGGATTGTGAAATCCAAGTCTTGAAGCATCTTTGGACAAGCATCTTGATCTCTCTGGAAGAAAATACAAAGACCTCGCTCTACAACTTCAAGCCAATGCCAAGAGAGAAGAGGTAGCTCATCTGCGAGAAGATCTCGAAGAAGCTCGAAGGAGTAGTCCAGTCCATTGGGGATTTCCGGATCGTGCGCATTCCCAGCGACATGACTCCTTTCTCACCCTCTTTTTAATGATGACAAAAAGGGGAGAACCAATTTGAACAAACATTATTTTAAAACTTTATTTGACTTTTGTGGTTATGTTTATTTTTGAGTATGACTTGAGAACTTGAACTTGAGTGTTAGACTGAATTGGTTGTGGATTTTGATGCTTGACTGGTTGCATTTATATCAAGTATTGTTACATGGTATTACTCATGAAAGACTAACCAATTTGCTGTGGATGCGAGTCCGGTTGTTTATTAATCTTTATGAGTTAGCCATATTGCTTGAGAAATGTTTTGCAGGTCAAAGTTGTTCAAATCTTCAAGAAAGTTTTGTCACCATCAAAAAGGGGGAGATTGTTGGAGAAATCTTTCCGAATATTTTGAAGCCGACAAAACATTTCTATCGATCTAAGTCTCGGATATCGATAGTTAAAGTCTCAAGATTTTATAGTCTCAAGACTTTGTTATCTCAAGACTCAAGACTCAAGACTCAAGACTCAAGACTCAAAGTTATTCTCACCGACAGTCTTTCTAATCCGGTGTTGAAGGAAATCCAAAGTCGAGGTTTATGATTGAGGATTTGATCCTATCCCTCGGGATAGTTTCTTTGGTTGGATAATCATTTCGGATTCTTTATATCTTATCTAAGAACGATTGAAGATCCGATGGTCGACGAAATAATCTTGGATTATTCTATTCTTGGAAACCGAGATCCCGATTGTATGGGCGAACAGATTGATGGGCTATCATCGATTCCTTATATAGCTCGGATGATCTTCTTGATTGATTCCGTCCAACGGGTAGATTGGAGGAATTCCTTTGGTAAGTGCCAACGGCTATGATGGCATGAAGGAGTATAAAAGGAAGACGTTCTAGTTGTTTTAAGTGTGTGATCGATAGAAAAATTCCAGTCCGAAGATCCTTTGATTGTTAGTTGAGGCGAGCGAAATTGTATGCGAGAGTGTTTATACTTGGTGACGCCTTGAGCAAGTGTGGTAGATCATCTACACCTAGAAATCAAGGAAGATCAACACTGTAACAACTCTTTGATCATAGTGGAATCCAGCCAATCGGCTGTCAGTGAAGAAGAGTGGACGTAGGCTTGAATCAAGCCGAACCACTATAAACGAGTGTTCAATTCTCTCTTTCCCTTACTCAGTCTTGCGATTGAATTTTCAACTGTTGCAAAGTCTCTAATTGTTTAAATATCGTGCAAACATCGAGAAATTTTTTTTGTATACCTATTCACCCCCCTCTAGGTACTCGTACTAGCTATCTCACTTTGGAGAAGATCTCTTGGCTGGATAAAAATAACGGATTCTTTTATTCGTAATCAAGATCGTTTGAAGATCCGATGGTCGACGAAATATTCTTGGAAGGTTCTATTCTTGGAAACCAAGATCCCGATTGTATGGGCGAACAGATTGATGGGCTATCGTCGGGTTCCTTTAATAACTCGAATGGTCTTCTTGATTGATTCCGTCCAACGGGTAGATTGGAGGAATTCCTTTGGTAAGTGCCAACGGGTATGATGGCATAAAGGAGTATAAAAGGAAGACGTTCTAGTTGCTTTAGGAAATGACAGATAGAGAAATTCCAGAGTCTGAATCACCTTGATTATTAGTCGATACATTTCGAGCGAAATTGTATACAAAAAGCGTGTCTATACTTAGTGATACCTTGAGCGAGTGTGGTAGATCATCTACACCGAGAAATCAAGGGAGAACATCGCTGTAACATCTCTTTGTTCATAGTGGAATCCAGCCAATAGGCTGTCAGTGCAGAAGAGTGGACGTAGGCTTGAAATAAGCCGAACCACTATAAACCACGTGTTCAATTTTCTCTTCTCTCAGTCTTACTTTGATTATTGTTTGTCTCAAATCTATCAACTATCTGTTATTGTGAAATTATCGAGAAAAATCATTTATATACCTATTCACCCCCTCTAGGTACGTATACTAGCTATATCAATTGGTATCAGAGCTTGTGTACTCACTTTATTTGAAGTGTTTTACTTCAGAGTAAAATATCCATGGCTAGTATGCTAGCACCAGGGCTGGTGGAAGGGCAAAGCAATACTAGACCACCCTACTTTGATGGGAAGGATTACAACATCTGGAAGAACAAGATGAAAGCTTTCCTACGATCAAAGGATCCTCTGGAATGGGACGTTGTAGAAAAAGGAATTACTCCTAAAGCTGCATCAGTCTCTAAAAGAGGGAAAGAAACTGTTGAGACCAGCGGAATGACTCAGGAAGAGATAAACAAGAGACAAGCACTCGATGCAAAAGCAATTTACTCTTTATATTGTGCTTTGTCACCAACTGAATATAACAGAATATCTTCTTGTGTTACAGCAAAAGAAGTTTGGGACAGATTACATATCACCTATGAAGGAACAGATCGAGTGAAGGAAACCAGAATTAACATTCTCCTCGGTCAATATGAAGCCTTCAAAATGAAACCAGGAGAATCTATAACCGACATGTTTAGCCGTTTTTACAGATCTTGTCAATGGTCTTGAGAATCAAGGACAAACAATTTCAGATCCCATGAAGGTAAACAAGCTCTTTGCGTGGACTCTTCAAGGATTGGAATCACATAAAGACTTCAATAAGAGAGACGCAAAGAATTATGCCACTATCGTCGACGAGCTGATTGGAACTCTTGATCTTATGAAGTAGAACGAATTAATGAAGACGAAGATCCAAAAGGTAAGAAATCCATTGCATTAAAATCAAATGATGATTCGATGATACTGATTCTCGAAGATGATATGGACGATGAGGAGCTTGCTCTCATGATAAGAAGATTCAGAAAACTGAATAGAAAAGGAAGAAGGTTCAACTCAAAGAAACAAAGTTTTCAAAGACAAGTAGACCAAGTACGTTGATGATGAGGAACCAAACAAAGATGTAGTTTGCTTTGAATGTAAGAAAAAGGGACACATCGGACCCTAATTGTCCTCTTCGAAGAAGAAGAGAGGAAAAGCTGAAAAGTTTCGAGAAGCTCTCAAAGCCGAAACACAGGTGATACGAGTGTGAAGAAAGTGATAATGAATATGCCAACCTATGTCGATGGCACAATCGGACTCGAGACTCACTCGGATTCCTGGATCAGACTCGGACAGTGAGTTCGAGGCAAGTAATTTTAAAATTCCTGTCAAAGTTTCTAAATACATTGATGAACTGTGTTTTAGTCTTAAGACTTCTCTCAAAAGAATTTCCGAACTTAAAAAGGAAAACTCAGCTCTAAAACAAAAGGAAAACGTTTTAGAAGAAAGAGTTAAAAGTTTAGACTTGAATATTTCCACTCTTAAAGAAAATGAAGATAATCTTTTAAAAGAAAATGCCCTTTTAAAAACTGACTTATCAAATATTTCAAAGAAATTTTCAATAGGATCCGAAAAACTTGAAAAAATTCTTTCAGCTCAAAGACCTTACTTCAATAAGTCCGGTCTAGATATGACAGCGAGAAACAATTCCCTTGATTGATTTTCCTAAAGTAAAAGAAAGAATTAAGGAAAGACCCTCGAGAGAGGCTTACAAAAATCATTTCAAGAAAGTTTTTGTAAAGTCTCGTAGGTCGAAATGCCCTTAGGCGTTCAAAGTGCAACAGTCTGGATCACTTTGAAAAAGAGTGTCCTATGGTTTGGAAACCTATTAAGAAAGTATGGGCTAATACTGTTTATCTTACTAACATCAAAGGACCCAATAAAATTTGGGTACCAAAGAAAGCTTGAGACTCTTCTTTAAATGCAGGTCTCCGTCAAGAAAAAGGTAAAGTGGTATCTTGACAGCGGATGCTCAAGACACATGACATGAGACTCAAATTGCTTCATAAAGCTTGTTCAAGTAAATGGTGGAAAAGTTTCATTTGGAGGGAACATCAAAGGAAGTATTGTGGGATTTGGAACTGTGAAAATTGGAAATCTCACAATAAGTAATGTTTCCCTAGTGGAAGGACTCAATTACAATCTTCTCAGCATTAGCCAATTGTGTGATACTGGTTTTAAGATCTTCTTTCAAGAAGGAACATGTTCTGGAACCAGTAAAGACTCTACTCAGTCTTTCATGGGTCGAAGACATGGAAATATCTATCTTCTCGATGTGAAACCAAATGAATCGCAATGCCTAATCTCAATTCAAGACAAAGCAAGCTTATGGCACAGAAAGCTTGGTCATGTCAACATGAAGCAATTAGCCAAAATCTCATCAAAGCAGCTTGTTCGAGGTCTACCCAAATTACCATACCAAAAGACTGATCCATGCACTCCATGTATTCTGGGAAAGCAGTTGCTGCATATGGATCTCTTCGGACCAACCAGAACCCAGAGTATTGGAGGTAAGAAATATTGCCTAGTAATTGTGGACAATTACTCCCACTTTACTTGGGTATATTTCCTTGCAAGTAAGTCCGAAACCTTCTCGTATTTTGAAAAATTTGCTAAAAAGGTTCAAAATGAAAAAATGATGTGTTATCTCAAGTATAAGAATAGATCATGGAGGTGAATTTGAAAATCAAGATTTTACAAAATTTTGTGATGAATCTGGCTTTAAGCATGTGTTCTCCTCTCCATATACTCCTCAGCAAAATGGAGTTGTGGAAAGAAAAAATAGATCTCTTCAAGAAATGGCTAGAACTATTTTAATTGAAAGTAAGATTTCTTCACGATTTTGGGCTGAAGCTGTTTCAACATCATGCTATATCATCAATAGAGTCTTCTTAAGACCTATTCTAGAGAAAACCCCTTATGAGTTATTCAAAGGTAAGAAGCCTATTGTTTCATACTTTCATGTATTCGGTTGCAAATGCTTTATATTGAAAAATGCAAAAGATCGAGTTGGTAAGTTTGAAGAAAGATCGATGAAGGCATCTTCCTTGGATATTCTACATCAAGCAAAGCCTACAGAGTCTATAACAAGAAGAGCCAGTTTGTGGAGGAGTCAATGAATGTCAAATTTCAAGACTCTACGCAAGATGAATCCAGTCAGACTCATCATGAAGAGTCTGAACCTGTTCCAGACCCTCCAAAGCTTACAACTCAAGAAGCATCTCAAACTCTGGAAGACCAGCATCAAGCTGTTCGTGAAGATTCTAATAAAGAAAGAGATCATCAACCAGACAAATCAACCAGTAATTGGAAGCATAAGTCTAGTCATCCCAAAGATCTCATTATCGGTGAAATTAATGAAGGAATTCGCACCAGATCCAAAAGGCGTGAAGAGTCTAGTGCTGTGGCTCTCATTTCTGAAATTGAACCAAAGAGCATAGAAGAAGCTTTATCTGATGAAAGCTGGATTGAAGCTATGCAAAAAGAGCTTAGACAGTTCAACATTAATGATGTCTGGGAATTGACATCTAAACCAAAAGGTAAAACTGTTATTAAAGCTAAATGGGTGTTCAGGAACAAGATGAATGAGAAAGGAAGAGTCGTACGAAACAAAGCAAGACTCGTGGCCAAGGGATATACGCAAAAAGATGGAATAGACTATGATGAGACTTACGCACCAGTAGGAAGGTTAGAAGCTATTCGACTATTACTTGCGTTTACTTGTTATAAAAATTTCACGTTGTTCCAAATGGACGTCAAAAGTGCCTTCCTAAATAGATTTATCCATGAGGAAGTTTATGTGGAACAACCACCAGGGTTTGAAGACCCAAAGAAGCTAGACTCAGTCTTCAGACTGAAAAATGCTTTGTATGGTTTAAAGCAAGCACCTTGAGCTTGGTACGACAGGCTAAGTAAGTTCTTAATACAAAATGGTTTTGTCAAAGGTAAAGTAGATACTACTTTATTTATCAAAAAGGAAAACAAAAGTTTTTTACTTGTTCAAATATATGTGGATGATATTATTTTTGGATCCTCTAATGAAAGTCTCAGGCAAGAAATTTTCTAAGTCTATACAGACGAGTTTGAAATGAGTATGATGGGAGAGTTAACATTCTTTCTTGGTCTTCAAGTAAAACAATTGAAAGAATGAACTTTTATTTATCAAGAAAAATATGCTAATGATCTTGTCAAAAGGTTTGGACTGGAAAAGTGCAAAAAGACCGACATACCGATGTCAAGTTCTTTGAAGATAGACAAAGATGAAGAAGGGAAGAAAGTTGATCAAAAGCTATACAGGAGCATCATTGGTTCACTTCTTTATCTTACTGCTTCTAGACTTGACATTTTGTTGAGTGTTTGCATCTGTGCTAGGTTTCAATCAGATCCTAGAGAATCCCATCTCAGTGCTGCGAAACGTATTATTAAATACGTTGCTTCATCTTCAAGCATCGGTCTTTGGTATCCTAAGAAGGGAGACTTTAATCTTCTAGGATATTCAGACGCAGATCTGGCCGGTTGCAGAGTTGATAGAAAAAGCACTTCGGGAACGTGCCGATTGCTTGAAGGTGATGTGTCTTGGTTTTCAAGGAAACAAAGCACTGTGGCTCTCTCAACAACAGAAGCAGAGTATGTAGCTCTTGGAAGTTGCTGTTCGCAAATTCTATGGATAAAACAACAGCTACAAGACTTTGGAATTGAAGACTCATGCACAGAGATTAGATGTGACAAAGCGCAATCAATCTCACTAAAAATCCAATCCTTCACTCAAGAGCAAAGCATATAGAGATTCGACATCATTTCATTAGAGATCATGTTCAAAATGGAGAAATCTTGATTCAATTTGTTGATTCAAAAACCAATTAGTGGATATATTCACAAAGCCATTGGAGAAAAATCAATTCGATTTTATCCGTTCCAGACTCAACATTTTGAAGCTTGAGGAAGTTAAAGTCTAAAGACTCTCCAACCCTCAGACTCAGACATTCATGGCTATAGACTGTAAGTTGTTATTATATTCAATCTCGAAAAGGTACGATCATTAGTTCAGTTAATTTATAATTTCCGTGAAAAACTGAATCTTGTCTTTTCAAAAAGATTAACTTCTATTTGGCAGTTATCGATTTTAAAAGAGGCGTCTGTTCATTTTCCTTTGTGCCGATTGGTTTTTTTTTCTTTTTAAACTGAGTTATATATATACAGTTTTCCTCGCTTAAACTTCAAAACCCTAAAAAGGCATTCTCCTCCCAATCCTGTATCTACTTCGTGTTCATCTTCGAGAAAGTTGTCATCTTTTATTGGGAAAGCGAGTAAAGGAATCTTTCAACGACAAGGAAGGATGTCTTCTTCGAGAAAGTCTTCAAGAATTGCGAACAGGGGACCACAGAGAATGAGGGAGGGGCCTACCCATTTCGATCTCACCGAAGAGGAAGATTTACCGAGTCAGCAACAGAGCCCTATTCACTCTCCACCACGTCACTCTTCATCATCTACCCCACAAGGTGCGGGTCAACAAGCTGGAGGAAGAAATAATCGAGGACGCAGACCGTAAGAGTCCAAAACCCTCTTTTATTTACAAGCTCTATCGTGCGTTGAAGAGCATTGGGACTCCGCTGAACTATATAGATGATTTCCTTAAAGATAAGAATTATGGGAATGAGTATATATTTTTGCGACAAATTGAGGATTTGGGAATTGCTCCCAAAGGAAAGGTGAGGAAGCACTTGCGAACATTCCAAGTGACCTCGTGTATCGGGACTGAATCCGACTGACGGGAACGATGATGATAAAATGTTCAGTGAATTTCAACCTAGAATGGGTGTTGCTGCGAAGGTGAAGGGAAAAAGGATGGATTTGTTTAAATCAAAGGAACAGGAGAATCTGTTCTTCAAACTGTTGAAACGAGGGGTGATAAACCCTAGGAGTATTGATTTCGATTTCTTGGATGCCATTAATGTGAACTTAAGGGAGAAGTTCAATCTGCTTCAACTTGAGCAATTTTGCTCCGATACCACGACGGTTATGCTCAATTGACAGCATACTTCTATTCGAATCTTAGCTTTTTAGATGCGAATAGAATATCCTTCAGTGTTCGAGACCAAGTCTATGTGGTAGATGTGGACATGTTGGCAGACATAATTGGAGTTGAAAGAGGACGATATAAACCAATCAAGGTTTCAATCGCTCGTACCACACTGGAACTTGTCAAAGACAGGAGTACAGAAGGTAGAGTTACCTACTCAAGAATGCATGCCATCAACATCTTGCTTCACAAAATTGTGATCAATTGTATCAGGCCAAAGTCTACATCCAAGACTAACGTGTCTAACTCCGAGGCGAAATTGATGTACGCGATCAATTCAGGGAAGAAGTTCTCTCTCCCTCACACCATTCTCTTTCACATGTATAGAGCAATGGTGAAGGACAAGGGCCAATTGCCTTATCCAGGTCTTGTGACCAAGATCTTCGAGACACTTGAACATTGAACCTCCACATACTCTTTGTGTTCGACCATGCGACAAAATGGTGGTGGGTTTGAAAATGCTGACAAAAATGCGTCTGAAAGAGCTTAATAAGGAAATGGAAAAGTTCAAAGTGAAGACTCCAGTATCTTCTGCATCAAAGAGAAAAGGGAAGGAGCCCATGGGTGCTCCATCCAAGAAGAAAAGAACTCTTATCTTGGAGGATGAAGATGAAGAGGAAGATCTCACTATCTCTGCATTAAAAAGGACCAGACGTTCTGTACTTGAATCAACGTAACGACAGAAGAAAGGAAAAGAAGCGAGAGGAAAAAGAAAGAGAGAAGAAGAGGGATAAGCAAAGAACAGAGAAGCGAGAGGAGCAACAAGAGAAAGAGAAAGAAGACAAAGAGAAAGAAGTTGAAGAAGAAGGAGAAGCAGTAAAAGAAAAGTTTGCAGATGAAGCCGCAGAGAAAGGGAATCAAGACGCTGAAGAGCATGACCATCACTCTTCCCCAATTGAGGTCCTAGAGACAGGGGGAGACGGCGAGCAAGGAAGAACTACACCACATGCTGTCAACAGTGAAGGTGTGAGTCGCTCACCAGCAAATCCAGAAGATTTTCAGGCTTCTCAAATGCCTGAGGAAGGACATGATACATCAACACCAAATCTGCTCGATTACACAGAAGTTTCATCGTCTGCCTTCACTCCATCCGAAAGAGCAAATGCGAGCACATAGACAGACAATACCGCAGATTTTCGTCGTATCCTTGATGTTCTTCTGGAAATGCAGGGTCAAATCTATGCTCTGGAATGTGAACTTCAAGTCATGAAGAATGCTGGACAAGCATCTTCTGTTACCCTGGCAGATCAAATGAAAGACCTCGCTCTTCAAATTCAAGCCAATGCTAAAGGAGAAGAGGTGGCTCATTTACAGGAAGACTTGAAGAAGCTGAAAGGTATCGTCCAGTCGATGGGAGATTTCCAGATTATGCGCGTTCCCAAGCAGACTTGACTCTTTTCTCACCTTTTTAATGATGACAAAAAGGGGGAGAACTGCAATTTGAACTCGTTAAACTTTGACTTTAAATTTCTTTTGTGTGTTTGAATGTTTGTTTTTGAGTATGACTTGAGTGTGAACTTGAATTTGACTGACTTGGCTGTGGATTTTGATGTTTGACTGTTTGCATTTATATCAAGTGTTGTTGAATGGTCTTACTCATGAAAGACTAACCGATTTTCTGTGGATGCAGAGTCTGGTTGATTTATTAATCTTTATGAGATAGCCATATTGCTTGAGTAATATTTTACAGGTCAAAGTTGTTCAAATCTACAAGAAAGTTTTGTCACCATCAAAAAGGGGGAGATTGTTAGAGAAATCTTTCTAGAATATTTTGAAGCTCGACAAAACGTTTCTATCGTCTAGTCCGGATAAATACAGACCTTCGTTTAGAGTCCGAAGACTTTCGATCACCGACTCAAGCACTCAAGACTCAAGACTCAAGACTATTCTCATTGACAGTTTTTTTTCTAATCCAGTGGCGAAGGCAATCCAGAGCCGAAGTATTTGGTTGAGGATTTAGTCCTATCCTCTGGAGAAGATCTCTTGGCTGGATAAAAATAACGGATTCTTTTATTCGTAATCAAGATCGTTTGAATATCCGATGGTCGACGAAATATTCTTGGAAGATTATATTCTTGGAAACCAAGATCCCGATTGTATGGGCGAACAGATTGATGGGCTATCGTCGGAGTTCCTTTAATAGCTCGAATGATCTTCTTGATTGATTCCGTCTAATGTAGATTGGAGGAATTCCTTTGCTAAGTGCCAACGGGTATGATGGCATAAAGGAGTATAAAAGGAAGACGTTCTAGTTGCTTTAGGAAATGACAGATAGAGAAATTCTAGAGTCTGAATAACCTTGATTATTAGTCGATACATTTCGAGCGAAATTGTATACAAAAAGAGTGTCTATACTTAGTGATACCCGAGATAGCTAGTATAAACACCTAGAGGGGGGGTGAATAGGTGCACAAACAATTTGTCGAGATACGGAAGCGATTCTTGGCAAACGATAGAAAGGAAATTCTCTCTTGATTAACAAAATCAAATACGATCGAGGTAGAGAGAGCGAGGAAGAGAAAATTGAACACAGGATTTATAGTGGTTCGGCTTATTCCAAGCCTACGTCCACTCTTCCGCACTGACAGCCCACCGACTGGATTTCACTATGATCAAAAGAGAAGTTACAGCACAGCTTTGCCTTGATTCCAGGGTGTAGATGTTCTTTCACACCTCCTCAAGGTTTCTCACAAATATAGACTCTCTTTTGTATACAAGTATTTGCTCAAAGGAATTGTCTAAACAAAAGAGCTTCAGACTTTGGAATTATTCTATCGCGCACACCTCGAACAACTAAGAACGTCTTC
The DNA here is from genome assembly GCF_016545825.1 of Eucalyptus grandis. Classification (NCBI taxonomy): domain Eukaryota; kingdom Viridiplantae; phylum Streptophyta; class Magnoliopsida; order Myrtales; family Myrtaceae; genus Eucalyptus; species Eucalyptus grandis. The sequence goes on along the minus strand of NC_052617.1, from coordinate 17,324,064 downwards.
CTTATATACTCCTTTATGCCATCATACCCGTTGGCACTTACCAAATGAATTCCTCCAATCTACCCGTTGGATGGAATCAATTAGGAAGATTGTTCGAGCTATTAAAGGAACGTGTTGATAGCCCATCAATCATGTTCGCCCATATAATCAGGATCTCGGTTTCCATAAGTAGAACCTTCCAATAATATTTAGACAATCATCGAATCTTCAATCATCGAATCAATCTCGATCAATCAAAGGATTCTGTTACGTTTTTTCAGCCACGAGGTCTTCTCCGGATGATAAGGTTAAATCCTTAACGAAACATTCGAGTTTTGGATAGCCTTTCTTCAACGGATTAGAGATCACAATGAGGATAGACTTTGAGTCTTGAGTCCGGGCTGTCCGGAGGTCTTCAGACTTTAAATACGAGTCCGCAAGCCTTCGAGACTAGATCGATAGAAACATTTTGTCAACTTCAAAACACTTCAAGAAGATTTCTCCAATAATCTCCCCTTTTTGATGGTGACAAAACTTTCCCGCAGATTTGGATAACTTTGACTCGCAAAACATTTCTCAAACACATATGCATGTCTTATAGAGATAAATGGTTAAAAGAATAACACTAGAATCTGCAACCACAGAAAATAGGTTAGTCTAGTAAATGATAAAGCCATCCATAAGATATCAATACTAGTTTAATAGAAGTAGTCAAGTCCAAGTCTAGTTCAGTTCTCATCCAGACACAAAACAAAGTCAAAGTCAAACAGAGTTTAAACAACAAAACAATCCAACAAACAGTTAAAAGTTTAATGATTGAAGGTTTGAAAGTTTGTCCAAATCTTGCATCTCTCCCCCTTTTTGTCATCATTAAAAAAGGATGAGATGAAGTCAAGATTGCTTGGGAACGTGGACAAGCTGGAAATCTTCCATAGATCGAACGATGCCTTCGGCCTTTTAAAATCTTCCTTTAGCTGTGCAATCTCCTCACTCTTGGCATTGGCCTGATTCGAATAGAGATGGCTTGCATCTTTTCATTCAATGAACAGGAAGAAGCTTGACCTTCATTCTTCAAGCTTTGAACCTCGCATCCCAAGGCATAAATTTGACCTCGCATTTCCAAGAGAATATCCATGATTCTGCGAAAATCTGCTCCATTATTAGTCCGAGTACTTGTTTGGCTCGATCTCGATGGAGTAAATGACGATGGTAGATCAGCATAATCTCGCAGGTTTGGCGATGAAACTTCATGACCTTCCTCTGGAAATTGAGATGCATAAACATCCTCCGGGTGCAGGTGAGCGGCGACTCCTTCACTTGCATCAGGATATGAAGACTTCACTCCTTTCTCTTGATCTCCCCCTGTTTCCATGCCTACGGGTGGAGAAGAGATTTCCTCAGGTTCTCCTTCTTCTCTTCTTTCTTCTTCAGGTCTTTCCTCCTCTGCTTCTTTTTCAGCTTCTCTTTCTTCTTCTTCCTTCTCCTCTCGCTTCTTTCGTCATTTGTTCCGATTCTTTCGGTGGAACAGACGACTTAAATTCTTCAAAGCCAATGCGAGAGATGGTGATATCTTCCTCATCATCTTCATCCTCAACGAGGAGAGCTCTTCTTCTCTTAGATGGAGCAACCATGGGCTCCTTCCCTTTTCTCTTAGCGAGAATGGATTTGATGAGATTTGGCGGGGAGTCTTCTCCTTGAATTTCTCCAACTCCTTGCTCGGTTCCTTCGCACGCATTTTGGTCACCATTTTCAGTCCTACCACCATATGATCGCATGGTTGAACACAAAAGATTTGTGGAGGCTGAATATTCAGATGTCTGAATAACTTCGTAACAAGGCTTGGGTAAAGGAGTTGACCTCTGTTCTTCATCATTGCTCTATACATGTGAAACATGATAGTGTGAGGGAGAGAAAACCTTTTCCCAAGGAGAATGGCATACATCAGCTTGGCCTCTGAACTTGACACATCGGTCTTGGAAGTTGATTTCGGTCAGAGGCAATTAATCACAATCTTGTGAAGCAAGATGTTGAATGCTCTCATCCTTAAATAGGTGATCTTCTCATCTGTTCTCCCGTCCTTACCGGTTCAAGTGTGGCTCCAAAGAATGGAAACTTTAATTAGTTTATATCTTCCTCTTTCAACTCCTAACACATCCGCCAAAGATATTCATATCCACAACATAATCTTTGTCTTTAACGCTGAAGAAGAATCTATTCGCATCCAAAAAGCTAAGATTTGAATAGAAATATGTAGTTAATTCAAAGCATAAGCCTCTGTATTGTCGAATGTAACTTTTCAAGTTGAAGATGATTGAACTTTTCCCTCAAGTTCACATTCACAAAGATCCAGAAAATCAAAATCCACACTCCTAGGGTTTATTACCCCACGCTTCAGCAATTTCAAGTACGAGATCCTTTTGTTCCTTTGATCTGAACAAATCTCCCCTTTTTCCTTGAATTTCAGCCGCAATACCCATTTTCGGTTGAAATAGGCTGTACATTGTCATCATCATTTCCATCTATAGGATTCGGCCCCCAAATCACGAGGATCACTTGGGATATTCGCAAGGGTTTCCTCAGCCGCCCCTTTACGAGCAATTCCCAAACTTTCCATTTTTCGCAGAAAGATATATTCGTTCCTATATTCTTTGTCTTTAAGAAAATCATCAACATAGTTCAAAGGAGTACGAATTCCTTTTAAGGCACGATATAGCTTGTAAATAAAAGCGGGCTTTTGAACTCTTACGGGTCCGCATCCTCGATAATTTCTTCCCGTTGTTGATGATCAACGCCTTGAGGACTAGATGGTGGAGAATGACGCTGCCGAGAATGTTGTGGGCTCGCTTGCTGTTCGGGAGTCACTTCTTCTTGATAAGATCAAAGTGCGTAGGCCCCTCACTCATTCGCCGTGGTCCCCGCTTGCGATTCTCGAAGACTTTCTTGAAGATGACATCTTTCTCGTTTTGGAAGATTCCTTGCTTGACTTTCCAGGAAAGATGACAACTTTTTGAAGATTAAACAAAGAAGACAAACGGGAATGGAGGATCGATGCTTTCTAGGGTTTTTGAGAGTAAAGTGAAGAGGAATCGACAAAGTGCGCGATCGGTTAAAAAAAAAGAGATAAACGAACCGTCACAAAGGAAATAAAAATATGCCTTTTCAAAATAACTGTCTTTTTCCGCAAAAATAGCCATTTCAAAAATAACTTCCTTTTTGAAAATGAAACGATGCAATATTTTCGTCAATTAAATATAGCAATAATTTAAACACAGTCGACGATCGTACCTTTTTAAGATAAGATTAGAGAGAGAGAAAGACTTACAGTCGACGGTCGTGCCAAGACTATCTTTCGATAAAGTCTTGTAAGTTTGAGTCTCGAAAGTCTTTAGACTTTGATATCCTCATACCTCAAAATGTTGAGTCCGGGAACGTATAGATTCAAATTGATTTTTCTCCAAAGGCTTTGTGAATATATCCGCCGATTGATTCTTTGAGTCAACAAATTGAATTGAAACATCTCCATTTTGAACATGATCTCTAATAAAGTGATGTCGAATCTCTATATGCTTTGCTCTTGAATGAAGAATTGGATTTTTGGTGAGGTTGATAGCGCTGGTGTTGTCGCAATTAATCTTCGTGCATGAGTCTTCAATTTCAAAGTCTCTTAACTGTTGTTTTATCCATAGAATTTGCGAACAGCAGCTTCCAAGAGCTACATACTCGCTTCGTTGTTGAAAGAGACACAAGTGCTTTATTTCCTTGAAAACCAAGACACTGCCCCGCTTCCAAGCAACCGGCAAGTTCCCCGAAGTGCTCTTTCTATCAACTCGCAACCGGCCAGATCTGCGTCTCGAATATCCTTAAGATTAAAGTCTCCCTTCTTAGGATACCAAAGACCGATGCTTGATGATGAAGCAACGTATTTAATGATGCGTTTCAAAGACCGAGATGAGATTCTCTAGGATCCGATTGAAACCTAGCACAGATGCAAACACTCAACAAAATGTCGTCTAGAAGCGGTAAGATAAAGAAGTGATCCAATGATGCTCTGTCATGACTTTTTGATCAACTTTCTTCCCTTCTTCATCTTTGTCTATCTTTAAAGAACTTGACATTGGTATGTCGGTCTTTTTGCACTTTTCCAATCCAAACCTTTTGACAAGATCATTAACATATTTTTCTTGATAAATAAAAGTTCCTTCCTTCAATTGTTTTACTTGAAGACCAAGAAAGAATGTTAACTCTCCCATCATACTCATTTCAAACTCATCCTGCATAGACTTAGAAAATTTCTTGCACAGATTTTCATTAGAGGATCCAAAAATAATGTCATCCACATATATTTGAACAAGTAAGAAGCTTTTGTTTTCATTTTTGATAAATAAAGTTGTATCTACTTTACCTTTGACAAAACCATTTTGTATTAAGAACTTACTTAATCTGTCGTACCAAGCCCGAGGTGGTTGCTTTAAACCATACAAAGCCTTTTCATCCAAGGCGAGTCCGGCTTCTTTGAGTCTTCAAACCCTGGTGGTTGATCCACATAAACTTCCTCATGGATAAATCCATTTAGGAAAGCGCTTTTGACGTCCATTTGGAATAACTCCGGAATTCTTATAACAAGCAAACGCAAGTAATAGTCGAATAGCTTCTAACCTTGCTCTTTGGAGCGTAAGTCTCATCATAGTCTATTCCTTCTTCTTGCGTATATCCCTTGGCCACGAGTCTTGCTTTGTTTTGTACGACTTTTCCTTTCTCATTCATCTTGTTTCTGAACACCCATTTAGCTCCAATAACAGTTTTACCTTTTGGTTTAGATGTCAATTCCCAGACATCATTAATGCTAAACTGTCTGAGCTCTTCTTGCATAGCTTCAATCCAGCTTTCATCAGATAAAGCTTCTTCTATGCTCTTTGGTTCAATTTCAGAAACGAGAGCCACGGCACTAGACTCTTCTCGCCTTTTGGATCGGTGCGAATTCCTTCATTAATTTCGCCAATAATAAGATCTTTGGGATGAAATTTGGACTTATGCTTCTAGTTACTTGTGTCTGGTTGATGATCTCTCTCTTTGTTTAGATCTTCACGAACAACCTGATGCTGGTTTTTCATAGTCTGAGATGCTTCTTGTGTTGTAAGCTTTGAAAGGTTTGGAACAGGTTCAGACTCTTCTTGATGAGTTTGACTTGATTCATCTTGCGTTGAGTCTTGAAATTTGACATTCATTGACTCCTCCACAGACTGGCTCTTCTTGTTATAGACTCGTAGGCTTTGCTTGATGTAGAATATCCAAGGAAGATACCTTCATCTGATCTTTCTTCAAACTTACCAACTCGATCTTTTGCATTTTTCAATATAAAACATTTGCAACCGAATACATGAAAATATGAAACAATAGGCTTCTTATTTTTGAATATCTCATAAGGGGTTTTCTCTAAAATAGGTCTTAAGAAGACTCTATTGATGATATAACAAGCTGTTGAAACTTGACTTCAGCCCAAAATCGTGAAGAAATCTTACTTTCAATTAAAAGAGTTCTAGCCATTTCTTGAAGAGATCTGTTCTTTCTTTCCACAACTCCATTTTGCTGAGGAGTATATGGAGAGGAAAACACATGCTTAAAGCGATTCATCACAAAATTTTGTAAAATCTTGATTTTCAAATTCACCTCCATGATCTGTTCTTATACTAGAGATAACACATCCTTTTTCATTTTGAACCTTTTTAGCAAATTTTTCAAAATACGAGAAGGTTTCGGACTTACTTGCAAGGAAATATACCCAAGTAAAACGGGAATAATCGTCCACAATTACTAGGCAATATTTCTTACCTCCAATGCTCGGGTTACGGTTGGTCCGAAGATATCCATATGCAGCAACTGTAGTACATGATTAGTAGAGACATGATTTATTGGCTTAAATGAATTTCTTACCGCTTTCCCGAATACATGGAGTGCATGGATCAGTCTTTTGGTATGGCAATTTGGGTAGACCTCGAACAAGCTATTTTGATGAGACTTTGGCTAATTGCTTCATATTGACATGACCAAGCTTTTTGTGCCATAAGCTTGCTTCGTCTTGAATTGAGATAAGACATTGCGATTCATTTGGTGTCACATCTAGAAGATAGATATTTCCATGTCTTCGACCCATGAAAGATCGAGTAGAGTCTTTCTTGATTCCGTAACATGTTCCTTCTTGAAAGAAGATCTTGAAACCAAAAGTATCACACAATTGACTAATGCTAAGAAGATTGTAATTGAGTCCTTCCACTAAGGAAACATTACTTATTGTGAGACTTCCAATTTTCACAGTTCCAAATCCCACAATACTTCCTTTGTTGTTTCCTCCAAATGAAACTTTTCCACCATTTACTTGAGCAAGCTTTATAAAACAATTTGAGTCTCGTCATGTGTCTTGAGCATCCGCTGTCAAGATACCACTTTACCTTTTTCTTGACGGAGACCTGCATTTAAAATAAAGTCTCAAGCTTTCTTTAGTACCCAAATTTTCTTTGGTCATTTGGTGTTAGTAAGATAAACAAGATTAGCCCATACTTTCTTAACAGGTTTCCAAACCATAGGACACTCTTTTTCAAAGTGATCCGGACTGTTGCACTTTGAACATCTGAGAGCATTTCTACCTACAGATTTTACAAAAACTTTCTTGAAATGATTTTTGTAAGCCTCCCTCGAAGGTCTTTTCTTAATTCTTTCTTTTACTTTAGGAAAATCAATCAAGGGAATTGTTTCTGCTGTCATACCTAGACCGGACTTATTGAAGTAAGGTCTTTGAGCGTGAAAGAATTTTTTCAAGTTTTTCAGACCTATTGAAAATTTCTTTGAAGTATTTGATAAGTCAGTTTTAAAAGAGCATTTTCTTTTAAAAGATTATCTTCATTTTCTTTAAGAGTGGAAACAGTCAAGTCTAGACTTTTAACTCTTTCTACTAAAACATTTTCCTTTTGTTTTAGAGCTGAGTTTTCCTTTTTCAGTTCGGAAATTCTTTTGAGAGAAGTCTTAAGACTAAAACACAGTTCATCAATGTATTTAGAAACTTTGACAGGAATTTTAACATCACTTACCTCCAATTCACTGTCTGAGTCCGATCCAGTCGATCCAGTCCGAGTCGATTGTGCCATCGACATAGATTGGCATATTCATTATCACTTTCTTCACATTCTGTATCACTCCAGGTTTCGGCTTTGAGAGCTTTTCGAAATTTATCAGTTTTTCCTCTCTTCTTCTTCAGAAGAGAACAGTTGGGTCTGATGTGTCCCTTTTTCTTACATTCAAAGCAGACTACATCTTTGTTTGGTTCCTCATCATCATGAGACTTGGTCTCGCTGTCTTTGAAAGCTTTGTTTCTTTGAGTTGAACCTTCTTCCTTTTCTATTCAGTTTTCTAAATCTTCTTATCATGAGAGCAAGCTCCTCATCGTCCATATCATCTTGGGGACCGTATCATCAAAATCATTATTTGATTTTAATGCAATGGATTTCTTACCTTTTGGATCTTCATCTCCATTGATCCGTTCCACTTCATAAGATTGAAGAGTTCCAATCAGCTCGTCGACAGATAGTTGCATAATTCTTTGCGTCTCTCTTATCGAAGTCTTTATGTGATTCCAATCCTTGGAGAGTCCACGCAGAGCTTGTTTACCTTCATGGGATCAGAAATTTTTGTCCTTGATTCTCAAGACCATTGACAATATCGTAAAACGGCTAAACATGTCAGTTATAGATTCTCTTGATTTCATTTTGAAGGCTTCATATTGACCGAGAAGAATATTAATTCTGGTTTCCTTCACTCGATCTGTTCCTTCATAGGTGATATGCAATCTGTCCGAGACTTCTTTTTGTAACACAAGAAGATATTCTATTATATTCAGTTGGTGACAAAGCACAATATAAAGAGTAAATTGCTTTTGCATCGAGTGCTTGTCTCTTGTTTATCTCTTCCGAGTCATTCCGCCTGGTCTCAACAGTTTCTTTCCCTCTTTCGAGAGGCGATGCAGCTATAGGAGTAATTCCTTTTTCTACAACATCCCATTCCGGAGGATCCTTTGATCGTAGGGAAAGCTTTCATCTTGTTTTTCCAGATGTTGTAATCATTTCCATCAAAGTAGGGTGGTCTCGGTATTGCTTTGCCCTTCCATCAGCCCTGGTGCTAGCATACTAGCCATGGATCTTTAACTCTGAAGTAAAACACTTCAAATAAAGTGAGTACACAGGCTCTGATACCAATTGAGATAGCTAGTATAAACACCTAGAGGGGGTGAATAGGTGAACAAACAATTTGTCGAGATACGGAAGCGATTCTTGGCAAACGATAGAAAAGAAATTCTCTCTTGATTAACAAAATGAAATATGATCGAGGTAGAGAGAGTGAGGAAGAGAAAATTGAACACAGGATTTATAGTGGTTCGGCTTATTCCAAGCCTACGTCCACTCTTCCGCACCGACACCCACCGGCTGGATTTCACTATGATCAAAAGAGAAGTTACAGCACAGCTTTGCCTTGATTCCGGGGTGTAGATGTTCTTTCACACCTCCTCAAGGTTTCTCACAAATATAGACTCTCTTTTGTATACAAGTATTTGCTCAAAGGAATTGTCTAAACAAAAGAGCTTCAGACTTTGGAATTCTTCTATCGCGCACACCTCGAACAACTAAGAACGTCTTCCTTATATACTCCTTTATGCCATCATACCCGTTGGCACTTACCAAAGGAATTCCTCCAATCTACCCGTTGGACGGAATCAATTAGGAAGATTGTTCGAGCTATTAAAGGAACGTGTTAATAGCCCATCAATCATGTTCGCCCATACAATCAGGATCTCGGTTTCCATAAGTAGAACCTTCCAATAATATTTAAACAATCATCGAATCTTCAATCATCGAATCAATCTCGATCAATCAAAGGATTATGTTACGTTTTTTTCAGCCACGAGGTCTTCTCCAGATGATAAGGTTAAATTCTTAACGAAACATTCAGTTCTGGATAGCCTTTCTTCAACGGATTAGAGACTGTCAATGAGGATAGACTTTGAGTCTTGAGTCTGGCTGTCCGGAGGTTTTCAGACTTTAAATAACAGAGTCTGCAAGCCTTCAAACTAGACTGATAGAAACGTTTTGTCAACTTCAAAACACTTCAAGAAGATTTCTCCAACAATACCTTGAGCGAGTGTGGTAGATCATCTACACCGAGAAATCAAGGGAGAACATCGCTGTAACATCTCTTTGCTCATAGTGGAATCCAGCCAATAGGCTGTCGGTCTGCGAAGAGTGGACGTAGGCTTGAAATAAGCCGAACCACTATAAACCGCGTGTTCAATTTTATCTTCTCTCAGTCTTACTTTGATTATTGTTTGTCTCAAATCTATCAACTGTCTATTATTGTGAAATTATCGAGAAAAATCATTTATATACCTATTCACCCCCCTCTAGGTACGTATACTAGCTATATCAAATATCATTAACGTAACTTTGAACAAGTAGAAAGTTTTTACCTTCCCTTTTAATAAACAATGTAGTGTCCACTTTTCCTTTGACAAAACCATTTTGCATTAAAAACTTACTTAACCTATCATACCAAGCTCAAGGTGCTTGTTTTAAACCATAGAGAGCCTTTTTAGTTTGAAAACTAAGTATGGTCTCTTTGGATCTTCAAATCCAGGAGGTTGTTCCACATAGACTTCTTCTTAGATAAATCCATTTAGGAATGCACTCTTGACGTCCATTTGGAATAACCTGAAATTTTTATAATAAACAAAAGCAAGTAATAATCTAATTACTTCTAACCTGGCTATTGGTGCGTAGGTTTCATCATAATCTATCCATTCTTCTTGCGTATATCCTTTGGCCGCTCGATAGGTCGAATTGACCGCCACAAGAGAATCTTGATTAGGTCAAGTCCTCAAAAGAACAATTAAAAAAGAACCTCTCAATTCTTTTCCTCAAAAATAAAATCTATATGTCCCCAAAGAAATTTGGCAAATCCTTTATATAGGCTGCCACACAAACCCTAAAAAACTAATGCGTCATATTCTAGAATATTCCTATTCTAGAATATTCTTAAACAAGAATATATATCTAATGCGTCATATTCTAGAATATTCTTAAACAAGAATATATATAAATTGACTTGGTCAATTATTTGGTGACAAGATAATTAAATTGCACCAAGATTTCCAAAATTCTTCAAGATTTGATCCAAGGTCATCTTCACGCCAAAGATCACGAACCATGACGCCAACAAACTTGCCTGAATTGTTTGGCCCGCGCTCGAGTAATCGAACCAGTAGGAATAGACAATGGGTCCCTAGCACCTCCTCCTCGATATGACTAGATGTCCACATCATTCCCTCCCCCGTGCAAAGGATTTGTCCTCAAATCATCACGGCATCAAAAAGAGTCAAGTCGAAACATTAAATGTGGCACTAACATCATACTTACCTAGAAGATCAAGCTTGTAGGCATTATTGTTAAATCTTTCCAAAACCATGAATGGTCCATCCCTCGCGGTAATAACTTAGAATGTCGCTGCTCAGGAAATCTCTCTTTTGCGCATATGAACCCAAACCCAATCGCCAGTTCAAACACCACTTCCTTGCACCCTTTGTTACCTTGCCTTGCATATTGCTCAGTCTTGCGCTCAATATTTGTGCGCGTCTTCTCATGCAACGCCTTGACAAATTCAGCTTTCTTTGCTCCATCTAAATCCACACGCTTATCAACAGGTAAAGGGGTTAAATCTAACGGAGTTAATGGATTAAAACCATAGACAACCTCGAATGGTGTAAATTTAGTAGCAGAATGCATGCTCCTATTATATGCAAATTCAACGTGTGGCAGACAATCTTCCCAAGATTTTATGTTCTTTTTAATAATAGCACGCAACAATACCCCTAAAGTTCTATTAACTACCTCGGTTTGACCATCGGTCTGTGGATGACAAGTAGTAGAAAATAACAACCGTGTTCCTAGTTTTTTCCACAATGTTTTCCAAAAGTAGCTAAGAAATTTAGAATCTCGATCTGAAACAATCGATCTAGGCATGCCATGCAAACGTACAACCTCCTTAAAGAACAAATTAGCAATATGAGATGCATCATCAGTTTTATGACAAGGTATAAAATGAGCCATCTTTGAAAACCGATCAACAACCACATAAATAGAATCTCTACCATACTTAGACCTAGGCAATCCTAACACAAAATCCATAGAAATATCAATCCAAGGATGCGTTGGAATAGGTAATGGTGTATACAAGCCATGCGGTTTAGTTGTAGACTTCGATTGCTTACAAGCAATGCATCTCTCACAAACACGTGTGACATCTCTCTTCATATGTGGCCAATAAAAATGTTCATACAGCACTTCATAAGTCTTATTAATGCCAAAATGCCCCATTAAACCACCACTATGCGCTTCTCGCACCAACAATTCATGCAAAGAACACTTAGGCAAACATAGTTTGTTTTCACGAAAAAAGATAACCTCCATGCCTATATAATTTATCAAATGCAGCGCGTTCACATGCTTCATAAACTCTCCCAAAGTCATCATCATCAATATATAAGCCATTGATATGCTCAAAACCTAGACACTTTGCTTCTAAAATAGTTAGAATCGCATACCTTCGAGAAAGTGCATCGGCTACCACATTTTCCTTACCTTTCTTGTACTTGATCACATATGGAAAAGTCTCAATGAACTCTATCCATTTGGCATGTCTTTTATTCAACTTTTGCTGTCCTTTCAAGTACTTCAAGGTCTCATGGTCAGTGTGGATCACAAACTCCTTTGGCCATAAATAATGTTGCCAAGTCTCCAAAGCTCGCACTAAAGCATACATCTCCTTATCATAGGTAGGATAATTCAATGTTGCTCCACTCAATTTTTCGTTGAAATAAGCTATGGGACGCCCTCCTTGCATCAAGACGGCTCCAATTCCTGTACCAGAAGCATCGCACTCTATCTCAAAAGTAGCACAGAAATTCGGCAAAGATAATAAAGGAGCATTAGTTAACTTATCTTTTAGCAGATTAAATGCTTTCTCTTGCTCTTCTCCCCACGTGAAACCCACGTGCTTCTTGATTACCTCAGTTAATGGTGCGGCAATAGTGCTAAAATTTCTCACAAATCGTCGATAAAAACTCGCCAATCCATGAAAGCTACGCACCTCTCCTATGGTCTTAGGCGTTGGCCATTCACGGATTGCTTTAACCTTTTCTTCATCAACCTGTATACCATTAGCACTAACAACAAATCCTAGAAATACTAATTTATTGGTAACAAAAGAGCACTTCTTTAGATTAGCATATAATTGCTCGGCCCTTAAAACCTGCAAGACAACTCGAACATGCTCAAAATGGTCATCAGGACTTCGGCTATAAATTAAGATGTCATCGAAATAGACAACCACAAATCAACCAATAAAAGCACGCAAAACATGATTCATAAGTCGCATAAACGTGTTTGGTGCATTAGTTAATCCAAATGGCATTACTAACCACTCATATAATCCATACTTGGTCTTAAATGCAGTTTTCCATTCATCACCTTCTTTCATCCTAATTTGATGATAGCCACTTTTCAAATCGATCTTAGTGAAAATGCAAGAACCATGCAACTCATCCAACATGTCATCTAACCTAGGAATAGGATGTCGATACTTTACCGTAATATTATTGATTGTTCGGCAATCGACACACATTCGCCAAGTTCCATCCTTCTTTGGCACTAACAGAACAGGGACAGCGCACGGGCTAAGACTCTCTCTCACATACCCCCGCTCCAATAGTTCGCTAACTTGCCGCCGAAGTTCCTTTGTCTCCTCGGGATTGCTTCGATATGCGGGTCGATTAGGTAATGGCGCACCAGGAATCAAGTCAATTTGATGTTCTATGCCTCCAATCGGTGGTATCCCTCCAGGAAGTTCATCAGGAAAGACATCTTCAAATTCCTGCAATAAAGATACAACAGGACTAGGCAAACTTGGGTCAAGATCGTTAGTAGAAAATAAAACCTCCTTGTACACAAGTACAAGCATTGGTCAATCTAGAACTAAAGCTCTCCTCACTTCACTTGATTTTGCATAAAAATTATTTTGCCTCTTTTCTTTCCTCTCTTCTTTTCCCTCGGTTTTACCACAATCTTTCTCTCGGCCTCTCCTTTTCCTTGTGTTTCAGACACACCACGCAAGCCCTCGAATTTCTCACCTTTTCTCTCTCTCTCGGCTTCTCGTTGTAACTTTAGTTGATCTTGATACACCTCACTAGGTGTCATTGGTACCAAGGTATAAGTCTTTTGATTCATCATCAATGAATAACGATTAGTATATCCATCATGATGTACCTTTCGATCATATTGCCATGGTCTTCCAAGTAAGATATGACCCGCTTGCATAGGTACAACATCACACTTTACCTCGTCCTTATATCTCCCTATCTCAAATGGAATTCGAACTTGCTTCGATACTTTCACCTCACCACTATCATTTAACCATTGAAGTCTATAAGGCCTAGGGTGCTTTGTTGTCTTCAAGTCCAACTTATCCACCATAATACAACTTGCCACATTCGCACAACTACCTCCATCAATTATCATACTACAGATCTTACCATTCACCACACACCTTGTATGAAACAAATTATCTCTTTGTTGGTGATGCTCCTCCTCCTTTACTTGCACACTCAAAGAACGCCTAACCACCAATAAGTCTCATTTTATAGCCACTTCTCCATCACTACAATCCTCCAATGGTGGCATCTCATCATCATCTTCTTCCCTTTCACTTTCGGACTCAATAACACCATGTCCAGTCATGATCATCACCCTCCTATTAGGGCATTGATTCGCCATATGACCCCTGCCCAAACACTTAAAACATTTAATTTCACGAGTTCTAGTGTTAGGATTTTCGGTTTTACCTAAGACCAGATTCGTTCCAACTTTACCGTCCCTCTCCTTCTCCTTTGAAGTTTCGGTTTTTGTGTTGTTTCCTCTCCAATTTGGCTTCTCATCTCTCTTCCAATTGGATCTCCAATTCTGATTTGAACCTCCTCCACTCTTGTGATTTCGATCCAACTTCAATTGCCGCTCAACTTTGATGGCTTTGTCCACCAATTCTTCCAATTCAACATAGTGTTGTAGCTCTACCACCCTTGCTATGTCTCGGTTCAAACCACTCAAAAATCTTGACATTGTGGCCTCACGATCCTCCATCACATTAGCACGGATCATGGCAATCTCCATCTCCTTGTGATACTCTTCCACGCTCTTATTGCCTTGTGTGAGGTTTTGTAACTTTTGAAACAAATCTCGATGGTAATGACTTGGCACAAAACGCCTCCTCATCACCGCTTTCATCTCATCCCACGTCTCTATCGGTCTTTCACCATTGCGCCTCCTACTAGTCACAAGTTGATCCCACCAAATTATAGCATAATCAGTAAATTCAACAGCTGCAATTTTTACCTTTTGAGCTCAGAGTATCGTTGGCAATCAAATACCATCTCCATGCATTTCTCCCACTCTAGATACGCATCG